>NC_136070.1:239364503-240021289 GCF_964261635.1 Lissotriton helveticus
AGAATGTCAGTCCACGACGCGTTTCGCTCCGCGAAGGAGCTTGATCACATATATATATATATATATATATATACACTGACTACACTGCAATAAAGAAAGAGCAATATACAACGGTGTCTGTGCCTGTCTCTTGTTGGTGGAGGTTTCGGGGGGTTTTGGATAGATAGATAGATAGATAGATAGATAGAAGTGATTTTTTTTCAAAAAGATGTCATCACATGAATCCTTCTGCTCTTTGGGGATAGTCCCAAATCTATCCGACCCATCTGCCATGTTTACAAGTGATGGGACTAAAGGTTTACCACATTCCTTGATAATGCTTTCACAGGATGCATGCCTATTAGGTAATGAATGGAACTGAGGCAGACTGTGTATATATATACATATATATATATACTAACCAGCCTGTGAGACCGGCACTGATGACGGCCATTTTGGCTAGAAACGCGTCTGCCATAGCGTTTCACTGACTGCGAGGACTGAGCTGTGGTTTTCCTAATAAATCCCCTGTTTGTACCCGGAGTTGTGTCCTGCTTGCTTTCCAGCGGAGGTGAGTGCCTGTTGTTGATATATATATATATATATATATATATATATATATATATATATATATATATATATATATAATTTTTTTTTTAAATAGATGCAAAAAAGAAGCATTGAACTCTGGGTGGTTCCCAAGTTTAGGTGGAAAGCAGCTCCTGTATAGAGCACCCTCAACACCAGCAACGCTCTAGATCTGCTCACCTCAAATGTCTGCCTTTCTATCAAAGTCTTCAAGCATAGAATTAGCACACAGTGCCATCCACGCCGAGATAGAAAGTGACAAAGTCTTCTGCCATTTCTACAGCAAAGTCTTTAAGCATAGGACTATCACAGTGCTGTCCATGCTGAGCTGTAAAATGACAAAAGCCATTTACTACTCCAGGCACAGTATTACAGCTTTGAATTGGTAAAATACCAACCAACCCTACCTGAAATGAGTAAAAGCAACCCCTGACACAGTGTTTCGTTCTACTTAGAGCTTTTCCGAGATCTATAGCTTTGTCCAGACACAAGGGAGCACCCAGCTATATAGATATCTATATTTCAAACATTACTCCTCAAAACACCAATAAGACAGAGAGCAGGCACTCGAAGTCAGGGGAATAAAACCATTTAATGAATCAAATTCCCTGAAAACAGGAACACATGAGACATGTTTCTGCAGTAACACTGCCTTTATCAATCTAAACCTGTGCCATATTGTTGCTCTATTTAAAACCACAATGGACATAAATCACACACTTCACTTTTAGCAGTTTCAATAGTGTACTGTGTGGGGAAGCTTAAAACATATATGTATACACAGAAATACGCATTACTGCAGCTTCTCAGTATTTTTTTTATTTTTTTTGTTCTTTTATCCTCATTTGCGTTCATTGGCTCCAATCTGTCAAGACAAAAAACTACAGCAGAACCGAAAGTCAGGCAATGCCTCTGTACTGACTCAGCTACAGCTGGCGGGGATAGCGTAGGAAGAGTGGTGAACCAAACCCCTTCAGTATCAGCTGGCAGGCCGTGAGATTCTAGCATGCGGGCTGTTCTGATGGACACTGATGCCCAGAATACCGAGGCCCTTTAAGCTTCGACACTACTGTGGCGGAGCCGGAAGGTGAGCCATGTCAGCAATAATCATCGGACCTGGGGGAAAAAAAAAAAAAAAAAAAAAAACCCAGGTGTCAACAAGACCTCTCCAACAGCTTCCAAAAGGCTCTTTTCACCTGATTTCCTCCCCTTGCCAAATCAAGTTTCGAGATCTGGAGGATTGAAGCACGCCATTCATAAAAAGTGGGTGGCAAAGCGTCTTTCCAGTGTCTACAAATTTCCCTGCGGGCCGCCAGAATGGAATAGAACAGTAAGTTGGAGGCAGCGTTACGAGTTTATCCACTCAGGCCAAAAATGACTAAGCCCAAATCGATGGTAACCTGACAATCCAGAATCAAAGACAATTTACTACTTATGGAATCCCAGAATGGAGTGATTTGAGGGCATTCAAAAAACATGTGGATGTCGGACGCCGCCACCAAGCCACATCTTGGGCAGGAGACTGGCCCTGTTTGGGAAAATTTTGACAGTCTCTGCGGGGAGTAATAGGCTATATGTATTGTAAATACGTGGTTCCTTCGTAGCCACGGAGGCTTAACCAAATCCCACAATACACTGCATGAAGTTGGCCAAAGTTCTTCCACATCTACTCCTGGCATAGACTCCGCCAACAATTACGTTGGAAGACAGAATTTACCGTCTAATTCCTCTATGATCATGTTGTACCAGAGCGAGATCTCTTTTTTTATAGGTGGTTTATCAAGCAGGCATGTTTCTAGTTCGCTCACTCCCCCTATAGGGAGCCTGCTGTTACGTGAGGGCAGTGTATTTTGCGCCTGGGCCCAACTTGAGATTTGTAGATATTTGAATCTAGAAAATCTCGGTCCGACTTTGTTAGACAAGTAGTTCCATGGAAGCAGATATCCATCAGAAAATAATTTACCCCAAGGTACGATTCCTGCCTCTTTAAGTGGTAGGACTAGTGCGTCTTCCGCCCAGGGAGGGGGTGCAGGTAAGTCCCATATTGGAGCTCTGCTTGAAAAATATCCAAAATTAATCGAGTATCTTACTCTGTACCATGTATTGGCCATCCCATGTAGTATCTTCAGCTTTATCTTTTTAAAAAATCTGGGATCTCCAAACTTAAACAGAAAGCTGGCCTGCCCAACTCCCTCACAACTCAGCAAAGTGGAAAACATAAGGCCCAGGCCTGAATCAGCTGGTGTTTTAAAAACATGCGTGCATGCGTTAGCTGGAATGCCCATGCATAAGCCTGAAGGTCTGGGCCCGCCAACCTGCCCTTCTCCCTCCGACGCCTTATCTTTTTCCAGGCAATTCTGGGATTCTTATTATTCAAGATAAAAGAAGATATCTCACTCTGCAGTTTTGCAATTAATTTAGGGTAAAAAAACAACGGTATTGAATTGAACAAAAATGAAATCTTTGGCAGTATGGACATTTTAACTAGATTTACCTTCCCCAAGATGGTGAGAGGGAGATGTGCCCATGCTCTCATCAATTTTCGGCACTGTGCTGCAACTTTTGCAAAATTTAGAGAGGCTATCATGTTTATATTTTTGTCTATGACAATCCCCAGGTATCTCAAGTTAGCCCTCGATGTCGCACTATGTGTATTTAGGTTAACGTTCCATGACATTGACTCTGTTTTAGAGGCATTCACCTCGTATCCTGACACCTTTCCAAACTCCAAGGCGAGATCTATAACCACTGGAAACGCAGTATTTATATCTGGTGTAAAAATCATAATATCATCTGCGTAGAGGGCAACTTTTTTAATCCAATCACAGTAGACAAATGGTTTGATTAGTTGGTTTTCTCTCAGTTTCTGTGCGAACGGCTCTATATACAAATCGAATAATAGAGGGGACAGGGGGCAACCCTGTCTCGTTCCCCTCGTTACCCTAAATGGCTCAGACAGCCCTCCATTGATCAGGATAGAGGCCGAGGGGCTTCCATACAGCAGTTTTATTGCTCTTTACGGAATTTGTCTCCCACATTGAACCTCAACAAGGCCTCCGACAGGTATTGCCAATTTACCCTGTCGAAGGCCTTGGTGGCGTCCAAGGTGAGGACCGAGAGGGGCAGAGTCTCCTTAGTCGCCAGATCTATAGCTCCCACCAGATCATACGTGAGCTCGAACAGCTGCCTCCCCTTTACGAAACCTTTTTGGTTAGAGTTCAGTATATCTGGAGCTACCTGACCGAGCCTCTTAGCCAATATTGCCGCCAAGATCTTATAATCGGCGTTTAGAATTGAAATTGGCCGATACGAACCACAGTCAGATGGGGGCTTTCCAGGCTTCAGGATTAGTGTTATTGATGCGCTGTCCCAGGATGCTGGGGGGGCCTCTCCCTCCCTCAAGATCTTGTTAAACAGTTCCACCAGAACAGGAGACACCACCAATAGCAGGTTTTTATAGATTTCTGACGGTAAACCGTCTGTTCCCGCAGCCTTACCTCCCTTGGCTCCCTGTATAGCCTGCTCTACCTCATCCTTCGTTATTTCCTTATCCAAGAATGTGCTCTGTTCATCCGTCAAAGATGGTAAAGAAAGATCTTTTAACCAGTTAACAACATCTTCAGAGGTGGCACTCAGGTCTTCCTGATATATTGTTTGGAAGAAGTCTTTAAAGACTTCCCTAATGTCAGCATCCTTTTTGAAGGTGCCGCACTCAGTTGTCACTGAATCGATATGATTTCGCACTCGGTCCGATTTTACTTTCCAGGCCAGGAGCCTACCAGCCCCCTCACCATATTGAAAATGAGCTAGTTTGCTCGCCTCCCATCTCTGCATGATTTGTTTATCTAATACTGATGTCAATGTGTTCTTCAATTCCATCATTTTAGCGTGTTTCTGGGAAAGATCATGATTGCTGTCGTCGCTACTGTTTTCGATATCTGCCTGGGTAGCTCTAATATTCTCTTCGATAGAAGACACCTCTTCCAGATACAGCTTTCTTCGGTATACAGTCTTATTCTTTATGATCCCTCTTAATGTACACTTAAAGGCATCCCAAATAACACCTAGAGATGCTGAACTAGTGTTAATTTCGAAAAAAGCCCTTGCTTCTGATTGTATGTGCTCTATATCTTCCGATGAGGTAAGTAGAGATCGATCGAAAGACCACGACCTTGTAGGGGGTTTGTCTCCCCAGTCAAGTACCATCTTCATGGCTGAATGGTCAGAGAGATGAGACGGAAGGTAATCTACGTTTTTGACTGAGTTAGTCAACTCACGGCTAATTAAGATAAAATCTATCCTCGACCGATGTTGAGATTTGAGATTCCTGAAGGAAAATCCCTGCCTCTGCCCCTCTCTTACCCTCCAGATATCAACATAGCCATATTGACTCATGCACCCAAGTAAACAGTTTCTAGATTTTGAAAGGGACTGTTGTCTACTTGTTGGGGACTTATCCAGCATGGGATTCAGTACAATATTAAAGTCACCGGTAATTATGACTGGCTCGGGGAATTGCAGCAGGTAGAAAAATAAAGATTCTAACGCTGAGGGGTCATCCCGATTCGGCCCATAGTACCCAACTAATGTTAGCACTGCGCCTCCTATCTCGACCGCCACAATAACCCACCTACCTCCAGTGTCAGCCTTGTGCTGGATAATTTTTATAGTCTTGGATTTTTTGAAGAAGATAGACACTCCCCTTATGTTCAGCGATTGGGAGGTAGAAACAGAAGTCTCCAACCATCTATTCTTCTTGACCAGCTCAAGTATTTCTCTCTCCACTAAATGCGTCTCCTACAATATGATGATATCCGCCTCAACATCCCGCAAGTACTGGAGAATTTTATTTGCACGCGGTTTGGTACGGAGACCATTAACATTCCAGGAAAAAATGTTAAGCTTCGCCATAACCCAGGGAATAGGTGATGATTGGAAATACCGCCAACTTATACAAACCACTGTTTATCTGCAGCTTGGAATTAGAATCCCTAGAAAATAATAATGATTGGAGCACTGTTGAGAATAATTTTTTTTTGCTTTTTCACCCCACCCCACCACCCCTCTGTGCCCCCCCCCAAACCACCCTCCCTCCCATGGGAAACCCTTGTACTCACTATCCGGAATACCGGAAGTAAGTGCCCCAGCTCCTCCCGAACCCCCCCTGTGAGTGCCTCAAATTATATTTTATTGTGTTCCTTATCACTCCCTTATTCCTTGTCTGTTATTTTCTTTTTTTGGCGCTTTTCTCTTTTTTTTTCCCCCGTTTTTTATTTTTTTTTATTTTATATATTAGTTATTTATTTATTTATTTGGGTTTTTTTTGTTCCTTTTTTAATTTTTTGTTCATGTAAACTCTGTTACATCCTTAGGAATTTGATACTATACCAGAATACCAGAACATTCTTAGAGGTAATCTATTTTAGATTTTTTTTTTTTTTTTACTTTCTCCCCCCTTGTTATGGTAGAAGACTTCAGAGGGGGAACTTGTAAATCCTTATGTGGATCCTATTGATCCTGTAAACCCTGTTATTACTTATTTCTACTTCCCAGTGACAGTAGCAGCTCGTCTGCAGCCTGAACTGATTGTATATTATACATTCTATTATCATGCATTATTTTAAGGGAAGCAGGGAAGCCCATCTGCACCGTAGCGCCGATCCCACGAAAAGCATCCATTCTTTTACCCAACTCCCATTGTTTGTCGAGAGTGAATCTGGACAGATCAGAGCGTATCTGGTAGTTGAACACTTTGCCTGGTAATGATTTTTGTTTTAATGCTAAGTTCAAAATTTGTTCTATCAAGGTATATGTGTGGAAATTCACCAGGATTTTCCTTGGCTTGGTTCTCTGCGGGTTACGTCTAAATGGGTCCCTGTGGATACGCTGTATATCCATGGCGAGATCCTCATTTGAAAGCTGAAGGTTGAGAGACTCTATTAGCAACGTGATAGTATAGCCTTTGATATCCGTTCCTTCACTTCCCTCCGGTACATTTAAGATTCGGATATTGCAGCGCCTGGCATTGTTCTCCACAATCTCCATTCTCTCTGATAGCGCGGTATCCTCTCTTCTCAGTTTCAATATATCGTCCTGGACGCTCTCGGTACGCATAGATATCTGCCCCACCGTCTCTTCTAGGGATTGTGTTCTTACGGAGAGGCCAACAATTTTTTCGTCCAGGGACTCACAAAAGGTTCTTATCTCTCTTTGATTAGAAGCAGACTCCTCAAACCCTCGCTTAATCTCAGCAGATAGTGCTGCAAACATCTGCTGTATCGAGGCTACGGAAATGGGAGTAAAGCTGGAATCTGAGGCCCCGCTTTCCTCGGAGATAGGAAACGTTCCGCCTTCAGACAAACTGGGGGCTAAAAGGGGCCTCGGAGGTAGAGACCTATCTGCTGCCTCATTGTTCTTCCTACTGATATTGTCAGTATCCGTTGTTTTGATTGAGTGATCTTCACCCCAAATTTCACCTTGAGAGGATGTAGGCGGGGATGGAGGGGATAAAGTTGAAGTATGAGCCAATATAGTAGCCGTAGCATTTATTTCGTGGACTGGTTCTGGAACTGGTAAGGCTGTTTGCCCCTCTGCAGCCCCTTCATCTAAGTTCAGGTGGACGTCTGAACCCGGATCCTGTGAGCCCCCCACTAGACTAATGGGAAGTTCCTGCATCAAATCCAGCTCCTGGCCTTGCTCTATTGACGCCATCTTGTTATTCACGAGCTGTGGTTCTGTGGGACAAATCTCTTTGAGTGGACGCTCCTGACCTATTTCCAACACCTGAGGGACCACCTTGAAGTATGAGCGTAGAGAGGGGGTAATTTTAGAGGAAGAAGCAGGAGGTGGTTTGACCGCCTTATTACACTTTCTCCCCCTCTTAGGTTTTACTTCGAATGAAAGGTACGAAGAAGCTTTTTCTAGATTTAAACTAGAGGGTAAGCGAGTTACAACTTGAGAGACCCCCCAAAAACAGAACCCGGCACCTCTAAAGAATTCGATGCTTTTAATGCACTGCTTGCTAATTTCTCCGACGAAGGTGAAGGCACCTGTGCTCTCTTGCCTTTCTTCTTGCGAGGACACTTTGCCTTCCCCTGACCTTTAGTTAAATCCTTGCCTTGGCTTGGTCTCTCCTTGGAAGCGCTAACCGCTTTCATTAAATTAGAAGGGACCTCAGAAGATTTCTCTTTACTCCCTCCCCTCTTATCGCCATGCTTCCCTTTTACCTCTGATCTGAATGTTTTTTTCTCCAGCTGACCGCTTTTGGGAGAACCTGCGACTACCCCCGTATCCAGGGGACCTGGTGCAGAGCAAACGCTGGTACTGGAAACGGGTTCCCTCTCGTTGAATGTGTCGGTGTGGGAGTCCCTACGGAGACTCCGTACGTGCCTGGCCCTGCGGAGCTCCAGGGCGGCCCGACCCCAGTGAAGCAGCGCTGGCTCCCGCTGCTCTCCCGCACCCGCTCTGACTGGGCGTTTCCGGGTCTTGGTCTCGGTCTCGGTCTCCGCCTCCACCTTCACACTGGGACCGAAGCACATCGGTCAGAAGCTGAAAACCTGAGCCGCGTCACGAAGAAGCCTCAGCGGGCGGGCGGCGAGTCAGACAATCCCCACTGAGAGCAGCTCGCGACCCAGACGAGAAATGACAAAAGTATCAAGAGTAAGTACCGCAAACAAAGCGGGACACTTGTTTCATGGGCGGAACAGGACCAGTAAGCTCTTCGGCACTCACATGGGGTTGGAGCGGAGCACTACGGCAGTCAGCCTACTGCCGCCATGTTTCCCCCCGCTAATGAAATATTGCGCACAACATGTGCCATATTGTTGCTCTATTTAAAACCACAATGGACATAAATCACACACTTCACTTTTAGCAGTATCAATAGTGTACTGTGTGGGGAAGCTTAAAACATATATGTATACACAGAAAAACGCATTACTGCAGCTTCTCAGTATTGTAAATGCAGTCTACTCTTAAGTAGGTTAATTAAAAAATAACATACTGTTGGTGCCACTGAGTGTAACTCCTGCCATCCATAAAATATGCTTACGTATCCAGAATCCTCTACAACAACATTTGTAAAATCTGGACTGTAGTATAATTTAAGCCATCTGCTGCAAAGAACAAGCTAAGTGTTTTCAAATAAATACATGCCCTTTAGTTCATTTTCTTTAAAACAAAAAGCACAAAAATGCCTTTTAATACATCTGTGTTGCCCTTGTGGTATGTTAAGAGACTTTAATCAGGTGAATTAATCACATCTTGTCCTTCAAGCGTAAACAACATCACCCTTGTAGTCCCGCTAAAATATCGGGCGCACCTTTTGCAGTCTGTAACTTAAATTTCCCATTGTAAAGTTCACAAGGAAGCAACGCAAAACTTAGCTTAGAGTCCTGCATCCAGGGTGAAACAATCCTTTAATCAGTGTCAGGGTCTCCTGACCCCACCACTCAGCCAGAACCTTCAATGCGGTGCCCAGCTCCTATCATGGGTGGCATTTCTAGGGTGAGGCCAAGGCTTACTGTGGTGGTTTTAAAGTCCCGCCCATGAGAGTCTCAGCTCTCGGAGCCGAACCTTCAACCCCCCTTGCGCCATCTGCTCGTCTCCACTTGTCAAGCTCCATGTAGGGGGCCCGCCTGCTATACTGGAAAAAACAAACGTTACAGGAATGTTATAGTTAGGAAATAGATTTTTTTTAAACCTTCGAAGTTCACTGAAAAAAAAACCAAAGGCTACAGGGATGTTATAGTTAGATTCAGATTTTACGCACACAGAACCATAGAAATTCAGCAGTTATACTTACCTGAGCTAACTATAATTTACTCCCCATTCAATGCACTACTTATGACCTCACATGGTACATCACACATGACATGGTCAGTGACATCACTGATAACATCACTGATGTTTTTTCATTGAATTTCTACAGTTTTTTAATGCTATTTCCTAACTATAACTTCCCTGTTACCTTTAATTTTTTAATGAGTTTCATTGTTTTTTTTTTAAATATTGTCCTTCAATTTGACTCACAAGTTTAATTTACTAATATACATTTTCACAAGGTTATAAATATATTTTGTTCACACATTCATTCTTATAATATATTTTAAAACTAACAAATTTAAAAATGAAGGTAGGGTAGCTTATATAGTCTTACTATAAATGCAATGCACCAAGCCTTTCGTTTTTTAAAAATTCATTTTATGGGGAGGAGCCAAGCTCGCGAGCGTAATGGTCGCCTTGTAGCTCGGCTCCGTCGACTCGCATATCCTGTTGCATATCCTGCCCAGAGACGACATAATTCCGAAGAAATAGGAACGCAACGTTTCGCTCTTACTCACCGTTTGGCCTGGAGACTCCGGCGTGCTGCGGTTACGAAGTTGTGCCCCCCGAAGGGACCTGGGCCTTCGTGGTGTTGAGACCGGGGCCTCGCCTATCGGATCCGACCTGGTGTTGTGGTGACCGTCGGCCCCGGCCGAGAGACTGCGCCACTGGTGAGAGCCGTTGTGAGAACATCCCGGTGACCCTGATCCGGGCCCGCCTTGACGGCCGTGAGGCTGGTGCGGGGCGCGGTGCTCCGTGGACTGATCGTGTGAAGGGGTCCCCCCGCCGCTGCTCCGTCCATCGACCCTGGACCCTCATCCTCGGACTCTGTTTGAGAGGAGCGCCAGCAATACTGCAGACGGCCCCCCGCCTTGGGCGAATCTCCTTTTTTCACCGAGGCTGCCATTGCTGGGACCCCCCGGAAATCTGTAAAGGCCCGCATTTGTGAACTGTTCCGAGAATCGCGGAGGGTGGTGAGGAGGCTGAATTCACAAAATGGCTGCCGACGACCTGTGCTGTGGGTCTCCTCGTGATGACGGACTTGGGTTGCTGGACTGCACGGGGGCCTGGACGTGTGTGCGTGAGCCTACGATTGGAGACGTTCTTGATGCCTTACGCTCCTTACGCGCGGCCCTGGCCCCCGGTGCTTCGGGAGACTCGATTTGTTCCTCCGCCATCTTGGGTGAACGCTCCTTCATGGTCCCCTCTTGTCTCAATGATGCCACTGCCTCGCCTCCCTCGGTCGCTACGAGGGTTACTGTCGCTATCCATCGACGGGTTTGCTTGCCGGTGGATTTGGAACCTCCTGCTCTTCGATGTTTGGAGTTTGGGGACTTGGATGTCGTGCGGGGACCTGATCCTCCCCGGGTGCCTGAGAACAATGGTGGACCGCTGCCTGTTTTTGCCTTGACGAGGTCGTGTTTCTATTTTGCAGGGAAACCCCCGCTTTTCCTAACGGCGAGACTGAACTCCTGTCTATTATTGCCCTTGTTGCTATTGCTGAGACATTTGAACTGCCTATTTGAACTTTTGCCCACTTGCTTATTGATTGCCCTCACTGGCCTACGTTTTGCTCGTACTTTTTTTCATTTGTGTGCTTGCCTCGCATCGTGTTGCTTACTTCACACTGTCCTGTGGTGGGTGGTAATTGTGGTTAGGAAGGGACTGGGGTGAGATGCACGGCTCCCGGTGGTTTATTGGTGTACAGATCCGTGGCGAAGTTGCTCATATTTCTAGTGCTGTGGGAAACCCCCCTGTACGTTTTTTGGCGCTCGAGATTGTGTCGTTCTGGTTCACATGTAATATGATCGTATGGTTGGGTGGAGGGCTGTGGCCGACCGTATTTGTTTCTGTCCTTTTGCTCCTCCCTCCCATTTATTTCTTTTGTTTTCATGTCCTTTTTTTGTCTCTATATTTTTCTTCTCTCTTGTCTCTACTACATTTCGGGTTCTGGTTTAGGGCGACAGGCGCGCTGTTTGGAGGGTAGGCCGTAGCCTTCTGCAGGGGTGCTGGGTTGGATGGGTGGGTTGGGTCTTATTTGATGTTTTATTTTCCTCAGTTCTATGGCCCTTTTGTATCTCTTTATTGGAGTGCCGCGTCTGTCCTTGCCTTCCGTGGTATGATTGGGGTGGGGTCTGTAATGTCGCTGTTCTTCGTTTTGTAGTTCTGCTGCTTTCCATTGCGACTCCCATGCCCTCCTCGTTCCTGATATTACCGCTCTTTAATGTGTTCCTTGCTACGGGGCGCTTGTTTAGGCGCGGCATTCTTCTCTTTCAGTCTGTGTTTTCCTTTCCCTCTCTTCTTTCCTCTTCCTCCCCCCCTCCCTCCCTCCCTTTTTCCTTCTCTCCCAAGGTCAGTATGACGGGTTAGTCTTGGTGTTGTCGCTATTCTGGCCCCTTTGTTCTGTTTCCGATGTGATACTGGGTGGTGGGGATGCAAAGTTGTTCTTAATTTTATACTGACTTGTGTTCACGGCCCTGTTTTTATACCGATATCTACAGTGCTGACATTCCTGCATGGCTGCCCTTTAGCCTTTCTGTTACCAATGGTTTGATTTGGGAATCCGGATTCCTCTATATTGTCGCCGAGCCTGTCATGCTCCTTATTGCCCTATTATAAAAAATAACCTTCTTTGCTCCTGTTTGCTGGCCGTTTGGATCCTCTCTCCTCCCCCCTTTTTAAGATTGTATTGCTTACGTTCCTCTATGATTGATTCTGTAACTTCATTCTGGACTTCTTGACTGCTTTCACGTATTATGGCCGGCCAGTTTGGTTGTAGGCCCAGATTTGTATATCCTGTCTATACCAATAAAGGTTTAGAAAAAAAAAAAAAAATTCATTTTATGGATTCGCAGATCCGTTCCCAACCAATAGCACACATTCAATACTAAAACAACAACACTTTTAATACAAACGTATGCTTTTGCAATTTCTATAAGTGTATCACTGCCTGTGTGTGAGTGGCTGTGTGAGTGAGCTATATGAGTGAATTTGGGAGTGAGCTATATGAGTGTGTGAGTGGCTGTGTGGGTGTGTAAGTGGCTGTGTGAGTAGGTGCATGTGTGGCTGTGTGAGTGTTTTTTGGGTCTGGGAGTGCGTGTGTGAGTGGTTTTATGGGTATGTGAGTGGTTGCGTGGGTGTGTAAGTGGGCATGTGAGTGGATGCATCAGTGACTGTGTGGGGTCTGTGAGCAGGTGTGATTGGCTGTGTGGGTCTTTGGGTGTGAGTGGTTTTGTGGGTCTGTGAGTGGTTGTATGGGTGTGTAAGGGGTTGTGTAGGTGTGTGAATGGGTGTGAGTGCGTGCATGAGTGGGTGTGTGAGTCCATATGTGTGAGTGATTGTGTGGGTGTGTAAGTGGTTGTGTGGGTCTGTGAGTGGTTTTGTGGGACTGTGAGTGGGTTTGTGGGACTGTGAGTGAGTGGCTGTATGGGTGTATGAGTGGTTGTATGAGTGGGTGGGTCTGTGAGTGGTTGTATGTGTGTTTTTTAATTGGGTTCTGAATCTGCCATGGAGCATACCGGGGGTCGCAACGACGGCTGTGGTGGATCCGCAGACCGTTGCGTGCTAAAACAAATTTTTGGACAATTTCTTGCCCATGAGGGGCCCCTCCCTGACCCCTCCGTCAGTCTCATGGGGTTCGGGAGGGACCCCTCATGGGCAAGAAACTGGAGAGACTATTTCTTGTTTAAAGTGGCACGCCGTGCAATTGATATTGACACTTTTTTAGCACTGAAAAAAGCTGTTTGCTGAAACGTGTTTGCTTATGAAAAGGTGTTTCTAGCAATCCCCGTGAGTGCCTACGTGTGCTGATTTATTTCATGCACTGGAGCTGGAATATATATATATATATTCACTGAAAATACCATAGGTTTTATGGGCATTATAGTTAGCTGGACATTTCACTTGTACAAAACCATTGAAATTCCCCCGTTATAGTTAGTTCAGCTAACTATAACTTGCGCGCCCGCAATGCACTGCTGATGACATCCCATATTACATCACTCATGACATGGTCAGTGACATCACTCATGACATCTGAAATGACATCACTGATGACATCATCCTTGTGATAGCTGAACTAACTATAACGGGGGAATTTCAATGGTTTTGTATGAGTGAAATGTCCAGCTAACTATAACGTCCCTGAAACCTATGTTTTTTTTCAGTGAATTTCTAAGGTTTTTTAAATGCTAATTCCTATCTATAATGTGCCTGAAACCTATGTTTTTTCAGTGAATTTCAAAGGTTTTTTAAATGCTAATTTCTAACTATGCCTACAGAGATAGGTCATGTGAAGAAAGAAGAAAAAACGCACAGAAAGAAAACAAAGAAATGCAGAAAGAAGCAACAGAAGTCCTCAAAGAAGAAGAAAAGTGCAGGAAGAAGGAAAACGTGCAGAAAGAACAAACAGAAGAGCAGAAAGAAGCCTTGTTGCAAAATCATCCTGTACCCTCAACTTTTTCAGACGAATACTGGTGGTAACTGAGTCTGACTAACCAGTCCTAGAGCCAGTGCTATGTTAAAAGATACTTAGAATACAGTGAGAAACACTGGCACATTCTTAAATCTGATCTGATTGTAGGGCCAGACATTCCCGAAGTACCATTAATCACGTTCAAAAGGGCGAGATCTTTACGTGATCAGATGGTCCATAGTTACTTGCAGCCACCGGAAAAACAAATAGGGACTTTGAAGGATGCAAAAGGTTTTTTTCACTGTGGGAAATGCAAAGCCTGCTCAGCCACTAAGAGAACATTAACATATGAAGTCTCTGGTTGTAGAGGTGGTAAGAAAATCAACAAATGTATGTCCTGTCATACTGATCATGCGGTCTACTGTCTGATATGTCCTTGCCTTTTGAGATATGTTGGAAATACCATCAATCCTGTTAAATTGAGGGTGCTTAAACATATGAGAGCCATCGTAAATAAAGATTTTTCGTATCCGGTGGCCCGTCACTTTGCTCTGAAACATAAGAGTGACAGGAATCTCCTGAGATACTTTTGCCTGGACCACGTTAGTGAGAATCCAAGAGGGGGCAACAGGTTGCAAATACTCAGGAGACTAGAATCTCGATATATTGTTGATCTAAAGACAAGGGCGCCAAAGGGCCTTAACATGGGTGAAGAACTGGCATCACACTTAGGATGAGGAATCAGCAATGTATCAATATGTAACTTTTTGAAAAAATGTTTTAAAATGTAATTCTTTGATACGGTATTTCTGATATGAAATTTTGAATGGCATGTAAAATGAAAATTATGAGAATGGGTTTTTGTTGAAAGATGCACCTAGATTTGTATATATTTTCTGCATCGAATAGAAAACACATGGGTTTAGATATTCCAATTTATGGCAGCCAATATTTGGCTGCCATTGCCGATCCACGGCAAGATTTATGCCCCCATGACTATCCATTAATGTGGTTTTCATGCGGATGTCGCACAATTTTGCATGATGTCTGTTCTTGTTCCTAGTTTGGATATATTTTGTCCCACTAGTCATAACAAGTAATGATTGAAATTCGTGTTTGCCGATACACGGCTGTAATTACGGTTTAGATAATCCAATGTGTGTTTCCTATGATGCATGTTAAACTATCACACATTCAAAGATGGCGCGCATGATTGCGCCTGTGATGTAGTCCATTGTTTGTTTCCATTAGATTTGCAAACATAGATAATGGTGCCGCATAGCGTTTTCCGATGTGAACACTGACGAAGGGATTCTTTTCCTGAAACGCGTTTGTTCTGAATAAACCCTTTGATGATATGCTGCTACACGCGTGAGTGCTGTCTTTTCCTTAACCCGGCTGGGCATTATTAGGAAATTGGAGCTTGCATTTTACACGCGGACACCATCGCGTGATAGCACCCGCTTCTGAGAGTGACTCGTCTTATGGTGTAACTGGAGCTTGGATATATATATATATATAAATGAATAAATATATATATATATATATATATATATATATATATATATATATATATATATATATATATATATATATATATATATATATATATATATATATATATATTCAACAATGTTCTTGCTCGCCATTGCAAGGCGAGAACAGCCAGGTAAGGACCTCATAAATAACTTCAAACGACCACAGCAATCAGGAAGCAACAATAGTTTTTCAAGTGAAAAAGCAGAGTTGATTTATTGCACACAAGATGAAATGATAGACATAATGTCAGTCCACGACGCGTTTCGCTCCACGAAGGAGCTTGATCACATATATATATATATATATATATATATACACTGACTACACTGCAATAAACAAAGAGCAATATACAACGGTGTCTGTGCCTGTCTCTTGTTGGTAGAGGTTTCGGGGGGTTTTGGATAGATAGATAGATAGATAGATAGATAGATAGATAGATAGAAGTGATTTTTTTTTCAAAAAGATGTCATCACATGAATCCTTCTGCTCTTTGGGGATAGTCCCAAATCTATCCGACCCATCTGCCATGTTTACAAGTGATGGGACTAAAGGTTTACCACATTCCTTGATAATGCTTTCACAGGATGCATGCCTATTAGGTAATGAATGGAACTGAGGCAGACTGTGTATATATATACATATATATATATATACTAACCAGCCTGTGAGACCGGCACTGATGACGGCCATTTCGGCTAGAAACGCGTCTGCCATAGCGTTTCACTGACTGCGAGGACTGAGCTGTGGTTTTCCTAATAAATCCCCTGTTTGTACCCGGAGTTGTGTCCTGCTTGCTTTCCAGCGGAGGTGAGTGCCTGTTGTTGATATATATATATATATATATATATATATATATATATATATATATATATAATTTTTTTTTTAAATAGATGCAAAAAAGAAGCATTGAACTCTGGGTGGTTCCCAAGTTTAGGTGGAAAGCAGCTCCTGTATAGAGCACCCTCAACACCAGCAACGCTCTAGATCTGCCCACCTCAAATGTCTGCCTTTCTATCAAAGTCTTCAAGCATAGAATTAGCACACAGTGCCATCCACGCCGAGATAGAAAGTGACAAAGTCTTCTGCCATTTCTACAGCAAAGTCTTTAAGCACAGGACTATCACAGTGCTGTCCATGCTGAGCTGTAAAATGACAAAAGCCATTTACTACTCCAGGCACAGTATTACAGCTTTGAATTGGTAAAATACCAACCAACCCTACCTGAAATGAGTAAAAGCAACCCCTGACACAGTGTTTCGTTCTACTTAGAGCTTTTCCGAGATCTATAGCTTTGTCCAGACACAAGGGAGCACCCAGCTATATAGATATCTATATTTCAAACATTACTCCTCAAAACACCAATAAGACAGAGAGCAGGCACTCGAAGTCAGGGGAATAAAACCATTTAATGAATCAAATTCCCTGAAAACAGGAACACATGAGACATGTTTCTGCAGTAACACTGCCTTTATCAATCTAAACATGTGCCATATTGTTGCTCTATTTAAAACCACAATGGACATAAATCACACACTTCACTTTTAGCAGTATCAATAGTGTACTGTGTGGGGAAGCTTAAAACATATATGTATACACAGAAAAACGCATTACTGCAGCTTCTCAGTATTTTTTTTATTTTTTTTGTTCTTTTATCCTCATTTGCGTTCATTGGCTCCAATCTGTCAAGACAAAAAACTACAGCAGAACCGAAAGTCAGGCAATGCCTCTGTACTGACTCAGCTACAGCTGGCGGGGATAGCGTAGGAAGAGTGGTGAACCAAACCCCTTCAGTATCAGCTGGCAGGCCGTGAGATTCTAGCATGCGGGCTGTTCTGATGGACACTGATGCCCAGAATACCGAGGCCCTTTAAGCTTCGACACTACTGTGGCGGAGCCGGAAGGTGAGCCATGTCAGCAATAATCATCGGACCTGGGGGAGAAAAAAAAAAAAAAAAAAAAACCCAGGTGTCAACAAGACCTCTCCAACAGCTTCCAAAAGGCTCTTTTCACCTGATGTCCTCCCCTTGCCAAATCAAGTTTCGAGATCTGGAGGATTGAAGCACGCCATTCATAAAAAGTGGGTGGCAAAGCGTCTTTCCAGTGTCTACAAATTTCCCTGCGGGCCGCCAGAATGGAATAGAACAGTAAGTTGGAGGCAGCGTTACGAGTTTATCCACTCAGGCCAAAAATGACTAAGCCCAAATCGATGGTAACCTGACAATCCAGAATCAAAGACAATTTACTACTTATGGAATCCCAGAATGGAGTGATTTGAGGGCATTCAAAAAACATGTGGATGTCGGACGCCGCCACCAAGCCACATCTTGGGCAGGAGACTGGCCCTGTTTGGGAAAATTTTGACAGTCTCTGCGGGGAGTAATAGGCTATATGTATTGTAAATACGTGGTTCCTTCGTAGCCACGCAGGCTTAACCAAATCCCACAATACACTGCATGAAGTTGGCCAAAGTTCTTCCACATCTACTCCTGGCATAGACTCCGCCCAACAATTACGTTGGAAGACAGAATTTACCGTCTAATTCCTCTATGATCATGTTGTACCAGAGCGAGATCTCTTTTTTTATAGGTGGTTTATCAAGCAGGCATGTTTCTAGTTCGCTCACTCCCCCTATAGGGAGCCTGCTGTTACGTGAGGGCAGTGTATTTTGCGCCTGGGCCCAACTTGAGATTTGTAGATATTTGAATCTAGAAAATCTCGGTCCGACTTTGTTAGACAGGTAGTTCCATGGAAGCAGATATCCATCAGAAAATAATTCACCCCAAGATACGATTCCTGCCTCTTTAAGTGGTAGGACTAGTGCGTCTTCCGCCCAGGGAGGGGGTGCAGGTAAGTCCCATATTGGAGCTCTACTTGAAAAATATCCAAAATTAATCGAGTATCTTACTCTGTACCATGTATTGGCCATCCCATGTAGTATCTTCAGCTTTATCTTTTAAAAAAAATTGGGATCTCCAAACTTAAACAGAAAGCTGGCCTGCCCAACTCCCTCACAACTCAGCAAAGTGGAAAACATAAGGCCCAGGCCTGAATCAGCTGGTGTTTTAAAAAGCGTGCGTGCATGCGTTAGCTGGAATGCCCATGCATAAGCCTGAAGGTCTGGGCCCGCCAACCCGCCCTTCTCCCTCCGACGCCTTATCTTTTTCCAGGCAATTCTGGGATTCTTATTATTCCAGATAAAAGAAGATATCTCACTCTGCAGTTTTGCAATTAATTTAGGGTAAAAAAACAACGGTATTGAATTGAACAAAAATAAAATCTTTGGCAGTATGGACATTTTAACTAGATTTACCTTCCCCAAGATGGTGAGAGGGAGATGTGCCCATGCTCTCATCAATTTTCGGCACTGTGCTGCAACTTTTGCAAAATTTAGAGAGGCTATCATGTTTATATTTTTGTCTATGACAATCCCCAGGTATCTCAAGTTAGCCCTCGATGTCGCACTATGTGTATTTAGGTTAACGTTCCATGACATTGACTCTGTTTTAGAGGCATTCACCTCGTATCCTGACACCTTTCCAAACTCCAAGGTGAGATCTATAACCACTGGAAACGCAATATTTATATCTGGTGTAAAAATCATAATATCATCTGCGTAGAGGGCAACTTTTTTAATCCAATCACAGTAGACAAATGGTTTGATTAGTTGGTTTTCTCTCAGTTTCTGTGCGAACGGCTCTATATACAAATCGAATAATAGAGGGGACAGGGGGCAACCCTGTCTCGTTCCCCTCGTTACCCTAAATGGCTCAGACAGCCCTCCATTGATCAGGATAGAGGCCGAGGGGCTTTCATACAGCAGTTTTATTGCTCTTTACGGAATTTGTCTCCCACATTGAACCTCAACAAGGCCTCCGACAGGTATTGCCAATTTACCCTGTCGAAGGCCTTGGTGGCGTCCAAGGTGAGGACCGAGAGGGGCAGAGTCTCCTTAGTCGCCAGATCTATAGCTCCCACCAGATCATACGTGAGCTCGAACAGCTGCCTCCCCTTTACAAAACCTTTTTGGTTAGAGTTCAGTATATCTGGAGCTACCTGACCGAGCCTCTTAGCCAATATTGCCGCCAAGATCTTATAATCGGCGTTTAGAATTTAAATTGGCCGATACGAACCACAGTCAGATGGGGGCTTTCCAGGCTTCAGGATTAGTGTTATTGATGCGCTGTCCCAGGATGCTGGGGGGGCCTCTCCCTCCCTTAAGATCTTGTTAAACAGTTCCACCAGAACAGGAGACACCACCAATAGCAGGTTTTTTAGATTTCTGACGGTAAACCGTCTGTTCCCGCAGCCTTACCTCCCTTGGCTCCCTGTATAGCCTGCTCTACCTCATCCTTCGTTATTTCCTTATCCAAGAATGTGCTCTGTTCATCTGTCAAAGATGGTAAAGAAAGATCTTTTAACCAGTTAACAACATCTTCAGAGGTGGCACTCAGGTCTTCCTGATATATTGTTTGGAAGAAGTCTTTAAAGACTTCCCTAATGTCAGCATCCTTTTTGAAGGTGCCGCACTCAGTTGTCACTGAATCGATATGATTTTGCACTCGGTCCGATTTTACTTTCCAGGCCAGGAGCCTACCAGCCCCCTCACCATATTGAAAATGAGCTAGTTTGCTCGCCTCCCATCTCTGCATGATTTGTTTATCTAATACTGATGTCAATGTGTTCTTCAATTCCATCATTTTAGCGTGTTTCTGGGAAAGATCATGATTGCTGTGGTCGCTACTGTTTTCGATATCTGCCTGGGTAGCTCTAATATTCTCTTCGATAGAAGACACCTCTTCCAGATACAGCTTTCTTCGGTATACAGTCTTATTCTTTATGATCCCTCTTAATGTACACTTAAAGGCATCCCAAATAACACCTAGAGATGCTGAACTAGTGTTAATTTCGAAAAAAGCCCTTGCTTCTGATTGTATGTGCTCTATATCTTCCGATGAGGTAAGTAGAGATCGATCGAAAGACCACGACCTTGTAGGGGGTTTGTCTCCCCAGTCAAGTACCATCTTCATGGCTGAATGGTCAGAGAGATGAGACGGAAGATAATCTACGTTTTTGACTGAGTTAGTCAACTCACGGCTAATTAAGATAAAATCTATCCTCGACCGAAGTCGATATTTGAGATTCCTGAAGGAAAATCCCTGCCTCTGCCCCTCTCTTACCCTCCAGATATCAACATAGCCATATTGACTCATGCACCCAAGTAAACAGTTTCTAGATTTTGAAAGGGACTGTTGTCTACTTGTTGGGGACTTATCCAGCATGGGATTCAGTACAATATTAAAGTCACCGGTAATTATGACTGGCTCGGGGAATTGCAGCAGGTAGAAAAATAAAGATTCTAACGCTGAGGGGTCATCCCGATTCGGCCCATAGTACCCAACTAATGTTAGCACTGCGCCTCCTATCTCGACCGCCACAATAACCCACCTACCTCCAGTGTCAGCCTTGTGCTGGATAATTTTTATAGTCTTGGATTTTTTGAAGAAGATAGACACTCCCCTTATGTTCAGCGATTGGGAGGTAGAAACAGAAGTCTCCAACCATCTATTCTTCTTGACCAGCTCAAGTATTTCTCTCTCCACTAAATGCGTCTCCTGCAATATGATGATATCCGCCTCAACATCCCGCAAGTACTGGAGAATTTTATTTGCACGCGGTTTGGTACGGAGACCATTAACATTCCAGGAAAAAATGTTAAGCTTCGCCATAACCCAGGGAATAGGTGATGATTGGAAATACCGCCAACTTATACAAACCACTGTTTATCTGCAGCTTGGAATTAGAATCCCTAGAAAATAATAATGATTGGAGCACTGTTGAGAATAATTTTTTTTTGCTTTTTCACCCCACCCCTCTGTGCCCCCCCCCAAACCACCCTCCCTCCCATGGGAAACCCTTGTACTCACTATCCGGAATACCGGAAGTAAGTGCCCCAGCTCCTCCCGAACCCCCCCTGTGAGTGCCTCAAATTATATTTTATTGTGTTCCTTATCACTCCCTTATTCCTTGTCTGTTATTTTCTTTTTTTGGCGCTTTTCTCTTTTTTTTTTCCCTGTTTTTAATTTTTTTTAATTTTATATATTAGTTATTTATTTATTTATTTGGTTTTTTTTTGTTCCTTTTTTAATTTTTTGTTCATGTAAACTCTGTTACATCCTTAGGAATTTGATACTATACCAGAATACCAGAACATTGTTAGAGGTAATCTATTTTAGATATTTGTTTTTTTTTTTTTTTTTACTTTCTCCCCCCTTGTTATGGTAGAAGACTTCAGAGGGGGAACTTGTAAATCCTTATGTGGATCCTATTGATCCTGTAAACCCTGTTATTACTTATTTCTACTTCCCAGTGACAGTAGCAGCTCGTCTGCAGCCTGAACTGATGGTATATTATACATTCTATTATCATGCATTATTTTAAGGGAAGCAGGGAAGCCCATCTGCACCGTAGCGCCCATCCCACGAAAAGCATCCATTCTTTTACCCAACTCCCATTGTTTGTCGAGAGTGAATCTGGACAGATCAGAGCGTATCTGGTAGTTGAACACTTTGCCTGGTAATGATTTTTGTTTTAATGCTAGGTTCAAAATTTGTTCTATCAAGGTATATGTGTGGAAATTCACCAGGATTTTCCTTGGCTTGGTTCTCTGCGGGTTACGTCTAAATGGGTCCCTGTGGATACGCTGTATATCCATGGCGAGATCCTCATTTGAAAGCTGAAGGTTGAGAGACTCTTTTAGCAACGTGATAGTATAGCCTTTGATATCCGTTCCTTCACTTCCCACTCCACATTTAAGATTCGGATATTGCAGCGCCTGGCATTGTTTTCCACAATCTCCATTCTCTCTGATAGCGCGGTATCCTCTCTTCTCAGTTTCAATATATCGTCCTGGACGCTCTCGGTACGCATAGATATCTGCCCCACCATCTCTTCTAGGGATTGTGTTCTTACGGAGAGGCCAACAATTTTTTCGTCCAGGGACTCACAAAAGGTTCTTATCTCTCTTTGATTAGAAGCAGACTCCTCAATCCCTCGCTTAATCTCAGTAGATAGTGCTGCAAACATCTGCTGTATCGAGGCTACGGAAATGGGAGTAAAGCTGGAATCTGAGGCCCCGCTTTCCTCGGAGATAGGAAACGTTCCGCCTTCAGACAAACTGGGGGCTAAAAGGGGCCTCGGAGGTAGAGACCTATCTGCTGCCTCATTGTTCTTCCTACTGATATTGTCAGTATCCGTTGTTTTGATTGAGTGATCTTCACCCCAAATTTCACCTTGAGAGGATGTAGGCGGAGATGGAGGGGATAAAGTTGAAGTATAAGCCAATATAGTAGCCGTAGCATTTATTTCGTGGACTGGTTCTGGAACTGGTAAGGCTGTTTGCCCCTCTGCAGCCCCTTCATCTAAGTTCAGGTGGACGTCTGAACCCGGATCCTGTGAGCCCCCCACTAGACTAATGGGAAGTTCCTGCATCAAATCCAGCTCCTGGCCTTGCTCTATTGACGCCATCTTGTTATTCACGAGCTGTGGTTCTGTGGGACAAATCTCTTTGAGTGGACGCTCCTGACCCATTTCCAACACCTGAGGGACCACCTTGAAGTATGAGCGTAGAGAGGGGGTAATTTTAGAGGAAGAAGCAGGAGGTGGTTTGACCGCCTTATTACACTTTCTCCCCCTCTTAGGTTTTACTTCGAATGAAAGGTACGAAGAAGCTTTTTCTAGATTTAAACTAGAGGGTAAGCGAGTTACAACTTGAGAGACCCCCCAAAAACAGAACCCAGCACCTCTAAAGAATTCGATGCTTTTAATGCACTGCTTGCTAATTTCTCCGACGAAGGTGAAGGCACCTGTGCTCTCTTGCCTTTCATCTTGCGAGGACACTTTGCCTTCCCCTGACCTTTAGTTAAATCCTTGCCTTGGCTTGGTCTCTCCTTGGAAGCGCTAACCGCTTTCATTAAATTAGAAGGGACCTCAGAAGATTTCTCTTTACTCCCTCCCCTCTTATCGCCATGCTTCCCTTTTACCTCTGATCTGAATGTTTTTTTCTCCAGCTGACCGCTTTTGGGAGAACCTGCGACTACCCCCGTATCCAGGGGACCTGGTGCAGAGCAAACGCTGGTACTGGAAACGGGTTCCCTCTCGTTGAATGTGTCGGTGTGGGAGTCCCTTCGGCCTGCGGAGCTCCAGGGCGGCCCGACCCCAGTGAAGCAGCGCTGGCTCCCGCTGCTCTCCCGCACGCGCTCTGACTGGGCGTTTCCGGGTCTTGGTCTCGGTCTCCGCCTCCACCTTCACACTGGGACCGATGCACATCGGTCAGAAGCTGAAAACCTGAGCCGCGTCACGAAGAAGCCTCAGAGGGCGGGCGGCGAGTCAGACAATCCCCACTGAGAGCAGCTCGCGACCCAGACGAGAAATGACAAAAGTATCAAGAGTAAGTACCGCAAACAAAGCGGGACACTTGTTTCATGGGCGGAACAGGACGAGTAAGCTCTTCGGCACTCACATGGGGTTGGAGCGGAGCACTACGGCAGTCAGCCTACTGCCGCCATGTTTCCCCCCGCTAATGAAATATTGCGCACAACATGTGCCATATTGTTGCTCTATTTAAAACCACAATGGACATAAATCACACACTTCACTTTTAGCAGTATCAATAGTGTACTGTGTGGGGAAGCTTAAAACATATATGTATACACAGAAAAACGCATTACTGCAGCTTCTCAGTATTGTAAATGCAGTCTACTCTTAAGTAGGTTAATTAAAAAATAACATACTGTTAGTGCCACTGAGTGTAACTCCTGCCATCCATAAAATATGCTTACGTATCCAGAATCCTCTACAACAACATTTATAAAATCTGGACTGGAGTATAATTTAAGCCATCTGCTGCAAAGAACAAGCTAAGTGTTTTCAAATAAATACATGCCCTTTAGTTCATTTTCTTTAAAACAAAAAGCACAAAAATGCCTTTTAATACAGCTGTGTTGCCCTTGTGGTATGTTAAGAGACTTTAATCAGGTGAATTAATCACATCTTGTCCTTCAAGGGTAAACAACATCACCCTTGTAGTCCCGCTAAAATATCGGGCGCACCTTTTGCAGTCTGTAACTTAAATTTCCCATTGTAAAGTTCACAAGGAAGCAACGCAAAACTTTTCTTAGAGTCCTGCATCCAGGGTGAAACAATCCTTTAATCAGTGTCAGGGTCTCCTGACCCCACCACTCGGCCAGAACCTTCAATGCGGTGCCCAGCTCCTATCATGGGTGGCATTTCTAGGGTGAGGCCAAGGCTTACTGTGGTGGTTTTAAAGTCCCGCCCATGAGAGTCTCAGCTCTCGGAGCCAAACCTTCAACCCCCCTTGCGCCATCTGCTCGTCTCCACTTGTCACGCTCCATGTAGGGGGCCCGCCTGCTATACTGGAAAAAACAAACGTTACAGGAATGTTATAGTTAGGAAATAGATTTTTTTTTAAACCTTCGAAGTTCACTGAAAAAAAAAACAAAGGCTACAGGGATGTTATAGTTAGATTCAGATTTTACGCACACAGAACCATAGAAATTCAGCAGTTATACTTACCTGAGCTAACTATAATTTACTCCCCATTCAATGCACTACTTATGACCTCACATGGTACATCACACATGACATGGTCAGTGACATCACTGATAACATCACTGATGTTTTTTCATTGAATTTCTACAGTTTTTTAATGCTATTTCCTAACTATAACTTCCCTGTTACCTTTAATTTTTTAATGAGTTTCATTGGTTTTTTTAATATTGTCCTTCAATTTGACTCACAAGTTTAATTTACTAATATACATTTTCACAAGGTTATAAATATATTTTGTTCACACATTCATTCTTATAATATATTTTAAAACTAACAAATTTAAAAATGAAGGTAGGGTAGCTTATATAGTCTTACTATAAATGCAATGCACCAAGCCTTTCGTTTTTTTAAAATTCATTTTATGGGGAGGAGCCAAGCTCGCGAGCGTAATGGTCGCCTTGTAGCTCGGCTCCGTCGGCCCTCTGGCCTGACTCGCATATCCTGTTGCATATCCTGCCCAGAGACGACATAATTCCGAAGAAATAGGAACGCAACGTTTCGCTCTTACTCACCGTTTGGCCTGGAGACTCCGGCGTGCTGCGGTTCCGAAGTTGTGCCCCCCGAAGGGACCTGGGCCTTCGTGGTGTTGAGACCAGGGCCTCGCCTATCGGATCCGACCTGGTGTTGTGGTGACCGTCGGCCCCGGCCGAGAGACTGCGCCACTGGTGAGAGCCGTTGTGAGAACATCCCGGTGACCCTGATCCGGGCTCGCCTTGACGGCCGTGAGGCTGGTGCGGGGCGCGGTGCTCCGTGGACTGATCGTGTGAAGGGGTCCCCCCGCCGCTGCTCCGTCCATCAACCCTGGACCCTCGTCCTCGGACTCTGTTTGAGAGGAGCGCCAGCAATACTGCAGACGGCCCCCCGCCTTGGGCGAATCTCCTTTTTTCACCGAGGCTGCCATTGCTGGGACCCCCCGGAAATCTGTAAAGGCCCGCATTTGTGAACTGTTCCGAGAATCGCGGAGGGTGGTGAGGAGGCTGAATTCACAAAATGGCTGCCGACGACCTGTGCTGTGGGTCTCCTCGTGATGACGGACTTGGGTTGCTGGACTGCACGGGGGCCTGGACGTGTGTGCGTTAGCCTACGATTGGAGACGTTCTTGATGCCTTACGATCCTTACGCGCGGCCCTGGCCCCCGGTGCTCCGGGAGACTCGATTTGTTCCTCCGCCATCTTGGGTGAACGCTCCTTCATGGTCCCCTCTTGTCTCAGTGATGCCACTGCCTCGCCTCCCTCGGTCGCTACGAGGGTTACTGTCGCTATCCATCGACGGGTTTGCTGGCCGTTGGATTTGGAACCTCCTGCTCTTCGATGTTTGGAGTTTGGGGACTTGGATGTCGTGCGGGGACCTGATCCTCCCCAGGTGCCTGAGAACAATGGTGGACCGCTGCCTGTTTTTGCCTTGACGAGGTCGTGTTTCTATTTTGCAGGGAAACCCCCGCTTTTCCTAACGGCGAGACTGAACTCCTGTCTATTATTGCCCTTGTTGCTATTGCTGAGACATTTGAACTGCCTATTTGAACTTTTGCCCACTTGCTTATTGATTGCCCTCCCTGGCCTACGTTTTGCTCGTACTTTTTTTCATTTGTGTGCTTGCCTCGCATCGTGTTGCTTACTTCACACTGTCCTGTGGTGGGTGGTAATTGTGGTTAGGAAGGGACTGGGGTGAGATGCACGGCTCCCGGTGGTTTATTGGTGTACAGATCCGTGGCGAAGTTGCTCATATTTCTAGTGCTGTGAGAGACCCCCCTGTACGTTTTTTGGCGCTCGAGATTGTGTCGTTCTGGTTCACATGTAATATGATCGTATGGTTGGGTGGAGGGCTGTGGCCGACCGTATTTGTTTCTTTCCTTTTGCTCCTCCCTCCCATTTATTTATTTTGTTTTCATGTCCTTTTTTTGTCTCTATATTCTTCTTCTCTATTGTCTCTACTACATTTCGGGTTCTGGTATAGGGCGACAGGCGCGCTGTTTGGAGGGTAGGCCGTAGCCTTCTGCAGGGGTGCTGGGTGGGATGGGTGGGTTGGGTCTTATTTGATGTTTTATTTTCCTCAGTTCTATGGCCCTTTTGTATCTCTTTATTGGAGTGCCGCGTCTGTCCTTGCCTTCCGTGGTATGATTGGGGTGGGGTCTGTAATGTCGCTGTTCTTCTTTTTGTAGTTCTGCTGCTTTCCATTGCGACTCCCATGCCCTCCTCGTTCCTGATATTACCGCTCTTTAATGTGTTCCTTGCTACGGGGCGCTTGTTTAAGCGCGGCATTCTTCTCTTTCAGTCTGTGTTTTCCTTTCCCTCTCTTCTTTCCTCTTCCTCCCCCCCCCCCTCCCTCCCTTTTTCCTTCTCTCCCAAGGTCAGTATGACGGGTTAGTCTTGGTGTTGTCGCTATTCCGGCCCCTTTGTTCTGTTTCCGATGTGATACTGGGTGGTGGGGATGCAAAGTTGTTCTTAATTATATACTGACTTGTGTTCACGGCCCTGTTTTTATACCGATATCTACAGTGCTGACATTCCTGCATGGCTGCCCTTTAGCCTTTCTGTTACCAATGGTTTGATTTGGGAATCCGGATTCCTCTATATTGTCGCCGAGCCTGTCATGCTCCTTATTGCCCTATTATAAAAAATAACCTTCTTTGCTCCTGTTTGCTGGCCGTTTGGATCCTCTCTCCTCCCCCCTTTTTAAGATTGTATTGCTTACGTTCCTCTATGATTGATTCTGTAACTTCATTCTGGACTTCTTGACTGCTTTCACGTATTATGGCCGGCCAGTTTGGTTGTAGGCCCAGATTTGTATATCCTGTCTATACCAATAAAGGTTTAGAAAAAAAAAAAAAAATTTCATTTTATGGATTCGCAGATCCGTTCCCAACCAATAGCACACATTCAATACTAAAACAACAACACTTTTAATACAAACGTATGCTTTTGCAATTTCTATAAGTGTATCACTGCCTGTGTGTGAGTGGCTGTGTGAGTGAGCTATATGAGTGAATTTGGGAGTGAGCTATATGAGTGTGTGAGTGGCTGTGTGGGTGTGTAAGTGGCTGTGTGAGTAGGTGCATGTGTGGCTGTGTGAGTGTTTTTTGGGTCTGGGAGTGCATGTGTGAGTGGTTTTATGGGTATGTGAGTGGTTGCGTGGGTGTGTAAGTGGGCATGTGAGTGGATGCATCAGTGACTGTGTGGGGTCTGTGAGCAGGTGTAATTGGCTGTGTGGGTCTTTGGGTGTGAGTGGTTTTGTGGGTCTGTGAGTGGTTGTATGGGTGTGTAAGGGGTTGTGTAGGTGTGTGAATGGGTGTGAGTGCGTGCATGAGTGGGTGTGTGAGTCCATATGTGTGAGTGATTGTGTGGGTGTGTAAGTGGTTGTGTGGGTCTGTGAGTGGTTTTGTGGGACTGTGAGTGGGTTTGTGGGACTGTGAGTGAGTGGCTGTATGGGTGTATGAGTGGTTGTATGAGTGGGTGGGTCTGTGAGTGGTTGTATGTGTGTTTTTTAATTGGGTTCTGAATCTGCCATGGAGCATACCGGGGGTCGCAACGACGGCTGTGGTGGATCCGCAGACCGTTGCGTGCTAAAACAAATTTTTGGACAATTTCTTGCCCATGAGGGGCCCCTCCCTGACCCCTCCGTCAGTCTCATGGGGTCCGGGAGGGACCCCTCATGGGCAAGAAACTGGAGAGACTATTTCTTGTTTAAAGTGGCACGCCGTGCAATTGATATTGACACTTTTTTAGCACTGAAAAAAGCTGTTACTGAAACGTGTTTGCTTATGAAAAGGTGTTTCTAGCAATCCCCGTGAGTGCCTACGTGTGCTGATTTATTTCATGCACTGGAGCTGGAATATATATATATATATTCACTGAAAATACCATAGGTTTTATGGGCATTATAGTTAGCTGGACATTTCACTTGTACAAAACCATTGAAATTCCCCCGTTATAGTTAGTTCAGCTAACTATAACTTGCGCGCCCGCAATGCACTGCTGATGACATCCCATATTACATCACTCATGACATGGTCAGTGACATCACTCATGACATCTGAAATGACATCACTGATGACATCATCCTTGTGATAGCTGAACTAACTATAACGGGGGAATTTCAATGGTTTTGTATGAGTGAAATGTCCAGCTAACTATAACGTCCCTGAAACCTATGTTTTTTTTCAGTGAATTTCTAAGGTTTTTTAAATGCTAATTCCTATCTATAATGTGCCTGAAACCTATGTTTTTTTCAGTGAATTTCAAAGGTTTTTTAAATGCTAATTTCTAACTATGCCTACAGAGATAGGTCATGTGAAGAAAGAAGAAAAAACGCACAGAAAGAAAACAAAGAAATGCAAAAAGAAGCAACAGAAGTCCTCAAAGAAGAAGAAAAGTGCAGGAAGAAGGAAAACGTGCAGAAAGAACAAACAGAAGAGCAGAAAGAAGCCTTGTTGCAAAATCATCCTGTACCCTCAACTTTTTCAGACGGATACTGGTGGTAACTGAGTCTGACTAACCAGTCCTAGAGCCAGTGCTATGTTAAAAGACACTTAGAATACAGTGAGAACACCTACATACACTAGGGAACACTATGCGTTGGGGTCTCCCTGTGATTAGCATGACCTCCTCTGTAAGCCCCTTGTATATAATAGGGCAGGGGGATTAAAACTACCGCTTAAAATGCGCCACAGGGCGTGTTTGCACACGTCACCTCAGGCCCTGTCCCCTTCCTTCCCCACTGTGTAAACGCGCCCTGTGGCTGTTTTAAGTTGGATGATTAAGTCCCCTTGAATCCTGAGGGTCCCTAGGGTCCAACTAGCCCACTAGGTACCTCCAGTAAGCGCCACAGAGCTGCGTTGCAGATAGATGTAAAAAGGGGCACGGCCTAGACCACCTCTCTGCAACGCAGCGCAGTGGCGCTTACTGGAAGCACCTGGTGGACTACGTGGCCCCCAGGGTTCCTCAGGATTGAAGGGGAATTATTTCCCCAACTTTAAACGCGCCACAGGGCGTGTTTGCACACGTCACCTCAGGCCCCATCCCCTCCCTTCACCACTGTGTAAACAAGTCCTGTGGCCATTTTAAGTTGGGAGATTAAGTTCATTTGAATCCTGAGGGTCCCTAGGGCCCAACTAGCCCACTAGGTACCTGCAGTAAGTGCCACATAGCTGCGTTGCAGAGAGGTGTAAAAAGGGGCACGGCCTAGACCACCTCTCCGCAACGCAGCGCAGTGGTGCTTACTGGAAGCACCTGGTGGGCTAGTTGCCCCCCCCGGAGCCCTCAGGATTGAAGGAGAATTATTTCCCCAATTTAAAACGCACCACAGGGCGTGTTTGCACCCGTCACCTCAGGCCCCTTCTCCTCCCTTCACCACTGTGTAAACAAGTCCTGTGGCCATTTTAAGTTGGGAGATTAAGTCCCCTTGAATCCTAAGGGTCCCTAGGGTCAAACTAGCCCACTAGGTACCTCCAGGAAGCACCACAGAGCTACGTTGCAGAGAGGCGTAAAAAGGGGCGTGGCCTCTGAACACCCGTCTGCAACGCAGCTCCCTGGCGCATACTGGAGATACCTGTTGGGCTAGTTGGCCCTCGGGGACCCTCAGTATTGAAAGAGAATGAAAAATTTCCTAGCTTACGTAACGGAAAGTTTCGATTCATTAAGGACTAGGAGGCGAGGATTATGCAGTCCTTTCTTCTCTTTATTAAAATCAGCAATTCAAAGAAAAACCAATCAACACAAACTTCTTAAACCACAACTCCCATGAGCACATGGGGCATAGTGTCCATAGTAACTGTCATCCAATCATGGAGCCGTCCGCCGTAATATTAGCCATGACGTCCTATCCTCTTCCTCTTCTTCTCTGTGAGGAAGAACTCCAGGAAAAAACCTTCAATCCTTCTGGTCGTGTCCTAAATCAAACAAGAACAACGTTATCCAGCTCTTCTTACAAGAGGGAAGGCAAGAAGGCAGTATACAGTCTATACAATAATCGGTATAACATGAGCTTTAGCACAGTCCAAGAGGAAAACATGTATACAAGCAATGACCTGGCACAATTCAATTCAGTGCATCCACAAACACATTGTAGAATCGTAAAATCAATACTTACTGAAATACGTAGGTATATGGGTGGGGAGAGACCACCAGTCTCGGGAGGGATAATCCTCGCCTCCTAGTCCTTAATAGAATCGAAACTTTCCGTTACGTAAGCTAGGAAATTTTTCATTCTATGTCAGGACGGAGGCGAGGATTATGCAGTTTCAAAGCTTATCCACCACCAGTTCTGCCGCGCCATAGATAGGCTTGAAGTAAAACTTTTTAAACGTGGACTCCGAGGACCAATCAGCTGCTGCCATGATGTCCTCTAACCTACCGCCCAGCTGAATGGCCTTAGAAGCCATTGCTCCTCTCGTGGAATGAGCACCGAATCTAGTCACATCTATCCCCGCTTCGGTCATGATCCAACGGACCCACCTAGCGATGGACGGAGCAGAAACCGCCTTAAAGGGCTTCAGCAGTGCAATGAGAAGCTGTCGCTCCCCAGGAGGACGACACTCCTCTGTCATATCCTCGTAGGCCTTGAGGCAACGCACCACACACAACTTTGGTTGATCCGGGAATGCCGGGTACGACACTGATCTAATACTGGTCTTGGTCCGCCTAGCGACCGTGAAAGTCACTCCCTCCGGAGTGAACGTACGTGCCGTGACGTCCAAAGCTCTGACATCTGAGACACGCTTGCACGACACTAGACAAAGCAAAATAGCAAGCTTAGCAGACAACTCCTTCCTACTCAGATACTGGTTATCACGCCATGAGCAGAGGAACCGGAGAATGATGTTGACATCCCAGAGGTTGCAATATCTGGGTTCTGGGGGTTTGGATAGCCTGACACCTTTCATGAGCTTGCAAACCCAAGGGTGTTCCCCCGCCGGTTTACCGTCGATGAGGGAATGTCCCGCTGAAATGGCGGATCTGAAAGAGTTGACTGAGCGATATGCTAAACCCGATTGGGCCAGTTCGGCCAGAAAGTTCAAGATGAGGGTAACGTCAGCCCCCACGGGATCGGCGTGTCTTCCCAGACACCAACGACGCCATCGCTGCCAAGCCGATCGGTACCTCTTGACGGTACCTGGGGCCCAGGCGTTGCAAATGAGCTCCTTAGCGCCCGCCGAAAGGCGTCCGTCCTGCCAGCGTCCCCTGAAATCCTCCAAGCCATGAGGTGTAAGGTTTCCTGCAGCACCATCGGATGCCCCTCTCCCAGGGGCCCCGACAGTAGCGACGGGAACAAGGGCAGCCGAATCGGACGATCCCACGAGAGCTCGAGCAGAGGGGGAAACCAGGCCTGAGCCCGCCAGAAGGGGGTCACTAGGACCAGCGAAGCCCGCTGACGGCGAGCTTGCGCCGCTACTCGCGGAATCATGAGAAACGGAGGGAAGGCATAAGCCTGTTCCAGCGACCAATCTTGTAAGAATGCATCGACCGCCAACGCTTCCGGGTCCGGTCTCCAACTCACAAACCTCGGAAGTTGGCGGTTGAGCCGGGAAGCAAACAGATCCACTGAGAACGGTCCCCAAACATCCGTCAAAGCCTGGAAGACCGCAGGGTGCAGCCGCCAGTCGCTGAAATCCAGGAAGTTCCTGGAATGCCAGTCCGCGATCGAGTTCTGCGTGCCCGGGAGATACTCCGCCGACACCGAAATTCGCTTCTCCAGGCAATAGTGCCAGAAGTCCTTTGCCAAGTTCGCCAGTGCCTTGGACCGAGGCCCGCCCAGGCGATTGATGTATTGCACCGCCGATACGTTGTCCATTCGTAGCAGGATGCAACACGAAACCTGGTTCTGTGTCAAGGACTTCACCGCGAAAGAGCCCGCCAGTAGCTCCAGGCAGTTGATGTGGAGCTGTAGCTCCGTCTCCGACCAACGGCCCCCCATCGTGACATCGCCGCACCGGGCTCCCCAACCCGCTCTGCTGGCATCTGATTCGATAATCAGATCCGGGCTTGAGCCGAAGATCGCTCTCCCGTTCCACGCACTCATGTGCTCTATCCACCATCGCAACTCCGTCCTCGTCTCCTCCGTAAGGGAGATGATTTCGGAGTAAGTTAGACCTTTCCGAAGGTGTTGCGCCTTCAGACGTTGAAGGGCCCTGTAGTGTAACGGACCCGGAAAGATCGCCTGAATCGAGGATGAGAGAAGACCCACGATTCGCGCCAGCTGACGAAGGGAGATTCTGTCTCTCCGCAGTGTGTGGGAGAGTTCCTTGCGAATCTTGTTCACCTTCTGCTGCGGGAGACTGAGGCAGGCCGCCTCCGAATCTATAAGGAATCCCAGAAAGGTCATCTGTCTCCCCGGAAGGAGCTCCGACTTCTGAGCATTCACTACAAACCCCAGATCCTGGAGCAGGGCAATAGTCATGGTCAAGTTGGAACGAAGACGGTCCTGCGACTGATCCATAATCAGGATGTCGTCGAGGTAGATGATCATCCGAACACCCCTCTCGCGTAGCGTTTCCACCACCGGCCGTAGGAGCTTCGTAAAGCACCATGGGGCCGACGAGAGGCCAAAGGGGAGAGCTTGGAATTCGAAGACCTCCCCGTTCCATAGGAACTGCAAGAAGCGCCTGTGAGGGGGAAAGATCGGTACCGTGAGGTACGCATCCTTCAGGTCCAGACGAACCATCCAATCCCCTTGCAGAAGAATATCGCGTAGGAGATGGATTCCCTCCATCTTGAAATGGCGGTACACCAGCCATTCGTTGAACTCCCGTAGGTTGATCACCGGTCGGAATCCCTTGTCCTTCTTCTGGACTAGGAAAATATTGCTCAAGAACCCCGCAGGGTGAAGGTGTGTTCTGCGAATCGCACCTTTCCTGAGGAGGTCTGAAACCTCGCGTTCGATCAGAAGACTGTCTTCTACCGAAAAAACCAATGGACGAGGGCGAACCCTCTGACGAGGGGTGCCGTAAAACTCTATCCGGAAGCCCCTGACCGTCTGTAACACCCAAGGGTCTGATGAGATTTTGCACCAGTTGGGGAGGTGATCCCTTAACCTCCCTCCCAGCACGGATGGGGAAAAAAGGGTAACACTCACCGGATGGACCTCCCGGCGCATTGGCACCGCCGTGGTAGCCTCTGCCGCGCCCTTTGCCGGCGCCTCGGCTAGGGTAGAAGTTCCCCTGACGGCCGTCGTTCCAGCCGTTATTCCGGCGCTGCTGGTTTTTGTTGTTAGGGCCTTGCTGCTGTTGTTGGCGGCCGGAGGAGCGACCCCGTCCTCTTCCGGCCCCTGCAAAAACCCGACCCGGAAAAATTTTCTTGATGGACGATTGTGCTCTGTCCAGGGCAGAGAAGGTTGTGACAAATTTATTTAACTCTTAATAAAAGGTTCTCCAAAAAGTTTGCCTTGTGCGATAGGCCCCGCCTCCGAGGTGGCCAGATCTCCAAGTTTAGGATCAATTTTAATGAGGAGAGACCTCCTCCGCTCTGCCGCCAACGCGCAGTTTGCGTTACCTAGAAAGCATAGGGCCCTCTGCGCCCAACCTGCCACGACCTCCGTGGACATCGCCGTCCCTGACTCCTTCGCCCTCTCGGCTAGCTGGATAATCTGTGTCACAGGACCGACGACGTCCAGGAGTTTGTCCTGACAGCTGCGCCAGGAGCGGTCTATGCCCCTCCTAGGGTCCTTCATAAACTTTGCGAAGAACGCGTAGAGCTTGTCGTCGATGTCAGGAGTGGCCGACACTCTGCCTTCCAGCTTTGGGCGTGGGCATTCACCCCGCATGCGGGTTCTAACCTCCTTCTCTAGAGGCTGGCGCACTTTACCAGCCACGTACGCTGCAACTTTGGGATCCGGGGTCCACTCCGAAGATCTTGGGTGGTAGATCTTTGTCGGGTCAAACATATCTGGGATCTTAACATCGCCTTCGCCCGTCCCCGAGGAATGAGGTGCCGGTCGCCAAGGGCGCCCCGAATACCCATCCTCATCGTCCGAGGAGGCATCATCATCATCAGTAACGCCCTCTCCCTCCAAGGGGAAACCATACTCTTGGTCCGAGTCCGGGGCGACCTCGTCGCCATCCTCTCCGGGGTAGAATCCCTCCCGGCAGGGTAAAGTCCTCAGCGTACGCGCACTTTTACGAAAGGAGTCTCTCAAGCGATCAAACTCCTCCAAGTGCCCCGCGTGACGCTTCGCAGACCGCTTACCCCCACCCTGCGCGCCTTTGGGTTCGCGATCCGCAGGCCCCGCGCCACCGAACACCCCGGGGATACTCTGGGTAAGGGCATCCACTCGCTCCCTCAAGGGTGCCAGTACCGTGTCAAGTGCCTGCGAGAAAACGCGACTCACCTCAGGTGGCAAGAGTGAGGTGCCAGTCACTTCCACCGCCTCCTGAGAAAGGGGGTCAATTTGAGCCGAAGACTGCATGCTAGATGCGAGGGCGTGAGCACAAAACACCTTGTAAAAATCCCCAAAGGTAGCCCCCTCGCCAGTGCTCGTTCAGTGCTGCTGACTGAAAATTTAAGGGTGCGGTGACCTGAAACCGCCACTAGATGGCGCTGTGCGCAGTGCACAAATCCACCGATACCGGCGTCGGGCGAGGGTTGGTGAGTCAGTGAAAGCTCTGACTCAGCGCGCCGTCGCAGGGAGCAGAGCACCGCGAGCGCAGCCTGACTCCCAGCGGTGGCGCCCCACGGAGCAAGGGAAAGCGGGGCCGCTTGCCACAAAGCCCGCGTTCAACCGGCAGGGACGGCGCAAGCAGAGCCTGACGCGCGTCGAGCTGCCGAGCCTGAAAAAATGCCTAATAAGCGAGAAAAGCGCACCACAAGCAAGCGCTATCGCACAGGCAACTATATATTAAGTAAAAGTCACAACAAACACAATGCGTCAGGAAGGATAAAGAAGTTGACTTAACTGACGAGCAGAGAAGAAAGAGGATAGGACGTCATGGCTAATATTACGGCGGACGGCTCCATGATTGGATGACAGTTACTATGGACACTATGCCCCATGTGCTCATGGGAGTTGTGGTTTAAGAAGTTTGTGTTGATTGGTTTTTCTTTGAATTGCTGATTTTAATAAAGAGAAGAAAGGACTGCATAATCCTCGCCTCCGTCCTGACATAGAATTAATTCCCCAACTTACAACTCGCCATGGGGCGCGTTTGCACAATGGTGAAGGAAGGGGGCGTGGCCCGAGGTGACATGTCTGCAAACATGCCCTGTGGCGCGTTTTAAGTTGGAGAATGAATTTCTCCTCAATCCTGAGGGTCCCTGGGGGCCAACTAGCCCACAAGGTACCTCCAGTATGCGCCAGAGGCCACGCCCCTTTTTACAACATTCTCCGTGGCGCTTACTGGAGGTACCTGGTGGGCTAGTTGTCCCCCAGGGACCCTCAGGATTGAAGAGGAATTAATTCCCCAACTTAAACCGCGCCACAGGGTGTGTTTGCACACATGTCAACTCAGGCCCCGCCCTCTTCCTTCAACACTGTGCAAACGCGCCCCGTGGTGCGTTTTAAGTTGGGGGATTAACTCCCCTTGAATACTGAGGGTTCCTGGGGGCCAACTAGCCCACCAGCTACCTCCATTAAGCACCACAGAGCTGTGTTGCACAGAGGTGTAAAAAGGGGCGTGGCCTCAGAACACCTCTCTGCAACGCAACCCCCGGCGCATACTGGAGGTTCCTGGTGGGCTAGTTGGCTCCCAGGGACCCCCAGTATTCAAGGTGAATTTGTTCCCCACCTGCAAACGCACCAGGGGAGGCGCGTTTGCAGAGTGCTGCAAGGAGGGGGCGTGGCCTTCAACGCAATGCCGGTATTTTATTGTTTTATTTTTTTAGGAAGGGGGCTTTGTAGCCCCCCTTCTTTTTCTAATGTTTGGGCCCTGGGGACCCCATCCCCAGGGCCTGCCCCCTCATTTTTTTTTTAATACGAAAAATTCAGGAAGGGGGGGTCGCGTGCCCCCCCTCCCGAGGCCATAATGGGCCCCGGGGACCCCATCGTACGGTGCATGGCTCTTTTTTTCTGGTAATGTTTTTGGAGGGTGGCTGCCTTGCCCCCCTCCTTAGGTCATTTATGGCCCCGGGGACGCCATCCCCGGGGCCGGCCTTTATTTTTGTTTTTTTTTATTAAAGATTTTTGGGGAGGGGGTCGCGTGGCCCCCTTCCCGGGCCACTAGTAGCCCCGGGAACCCCATCCCCCGGGGCTGGCCCTCTCCGTTGGGGTCCGTGGGGTGTCCCCAATCCCCCCACGGTCCCGCCGGCTCCCCGCGTCCTACGGGAGCTGGCATTGCTTTTCCACATGGGGAGCTGCTAAGATGCAGCTCCCCGTGTGGAAAAGCAATTGGTTTGCATTTTGAAAGAGAGAGCAGGTTTCCCTGCTCTCTCTTTCAAAATCCAAACCAAGTTTGCTATGGCAGGGTGGGAGCCGTAATGCTCCCGCCCTGCCATAGCAAACTACAGTGTCCCGGGGGTGGGCAACCCGGGACACTGCAGTAGCCGGCCCTGAGGGGTGGCGCTCCCCAGGGCCATCAAGGGCTCCAGGATGGGCCCCCCTCCCAACATTTTCAAAGCCCCGGGGGGTGGTGGTCCACGGGGCTTGGGGGACCATAACGGACCCCCAAATTTAAAAACGTAGTGCCCCTGGGAGGTGGCAGTCCCCGGGGCGTGTGGGGCGGCTCAAGCCCCCCACACAGGTTTATTTATTTATTTTAAAAAGCCCCGGGTGGCGGTCCCAGAGCAGCAGGAGGCTGTGTGCCCCCGCTATACATTTTCTTTATTAAAGCCCTGGAGTGTGGCAGTCCCCAGGGCTTGGTGGGGGCTTGGATGCCCCCTCACGTTAAAATGTAAAGCCCAAGGGGTTGGCGGTCCCTGGGGCTGCGGGTGGACCGTGAGCGCCCCGCATATATTTTCTTAAAGCCCCGCGGGTCGCCGTTCCCGGGGCTTGGGGGGGGCCTTTGAGCCCCCCACCCATATATTTTGAAGCCCCGGGGGGTGGCGGTCCCCGGGGCTGGGGGGGCTGAGAGCCCCCCCCCACATAATTCAGAAAAGCCCCAAGGGGGTGGCGGTCCCCGGGGCTGGTAGGCCCCTCTGGAACCCCCATTACATTAAACACATGGCCCCCGGGACTTGGGCTAATTAGCAACAAAGCGCAGGTGCCCCCGCTTCTTTTTTTTTTCACGGCTGGATGTGCGAATCCTATGCGCATCCCGCAATTAAAAAAAAAATGATTGGGAGGGGCGCCGGGGTTCCTTGTGGGACCCCCTAAGCAGGCCTTTTTGCGTTTTGAGCACTTTTTTGAGTGAATTCTTGTGCCTCGGTTCTACCGAGGCACAAGAGGGCTGCCAACACTTCCTGGTTTGGAGTGTTGACAGCCAGTTTGCATAAAGCTCATGCTCGGGAGGGTCCGCGGATCCACCACGGCCATAGATATCACTATCTTTATTCCTTAATTTCTCAAAAACTACTGAACGGATTTACACAAAGGTCACTTTCTGAGCCAAGCAGTATCTTTTTGCCAAATTTGGTGTAATTTCGTTCAGCAGTTTTTGCTATAACGGTGTCTAAAGTTTCCTATGGGAAAATGATTTTTTCACCACTATTTTTTTAATTACTCAGGAACTACTTAACGGATTTGCACCATTTAAAAAAAGGGCGCTTTTTGAACCAAGGGCTACCTTTTTGAAAAATTTGGTGTCATTCCGTTCAGCAGTTCGGGCTGTATCCGTGTCTAAAATTTCCTATGAGAAATAACATGGAGAAAACACGTTTTGGGGCCACCCTTTTTTCTCAGCCCCCGCTTGACTTATCACCCCCAGGTTAGGAGCGGACCGGAGCTGGCCATAAGTTTTGAAAATTTTGCGAAAATTCTTCAACCGGTGCCAAAGTTATTGCAAATAGAATGTTGCAGATATCCTTTGGAAAATAGGTCCTAACTATAACTACCTACTGGCGACCGCCAGTAGGTAATATATATATATATTTCTCAACCATTTTAAAGTGACAGGTGCTAATTACTGTCCCTTGTTTATTTTTACCTCCATGCTCATTCTAGACTGCTACCCATTACATTTTCTGGTGGTATTCCATGTTCACCATTTTTACTTTTTGTTTTCACTTTTCCACTAAATATAAAGTACATTAGTGATTTGTTACTGTTATTCCAAATTATCATACACCAAATATATGCAACCATATCATTTCAACCAACAAAGTGTTAGTACAGAAAAGCGCATTAATTGATGAACCAGGAAATATATAAACAATGCAATATGTAAACATTTTCAATATAGAGGAGAAGGGGTGTTGGAATAGCAGCATTGGAATAGATGGTATTTCTAAAATTCATGTTGAGGTGATCACATAGTTACATCCGTAAAATCGTCTGAAGATAAAATCAATGAAGGTTCAACTATAAAAAGTACATAGTATATATACACCTTAAAAGTTAATACCTCAATGATAAGAACTGTGTACAAAAAAGGCCAGTGTGACTAAAACGGATAAAACAGTAAAAACCATTGATCAAAACATTCCGGAGATCAAAGGGGAGTTCACCTTTCCCTGGTACTTTTTCTAAGAGAGTATATTTCAAGAAAAGTCTCTCATTATTTGTCGACAGATAATTAGGAGTGAGATAAAAGATGTGTGTATTTACTATTATTTCATAAAAGCAAGGTTCATAAAGTACAATCCTTATTTAAATAAATGTATCACAACTCCTTTTCCCAGATCTCTACCTCTAAAATATTTTCAGAAGAGACAAGAGATATGAGAGGAATAGTTCCAATCTCCTAAAACTGTTTGATCCCCATATCAATTGTTAAAGTGATCATGTGCATAAATAATTAGATAATCTCCCTCCTATTTCCCATTCAACTATTGCAATTGGTTCTCTCTGGTAAAAAAGTGGGGTTTGTCAATATAATGTTTCTCAGATTGTCCCTTCATTCTGAATCTTCGGGAGTCCGGTTCAGTACTTCAGAGCCATCATTGTAAATGTATATGGAGTATATACTGGTGCTCAGCCGAAACGCATCTTGTCCGGTGTGATCCAATGGATTAAACAATAGTGATTTTTTTCATCCCATAGTGCCGTCTTTCTTTCAGATGGGAAAGGTCAAATAGAAAAAAATATATATAAATGTATCTCCACACAATCCAGCTTATTGTTCTGTAAGAGGAGAACATGTCTGATGATTGGAGAATAAAATGCAGAATCTATTTCTGAGCAAAATCGCAAACATTAGAAACAAAACCAAATCTGCCAAGGTACATTTGGGTTCTGTCCTCGCATTAATGAAATATAAATCTAAATACATTCTATCTCCTAACTATAACGTTCCTGTAACCTTTGTTTTTTCCCAGTGAATATATATATATATATCGGCGGACATCTCTCTCTCAGCTGCCCAACTGGAGTTTTGGCAGCACACCAGCATCCTCAATTGGAGGTCAATATATATATATATATATATATATATATATATATATATATATATATATATATATATATATATATATATATATATATATACATACATCATGGATTCTGCCACAGTGCCATTTATTACCTAATAGACATCTATATTTAGAGCATTATTTAGGAATGTAGTAGATCTTTAGTCCTATCCCTCGTAAACCTAGCAGATGGGTCTGATAGATCTGGGACTAGCCCTAAAGAGCAAAAGGATTCATGTGTGACATCTGTTTGGAAAAAAATCTTCTTTCACTCCTCTTTCCCTTAAAAGTTTGCTGAGGAATCTCTAGAAAGCTGTGACAAATGAGCTGTAAAAACATCCTGAATCTAGGCAACAGTTTGGGAAGTAGCAATCTAGCTTGCTTCCAGGCAGAGGCACGGAAAATGAGCTCCTTGGCATTGAAATCTGCAGTGTTAACTCTACATTTTGCAATTCTGATAGAGCAAAATTACCAGAACCATATTGGAACCTTCAGGAAAAACTTGGTAAGATTTAGAACCTGTTATCTCAAGTTCAATAGTTTGTTTAATCAATCTAGCCACAAAAGCTTTGATATTTCCCCCTTCTGCCCCTTCTGGAACTTTTAACAGACGCAGATTATTTCGCCATTGTGCGTTTTCCAAGGACTCCATTTTTTCTTGGAGTACTTGCTCCCTCAGACTGAGATCCTCAAGCTTTTTACTATGCTGAATAGCAGCCTTTTTTAGCTCCGTTACTGAGGATTCTAGTTCAGTAGTTCTAGCAGGTAATGCGTCGAATTTCTCCTTTATCTCCTGCTGGTTGATTAGTGTTGCTTCAAAACCACTTTTTACCTCGTGACTCAGGGCTTTTAGCATTGCTATCACCGACTGGTCCATGGCTGATATATTTGTAGGAGCTGCAGATAGACTGTCCTCGCTGTTAGCATTCATTATATGCGTTAATACTTCTTCACCTAATTCGGGATCCTTATCCTCAGAACTGTGTATAATATTTTGTTTTGGAGTTTCTGCTGTCTCAGAGGCTTCCTCGTGCTCCAAGTCCATCTCTAACCCCTCCAAAGGTTGGTATTTATTAGTAGTTTGCATACCCCTTATAGATACCCCGGCTAAAGCCTCTTGCGACAGTTTAAGTTCCAGTACTGAAGGCACGGTTTTAAAATATGCCTTCAGAGAAGGAGGTGGTTTAGTCTTTTCAACTATTCTCTGAGCTTTAGCAACTTTTTTTCCCGTTTTCTTTAGAGATTTTACCTTAGATTTAGCTGAGGAAGGAGTATCTGGGGGGACATTTAGGATAGGTTGCTTCCCCCCTTGCTTCTAAGGGTATATCCCGAAGCCTGGGAGCCTTGAGTCTCTCTTTCTGACATATACAAATCAGGGACTGATGAAACTATTTCCGTGAAAGTCTCACTTTCCCCATTGCATTGTGGACTTGGTAGTTTTAATTTTATGGTTTCATTACTTTCCCCTGAGCACCAGAAGCTATATCTATATGCAGCTCTTCTCCCCTTCTTAAGCTCATATGCTGCTTTAAACCATTGTATTAACCCCTGTTTTGAGGCATCATGCGATCCTACCTTTAAAGTGCAGGTAGCAGTACGTGAAAGAAGAGGAGTCACGGCCCCCGCCGTGTCAATGTGGATGATCCGCTCCAGACTGCCTTGTGTATAGAGTTCCAATGCGAGAGAAAGAAAGAAACACCAAATATCAGCAAGTATCATCCAATAATCTAACTGCAGTCAAGAGGCTCTCCTTCCTCGAACTGCAAGTGACTTGGTCACACACACAATCCAGCCGCTCCGTCACCGCTCCAAACACCGATGCAGCCACCCCGTGTCTCGGGCTGCAGCCCCGCCCGCTTTCCGCCGCTTTCCGTCAGGCTGAGTTTGATTAATTAGTCTTGGTGGCGGCGGTGGCGGCGGCGGCGGCTGTATCACCGTATCACCCGCAGCTCGCACTGAGGGGACCGCAAAGGTGAGAGCGTCTTTCTCCTGACAAAAGTTAGTTAGACCACCGTTTTTTCACCGTTCGCTGCTCCGCTCACATTCCGCGCAGCACAGACACCCGAGACTCCAGAGTCTCCCGACTAGCCACGCTCGCTAGCCGCCATGTTCTCCTCCTTGAGATATCAGAAGAAGAAATAATAAAAGATATTCAACGAGTTCACAGAGACCCATTCAGGCTGAACCCAAATAAAAGCAGACCTAGGAAGATCCTAGTACATTTTTTGACTTATACCCTAAAAGAAGAGATCCTTAACAGGGCGTTAAGAACCAGTGAACTCTTGACAGATGGGTTTTCTTATCAGATTAGATCTGATGTGTCCTCCATTACAGCCTCTAGGCAGTGGGAGCTTGGCAAACTGCTAGAGCCCTTCAAACAACTTGGCGCTACCGCTCAGCTCAAATTTCCGGCATCACTGAAAGTGATGTATAAAAATAAAATGAAAGTCCTAAAAAGGTTGGATGAGGTAGAAGAATATCTGCAATTACTTACAGACGACAACCTAAGAGAGCAAGACAACAAACATTGAAGTAACTGAAAATTTTAGCTCATGCATCAATTATTATTAAATTCAGCCATATATTTTCAATGCTCTTAACATATATTGAGTAGACACCCGGGAAGAAGAAGAGTCTCAATGGCCCAAGCAGGCCAGGAAAAAGGAGGGGTGTTCTCCAGGGGAGCACGGGAGGGTCCGGACAGGGGGGGAGGGAGGTGAGGGCACTGGGTGGGGAGCATCTGGGGAAAAAAATAAAAAAATGTCCAATTCGCCATATTCAAAGTTTCTTTGTGTACACCTTTGTTAGGAGAAATAGCGCAAGGTAGGGTAGCGCATTCATCATATATTAAGATTCTTTTGTGGAATGTCAATGGGTTACGGGTCAAGCATAGAAAGAGAATTCTTCAGTATTTAAAGGATGCACCTGAAAACATTTTTATTTTACAAGAGACCCACTCCACCGAACAAGAATTAAGAGATATTTTTATGGGGAAAAAATGGATCCAGCAGGTGATAGCCACTTCGCAACAAACTGCTACTAAAGGGGTGGCTATATTGATTAAATCTAATTCTGAGATAACTTTGCTACAAACTAAGTCTGATAGAAAGGGGAGGTGGGTTATAGCGAAAATAAAGCAACATGCCTACAAATTTACGATCGTAGGATACTACGGCCCTAATTTGGATGATACCCTTCCTCTTAAAGACCTTTTTGTTGAACTCTTGGATTATGAGGACCCGGTGATTCTTGCAGGAGATTTTAACCTAGTACTTGATTCACAGCTAGATAAATCAACTACTGTAAGGTTCTCACATAACCCTAAAACTAGAGCTGTACTTTCTAATGCGATCTCCCAGTTTGGTTGGAAAGATATTTGGCGACAAAGAAATGGCGCAAAAAGAGAATTTACATTCCACAATAAGAAATTACATCATAAATCCAGGCTAGACTTTTTCTTGATCGCAGAACACCTAGGCCAGTATGTGGAGGAGATAAAACATCTTGGGGCCCACATTTCAGATCACTCAGCGGTTACTCTAACCCTAAAATTGTCAGGTCCACAGTTGGTCAAGAGATGGACTATAGACAGAAGTATTCTGTTGGAAGAAGAAGTAATTGATAAACTGCTTAAGGAACCAAACAAGTTTTTTACTTTTAATTTAGGTACTGCTACACTCCCGGTTGTCTGGGATACATATAAAGCCTTTTTGAGAGGGCGACTATTACTATTACAGATTGCAAAACATACAGCATACAAGGCGCAAATCTCACAGATTGAAGCAAGAATCCAGGTTCTTGAACAAGTTGTACTAGATCACAGCCTGATAGATCAAGAGAACAATAAGAAAGATCTGTTAACGTGTAAATTACAGTTGGAGCAGCTATTAGATGGAAGGCTGAGAAAACGTTGGCAGGCTAGCTCATTAGCACACTTCGAATATGGGGAGGCCAGCGGAAAACGTTTAGCCTGGAAAACAAAAAAGGACATCAAGAAGAACTCTATTAAGGAAGTACAGATAGTAAATACGGATGTGATCTCAGATAAAAGAACAGATATTGATCAGGCTTTCTACCATCACTTTGATGAAGTTTATAGAGAAGATCTCCTTCCACAAAAGCAATTAATACAGTCATGGCTACACCAATATCAGGTTAAAGCTTTAGATGATCAGGCTTCCAACAATCTTAACAGAGAAATTATCTCCACTGAAATAGCCACGGCGATAGATTTTGCCAAGAGAAGCAAGGCTCCAGGCCCTGACGGGCTACCTTCCGAGATCTATAATGTGCTAGCACCTGTAATAATACCAGTTTTGAAATTGCTTTTTACTTCTATATATGAGGAAGGAGGCAAAATCCCTGTTTCTTGGAATGATGCCATAGTGGTCCTTATTTTAAAACCAATGAAGAGACCATCCCAATGTGATTCATACAGGCCCATCTCCCTCCTTAACACAGATTACAAGCTCATGGCAAAAATATTAGCGGAGAGATTAAACGGGGCAGCAGGGCAATTATTACACTTAGATCAAAAGGGCTTTGTCAGAGGCCGCTCTATACAACATCTTACACAAGCTTTGGTGGGTGCAATAGATGTTGCCTCTCAATATAAAGTTCCACTAGCGGTTATCACATTAGATGCCGCAAAGGCTTTTGATCGCGTTAACTGGGAATTTTTGGCTAAAGTACTAGAAAAGGTCAATTTAGGCAGAAACTTCTGTAGGGCAATAGCAGCATTTTACCAAGCTCCGACAGCTAGATTATTAATAAACGGGAGTTTATCCTATCCTATAAAAATTCAAAGAGGGACAAGACAAGGGTGTCCGCTTTCACCCTTGCTCTTTGATTTATATATGGAATCATTCGCAGAGAAGATCAGACAAGACCAAGACATCCTACCCTTTAACCATAACAACTGGGTGAAAAAAGTCGCTTTATTTGCGGACGATCTGATGCTGTACACTATTGACCCTATCAAATCAATCCCTCTTATATACAAAGCAGCAGAGATGTTTGGTCAAGTTTCTGGATATCTGATTAACCAATCTAAATCAGAATGTATGTGCTGGAACATAACCCACGTTGACTCCATTCCAATTTTGAAACACCAAATTAGATATCTGGGAATTCAAATTACGCAAGACATAAATCAACTTGCGGAAAAAAATCTGCAAAAAATTGAGACAGAAATCGCGGAATCCTTAAAAAGCTGGTCATTTCTTCCTCTGACCTTAATCGGAAGAATCAATATAGTAAAAATTATGCTGCTACCCAAACTAATATATATATTCCAGAATATTCCACTTACTTTTAAAGAAGCCAGACTAGCTAAGATTCAAGCTAAATGGAACTCCTTTATTTGGGCCTCAAAAGGCATAAGGATTTCATGGAAAAAGCTCCGTAGAAAGAAAAGCAAGGGTGGACTATGCGCACCAGATCTGAGAGTATATGCCTGGACCTTATTATTGAAGGCAGGAGTAAGATTATTTGATACCCTAGGGGAGACAGAAACAGACTTTATGTTTCAAAATATGTTATCTGAGATCCAGGGAGGATCTAATGCATTTTTGTTTAAGTTTGGAGACATGCGTTACTTTAAAAAAGTGCGTTTAAAGGTCCTTGGAGACATGGCATATGTGTGGGCTAGAGTTAGGAGAGCGCTGAATATCCCATATTACTCCGCTATCGCCCCAATCTGGGACTCACCTGGCTCTCCTGAATGGACTAAAGACTTACTATCTATAGCTGTGCAGGGTGCAAACATCAGAACATGGGGCCAGTTATTGCCTGAAGGGAACCTTTTGAGTTGGGAAGACATTTCTGTTCTTACGGATAAAAATGTATCTAAATTCAAGTATTTACAAATTAAAAGCTGGACCCAGGCTGTTACAGGGGATAAAGGTGTTAAGACTGTTTTGGATGAGCTTTTAATGAAGACACCTAGATCACTCAAAACATCAGTCCTCTATTGGACAATACTCGAGGAAGAAGATAGAGACTTCGCCCTTCCAGAACAGCTATGGAGGGATCAAGTACTGGACGTCGACTTGCAGATCTTATGGCAAGTATCCTTTGATTTACTACATCTTACGGTCTCACTTGCAAATTTAAAGCGGAATCACTTGTTTTCTCTCCATAGAGTATACTTGTCTCCAGCTAGGCTCGCTAAATTTTCGAAGGGGCCTACTCCCTGTTGTCCAAAGTGCAATCTGGAAAAAGCAGATGACCTGCATATGTTCATGACCTGTCCCGCACTTAATGAATTTTGGTTTGAAATACAAGAAGGTATGAAAGCCCTCTTTGGGTATGAAATACAGGTTAGTACACAACAAGTTTTTTTGGGAATTTCTTCTAATTATGAAAATGTACCTCGAGACAGTAACAAGTTATTTTTTTATTTAATTGTCTTAGCCCGTAGGGAAATATGCAAACTGTGGGTGAGCACCACTTTTCCGATATATGCAGATTGGATAAGGGCAATCAGGTATACTCTTAGTTTGGATAGTATAGCATGGAAGAGAAGGAAGCATTTTTGGACTCCCTGTATAATTTGGCTTGATGGATTATAACAACTTTGTCCAATGATTATGCCTTTTTGCGGAAGGATCCACCCTAAGATCAGTTTACGGGTCTGGTAAAGTGGGAGACTGAGCTGACTGTTTACATGGTGGTACCGTGAGATTTATACCGGGTGTCTGCAGAAAGAGCTTCCATAAAGATTCTCGGTATAATCAATACTGAAAATATCTTTATTGGTGTATGAGGACTTAAAAAAAAAAAAAAAAGATTTAGAACCTGTAAAATAGTGCAGCCAGCGCAGTTGAGAACATACTTAGATTCAGTCACATTACACCCATGCGGAGGTCAAATCATTGCCCACTACTTAAAAAACATTTTCATAATCAACACGTTATTTTCATATGACCAAGTCAAAAAAAATAGGTCAGCGAACAAATACCTGCTAAAGCTGCCCAAGATCAAACAATTCGGGTACAGTTGGAGGTCGCGCTTTTCCCTACATAGCTGTTGCTAAACGTATCAGTAAGATAGAGAACCACGTGCCATTTAAAGAGCCTCTGAAGGCTTGCTTCTTCTGTCTTCCGGGTTGAGATCCTTTCTTTAGCATATAGGGTACATAACGCCTACACATTTTGGTGATGATGATGATTTATATTTGTATATATTAGCACAAAAAGGAAAGTGCTGGAATGCTTGATTAATCCCAGGCATTGATGATCGCTTAGGGAACACATTCACATCTCCAGGATTTTAATGGAGCTGATTAGCTTAGGTGCCTGATTCTGTGACCCATGTGGGGCCTACAGCTTGCTTGGGGGCGTGCCTGGCTTAGTCTTTTATCCTCCAAGGATGATTACCTGAGAACTAGGTTAGCTGATTATTTTTTGCCTACAAAATATGCTTCTTTAATAGCTATGTGGAGACAATGTGCAAGGAGCAGACATAATTCTTAACATATGGGTCTACCCTTTCCTCTTCTGTCTGGTGCCCTTTCAGTTTAGGAGACTTACCATTCCTGGTGGTGCTTTTGTCTATTATATGCCCATGTGATGTGCCCTGCGTTTACTCTGTGGCTTCTTCCATTCCTTTTTGTCACTTATTTGGGCATTCCATAAGGCCTCCCTTAGGCTCGTCCTTATGCCCATTGTAAATCGTCCCAGTGCTGTTGTTGTACTGTGTCTCACTAATCCTCTTGTGCTTTTCTTCGTTCTCTCTTGCCAGAGCTGTAGTCCATTCCAATGGGGCCTTTTTGGTTAGCTGAAGATCAGTGCAACCTCTTCCCTGCCCCATTGCTGCATAGCAGGGCTAATCAGTGTGTTGGCTCCTTGCATCCTCGTCTAGTATGCTACCAAAGGCCTTGCCAGGAGTCTCCATGGTTTGGAGAAGCATCTCCTTTCTCCAACTGTGGCCATCTACCCCATCTCCTTCACTTTTTATTTACTCTAAGAGCTGGAAGATTTATAGCTGTCAGCTCAGCTGGCTGGGGAACAAGAGAGCTGGATTCGGGAAGTCACTAAATGGACACTGGTGAAAGAGATACAAATTATACTGATTAGAACAGATGACAATCTGCATGAGGACTTAGGAATTTGGAAAATATTAGTGCCCAGTCTGATTTACTCCCTGGGCAATAGACCCCCATGAAGAAGATAAGGTTTTGTGTCAATCCTCTAAGGAGTAAAAGAGATATATCAAATAATGCGGGCTATACACTATTTGTATTGAGATACTATGCATTACAAATACTTATGCTGTTTAAATTTAAGTGATGCTGCTGAGACTCTATATGTGATACATTTTTAATTGTTATAATGTTAAAATCAATTACAATATGGTTTTTAAAAACTCTGAGCTGGCCACTATTGTCCTATTCTATTCCCCAGTAGGCTTGCATTGCATCGCCATTATTTAAATTTCAATACCTTAAATGATAAAAAAGATCACATTTTAAATTTGCCCAAGAGATGGAGGACTTGCAATCTGCTCTTGTACCTTCTCTCGTATCTTTCTTCATGGCCTGCTTGATGCCACACTGGTTCTGCCAATTTCCCAGATGGCCTTTGATTTCCCATCCGCAGCTATTTTTCAGCTACTAGTTCCCTCCATAAGACACAGTGCCTGACCTCCTAGGCACCATCATTTGACACAGTTGTTGGCACAAATCATAAACTCTTGTTAGGATAAACCAACTAGAAAGAAAGAGCTTTGACAGGACCTATGCATCTAAGAAACCTTTTCTCAAGAAGGATTGTGTGCCCTACTTTCATGGAACTGCTAAATGTCACTGAGGTCAGAAAAAAATAATTAGTTGAGTCAAGTAAGGTATCAAGGCTTGAAAATTGGACTTCACTTCTGGGATAGCAAAGGGCCTGTCTCAATAAGATTTGTGGTTTCATATAGGATACCAGTTAGGCAATTTCTTCTGAGGCGAGACTCTACAATGAGCTCCAGGCATTAATTATAGATAGAGGGGGTGCCAATTTCAGTCTGGACTTTCTGGATCTTGCCGTTTCAGTTTCAAAGTCTTAATATTTTTTTAGCTGAGTAGGAGACTACGGATAGATGAAGGGTATTTGATGTTATTCCAAATACATCAGAAAGATTCTGGGCCAAGTAGGGCAGAAAGGCTTAGATGAATGTGGAGTTGGCTGCCTAAACAATATGTAAAGCAGTCCACTGGTATATGGACGTGAGAGGTAAAGATAGACAGCTGGTGAAGATAAGGTGAATGATCCATACATTTTGGTGAAAGAGACCGGTACAGATTGGAGAGTTGGTGGAGGCCAAAAATATATTTAGGTTTAAAGCATTTTATTGCAGAAATATAAAACAAGACAAACAAAAGAAACTCAGCGTCACAAAGATGCCATTCAGGGACCCCACAGCACGAGCGCCATCAAAAATGCAAACCGTACATACATAACAAGCGGCGGGGTCACAAGCTAGGCACTCAAGCGGTGACGATTGACACGCAAAAACTTCCCCCCCCTTAACAAAACAACCCCCCGCCTCCCTTGGAGACCCCTCCCCCCCCCCGGGTGGTGATGTGCCAGTTCAACGTCACATGCCCTCATCAACAGTGCAATAGACCCGCCTCCCATCATGCAGGCAACCATTAGGGTGATTAAGATTGCGGACCAGGCCGGGAAGTCAAGCGCAGGAGCCTGAGGTACCTGGGGCAAGTAATCTCCTTGAACTCCGATTGTAACAGAGCGAGAAAGGGGTGCCACAGCTCCTCAAATTTATCTACCTCCCCCGCCACCGTGAGGGACAGCTTCTCCATACCCAGAACATGCCATAGCCTATGCAGCCAACCTGAAATGTCGGGAATGGTGGTGGTGCGCCAGAATATGAGTATGTTTTGTATCGCTGAGCCTAGAGCAATTGCGATCTGTCTGCCTTTCCTGGACCTCAGGGGATACATCAACCTGTTGGGTAGCCCTAATAGGACATAGGCCGGCAGGCGAGGTAGTTCGATGTCGAAACATTGGTCGATCTCATCTAGGATGTTTTTCCAGTATGGGCCTAATAACGGACAGTCCCATAAGATATGTGTGAGGGTCCCGGTCTGGCCGCATTCACGCCAACAGGTGTCAGGGAGACCATGATTCATGTCGTGCAATCTCTGAGGCGTGTAATACCAATATGTAGTTATTTTAGTGAAAGTCTCAGTGAGCCCGGTGTGGTATGCGGAATGACGCGCGCGATAAGATATGTCGTCCCATTCCCTGTGGCTCAGTGCTCTTCCCAGTTCGCGTTCCCACAAAAATATATTTAAAACGAACCAGGGAAGCATTATATCAGCTCAACAGTCTATATTGAACTATCCTAGACAGTTGGAAAGAAACTACTAAGGGAAGTTGATAAGTCACCAGGTCAATAAGATGTCAAAGGAAAGGTGGTGTTTTGGCACGAAAAGGCGCTATTTATATTTGATATGTTTATAACACTTGACTGCAAGAGATAACACTGAAGAGTTAGAAGAGAAAAGAATCATAAAAAAGTCACAAAGTAATCTTCAGGGACTAAGAAGCATTCTCTAGCCTCTTCCATGTGCTAAACAGAAGGGAGGAGATGGATGCCCTAGGGCATAGCTATCACCAGTGTCGCAGGTGCAGGGGTACTGGGAAACAGGAGTGTGAGGGCGCACCATACCATACCAATGGCTGTTTACTACATACTCTTGAGTCAGGGGACATAATCTTTGATTGCATTGTGGCACCTTCGCTAGGCCACTGGTGATTCCATTAACTTAACCTCATTTCACCGCTCTTTATCAAGGGTCGTTACTTTAGTGTGCACCGGTGGTTGCAGGTGGGGCCCAATGGCACTCATTTATAGGGGGGCAGCAAGTATTTTACCTCATCAGACTTTGACCCAGAGCATGAGAGGAAAAAACACACAAAAGGGGGAAAAAGGGGGAGAAAAAGACGACAAACTGTAACAAAGAGAGAAAGCAGGATCCTGCAAAAGTGAGATAAATGGGCAGGGAGTGTCTTGTTGAGAAGGCTTGAGGTGAAATCAAGACTACCTCAGCCTTGGTATTCGGCGGACATTGCAGCCGCCGCCGCCTTTAGAGCAAACATGTGGCCCTAGGACTTACACTTTTTCAAATAAAGCACTGTCAAAGCCTTGCCTTGCGAGGGAAGGGCCAGATAAAAATTGTCTACCCGGCATATAGCCTATGACAGTCAGCCTCTGAATCCATGGGATGTGTATGGGGTTCGTCCCACCGCTGCCTCGAGTCCTGACAGAGCTGGGGGGGCCCCCACCCATACAGAGCACAGGAAGCCCAACCAGTCCCTTGTGCTCCTGCGCAGATAGCGAGCAATGCTGGAATGTGCGACAGCTGAGTGGAGAGGATCTGGTAGTTCAAAGGGGTTCAACCAACCAGCGGCCGTTTGCCTCTGGGTCCCTCAATTGTAAGTGGAATGGAAGATTTCAAATATTTGCATGCCCTTATTTTGCAGACTAGAGCAATCGCCGTCGCCACTTCATTCGACGCAATGGTCCCGGGTTCGAGCCACGAACAGTTCATGATATACCAGCATGGCCCGTTGAAGTTCAGGGTCAAGCTACCGCTGATTCATGGGGAGATAGGAGGCCGCGGCTGTCACCAGCACAGAAACAGCAGATTTACAAGCCCCTTGTGCCACATTTGCGTCATTTTTCCCATGTGAAAAATGACGCAAAAGGGGCGCAGAGGGCTTGTAAATCTGCCCCTAAATGCTCGACATTGCTTAGAAGGGGCAGCGCTACTCCACGAGACAGCCCTTGCACAGAGAAGGCGCATCCAAAGCCACGCGCACAGAGAGGACAGAACTCGAGGTGGTGTCAGTGTCGCCGACTCCCTTCTCACCTAGGATTAATGTCACTCAGACCTCGGCAATGCCGCCCGCGCAAAGGCATAGAGGAGCCGGCGCTGCTGTCCTTTAATCTGGACCCCGTTTGTTCAGTTGAACAAGCGTGTTTTCACCTCCTGCCCTCGTGTCTTTGTATGTCTGGCTTCCGGACGACCTGTGTGCACATCCCGTGGCATAACGTCCATGTTAAGCACGGCGAACAAGTCGACGTGATCTGTTTACCTTTCAGAGCACAGTGTCACTTGCACTACCCATCGTCTTGAACCAGATGATTCCAGTGTAACAGGCTTGCACACTCACCAGTGAAATCACTGGCACTGCCAGCTGAGTGCTACGCCACGGGGCTCTTGGGCACCAGGAAGTCGACAGTCTGTCCTTTTTTCCTCGACGTTCCGTCGGAAGTACGCAGTTCAGCTGCGTGATGATTACAGAAAAAAAATGAAAATCTAACAAACCATGTGTATGCTATAGCAAGGTGTAGTACCTTGCCCTGTGCGTGTTGCACATGCGTGATGCAAAGCATAGCACTGTTTGCAAGAGATACAAAAACGCGTGCGAAGGACGTACTGATTTTGAGCAAAGTAAGGAATAGTCCAGTGTCGGATAAATCGTATGTGCGTGTGTGTGCCTGAGAACTAGATGGTTACATGACCTAGCGTGTAAGATCCCAAGCACATTACAGTTACACAACATAAGGTGTAGCAGGTGCATACAGCGTAGCACTATGGGCGCGAGGTGCTACGTGGAAGGTATATTGGCGATTGTGCACAAATGGCGGAGATGCAAGGTGTTTCTGTTCACATCATGACTGGTGCGGTTTACTCGAAGCCACTAGAATATAGCAGGGAGGTGTAGTATAATGTGTGACTATGACTAATAAACAGCAGAAAATGATGTGAAAAACAGGGTGCCACGATATTAAAGATGTATACAATGTGTACTATGAGAGCTAAGCAGCCCGTTGAGTGACAGGTACACAGCACAGTTTTGTGATGAATTAACAAGTGTGTGTGCGACTCAGTGTGTGTGGGTTGCACCCACACTCCATGTGACAAATGTTCCGCTCGCTGAAAAGCGGTCCATAGTGTCGGTGCTTTTGACACTTCACTGCCTGTGTGACTGATACCCATTCGTAAGTTTGTGACATGCACAGTCCAGTGTAACAGCTATTTAGCCCACTGTTTACTGGAGATCAGTGCTTAATGTGAGCCGGTGCTTGCAGGTGGGGGCCCACCAGCACTAGTTTTTAGACTCCCGGGACTTATTTTTTTTATCATCAATCATTGACCCACATCAAAAGAAAGAAAGGCAGGAAAGGGGGAGGGGGCGTGACACCAGAGGGGGACAGGAGGGATGAAAAAGAACCTGCAGGGGTGAGACAAAGGGGCACGTGAGTATGGCGGGGGATGAACTAAGCAAAAGATTGAATTAAGTTTAGGGTCCTTGGTCTTGGGGAACCCAAGCATCCAACAGCGTTGATGGCATGCTTTCTTGGGAAAAAACGTTAATTCTTTTCACAAATTAAGCAGCGCTATGGATTCATGTGAGGTAAACGGGTGGGCTAGACGAAGCTAAGTGTGAGAGTCATCAAATTGACAGCCACGGTTTATGATAGATTCGCAATCCACTATGTCAGGTTCACACCCGTGTAACTGTGTGCTCCTCTGCAGTTTTACTTAGCGCGAACTGGACCCGCAAGCATTGCAGCGCTTTTCATGAGCACCAGTTACACTACACAAGAACTCAATCATGTTGGTAGGCACGCGGAGATTGGTTCTGTCTGGTGTGGCGATGTGCACGGATAAGGGCGTAAAATACGCAGCTGTCTTGTTGATAAGAGATTAACTGCTGTGTTTGACAGTTTGAGTTGCACCTCCAAGTTAATGTGCGTGTGTGGCTTTGGCACGAGAAGAAGGACCTCCATGTGACAATTTTGAAACTCGTGTGTGGTAGGTGTGCAGTTGGTTGTGTGTGCGAGGTACACAGCCCTGTGTGGTAGATACACATACCATGCGTGTGACAAATGGACTGATGTGTGTGAGCTTCGGAGCCTGGTGTGTGTGACATGCGCAACTGTGCACGACACGCAACCTCCGCGTGACAAACTGTTGGCCGTGAGAGAGAGATACGCAGCTCGCCGTGTGTGTGGCGGACTCCGAGCCCGCTGCGCGCAGAAGTGGGCTTCGAGGAGCCCCTGGCCGCCGTGTGCGAGCACCGCAGCAGCAGCCAGGCGGCCCCGCCCCAGCCGGGTAGGTGTCCCCCCGGGTCCCCGCCCCGGGCAGGGTGTGCTCTCGGACTCGAAGGAGCCCCGGTGGCGTGCTGCGGCCCCCGAGTCCGCGCCAGAGCCTCCGCTGGGGACACTGCAGCAGCAGCCGCCGCCGCGCTGCCTCCGAAGCCTGCCTCCTCCCCCTGGCTGTGCGAGCCTGCTCCTCACCACCACTCCTCCTCCTCCCTCCAGATGGCAGCTGCTCGCAGCTCGTTTCCCTCCTCTGTTTTTAATGCAAATTGACTTTGAGAGCTGAAAAAAAAAACACCCGGAAAGATGGCGCCTGCGGGACACCTGGAATCGGCGCCGTGCCCGAGCTGAGGGACCCCGTGCGCCCGGATCCGCGGCCCAAGGTAGGAGAGGCTCCCCGTGCGCAGCGCGGCTGTGAGGCTCGGCCCCTCCCGGGCTCTCCCTGCACCGGGCGCGGGGGCGCGGGCTCCGCGCTGCCGCCTGTGCCTGGGACATCCGCCGGGGTGAGGATGGCACCGAGTGCTGGGAGGAGGCAGTGCCCGCGCAGGGGCAGGGGAGAGGCTCCCGCAGTATGGGGGAGGCTGCTGGAGCCCGAGCTGTGCTGGCCGCGGGCTCCGGGGTGCTGTCCCTGGGGCGGGTGCTGCCCCTCCGGTCCGGCAGGGTCTCCGCTGGGGCCTGGGGGGGAGCGCTGAGCACTGCTCCCCGGGAGGATGCCCGCTGCCCTCCCCTGGGGGCCGCAGGTTGACGCCCCTATCCCTGGACTGAGGTTGCCCCAGGTTCTAGCACAAGTTTGCCTCCCCCTCGTGCCAGGGCCGGCTGCCCACGCCCCCAGGATGGACATGTTTGGCGGGTCCTCGCCCTGAGCATTTGTCACTGCGTAGCTGATAAGTTGCTGCGCTGGCTGTCCTCGTGCCCCGGGCACCGCGGGCGGTGGCGGGCCCCGGAGCCCTGCGGGCGCGAGGGCTGAGTGTGAGGGGGAGAAGCAGGGCCCCGCAGGTTCTGGGGAGTGGGGGCCCCGGCCACGGGAGCTCTACGGGCCTTGGGCCCGGGACCGTTGACAGCAGCAAGGTAGCAGTGTGTGGAGCACGGGCTCCCCCGTCCGCTGCTGGGGCTCCCTGCGCCCTACCAGGGGCTACTGCCTGCTGCCAGTAACTACACACACGCCTTACCACCACACACACCTGTGCCATCACCTGACATGCAGTCTGTCATCACGTCATACTCTTCTGTGGCATCCCCTACCACATAGCTCCACAGCCGCCACCTGCCACCTTCTTTAGTGTGCCATCACCTCTCCAAAGCCATCATCTTGTACCTACCTGCCCCCGCCAATGTGCCATTGCCCCCGGAGCTGCCACCTTCTTTAGTGTGCCATCATTTCTTGTGACATCACCCTTCCGAAGCCATCATCTTGTACCATTCCACCCTCGCCGACCAATGTGCCATCGACAGCATTTACAAACAATTCCAGCGCCACCAGCTGCCAACTGGCATCAGTCTGCCTTTTTGTCACGTACACGTCTCCCAAGCCATCACCGTGTACTTGTCTACCCCTGACCAATGTGGCATGCCTAGTTCTGCCAACCTCCTGCACTACTCTCCCTTAGCTCGTGTTATCACCCCTCCTACTCTGCCACCAGACCAGCTCCGTTTCTGTTTTGACACCGCTTGGCACCATCTCTAACTAAGTGCATCCACGTTATGCAGACCGTCTGCGTGCCATCATCTCACCATCCTCCCTGATCCGTCATCGCCTCGTGTGCCCTCTGACCCTCCCATCCCCAACTTGCATGCTGTTCTCTGCCATCCACGTGCATACGTAGCATTAAGTAATATGGTCGTTGCTTGTGTGTTTTTTTAATTGCCTCCAACCCCCCGGGCCAGCAGTGCAGTAACTTACTGCTGCCCTTGCTCAGGAAAGGGAAGGTTTGCAGGGTGGTGGGGGTGGAAGGATGAATCTTCGTCCAGGCTCCTGGTCTTCCGCATGCCACCAGCCTCCCTCCCCGGGCAGCACGCTGCTAGCCGCCTGGCTCTGCGCGCCTTCCGCGGACGCCACCCCCTCCGGGTGGCTGTGTACAGCGCCATCCACCTGTCACAATACATCACACGGCGCTTCTCTGAGTCATGTTCTTTCGTGAACACTGTGATGTAAGCCAATGTATGTGATCGCGATCCCGTCTCCCTGTGCCATTCCAGCATATACCGTAGCGTCCCCTGTACCTATGGTTTCTGTACATTTCTGTACGTGATCCTCATGCCCTGTGTGCATGCACTTGAGTGCACTGCTATACCTCACCCTTCACTGCTACACACTCCTTGCATACTAGATCTGTGCACGTGAGTGCACTGCTATACCTCACCCTTCACTGCTCCTCACTCCTTGCATACTAGATCTGTGCACTTGAGTGCACTGCTGTATTCCACCCTTAAGTGATCTTGACTCCTTGTACACCTGCTGCCTGCACTTGAGTGCACTGCTGTACCTCACCCTTCAGTGAACCTCTCGCCTTGTATACAAGCGGGTGCCCTTGAGTGCATTTGTACCGTACCCTTTACTGACCACCACTCCTTGCATACCGGCTGCACGCCCTTCAGTACGTTTCTGTACCTCACTTTTTTAAAGAGCCTTACTCCTTGTTTATCAGCTGCACCCACTTGCGTGTATTGCTGAACCTCGTCATGTAACTATCTCCGCTCTCCTTACTCTCGCTGCATGCACTCTACTGTATTCACCTTTCACACCCCATCATGACCCTTACTGCATTTTAACATGCTGCGGGCGCCTGGGTGCGTTGCTGTCACGCCTCGAGAGCCCCCTTACACTGCCTGCCACCAGGCCACGTGCACTTTGGGTTCGTTTCTCCTGACCTCCTGTGCAGGTGCACGCGCCTCGCGTGCTGTGTACCCGATGCACTTCAGTGCGATCCTGCACCTCGCCTCCCAGTGCACCTCGGTGTTCCCGCGCATCCAGGCTGCTCTCTGTTTCGCCCGCACGGGTCTTGCTGGTGAGCTGTTCTCCTGGCTATGGGTTGCTTTGCTTCGCTCACTTCTGCGTGGTCGCCCTTTGCTTTACTCCCGCCGAGTGTTGGCTGGCGGGCGGGCTTCACCCACGTGTCTTCGGCAGTTTTGGGGCGCTTTGTTTGCTGTTTCATGTAATGCGCAGTTTTTTTGTCTCGACATCTGCACAGATTAAGCATGCTGCTAGCCCCTTCCAGTATATTTCATACAAGTACTCTTTACCATCCATGCCAACTGTTGAAGGCGATGCGTTCACAGGGGTGTTGTTTTTTATTCTGTGGGGATGGGTCTGCGCGGTGTTTGGGCGGGGCGGGGGCGGCAGCCACCACGGTCCGGTTTATTGTAGTCGTGTGATGGGGCTGCTGCCCACGCGCTCTGGTTCCGGCCGGACGCCGTGTCGCGCCCCTCTCTCGGGGCCACTGGCACGTTCTGGGCTGTGTGTGTCAGTTTCACGCCTCCACTGTATATTGTTGTTAAACGCGGGGCTCTGGCTGGCGCTCTTTAGAAGAGGCGTGCAACCTCAAACACCACCGGGGTTTACTGGAGGTCAAATTCTTCTTTAAATAAGGCTGGCATGGCCGTCCCCGGGGCTCGCACTCCCCGTCAAATCAGATCGTAGGTCTGGTTAGAGAACTGTAAGATTTGGGAATAGACTCATCTATAAAACATGGCTGGTGTTTGTATTAAAATTCATACCTTATGTTCCACTTGTGCAATACCGCAGAGATTAAAAACAATTTTGTGCTTGAAGCAAAGTACGCTCTACCACAGTGAACTGTGCATGAATGTCGGTCGGTGAGGGCTTAAATAGATTGTTTCTGACTTTAGTGTGAACTGCAGTAGACTGCGCCTCTATTCCATGGGGGTGACTGCCATGGATTGTGTCATTTTGCATAATGGAGAGAATTTGCAATAGAATGTGCCTGCCTGCCTTACAGAGTGAAGTTCTGCAGACTGCGCCTGCATTGCATGGGGCGGGGCCCCACAGATTGAGCCGAGTGTATTTCAGAGAGACACTTTTCTGCAGTTCAGGCAGTTAAATGCCACCGATTATCTGAGCGCAAGAGACGGGGCTGCCACAGGTTGTACCTGCATGCCATACAGAAGCATTCATGAAATTGGGCCTTTAGTTAAAAAAGAACTGATATATATATCGTATGAACATCCCATTGGGTTAACTGTGATATGTAATGCACCTGCATTTCAGAAACAGCTGTTATGTACTGTACCTGCACCGTTTTTAGTGGCTGTATGTGATGCATTCATTTCAGCAGGGGAACTGCTGTAGATTGGACGTGTTTCGGAGAGAAGCTTGCAGTACTGTACACGCACGGCTGAAGAGCCTGGAATATTTTGTGTTTGAATTTTAGTAAATCTATAATAGAATGTTCATGTAGTTCATTTTAAAAATGCCATTGCTGGTGTCTGCATTTCTGAGAGGACGGCCGTGTACAGACTGCCTGCTATTATAAGAGAACATCGGTAGATTGTTCTAGCGTTTTAAAGAGAATCACACAACTGCAATAGTGTATGCTTGTATTCAGACAAATCACTGTAATGATCTGCGATTGCACTTCAGAGAGAGAACTCTAATAAATTGCGCCTGCATTTTTGAGACGTGCAATAAACCATGCTTGCATTTTAGAGGGATAAACTGCAATACTGTATACTTAACAGAAGGAACTGTTAAAGCTACTGCCTGCATATTAGAGGGTGCGTTGCCTGACAGTGACTTTCAATATTGGAGAAGAAACCGCAAGAGTGTGCCTGCATTCCAGAAAGAGGACTTTAATAGATGCTGCGTGTTGTTGACTAAGAAGAGTGCTGTAGGCGACGCCAGCATGTCCTAAGCAGGGACGGCCAGACAGCGCGCATTTGAAAGATGCCCTGGTTGGGATTGTTCTCGCATTTCAGGAGCGCCTAACAACTGCGCCACTCTTTTGCCTGCGTTTCAAAGAACACTGCAGGTAGAGAAATCCCGGCACAGTATCCCTTAAGAGCCGCAGGTGCAGAATGGAAAGTTAAGCCGTGGGTTTCCCAGTTTCAAAGCGGCGCGTGTCCTGCTAATGGTGTCGAGGCAGCTCGCGCAGGAGGTTCTGAGACCCCCAGTCACGAGAGCGCTCTTCAGATGGCAGCCTGGCGCCTCCCGACAGCCTGGCCTTTAATTGGTTGCAGTTGTGCTCACCTGTCACAGCTGGAGTGTTTACACGAGCGCTAATAGACTCGCCGGCGACGTGCGCCGAATATCACTCACTGCGTCACGGGTGACACTCGCACGTGCGCTGAGAGCGAGGGCCCCTCCGGCCCGGAGTGCACCGGGACACTGTAGCATACATGGCAACAGAGCCGAGTCGTGCAGCAAACGCCCGATTATGAAGCACAACATGGCCTTATTTTGGCTGCCCCCCTTGAAATTCCATCTCCTTTAGTAGAAGTAAATGTGGGAAATACATTTTCTCGATTATTGTATTTTTTTTAATCTCCCACTTTCCTCCTCCAAAATGCTGGCGTGCATGCTGTGGTAGTACTCACCACCCCGAGCTGTGCATTTGAGCTCAATAGCCGGGCACTCCTCGTGCGTGCAGCATGAACACAGCGTGGGTGGGCGGGCTCAAGATGGCGGACACCGGGGTTTGCGCCACAGGCAGTAGTTTCACTTCACGAGGGGTGAATCTAGTTCAGAGTTCCCTGCTCCAAAGCCTTCCTATGCTGCTTCCCTTTACTCTCTGGCACTAGTGCGCGGTATCCCCGTGCGACACACTTAGAATTGCTATTAGTTTAGCGGACAGTTTTGCCAATGCTTAGTGTAGTAGCCACTTTTACTTAGCATACATAAGGGTTACAATACGGGCAATTTAAGTTGCCACTATTGTGTGTGTGATACGTTGTCCTGGATTAGTACCTGGGGAAGTGAAACTACAAAGATCATACTACAAAACCAGCCCGGGCTAAAGTTTCCTCGGGGAAATTCCAGTTGACTAGTTACAAATGGTTTCTACTTTCTATTGAATCCAGCTCTCTATGAAAGAAAAACTACAAATGACAGAGTGCAAGGCTTGATAAGGTCCTCGTTCGTCTCTCTCTGTGGAAATTCCAGCCGACAGTTATATAAGATGTCTATTTATCCAGATGCTTGAATATAGGGTTTTATAATTTTTATAGACATACCCGTTAGATCCATTCGCGTCTCGAATGGTTTACTCATACCGATGCTGCGTGTACACCTCCATGGAAGGTTACGAGAGAGGCGAGGTACCAATGCCCTGCTTACCCCAGGGTAATAGACCCCCTTCGGTGTAATGTTGTATATTGTTTCAAGGGGGGTGCACGTACAGATCGATGCTGGAAGACGCAGCTTATCTTTGTGATGTTCATAATATACTCTTAAAGTAATCGGAATGCCATCAAACCCTTAGATTTAGTCTTTGCGCATGCAATAGCGGATTATAATAAAGTCTTGATGTATATATGATCTGATATGAAAGTCCTAATGTTTACGTGATCGGATGCTCAAAAACCCGTCGATAACAAGCCCACGCGCCCGGCTCAGAATACGACCCAATCTCTCTGGAAAATAGTCATCCTCACGGTGGGGGCTGGTTAATCTTTAAACGATCATTAAACCAGCCTTGTTTAAAGCACATTATCTTTGAAGTGAATTGATTGATTGATTGATTGAATGAAGCCCCAGGCTGAGATGTGGTGGTGGCCAATGGAGAGTCTAGGCGCTACATATGAGCTGTATGGCGACGATCTTAGGACGGCCGAGTTCCACCTGGGGCGGAACCTCGATGCAGCTTTAGATACAGGCTCGGGAAAAGCGAGCTGCCAGGAAGGAAAAGAGGCCCCTCAAAGCAAAGAAGGAAAGAGGCCCCTCAAAGCAAAGAAGGAAAGAGGCACTCAAAGCAAAGATGGAAAGAGGGCCCTCAAAGCAAAGATGGAAAGAGGCCCCTCAAAGCAGCCCTGGCTGTCAAGATGACAAGAGGCCCCTCAAAGCAGCCCTGGCTGTCAAGATGACAAGAGGCCCCTCAAAGCAAAGATGGAAAGAGGCCTCTCAGAGCAAAGAAGGAAAGAGGCACTCAAAGCAAAGATGGAAAGAGGGCCCTCAAAGCAAAGATGGAAAGAGGCCCCTCAAAGCAGCCCTGGCTGTCAAGATGACAAGAGGCCCCTCAAAGCAGCCCTGGCTGTCAAGATGACAAGAGGCCCCTCAAAGCAAAGATGGAAAGAGGCCTCTCAGAGCAAAGATGGAATGAGGCCCCTCAGAGCAGCCCTGGCCTCCAAGGTGGAGAGAAGCCCCTCAAAGCAGGCCTGGCCGTCAAGATGGAAAGAGGCCCTCAAAGCAAAGATGGAAAGAGGCCCCTCAAAGCAAAGATGGAAAGAGGCCCCTCAGAGCAGCCCTGGCTGTCAAGATATAGAGAAGCCCCTCAAAGCAGCCCTGGCTGTCAAGATGAAAAGAGGCCCCTCAAAGCAAAGATGGAAAGACGCCCCTCAGAGCAGCCCTGGCCGCCAAGATGGAGAGAAGCCCCTCAAAGCAGCCCTGGCTGCCAAGATGGAGAGAAGCCCCTCGAAGCAGCCCTGACCGTCAAGATGGAAAGAAGCCCCTCAGAGCAGCCCTGGCTGCCAAGATGGAGAGAAGCCCCTCAAAGCAGCCCTGACCGTCAAGAAGGAAAGAGGCCCCTCAAAGCAAAGAAGGAAAGAGGTCCCTCAAAGCAAAGATGGAAAGAGGCCCCTCAGAGCAGCCCTGGCTGTCAAGAAGGAAAGAGGCCCCTCAAAGCAAAGAAGGAAAGAGGTCCCTCAAAGCAAAGAAGGAAAGAGGCCCCTCAAAGCAAAGATGGAAAGGGGCCCCTCAGAGCAGCCCTGGCTGTCAAGATGGAAAGAAGCCCCTCAAAGCAGCCCGCTGTCAAACAGGGTCTGCTGCAGGAGTGAATACTGTGAAAGTAGGGGTCCTTGCTCCGGTCAAAACTTTGTACACCTGCTTTTTTGTGGGGGGCGATGGGGTTAGGCTGTGTAAAACTGTGGGTATCACTAGCGTCAGGAGAGGTTCAATGCTTTTGTGTTTCATGGTTGCAGCACTGTGCAGGTAGCGACCCCAGTAATGCTGCCTCCACGGTGATGAGGGAACATTTGTCAAAGTAAGATGGAAGATGGGCGTGGCTGCCCCGGAGCCTGCGTATTCCAAGAGCTGCTGGAGCATTTCACCCAAGCCGAGGGGCGCATTGTTCATGTATTAACTGTAGCCCATCTCCGGCGCTGTGCACGTCCCGCAGCCAGGAAGTAGGAGCGCGAGGTTTCAAAACCAGCGTTTGTGACGGATGTATGACGTTACAACGCATACTTTTACTCCGCATACCATTACAACGCGGTATTTACAACGAATACCGTTACAACGCATAGCGCTTAGAGGTGCTGGATAGTGGTAAGTATAATTTTCTATTCCAACTCCAGTCCCCGTGGACACTAGGGAAGGTGTTGGATAGAAAATTAAACGTATTCCCTATCCTAGAGCGCCCCCCAGCGCAATGCGTTGTAATAGTATGCGGAGTAATGGTCGCGTTGTAGTGGTAGTGCGGAGTAAAAAATGCGTTGTAACAGGTGTATACCTTTGTGACTGAAGGAGAATAAATCGATTGGGCGTGTTACAATAAATATGTTATCGGAGTCAAGTCCTACCGTTGCATATTTCTTGCCAGATGGTTACTTTGATCTATTTTTATTGGTGCCCGTCCACGTAAACTGCACCCTCTGATGCTTTCGTTTTATTTTCCGCGCTCTTTCGATCCGGGGGTCGTTCTTCCGGTGCTCGAGCTCTTCCTGCTGGTTCAGTGTGCGGACAGCGCCTCTCCCCTTCCCTGCAGCCTGCACAGAGAGCGCTGACCGTGGCCGCCGTGCATTGAGTCCTCGGGCTGCCACAGTTGTGACCTTCGCACCGTGTGATCTCAGACCCCGAGAGTTGCTTGTGTGAAGTATTCTGGGTTTATGAATTGCAGCCATAAACGTTTCCAAAACTAAAAGGGGCAGGCAGCTAATACACGCAGGGTGTCGCGTTGGTACAATTGTCGCGTTGGGACAGTGTTTTCATCTGTCGCTCCTTTGCCTTTGACTGTTCCACCTCATGACCTCAAGTATTTGCAATCCCGGGACCCTGCACGCACTGTGAAACAGCGCCCTGCTTCTCATCGCTCAAACGGTGCCCAGAGCCAGGCTAGACAAGCTGGCTGACCTGCAAACAAAGTGCCAAAGGGGTGCTTGTGCGATATTCACCCGCTGACCTTACAGAAGACGAGGCCCGCCAGACAATGCACAGAAGAAAGTGTGTGAATGAATGCACGCACCATAAAACACAGAGAGGAAAGAGAGGCAGAAAGGCCGCACCCACCTCGCCTCCCTGCTGCACCCGGAACAACAACACACCACCCAGTGCATGGTGAGATAGGAGGTCTGTACCCGGAGTGTATCGTAGAGTGCACACGATGACATAATCCTAGGGTCTGTGAGGCCAGTGTGCAATGGTTTGGGTGATGCTAGGAGTCCTGTAAACATTTATTGTATCCGCCGATGGGATAAGTAATAACAGATAACACTGTGCCTGTGATGATCATAGATGGCCCATCATCTAACTTTAAAAAGGACATATACTATCATCATCGTTGGCTCTGTGAGGACAGTGTACAACGGTTGGGGTGATGCTAGGAGCCCTGTAAACTTTTCATTGTATCTGCGTATGGGGTACGTTATAACGCCCACGCTGTGCTTGTGAGGACAGTGTGATCATAGGTGGTCTGTCACCTGAATAAACTTTAAAAAGGACATCTAATAGCATCATCATACGCTCTGTGAGGCCAGTGTGCAATGGGTGGAGTTGGGGTGATGCTAGGTGTCCTTTAAACATTCAATTGTATCAGCGGAAAATATATGTTATAACACACCATGTTGTGCTTGTGAAGCCAGTGTGAAAATAGATTACCTATCACACGATTAAACTTTAAAAAGAACATATACTATCATCATCGTAGGCTCTCTGAGGCCAGTGTGCAATGGTTGGGATGATGCTAGGCGTCCTGTAAACATTTATTGTATCCGCCGACGGGATAAGTAATAACAGATAACGCTGTGCCTGTGCTGATCATAGATGGCCCATCATCTAATTAAACTTTAAAAAGGACATATACTATTTAGTGATCATAACCCACTCATGTTGACTATTAATATTAGGGCCCTTAAAAGTGAAATTGTCTCTTCCAACATTTTAAACTCTAATATAGCCTCTAAATGTCAAGGCCGTAGATTAAGGTGGGAGGTGATTACTCCTATCGACTTCCTGGAAAACCTGTACAGGAGTAAAACTGAGGATCTGACCATATGCTTAGGTGAAAACTCGGACTCAAGGGATATCTTGGATGCTTTCAATCGTATTACAGAACAGGTAGCAGTAAATATGACTAGGAAAAGTAAAATAAGGCCTAAGAAATTGAAAAATTGGTTTAATCAAGCCTGTAGTGACACCCACGCGGCACTTTTAGAAGTGCTAAAAGAGTCTGGTAAGGACGTGCAGAAGATAGCAGAGGCAAGAAGGGCCTATAAAAAGGCTATTAAACGGAGGAAAATCGAGCTCAAGGATATGGCTTGGGAGGAACTGACCAAAGTGAGTGTTCTGAAAAGTAGCACTCAATTTTGGAATGGGATTAACAGTCCCCTGTTTAATGAGACAGAAAATACAAATCAGGACTGTCTCATTCCTCCAGAAAAGTGGGTGGAGCACTATGGTGGTCTTTACGCGGAAATAAATAATTCATCTCTCGTGACCCAGTGTGATTTTGCACAGGCAGGAAAGATCATTTTTACCAGAGAAGAAGTCTTGGAGGCTATTGTGACCACAGCACACGGGAAAGCACCAGGTCCGGACGGGGTTCCGGCAGACCTGTATAGAGCAGATCCCCATTATTGGGCAACGATTTTAACTTCTATTTTTAATGCAGTTACCATAGTGGGTCCCCCAGCGTCCTGGGGCAAAGCAGTCATCATCCCAATATTTAAGAAGGGTTCAAGAGAGGATCCGGCATGTTATCGTCCGATCTCTCTCCTAGACTCGTCCGCTAAGATAATGGGAAAAGCCGTCTTGGTGTGGCTGACAAATTGGCTGGAAGAGAATGCAGTTATTTCAGACCTGCAGTACGGGTTTAGGAAGGGAAGAGGTACTGCTGGTCAATGCCTCAATTTACATCTTGTTATAGGGAAGTATACGGTCGCTAAGCAGGGGGATATCCATTTAGCTTTTATGGATCTGTCCACTGCTTTCGACCTTGTGATCCGACAGAAATTGTGGACTTCCCTGTTTGACATGGGTCTGGACCCTTTACTGATATCCTTTCTAGCCGTTATCCATAATGACACTACTGCAGCAGTCCGCTATAGTGAAAATGGGAGCCTGACGGATTCTTGGCCTGTAAAGCGAGGGGTCAGGCAAGGGTGTATCCTTGCACCTTTACTGTTTACACTCTATATAAATAAATTAGGTGATGCCCTAATTTCATCATGTAAGGACATCCAGAGAGTTGGCCAAAAAAAGATTCCTGCATTACTATATGCAGATGATACTGTGCTAGTTGCTAGGACGGCAAGAGGATTACAATTACTTTTAGACTGTTTTACTAATTTTATGGACTCTCTGGATTTGAAAACTAATTTTAAAAAATCACATGTTATGTCGCTAGGTGGTGGACGGGCGAAAAGGGTATATTTTTTCTGCAAAGGGCAGGCGCTTATTAAAGTACCTACTTTCCCATATTTGGGTATTGTTTTCGATGATAGACGATCGTGGGTAATGCAACGCGCATTGAAAAAAAAACACATTAGCGAGGGCCACAGGGGCCCTGCTGGGCTTTGCAAAACGTTTAGGCTGTAAGCCACTACCGGCCATTATGAAAATCTATAACGCCAAATGTTTGCCTATGGTGTTATATGGGAGTGAGGTGTGGGGCTATATTGATTCAAGTGAGATCCAAATGGCAGAAAATGTTTTCTTCAGAAAAATATTGTCACTACCACAATCTACAGCAACTTTTAATGTGCACGAAGACCTGGGGACTGGTTATATTTCTGATCAGATTGCTGTAGCACCGATACTAGGGTGGTTAAGAATCTGGGCACAGCAAGCCCCGAATTTAAATCAATTAATTATCCAGGACTGTCTGACTTTAGATAAGGCCTTGGCTATACCATGTATCCGTTATATTAAAACTCAAATGGACATAATGGGTAGCCCGGATTTATTTACAAATCCTAGGGCCTTAAGTAAAATCGAAATAAAGACCGTAAAATCCCAATTTTTAAACAGGTTGAAGGCCCAAAGGGAAGAAGAGGAACTGGTAAAACCATCGGTTAGAAACTTTGTCATGTTAAGCACGGGGAGAGAGATTCAGCCGTACTTAAAATTTATAAACCAGCCTTTCCATCTGTTTGTTTTGCTAAGGTTTAAACATAATATGCTACCATGGTTGTTATCTTTCCCCAGGGGGTTAATTAAAAGTGGGATTTTGGGCCCGTGCCCATGTGATAATAATTCGGAGCAAAACGTCCTTCATATGATCTTTTTCTGCAAGTTTTATGAACTGCAGCGAAATAAATGTATCCTGCCACTGCTGAGAGGTTGTAATTTTGAGCAGATGAGACCAGCCCTGGCCTACTTACAAATGCTTGGGTCTGCTGTGGTATGTTTTGGGGTGGCAAGCTACATTATAGGGGCTGTGAGATGTCGTAAGAAAATACTGCTACCTTAATTACCTTCCTTTGCCCTTCTGTATTTCAGTCCGCAGTACAGTAGAAAGTTTTTATTAGTGACGATTACTAGGTGAATTTTGGAATTTTAGAAAATTAACAAACTGGGTGACAAACCTTTTATCTTGTATATGTGTTTGATGATTGTAAAGCACTATTTTTAATATCGTAATATAATTAGTTGTGTTAATTGTGATATGGAAATTTGATTAACTGTGAAATGAATTACTGTTTGTGCTTTGATGGTTTTAAAATTTTTAACCGAATAAAGCAAATTTTGAAATTTGAAATTTGACATATACTATCATCATCGTAGGCTCTGTGAGGCCAGTGTACAATGGTTGGGGTGATGCTAGGAGCCCTGTAAACTTTTCATTGTATCTGCGTATGGGGTATGTTATATCGCCCACGCTGTGCTTGTGAGGACAGTGTGATCATAGGTGGCCTGTCTCCTGTAAACATGTCATTGTGTCTGCGGAAGGGATATGTAATGGAGCGCCATGTGCTTGTAATCATAGATGGCCTGAAATCTGTGAATTAAGCTTCAATAAGGTCATCTAATATCATTTTAGTCTCTGTGAGGCCACTGTACAATGGTTGGGGGGATGCTAGGGGCCCTGTAAACATTGTATTGTATCTGTGGATGGGGTATGTAATAACACACCACACTGTGCTTGTGAGGGCAGGGTGGTCATAGGTGGCCTGTCACCTGAATAAAAAGGACATCTAATAACATAATTTTAGGCTCTGTGAGGCCAGTGTGCAATGGTTGGGGTTGTGCTAGGAGTCTTGTAAACCTTTCATTATATCTGCGAATGAGATAAGTAATAACACCTCACACTGTGCTGGTGAGGACAGTGTGATCATAGGTGGCTTTCACCTGATTGAACTTTAAAAAGGCCATCTCATAAAATCATTTTAGGCTCTGCGAGGCCAGTGTGCAATGGTTGGGGTGATGCTAGGAGCCCTGTAAACTTTTTATTGTATCTGCGAATGGGGTATGTAATAAAACACAACACTGAGCTTCTGAGGACAGTGTGATCATAGGTGGCCTTTCACCTGATTAAACTTTAAAAAGGACATCTAATAACATCATTCAGGCTCTGTGAGGCCAGTGTGCAATATTTGGAGTTGTGCTAGGAGTCTTGTAAACCTTTCATTGTGTCTGCGGATGGAATAAGTAATATAGCACATCAGACTGCTTATGAGGACAGTGCAATCGTAGATGGCCTATCACCTTCTGATTATGCTTTTAGATGTCCTTTTTAAAGCTTAATCGTAGGCTCTGAGGCGCCAGTGTACAAGGGTTGGGGTGATGCTAGGAGCCCTGTAAACTTTTCATTGCATCTGCGGAAGAGATAAGTTATAATACACCATGCTGTGCTTGTGAGGACAATGTGATAATAGATTACACTTTTAAAAGATGCTAGGAGTCTTGTAAACGTTTGATTATGTTTGTAGAAGGACATTTAATTAAACATCACCTTGTGCTTGAGAGGAGAGTGTGATCCGGTCTTCTGATTAAACTGTAAAGAGGACATGTAAAATCACCCCCTTGGACACGTGAGGCCAGCGTACAATGACTGGGGTGAGGTGAGTGGTTCTGTAAACTTTTCATTGCATCTCTAGAAGAGCTATGTAATAACAAATGACATTGGACTTGTGAGGAGAGTGTGATCTCATATGGCCTTTAACCTTCTGATTAAACTGACTGGCGTCATCATGGGATGTGTATTCACCTTGGGCTCTATGAGACCAGTGTTCAATGGCTGCAGTGATATTAGAAGCTGTGTAAACCTTCCATTATATCTGTAGAAGAGACATGTAAAACACATCACCTTGTGCTTATCAGGACAGCGTGAGCATACACAGTCTGTACCCAGATTAAACTTTAAGGAGAGCACGTAATAACATAATCTTGGGCCCTGTGAGGCCAGTGCATATTGAGTGATTATAGCCGGCTTGTAACCTTCTGTAACTATCGAGGGGACATGTTCTGTATCACACTATTGGATAAGTGAAGCACACCTTTTATATTACAAAATGTTGAAAAACTAAAGTAGTAATAAGTGTTTATTGAGAGTCTAAGATATCAATAGAAGCCCCCGAAGAAGGGCCAACAGCCCGAAATGCATTGGGCAAGATTCAAACCATTAGAATACATTGAATAGTAACATGTTGTTTGTTCAGTATGAATATGTGAATATCTGAACATTAAATGAATCAATCATGATTTTAAATTATTTTGTGAATTAGTTTTGTTCAAATGTAGTGAAAATATTGGTTTAAATTATTGATGAATATTGTGTATTGTACAAAGGTAACATTGCATTAGCATTTGCTAAAGTGCACAGTGGTCTGGTCGAATAGACTTGAAGTAGCATGTTCTGTATCACCCAGGGCCTGAGAACACCAGGATGGAAGTGATCTTTGATGGCCTCTGTTCTTCTGATTGTACCATAAAGGGTACATATTCTACTTCCCTGTTTTCGATATGAGACCAGAGTGACAGGCACTAGCCTGTAACGTTCTGGTCGTAACCATAGAGAGTGCATGTAATAAACCACACTGTGAGGCTCTTACGCAATGATGGGAGGGTACTGCAGGATAGCTTATTGCTCTCTAGCAATAACTGTGTAGAGTCCATGTAATATCATGAGTTCCTGTGAGGCCAGTGTGCACTCACCAGGGTGACCCTAAGTAGCTTCTACCTTTCTGTCTGTAACAAAAGAGGGTATATGTATGTTTAAATCTGTGCTTGGTGGGATTAGTGAACAACAACAGGAGTGGTGTTTGGAGATCGCTCACTTTTGATAGTATCTGTAGAACAAACATGTAATAACACACCATCTTGTGTTCTGAGAGATATGGGTGATCACAGGTGATCTATAACCTTGTAATTAAACTATAAAGAGAATAGCGAATAAAAGCTACTCGTGTGAGGCCAGAGTACAAAAACAGAGGACCCGCGGTGATATTAGAAGACCTATAAACTTTTCATTATATGTGGAGAAGGGCATGTAATAACGCATTATCAAAAGATTCCAATATCAAGAAGTATTTTAAAATAAAGAATAAAACCAAAATTAGATGTTTGCTATGGTTATTGTTTGTTTTTTACACAATGTCCATAAATGTCACAATCTTTCATTATGCATATCACAATTCACCCTAAAATGACAGCGTCTTTAAAGGCTGTAATATCATATGTTACAAATGTAGTCCGTAACCAGTACGTTTGCTTGCAACCTAAAGGTAGGTAATGTCGGAGCGGACGTTGTAATGACTCCGGTCTATATTGGCACATCCTTCAAACTTCAGTCCTCTACCCAAATGAGGGCAACAAGAGTCTAAACTCCCCAATAGGATCAACAAGAATCATAGCCTGGTTATTTTATGCAATACCCTTTTGACGGGAACAAAATATAAATGCTTTTGTCCTGGGGAATTCAGATAAGCATCAATTCAGCACATATTCAAGTTGACTCTTCCATTCAGTGTCAAGGCAGTCTGGAGATAGGATAGAACCTGACTTTGCTTGGTCCTGCATTCTTTAAATACTGGGTTTGATTTCCCTGAATCCAAAAGCGAATGATCCTCAGAGAATCAACTGCATATAATTGGAATTTAGCCCAGTCATTGTGCTTCAACAGGGGACTGGTGTGATGGCCATAGGTAATCACATCCAAAGTCGTGTTTCAGTGTCCCGTCCTGAGGATTTTCTGAGACGATGACACCGTTTCAGATTGGCAGCTTTTTCAACCAAAGTTTGCTTATCTAGGTTAAACTCCAATCTCACCTTGTACTTCTTTAGGTGGATGGGGGTAAATAAAAAACACATTTATATGTCCTTCACTGCAACAAGTCCAAGCAGGTATCAATCAGTCCATTATAGGCGAGCTGCCTATTAGCCTAGAGAGGAATCAGATTTGTTAGTGTAACTTTGAGAATAGGACCAGTGGGGAGACTGTGCTGTTTGCTATACAGTGGACAGAGGGCAAAAGATAACGAGGCACAGTTCTTCTTAACGGAAGCAAAGTCATTTCTGGGAGAACCATTATCGCTGAGCCAGATGCCCAGATCAAGGTATTTGGATGTGTGTAGGTTAGTTTGTGTTCCCAAGGACCTTGTCTAACCGGGCTTCTGACCTTTCCAGAAGATCGTAATCTTTATCTCACTGGCAGTACCATGCAAACAAGTTATAGCATTATATGAATTTTGCTGCTTCAAAAATCTTACCAAACTGGTAGGTTTCTGGCTGAATATGAACAGATCATAGCCGTATTGCCCAATATGACTATATACCTAACAATCCCCAATTTTAGATTCTGCCTTCTGTGGACTTTAGCCCAGGTCAACCATGGGGCCAACACACACCCCTGCATTTGCCCTTATTTATCGCACACACTTTGTGCTACGTGAGGCCAGTGGGATCATAGATGGTCGGTTACCTTCTTATCAAGCTATGGAGAGGACACAAAATAGTACATTGGCCGTGTGGCTGATCTTAGGTAACCTGTAACTTTTTGATTATATTTGTATAAGGGCATGTAATAACACATCGTCTTGTGGCCTGTGATTGATCATACATTGTCAATACAAGTGCTGTAACCTCTTGATAAAGCTGTAAGAAAAACATGTAATAACACATCACCTTGGGCCCTCTGAGGCCTTTGTGACCATAGACTGCCTGTAACAGCTCTGAACAGAACATGTAATAGTACCGGTGGAGCGATCTTAGGAAACCTGTAATATTTTGATTACGGCTGTATAGTAACATAATGATATATCACCTTGTGCCCTGTGATCGTACACGGTCCAACACCTTTTGATTAAACTATGAGAAGGACATGTACTAACACAGCACCTTGTGCTTGTGAGGACAGCGTGATCATAGCTGGACTATAAACTTCTTAGTAAGCTATAAAGAGGACATGTAATAGCCATCACCACACAGCTGGGGTGATGTCACGAAATCTGTAGCTTTTTAATTATGTCAAAGGACATGCAATAGGAGATCACCTTGGGCCTTATGAAGCCAGTGTGGCTGTCGGCTGTCTGTAATCAAGAGGAACTGATACATCTAAAAACACCTGCAACCTTTTCTTCATGTCAGAAGAAATGGCGCTAAATAACACATTACTCTCTGCCTCGTGAGGTCCCTATGATCTTAGCAGACCTGTAATTTTCTGATTGTAACTTAAGAGGGGACCCGTTGCTCATTATTATACTTGAGGGCAGTGTGCAGGGAAAGCAAAGATCAGAGCGGGCTTGTATCCTTCCTGTTTGTAGCTATGCAGGGGCGCCCTCCACATAACCTTGACACTGTGTCACTCAACTACTGCAGACAAGGCCTACACACCAAGGTCATGGCAGGACATGGACTAACTAAATAATAGAAGTCCCCGAGGCTAAAATGTAGGCACCTTCGGGTGAGAGTCTGGACTTCCATGGCCCCTGCCTCTTCCGGATTCCGGGGCGCAGAAGCCATCTCAACCCCAAATAAAGTGATGGGAAATGGGTGAGATGTCTTTTCCTCCTTGTGGTGCCATATCTTTAAGATTATATATGTGTACTGTAAATAAATATGACGCTGAGCAGAATAATAGCAACCATTTCCCAGTGAAGTGGGGTATGAAGCTGGCTAAGTGTGGGTGACCCTGCCTACCTTTTGCAGAAGTGCTTAGAAAGGGTTTGGTGACGTTCTGCCTTTCATTGGGTGCTTCGATGGCTCCAAGAGGAGACAAGCTTGTAAGCCCAGGCCTGCGGTGTGTTATCTTCGACAGACACACGTTTCATTCCATTATCGTACAGCTGGCTTGTTGCATAGGCCTGCCTCTGGTGCCACAGGTATGAACCTTGCCCCCGGGAGACTCTGGTGCTGCACATGGGGCCTCAGAAATCACCAGTAAATACATACATTAACCGGAGCCTTCCCAGCCAGTTGTGCGCCGCTTTGAAGAGCATGGAAGTGTGTCACCCCTGAAGGCCATACCAGCATCTGCATCAGTGTCACCCGGGCCATGTACACAAATCCATATTGTGTGATCCTCGGCAGATGAGGCCACCCACATGCGCTCCCGCACGTTGCTTTATCTCTCTGTGCTTTTGTGCCAGTACTCGACGAGCTTGGAACAAGCATTGGCAAAGGCAATAGGTTTCGCCTATGCAAGATCTGTTGGCTTTGTCAATGTTTTTTAGGGCAGGCTGCTGTGCAACAAGGCTCAAAGTAAGGAGAAAAGGTGCTTTGACATGGCCAGCGCTTCTTTTTTTGACTTTAAGCCATGTTGCACAGCACCACTGCTCTAAGCACTCTGTAACAAACAGTGTTAAGATTTCGTGTTGCACTACAAACCTCTCTTCTTTCACCAGTGACACCACCACTAACAGAGCCTTAACCATAACGTTGACATAGACACATTTCTTCCCTACTTTGTTACATCTGTCAATAAATCAGCATGTGCAAGAAATCTGCATTGTACTGATTGGGGGAGTATGTTTCCGTTTTATAAAAATTAAGTAAAGACCTTTGAACAAAAAAACATTTCAAAATAATCCCTCCATTTCTATGAAACTACAATTCAATCAAGCCCCTTATCACTTTAAACCCTCTGCCGACTTGCAAGTTACATCTTCAAAACAACGTGAACGCTGCAGAGGATACAGAAGCAAAGGAAGGACTTTCTTGCAGATCAACCCACTCGAGCGATCCGCTGCTTTGTTCTGAGTCTACCCTTTCCCGTAAGTTTATGCTAGCTGTGCCCTTCCAACACCCAAAGGAAAACAGTTGTGCTCCAGGCCCGGAACCGCCTTATCGCTCTAAACTTTGCACGTATTTACCCACACTTGCCAAAGCAGATGCCACTGTCGTTGCTGTGCATGCATCAAGATTACTTTAAATGCAGAAAAGCGGATATTTACAGGTGGAATGCCAGCATTTGTCAGAACTCATTCAATCAATCATCTGAATTTATTGAGCTCGCGGCTTCCTCACCAGAGGTGTCCTGGCGCTAAATTGCAGATTCGTGGTGGGGGTAATAATAGGGTCGAACTAAGGCAAGCTGAAAAGCCATGATTTTAAGGCCTTCCCAAAGGTCTGTTTTGACCCCATCAATAAGCAGAACTCTCGTTGGGGGAGAGGTTGTGGCCTTACGGCCAGAGCTGCTGACTTTGTAGCTGGAAAACCAGGTAAGAGCCTCGGAGTCGGCTCAGCTTCCTGTGATTCGGGGCAAATCACTTACTCTCCCTGCCTACCAAAAAATGAATGTGCCCTTGTGTAACGTACCTGGTGCTCATGTAAAGAGCTCCAATACCCTCTTGGTTCAAGTTCGCGCTATATAAATCTGCAAAAATTAAAAAAAATAATAAACCTCTTTCCAGGGGAGCGTGTAGCAGCACACTGAGGTATGAAAGCCCCAATGCACCATCTGCTCGGCCTGACTTGAACAGATGTAGGAGGCGGAGCACATGTCTGACACAAGGGTGCAATTAGGGCGGCTTCCACAGTGGGATGGCATAACTGGGGTGTGTGGCCTAAATTATGGCTATCAAGGCAGGTGACGTAGATTGGAAAACTGCATGAAGTTATAAAATGTGCTTGTCCACTTAAGAACTCCCCTGCTGTACACCACGAGTAGATGACAAACTTAGCGGGTCCTCTCTGGATGCGCCTGGTGGCTCAGGGATAAGGGGCAGTGGTCAATCTAACTTTACATTGAATGCCTATAGGGGAGTATAATCCGAATTGGCACCAGCGGCTCCCACATGGTGTTACTAGCACCCTTTCAAAAGTAGGCCCGAGTATTTTGAGTTTTCACAGCATAGACCGTGTATATTCCTGCTCTCTAGCCATTGAGGTAACCACAGGTGATTTGTTTAAAGTTTTAATTCAGTATCATGTCCAGACCTTTGCAGCAACTTAAAATGTTTACACATTGCTGGTATTTGTCTCTTTAAAAGATGTGAAACTTCTGGGATAATAGGCTTTTTTCTGTCTGTATACAGCGCTTAATGACTAAGGAGAGAATATTTTGTGTTCGGTCAGTGCAGTGACAGACGCAAAGGACGATTAGATTTTATCCAAAAGATAATTCCCAAATGTACTGACATTACTTTAGTTACAAATCATTTCTTGAGGAGTTGTGTTACCACTTCATACCAGGCCACTAATCCCAGAGGACTGGCCCAGCAACACCCGTGAAGGGTGAAGTAAGCAGAACAAACAGGTCAGGAGCTTTACAAACCGGAAACAGGAATGCAATACTGTGGCTGTTGCTGTAGGGTTGCCTCTGTGTAAATTCCTAGATTTGACCACAACTCAGCCTTTCATCCTTCTAGGTCTGATGAAAGAAGACAGTTCAGATGCACAAGGGCAGAAGTTGTGTAAGTGCCCAGTGGCAGGTCAAAGGTTTTCTTTAAATGTGTTTTTAATGTGTGTGATTAGTGAGAATACACCACTGACATTTTGTAGTAAAATGTGTTTATGTTTCATATGCACCAGCCATCAAAATATTTCTTTTAGATCAAAACAGGACCTTAGATATGAGAAATGGGAGGGGGGGTCACAGAGATTATTTGCAGTAATATTAGTGAGGTGCTGCTGTGTTACAATATTGAAAACACACGTCACTATTATTTAATATTAGAGGGAAACAATGTGCACCATTGTGTCTGAGCACTGTCAGTGACCTGGCCAAAGAGGCCCCGCAATGGATGAAATTGGGTCATAATTTCACAGCTGTTCTGAACAGGGCCCCCCAAATTACGATTGGCCCAGGGCCCCCAAAATCCTTAAGATGTCCCTGTGTTGAATGTCTTTAACGAATCACAGCGCTGCAAAAGCACTGGCACAGTGACGTAGCCAGTGTGTCGTAGTCCTACAAACAGAGCCAATAGGAACCCGTTTCCATACCCTCTTCTAATAATACCTGTCCGTGCTGAGCAGCAGCAGGGCCCGGCCCACTCAAAGCCCTGGGCTTCTCCTTAGTAAGGGGGGTTTGCAGCAGCATAAGAGGCACACAGCTTGTCCCTATTAAAGGACGTTCAAAGTCCCGCGCTCCACAGCTGTAAGAGGCTGAGCAGGGCCAGCAAACACTCCGCGCGCACGCCGTGTTTACTGCAGCTCCCAGGCAGAGGCCTTCAAAGTGTGGGGCGCGCCACTGCTTGGCTCAGACTCACGCGAGCATCATGGCACTAATGAGAGGGGGAAGGGCTTAGGAGCGCGAACTTCTTGTGCACATTTCAAAGACACCGGAGAGGATTACGGGTCTGGGGGAGAGCCTGCAATCAGAGGGGTACTGGAGCTCGGGTACAGAGCCAGCCAGCGCTGGAGTCCAGGTGGGCCTCTGAGCAGGGTGTGGCATTACCGCCAGAGCTGCCGACTCCTGGGGAACCAGAGGCGTCTGCTCTACATTTTGGGATTTTGGGCAAATCACTTGATATCCCCGTGCCTGCAAAATTATCGCGAGATCTTGTGTAATGTAACTGATGCTCATGAAAAGCGCTTCAGTGCCTTCGGGTCCAGTTCATGCTACTCTATAAAACTGCAAAAAACGAGAGGTGCAGAACCGATTACTTTACTTAAAGACTCACAGGAGACAGATAGCTGGCTGGAAGCCTTTCTGCTAGCGGCCATTAGAGGGAGGTGAGATTCAGGCCCATTTCTCACTGACAGCTCAGAGGATGCAGACAGCTGGAGCAGCACTCATATTTTCCAGGTCCACGCGCGAGTAACTCATCCAGACCGTGTTTTTTTTCTCTGCATTCATACATGTTTAGCTTACTAAGTCAGGGTTATGTTTAGTCCTGTTTTCTACTACATCAATAAGGCAGGACAACCAGTCCCAGAATGCAATGAAAAAAATACCTGTACTGGATGAGCTGCTGGGTGTGTCCCCGGGACACCAGGGAACTCTCTTTGGGGCTCAGAGCCATAGTCCAGGGGAGGAATGCAGGGTTTTCATTCACTTAAATGTCCCTGAGGGGGCAGACTTTTGGGGGCTGCTGCGCTATGGCCCCATCGGGTGAAGTGCATGGCTATGTTTTTTCTACTTAAAGCCCTGGAAGGATAATATTGCTGGGGTAGAACCCTCATGTATCCAAGGTGCATGCATGCGCTGCTTAGCCAGTCCAGATTTTTTCCTTTGCATTCTGGGACTTGAAGTCCTGTTTATTATATTATTAATTCAGGACTACAAGTTCCAGAGTACAAACAAACAAACAAACAAACTGGACTTTTATGTACGTGCCTCAGAAACTGGATGCATGTATCTAAGAAAGTTAAGAGCTTTGTAAGTGGCCCAGGAACTGTCCTAAACCAGGGAAGGAAATCAAGATGCAGACTGTGGAACAGCACTTTCAGTTTCCCTAGGTCCTCGTGCAAGTCCAGTTTCGTTCTTTCCACTCTGGAATTTGTAGTTCTGTTTATTTCATTACCAAATCAGGACCACAAGTCCCAGAATGCAAAGACAAAAAGCAAGAAGTAGATGAACTGCTTATGCATGTACCTGGAAAACTTGAGAGCTCTAAGTCATAGCCCAGGGGACTATTTTACCAAACAAAACCTGCTGATTTAATAAATCCTGCCCACACCTGCCCTCACGCACTCCCTCTTTTGGACCATAAACGTTTGGAGGTGGACTCAAATTGAAATCATTTTGCCCAGGGGTCTCGGCACAAAAAGTTTGAAGACCTCTGTCTTAGAGGGCGAGACCCAGCCTTCAGCGGCCGACCACTCTCAGATCTCCTCCAGTCGGCTGGACAGCAGTAAAACAAGTTTTTGATAACTGTGTTAAAGAGGTGCCTATCATTTTTGCTGACATTTAGAACCAAAAGGAGTGAGTGCCTCTAAAGAGAAATCATGCAATTTCCTTAAATAAATACACAAATAAAAACTTGCGCACAATCACAAAGAAATTATGCAGGCAAAGAAAATGGCTTATCTACTGCGGTAAAATGCAAGTCCATCCAGTTTTAGGTCTCCCCTGAGCCAGCGCGCATGCGCTGCAAGGCTTTTGTAAGGGCTTCCAAAAGGACTTTCAAATCGCACAGCTTTGCTCGTGTTTTTTTTTATTTTTGTGCCACGCATTTGATTGACCATTTGCATAAGGCTTCCATAAAAGAAAGCACGCAAATGGCCAAAGGCTCGGGTATGTCCCACCTTATCTTTAAATGGCCCCCCATTATTGTCAAATATATTGTATCACAACGTAAAAAAATGTTTTGATTGACAGCACCATCCTTTTTTTAAAACTTTGTGGAAATTCTAGTTAATCAGTTACAGATGGTCTTTCATGCATCCAGTTTGACAATATGTAGGTGCTCAATCACTAGTAAACTGCAAAAGAGAAAAGTCTTGCCATTAGAGAATACAGTATACTTTTATTTAACAAACATAATATTTCTTATCTTTTTTATTTTATTACCAAAAACATGCTTCAGTAGGCTAAACCATTTGCTACTGGTCCACCGCAATGCCACGCTGTGGTGATTTATTAAACGAATTCTAAACACTGTCGTCTCCTCTACCCCTGCCTTGTTTTCAAACACAAAAACACAAGTTTTTGCTTTTCTTCGTGGAAAAAATAACGTGTATTTTTTTTTATACACAAAGCTACCTGCTTAACTTGAGATGACTAACCGCTTGGCACTGCTCATCTATATGGCTGTCTTGTGTCGATGTGGGTGACATGACACAGATACTGCAAAGAACAGCAAAGGAGGTGGCGCAGCAAGGCGGCTTGTGCAAAGATGACATCAACTGTTGCATGGCTAAACACTTATAAGGTTCCAAAGGCGAGACCTATGGGCTACGCCAATGCTTGTTATTTTTAGGGACAATCTGCGCACTCTTCACCGAAACCTATTGACTGGTTCTAAGAGTGACCTAAGGACCCGAGGGCATATGCACCGGGCACAGCACAGAGCTATAAATATGTCATTGTACAGTGTTTCCTCAGCACACGGGCAGGCTCAGGGCGCTTAACAGAAGTAAACAAAGAGTGAGCAAACAATCTGGAGATAGTGGAGCTGGGGGTATACCAGGAAACACGACCAGTGAGAACACCACTTCTGAACAACACAAACAGTAGAATTGTGGGCGAGTCAAAAGGTAACACGCAATTGGGATTATGCATACTGATAAAGATCGGACAGTGGAGGTTAAGTACAGGTACGGCAGTGGCACACGGCCTGGCATCACCGATGCCCTTCAGCTCCCAACCACAACCAGCCATGTCCACTTGTCCCACCCACCCCCAAAACACAAACTCTAAACAATTATTTGGATTAGGGGTCGTAAACGCGGGCTGTATTTTATTACAAACATTTTTTAAAACAAAACACACTGCATTTCCAAGTGTGCATATGCAGTAACCTTTCATATTTACATCCTTATTTACTCCAGGTGATGCATACCTAACTGTAACAGAGATGCTAGACATCATCTTCCTACCACTGTCTAGACATGTTCCTCAGTATCCCAGTTTATGGCTCGAGTGAGATCATGATTGGCCCTTGATACCTCTGTGGACCAGGCCCAGCCTTTCCCCTAGTGACATGTAGTGGTCCCTCCTTAGGGGAGGACCCCACATACCCCCATCACAACCACCTTCAGGGGTGTGCCTGTGCAAAGAGCCAGTCTGCCCGCTAGGATACCTACCTCAGGTACCCCTTACACCCGTTACTTCTCATCTCCAAGGGCCAGTGATAGGCATGCCCTTTGTGCACGCGCGGGTATTTGGCCATAAAGGCCAGATGCCAGCGATCGCTCCGAACCCTTGTGCCCCTGGATCCTTTTATCGACCTCCTGCCAGCACCCCTTGAGTGGGCCCGTGACCCCGCTATCATGCAAATGTAGAAAGGTAGTGCCTAATTGACCCCCTCAATCATACCATCACCAGCAAGGCCCAAAACAAAATATGACAATAGCACTTGACCTGAAAAAGAAAACCGATTAGTTACCAAATCAAACCAGCAAGCCCAATATCCCACATGTGAAAACCTTAAGCCTATTTGTTCCGGAGATGGCAGGTGGGACATAAAATAAATGCAGCCGGCCAGAATGCGGCGGGAGCAGAGAGGGCAGCGACCTTGCGGGGTGGTGATCGGGCACAAAAAGACCCAACCGTTGCTTCACGCCCCCTTTTATGGGCAGGGCTTCACGATCCAATTTGACACGTGTCCCGGAAGCCAAAACCTAAGACTTCCAGGGTCCCAGGCCGCCTGCAGGCAATTGCTGCCCTAGATGCTGCAGGGCAGCAGTGCACAGCACTGCCAATCCCCCCTCCCTCCCAGTGCCTCAGCTGGCGTGGCCACCACCTGTGCAGCTCCCCCGAAATGTGGGAGCCTTGTGGCCAAAAAGTGACAAAAAAGTACTTACGGGTTCCTGTGGCCGGTGTTAGAACAATGGCCACTGGAAGCAGTACTTGGTCTAGGCTCCACAGGCAGGACAAAGATTAAGAAGCACAGGAGGAAGCCGAGGCGAGGAGGAGCTGCCACTCATAGGAACCAAGGCAAGGCGAGTGACGTGGGAGCCAGTCAATGGTAAGTAAAGGGATGTGGGAGCCACCTGGAAGCTAACAAATGATAAGTAAAGGTTAGTAATGGGCGTGCTCTAGGCCCCTTTTAAGATTTTCTTTTTCAATATAGGAGATTTTTGCAACCACAGAGCAAGTACTGTGCAGGGGAAACCTAACAAACCAGACTCAGGGCAAGCACTTCATGAACGGCACTTCATCTAAACCGACCGTGGCATAATAGCAGTGTGATTTAGATTGCTCTCTTTTTGCTGGGTGGGCAGTTTTTTAATGTATGTCTTTGGGTAAGAAAACTACGTGTCAGATTTTGCAGTAGTTATTTAAAGGGATTAGGTAAAACACGGCCGTATAATCAGAGCCGCGGCACGCTTGCTGGCGCGTTAAAGCCGCAGTAGCTGAAGGCAGTTGGCGTTTGTGTTCTTTCATCTCAGGGGGTTTCTCCGCCATGGTTTATGAAGTGCTTGAGTCTGGAGTGCTCGAAGCAGCCGAGCCAAGCGGCTGAAGCCGAGCGCGAGCACCATCCCTCTGTTTTGGCACTTTGTACAGTGGTGAAACCGGGCCACAAACTCTGTGCTGACGTGTGAATGCGACGGCACGAGGCCCGGCATCCCAACACACACATATCACGTTACACGAGGCGTTTTAAGGCATGGGCAATTGCTCCGGGACCCCACCTTTTTCTTTTCTGTATTTTTTTTATTATACTTCTTTTATGGATTTAAAAAACAATAGCTTAATTTATAGCTGCACATGAGCTCTCAACCCCCTCTCCAACCTCCAACCAGCAGCATGTCATAGCAGTTGCATCCTAGAGAGTGGCCATCACTGCAATTTCATGTTTCCTTTTGCTCTGTATTACCCCTGTTATCCTGACCACCCGGGCTCATGTCACCATGCCCCCTTTCTTTATCCTGACCACCACTGGCTCATGCCACCATGCCCCCTTTGTTTATCCTGACCACTACTGGCTCATGTCACCATGCCCCCTTTCTTTATCCTGACCACCCGGGCTCATGTCACTATGCCCCCATTGTTTATCCTGACCACCACTGCTTCATGTCACCATGTCCCCTTTGTTTATCCTGACCACCACTGGCTCATGCCACCATGCCCCCTTTGTTTATCCTGACCACCACTGGCTCATGCCACCATGCCCCCTTTGTTTATCCTGACCACCACTGGCTCATGTCACCATGCCCCCTTTGTTTATCCTGACCACCCCGGCTCATGTCACCATGCCCCCTTTGTTTATCCTGACCACCACTGTCTAATGTCACCATGCCCCCTTTGTTTATCCTGACTTCCACTGGCTCATGCCACCATGCCCCCTTTGTTTATCCTGACCACCACTGGCTCATGCCACCATGCCCCCTTTGTTTATCCTGACCACCACTGGCTCATGCCACCATGCCCCCTTTGTTTATCCTGACCACCCGGGCTCATGTCACCATGCCCCCTTTGTTTATCCTGACCACCCGGGCTCATGTCACCATGCCCCCTTTGTTTATCCTGACCACCACTGGCTCATGTCACCATGCCCCCTTTGTTTATCCTGACTTCCACTGGCTCATGTCACCATGCCCCCTTTGTTTATCCTGACTTCCACTGGCTCATGCCACCATGCCCCCTTTGTTTATCCTGACCACCACTGGCTCATGTCACCATGCCCCCTTTGTTTATCCTGACCACCCGGGCTCATGTCACCATGCCCCCTTTGTTTATCCTGACCACCACTGGCTCATGTCACCATGCCCCCTTTGTTTATCCTGACTTCCACTGGCTCATGCCACCATGCCCCCTTTGTTTATCCTGACCACCACTGGCTCATGCCACCATGCCCCCTTTGTTTATCCTGACCACCACTGGCTCATGCCACCATGCCCCCTTTGTTTATCCTGACCACCCGGGCTCATGTCACCATGCCCCCTTTGTTTATCCTGACCACCACTGGCTCATGTCACCATGCCCCCTTTGTTTATCCTGACCACCACTGGCTTATGTCACCATGCCCCCTTTCTTTATCCTGACCACCCGGGCTCATGTCACCATGCCCCCTTTCTTTATCCTGACCACCACTAGCTCATGTCACCATGCCCCCTTTGTTTATCCTGACCACCACTGGCTTATGTCACCATGCCCCCTTTGTTTATCCTGACCACTTCGGCTCATGTCACCATGCCCCCTTTGTTTATCCTGATCACCACTGGCTCATGTCACCATGCCCCCATTGTTTATCCTGACCACCCGGCTCATGTCACCATGCCCCCTTTGTTTATCCTGATCACCACTGGCTCATGTCACCATGCCCCCTTTGTTTATCCTGACCACCCCGGCTCATGTCACCATGCCCCCTTTGTTTATCCTGACCACCGGCTCATGAGTCAGTGGACATGAGCCCCCTTTATCCGGACAACCGCTGGCCAGGGCACCTCGCCCCCGTATTTTTCCTGAACACTGACTGCTCATGTCACTGTGCCCTCTTTTCCCTCCTATTTATTCTGAACACAGCCTGTTATCGTCACCATGTCCCCCCTTTATCCTTAACACTACCTGCTCATATCACAATGCCCTTCTTAACCTAATATTTAACCTGACCACCGCTGGCTCAGGCCATCATGCCACCTTTAGTTATCGTGACCACTGCTTGCTCATGCCACCATGCTCCCTTTATTTATCTTGACCTCTGGTGGCTCAGGTTATCATGTCCCCTTTATGTTGACTAATGTACTACATGCTTTTGTTGCTGTTCCCATTTGTATGTCCTGCCTTCTGCTGGTTCATGTTGCCATGCTCCTTTTCAACTTGACTACTGCTGGCTCATGTTGCCATGTCATCCTGTTTCACAACAAGCGTTGCCTTATGCCACTTATGCCCCTGGCTACTGCTGATTGATGTCAACATGACCCTGTCTCTCCTCCCCACGGCTGACTCATGTAGGCATGCCGCCATGTCTCATGAACTTTATCCTAGCCACTGCTGGCACAGGTCACCACTGGGCCGGCTATAGCGCTGGTGGCGCCCGGTGCGACAATGTTAGTTGGCGCCCCCCCAATGACCACATGCACCACGGATTCTCTCACTAGCACCCTTTAACAGTGACCAAGTCTCCATAACCACTCTCTCTCAGATGCATGGAATTAGTTATATAGCGCCATTCATACCGGTAAAGGATGTCAGAGTGCTTTGCATTACACACACATTACATAGAGACGATCAAATATATATGTGTAAATCAGCTTATAGGAAAGGTTACAAAAGCCAAAGGACTAAAAGCGTAGGGGTCAAATGTCATCCATACAGGTAGGCCGTACAGTTTAGGAGTGCTTGGTGTCGAGAAGCACAAACTCCGAGTCGAAAAAGGAACAGCATAGTTGTAAATTGGGAGTTTTTATTAATAATAAGAATCAATTTCTACCCAAATTAACCCATTTTGCAACATTAATCTATGCTCTAATGTATACTGTGCAGTGTGTATGCAGCTCTATGATGAAAGTTAATATCTCACTGTTCTATATTATGACTTTCAGTTATAAATTGCAAGTAACAAAAGGATGTCTCTTTTAAAAGCAGTAACCTGCTGATCTATTTACGTTCTATGCACTCTGTAATCTACTTGGTACACGTTCTTTGCAGCAGGCATGTTAACCCTCTGCACTACCTTCACATAAGTCAAAACATCATCTATACAAAACTCTAATCTCTCTCCAGGAAGAACGTTAGTTACAGGAGTTTGTGAGGCCTGGTAATTGCCAGAGGAAAGGAACGCGGTGCTTTAAATACATAATAAACTTGCAAACACGTCGCCCCCAGGAAGTCAGCACCCGGTGCGGTCGCACCGGTCGCACCGCCCTAGAGTCGTCCCTGGGTCACCATGCCTCCTACCGCTGCTGGCGCTTGTCGACAGGCACGATATGTCCTGACAACTGTTGACACATGTGGACATGGCACACTTAATCTTGCCCACTCTTGGCCTATGTCTCCAAGTCCCTTTAACCTATCTTCCATCTTTAGGTCCAACAAAATATTGTCTAAAACCTATTTTGAAGAATTATAGTGCAGGATCTTATATCAGCGTTGTTCGCCCTGTGGTATATGTTGGTATAAATAATGCTGGGAACATGTGGCACTGGATCCAAAACAATGTGTCATTTGTTTGGATATTGATTTTAAATATTTTTATAAAAACAATGATGTCCTGTTTTAATAGCTTGATTGACAATGCGCATTTTCTTTTTTTCGAGTTTTAATATTTATAAATTATTATTTTGTCAATATATACCACTCTATGGAATTTCAGTATCTGCGTTGTTATGATCTATTTAATATAACAATGTTTTATGTATTGTTTCAATATTTGTGTTATACTTTGTTTTCGGATTCTGTAAGTTTTTATCGATCATTGTTTCCAAAAATAGACTTGTTGAATGATTGATTCCTTTTTTGAGACCAGTAAAAAAACAGTAATTAAGGCAGGAGTGGGAGACTGGCTTGAGTTTGATGAATACACTTTAGTTGAGGTTCCACAATACAAAAACCTGTACAGGGGAAAGACCGAAGGTTTCTGTGCCAATGCTTGTGCTTACCGGTAGTACTGATGTCCACATTTAAAAGGTTAGCTCTGTCAAAGGTGCATGGACACAGGAATTATCAAGCACAATCAATGTCAAGCCAAAGGATAAAGCAGATAAAATCTCAGATTAAAGGGTGTGACATGGAAAATGTGATTGTGTTTTACTGGGAAACAAAGGGACTGGCTTTGTAACAGTAAATCCCAAGCTGCAGTATTGATCATTTAAGGAAGACTCTAACTTCAAGTTAGGCTGAGGGCAAGTGGATCTGGGAGGCAGGACACAGGAAGTTGGGCCCAGTTGGAAACAGTATCTTGGAATTCAAGTTTTTTCTCTGGCGCGCATTGTCTTTCAGAAGGGTTGGTCTCAGTGTTTCAAATAGCATGGATGAAGGCCATATGCATTGTGTAGGAACTCAGAATGCTATGAAAACCTACTAAAGCTCAGAGTGAGGGATGCTGGAATTGAGGCAGGAGTATTCACTTCTCAAAGAGATAAACAGTATAAAATTACTTGGATCCTTCGTAAGAAAACTAGAAAAATTTCAAGTTTTTAATTGGTTGAGTTTGTTCACCAAATGTGTCACATTTGTGTGTATTTTAGCTCAACGCTTTGTATCAGATCCCCTGCACTGGAATTTTGTAGCATAACCAGTAAAGCACTTCTTAGCTACTCATTTATGCAACAGACTCAGTGCTTTGAAAGACATTTCTTGATTTCTTTGTTTGTTTGATCTGTTAATTACGTTTTGTACATAGGAAAGACAAAGCAAAAAGGAAACCAAGCAGATGACAATCTTACATGTTACCATATGGGCCTGATAAACAATTAACCTGACAGAATATGCTAATCAATATCACAATCACCTGAAAGCGTCACTGCCGTCAGTTCAACCTGGTTAACAACAAATATCATCTCTCCTCTTCCAAAAAACCCTCAAGTTTACCTTCAGTTGGACTGTCCATCCCTCTTGAAACAATGTACAGGTATATTTTATACAGGTATATTTTGCATAAATTTTATAAATTGCAAATGTACAACTCAGATGGCTTCACCCCGCCATATCACATCAATCTGCGTAGTCATCCAAACATTCTTTTATAGATAACATCAATGCAATAATTCAACCACCGGAGGGGGTAGAGGAAGTCAATTAGGAGCCCAATAGAGGAATATAAATACCTGGGCCTCAAGCGATACCAGGAAGTACCGCTTCTACCGCCGTGTATTGATGTATGTAGACCTCGTGGAGGGCACAAATGCCGAGTCAGGGTATGTGGGACATACAGTACTGTACAGCTCGGAGCTTGGGCCACAGTTTGACACATAACTTGCACAATACTGATAAGTGCTAGGAATATCCGGGGGGGGGGGGGGGGGGGGTGTGCGTCCGGTGCAAGCATCCTCTGAAGCGTGCACAAAATTCCATTCCATTCAGTAGCAATAGAAAATTTGCGAAGGCCTAGTGTGTCTTCCTGTACCAGGGAGACCGCCTCTGCCGTCACCCAGTTTAACATTGAATGAAACTATGCTTTTATTGGTGGGGGTTCTGCCGCCTTTCAACGGCATGTAATAAGCCGTTTGGCCACCATCAGGCCAAGTCTAACAACCTGGAGGACGCTTTGTATTTTTTTCCCCTCAGGAAGTCTCCAGTAGTACATGCCTCCCATGCCCTTGGAATCTCTCTATCAGTACTAGTGGCAAACGCACTGGTCACCCCATCCCAGTACGAGCGCAGGACAGGACCAGAGCATATGCAACAGACCCGTGTCCAACAACTTGCAACGACGAAAACCTGCATCTGACCTATGAAAGTACTTATTTATCTTATCTGGGTAGAGGTATGCCCTGTAGACAATATAAAACTGGATCAATCTAAAATGCGCATTTCTGGGGATCTGTCTGGGGCTCTCAATGATTATGGGCCACTCCTTCTCTGAGTATGGGCTCTCTGTATCAGCCTCCCATTTAGCCCGTAGTGGCGTTAAATCCGCCATGGTATGCTCTCGGATCGACTCTGCAAACCACTTCACTAGATGGCGCCCTGTACCCATCACATGGATATATTTTATAGGGAGATGTGTTGGAGGTTCCTACACTGTCACCCCACCAGTGCCACATTGTGGCTGTCCAAGAGCATAATTCAAGAATTGACCTGTGGGGGACCTGATCCTCTTCCGATATAGTGAGGAATGGCCACAGTGTGCCTTCCCCATACAAGTCCCCATGTGTGGTTAAACCCACCTTCACCCAATCTGTGAGATCCGAATATTGAATTGAAAGAGGTTTCTTGATACTGGGCAGTGGGTCTCCTGGCATGATGTAGGTTCAGCGGCCCGGCAGCTGAATTCCCAAATAGCTATGGGAGCCTACTGATTATGTTTCACAATTTTGGTAGACAGTTTTCAGGAACAGAAACCACAGAGGTCCAATTTGGTAGTTTTGAGTGTCACTATCATGGCACTATATCGTTTTTTCGGATATGTGACTGGAGGGGATTTTAGGACCTTACCAGATGGACCTTTGGTTTTAGTATGTCAACTCCCTTTTACTTCAGTGTGATATTACCCAAAACTCAAGAGCTAGATGAATGCACGGGAAATCTCATGAGTGATTAGCAAGGTAGCAAGATAGTTTCTGTGGTCTTCTCTAAGGATTTGCTCTTGCTCTGCTTGTGGTTACCTGTTGCAGGGGGCCTTCTTTTAAGGAGAAATACGCTGTACAACATGGTGCCAGCACTTATGGATAATGCGAGTCAAGCAGTCGGTCCCTTTTTCATAGATTTCCTTCGTTGATATGGCCTACCATTTCTCCACCCCCAAGAGGGAAGTGCTCTCTAGTAAGGAAAGGCCAATTGGAAGCTGGATACCCTTGAGGCTGTACCTGGAGGGTGTTCTACCAGAATATTAGGATTTAAATATTGTCCTGTGTCCGAGCCAAAAGATTTCCTGTCCCAATCCTGTGAAGGTAAACGTCATCATAGTATATAGATGACAAGTTAAAAAATACATCTGTACTTACCTATATATGCTCACCTTCATAACATTGTGGTAGGTGGTATTCTGGCTGCGATATTTTTGCAGGATATGTTTGTGCTGAATTTTTTGATGTTCAACTCTCCTTAAATTGACAGCAGTCCTTGGTGGTCATTTTTATAATCCAGATAACATCATACATACATGGTGCTGGGTAAAATTATACTGATGACAAACAGTGCTACCAACTTGACTTTTCGACTAGGATCACCTTCTCACAACGTATAGATAATTGGGGATTAGACTAGTGTTTGATTTTGTTGTAAATATTTAGACGCATGAAGCTTGCATTCTAAATGCCCATTGTGTGATCCATGTTGGGTTAACTATATAACTGTTACAGTGTTAAAGTGTGCAACAAGGTGAAAGCCGCAAATCGTTCCTCGCCTGGAAAATACATTTGCTATTGAAAGAATTCCAGGTTCAATGAGATGCAATTTTTCTTTACAAGGAACAGTTGCCAAAGTGGTTGTTTAGCGTAACGATTATTAAATTAATTTAAGAGAAAAATAAAACCGACCTTGTGCCACCTTTGGCTCAACAGTTACCAGGTCTGCAGTCAGACATACTAGTATCTAATAGGGGTACTACAGTTCCAGCATTTTGTGCCCAGTGATAAATGACTAGTGGGGGTAGGCACTCTGAAAAGAAAAAAGTATTTATTTGTGTTATTTATTTTATATTTAAAAAAAAACAAAATGATGTCACTGTGCACAGGGCAGAGCTAAGCTCCCTCTTACATCGAATCATGTTACCATAGGATGTGGAAGCATTACGCGATGTTTCTTAATAATTCAATCAATTCACTTTGCACACTTGTATTACAGGTAGCTATCAAACTGTTAGTTGTGAAAACACAGATAAAATTCATTATCCATCTTCCAGTGGAACTGGGGAAATACATTGCAGAGCTAGGGGGTGAAGAGGATAAAAAGCTTAATCACAAACGAAATACTTTAAAGAGAGGCCTAGTCAAGACTCGTAAGGGTCAACAAGGTATGAAACCTTGACAGTCAGACCACCCGTAACATCACAGTCTGGTTTGCCAAATGTTGCAGCCTCAAACCAAACTTTTACGACAGGCAGGCACCGACAGCCCGAGGGAGTGAGCACCATTGACGGATGCACTAACATAAAACTATTAAGGATAGACAGCCTTATGTGTTATTTTTATGTTCATCAAACCAGAGGGATAGAAAAAAGTAAAGACCCCCCGCACCTCGAGAGGAAACTCCCATGGTATAAGGGCCATTAGATTTTTATTTTTCAAATACAAATGCCTGCTTTAAAATTATTCTTTTTGAAAAATAAAAAATGTTGGAACAGTTTGACATCTGGTCATCTTTTTTGATGGTGCTATCCGTCAAACTTTTCCAACACCTACAGAAACCCCTGGGACTGCGGTTCCTGCCAATATAGAGAGATCTCAGTTGAGCTGGCGTACATCTCTCAATTTGGCAGGTGGGGTAAAGACAAGGTGGTGCCTTAACTGTATCTGCCAAACGCTAAATCAGGCCCATAGTCATAATAAAATGTTAAAAAAACATCCAATTAATCAAAGTTAGTATTTCATCCTGCAATATGAGACACATAAAAAACACACATATGAGATCTTGTAAAAGGTACCGCACATTAAGAAATTGCTTGTTTTAGCCTGTGTTTTAAGAATGAGCGGTATTTCATAGCACATATCTCAGAGCTAATCTAGAAAGTGTCATTTCATCATTCAATCAGAAACGATCTACCATACCCAGGACTCGAGTTGGGGTACCACGCGGGTGGACGGCGTCCCCCACTTATTTTAAAGGGAGCTCGATAACTGGAGCAAATGTAGCCACACATTCACTCTTTGGCCTCTATGGGACGAGATCGGAGCTCATTCAGAACGCTGCTCACGCGCTGGCTTCTCTGATGCAATCGCATCTAAGGGGTGAGCGAGGGGAGGCAATGAGTCTGATGGTGCAAGCCACCTTTCGTGAGGTCACTTCCTGTCGTTCCGTCAGCGTCCCCCCACTTCTTTTTTTAGGACTTGTGCCCTGACCATACCTAAGGACAGCTCTTGCAGAGAATATATTTCATGAGACCAAAGCGGTTTGCTTATGGGTATAGCAGGAGTGTTGGCCCTAAATTGCAGGCCAAACATTCTAAGACACCTAAGATCTCATTTTATCTCCTCAATTCAGATACCTTTGCCAACAGACCAAAATAATTTCTAGAGTTTAGCCTCTTGTTTGACTGCCTTAACAAAGTTGCTGCATTTAAGCTTTCAGTAGCATACATAAAATCACCAGGAATTGTTGCACTGTGAATCCTGAAAAGGAGAGCTGTTTCGCTTCTCAAGGATGAGAACAGTTGGTTCATTTTCTTTCCTATGGAGAATGACCTAGCCAATTGTAACTGTATATTTGTGTTGTAAAGGACAAAATATATGCAAGCGTCACACCCAAGTATTGGCATATTTTCACATTTTCCATTTTGATTTTATTTATTAACAGTGCCTTTGGTACATCTCTACCATATGTACCAAAGACCATACGTTTTAATCTTTTTAAGGTTAATCACCAAACCATTCTCATTGGTCATAACCGAGATAGTTGCCTTTGAAAACCTGTATGCATTAAGTTAAGAGTGACTAAATCATCAGCATACATAATGAAAGAGACCAGTAATTCACCATTCCTCTTATATTAGTTGGAGAGACATGGAGGTGTGAAACGTAAAGGGAAAATAATGGGGGCTCATACACACCACATCTTAGGCCATTTGAGACTTTAATCTTTTTAGTGAATTCATTGTTGAAACCAATCCAATACTTTTAGACAGTTATTTGAATACAAGGGTTTTCTATTATGCAGTAAATCAGGTGGCCTTCCCCTATTACTCAATTTTAACTAAAATATAGATTGGCCAACATGGTGGAGCGTGCTGGAAAAATAAATCAGCGGTGTAACCTTCTGCCTTTTCAACTACTCATACTTCACTTTAATTACATGTAATAGCAAAATATTACTGGTTGTACTGCATGTGAGATAAAACCACCTTGATACAGAGGATTAAAATCTGCCATTAACGGCCAATCTTCTAAGTTCTTTAATATAAATTGACCCAAAGGTTTGCTTGAAGGATCTTGAAGAGCAATATGACGGTAGTTCACTGGTTCTCATCCAGAGCCTTTGTTGTAAATGGGGAGTATTCGTCTCCTGTGTCAAGTTGCTGCCAGTTCTGTTGTATTTAAGCAATGTTGAAAATAACAGAAATATTCTAGGCCAGACTGTTTAACCTTCTTGTGTATGGTGTAGGATCAGTCAGAGCCTTGCGGATTTAATGCTTTGAAAACAGCTTATTACATTGTCTATTTGCACTTTTAAGTAGGTTAACTGAATATTTATATATTGTTTGATCAATTTGGGGCATTGTGGGAACCAAATATTTTATAGTGTTTATATGCACCATGTAATTATATTACCCAATCCATTTCAGAAAAGGGCATTTGTGAGTTCCTTACCACGCAGACATGCAACATTGCCCCAGGACGTCCTCGGGTGCTGTTTCTTAATGGATTCCTCAATCGTGTACCAAGATTTGGATACATTATTTTTCCTTAAAAGCTTCCTGTCAGTACCTCCAACTTGAGAGTGAGATAGCATAGACATTGTTATACTTTGCACAGTTTTTTTGGCCTAGTTAATTGATCTAGCAACATAACATTTACGGAATTGTACCCACAAAATACTAATAGTAATGGATGACCATTCATTGCACGCAGCCGACAGCCATTCAGCTAAATTTGCAGCAAATACTCAATCACATTTTATTGCAAGTTGTTTAAAGCACATGCATCGGAAATCATTGATTCAGAATGGCCCTTGCTTGCTAAATAGCTAGCAAAAGAGGGTTAGAATTACTAGTATCAAAACGTAATACTCTAAGGCAATTTTACATCCGAGACCTAAATACGAATAGTGGAACTAATCCCTCTCTTTGCCTATGCAGATTTACTGGACACATCCCCTGTAATCTGACCATTTAAAGAAGCAATATTTAATTTCATAGCCCATGTTCATAATTCATGTTCCCTCTGATCAAATGAGCCCTCAGTCCCATCCAGGCCAATATAAGGGAAGATAAGGCCTAGTAGTAATCCATGCATTGACATCTCCTGCAGTAAACATAGTACCAGATGAACATCGCTTTTGAAAATCATAAATTAAAAGGAAGATTCCTTCTGTATTTTTTTTGATAAGTTAAGAGAACACCCAGGTCAGATTTGACAGTATCCCCTTCACAAGGGAAATGATCAGTTTATGTGAAAACCTGCATCGGGCCTAGATAGGGGAAAAGTTGGAAACACCCTGAGCTGCGGGTAGGCCAATAATTGGGACACCACGATTGTGTATTAAAAACAGTGCATGCTGATAGCGGGGAGGAGAGGAAGAGCGGCAATGGTGGGGTCGAAGGAGGAGAAGGCATGATACCAACCATTTTAGCCAGAGTAACTTCCCTCCTCCGCCAAGTGGAGCGTTTCGCTGGGTGCTTTTTGTAGTAAGGGTCCTAGCATGCCTTCAGATGTGTTGAAACACAACATTATATATTGTGCTTGATTTAGCATTTTGTTTGTGCGTTTTATGCTCCACCCTGCTTGTGCTCACAAGGTTTTTTTTCCTTTCACTTCCCTAAGCCATTCATCGCCTGTACCTTAATTTCTGCCTTTCTTTTCTCGGGACGTTTTTTACAGCTGCCCTTTCATGCCTTTACTCTCACGTCTACATCGAGTCCCTTCATCATACACTTCCCTCTGATTTTCTCTTTTAGGAGCATTTTCAGGGAGTCCAATGGTAGGGTAATAAGAAAGCAAATGCAGAAAAGGCACTTTGTGTTGTGATTAGAATTCCTGAAAGGTAACTCCAGGTATCAGGGCGTCCTCGGATTTGGCACTACTTCCTGTCGAAATGTGTTGGTCTGGCGATACAAGGCATGCGATAAAAATAGTGCAATATTTACAATCTATTTATTTTATTGCAATAAACCCATCATACAGATAGAACAGCTAAATCTCTCTGACTACACTAAAGGCACAATATAACTAGAAAGCCGTTTAGGGTGTGTATATATGAGCATGCGATACAAATAATAGAGTGTTACAATTTAATGGTTCTTATTGCTCTAAAGGTATGATACAAATAGAACTGTGTTTACAGGCTGCCTGTTTACTGTACTAAGCATATGATACAAGTAATACAGTCTTACAATTTTATGGACCTTACTATGCTAAAAGTGTGATACAAATAGAACTGTGTTTACAGGCTGCCTGTTTATTACTGTACTACACATATGATACAAGTAATACAGTCTTACAATTTGATGAGCCATACTGTATTAAAGGCGTAATACAAATAGGGCTGTTTACAGGCTTCCTGTTTATTGCTGCACTAGGCAGATTAAACAAATAATACAGTCTTATAATTTTATGGACCTTACTGCGCTAAACTCTTGATACAAATGGTACCGTGTTTACAGGCTGTTTGTTTACTGTACCAAATATATGATACAAACAATACGGCATTGAAATTCTCTTTGTGTAACTATACTAAGCACGGTGTCTGTGCTTATGTACTAAGAACCTGATACAAAAATACGCAGCTAAAATTCTGTGTGACTGGATTAAACACACAATACAAATAGAGCAGTTTGAACGCTAATTGTTAGTGCTAAGCACGTGATATAAATAATACAGTGTTAACAGTGTGTGTTTCTATCCACACCAAGCATATAACATAAATAGCATAGTGCTTAGTGGCTGTTTAATTGACCGCCTTTGCACATAACATAAATAATACAGTGTTTACAGCCTTTCATCGTTACTGTAGACTTATGTATAGACAAACACACAGAAACGTATGCATCATGTGGTTAGCGTATGCGGATACACGGTTGTATGACAGTACAACGCAGTCTATTACCACGCGTGCCATTACAATGCTGTTTTTACAATGCAAGTCGTTACAACGACTTGCGCTGTAAGCGCTGGATAGTGGAATAGTTTAATTTTCTATTCCAACTCCAGCCCACGTTACAGTAGGGAAGGTGTTGGAATAGAAAATTAAACTATTCCTTGTCCAACAGCGCCCTCCACGCAAGTCGTTGAAACAACTTGCGTTGTAAAAGCAGCGTAGTAATGGCAGCGCGTGGTAATGCCCGCGTTGTGAAGGCTGTTCCCCGGATGCACACACTGCAGGGTTTCACACAAAGCACAAGATACAAAGGGGGCAGCATTTGCTCTCTGTTCACACGAAGCATGTGACACAAACCATGCACTGTAAGCACAGCCTGGCAGGTAAGACCTGCTGATCTGACAGATGGCCCATGTGACAGCAGACCAGTGCTAGAATGAAAAGGAGCCATGGGACAATCCTGTCCAGAGGCAAGCAACAGAGGGTACTAGCAAGATGGGACCAACTGGTGCATTATCAAACAATTATATGAATAAATACAAGGTCAAATTTGAACTATTCCTCCGTCTGGCACAAAAGCTTCACAATACCTTGTCAGCCCTGTAGTGCGTTTGCCATTTCATTCAGATCATGGCAAAATAATCTAGTTTATCACTGGCCAACTGGCCAGAGATTATTCTCCCTCTACTTAAGTAAGGTGACTGGCAAGTAATTTTGCTTATACCGTAAAAGTACAGTGTAGCAAGTTGTTCAGTCTGTTGGTTACCGCTGATTCTCCCTCTTTTTCTGGCTAGGATAGATAATCGATCATAGGGTGACTAAGGGACCCTACGCTTAGTTTTACCTTGAGATAGCTTTAAATAGAGTTAGCAATTTAGGTTTGGGGATATGTGCAATTTTTTAAATATAGGATACTGCAAACCTATGTGGGACAGCGACGTTATCAAGTCTCATACCTCTCCTCACTTAGTACCAGAGTCCACCATGTCCCCTTTACCCCCCTGTGCTTCTCACGCCCTCTCATAAAAGTATTTTCTTTGCCATACCCATTTGCCTGTCCCTGTCACTGACTCCCTGGTACACCCACCTAGACTCCACCTACCTTCCCCTCTCCCACCTATGCCTACACTGCCCTCACAGTAACTGATCCTCTGTGTGCCCAGAAAAAGCTTATACGGGTGTAGCCTGCCTAGAGGATTCCCTTTCTCCTGCTTGTTTACTCCACTTGCTTAAAATGCCCAGGGGGAGATCGGAGGTGCCCCATATAAGTATGATTTTGTATTTCCTCAATGCATGCTGACATTACATTGATGAATATCTCTAAGAGCCAGACTATGCTTCTTCTTTAGGTATAACTTACAGGCACCTTTGGCTGTAATCAAATTTTGCCTGCAGTATAATACAGAGAGTTGGCTTTGGGTGAGCCCCTTACTCATGACTGGATGGCTTTCTTATCTGTCTTGAGTTTGTTCTACCCCTGGAACATTTCTATTTTATGTCGTTTTTCTTCTGAAGTGCTGCATCATTCAACTGTTGATACTAGGTGACTATTTTTCTTTCAAAACTCCATGGGAGTGTATCAGTTTTCTTGCTCTCTTCCCTGTCCCCATTATTTTTTTTATTAGTAAAATTCATTTTTCTTCTTTTTGCAAGTGCCTAGTACCTGCACACTGCTGCCAGAAGCTCACTTATCTCCATGTGCATTGTAGCCAACCCACCATCTTAGAATGGTAAATTAAGAATAAACTATAAAACAAATTCCAAGCTGGCTGTTACAAAAGCATACACTTGCACAGCAGTTATCTTGGAATAATTTGTATTTGGTTTTAAGAAAAATGATTCAAAGATGTCCACCATGGATGAGTGCATTTGCACAGTGGACATCTTGGAATTTTTTTCTTAAAGCATAATTTTTTTCCAAGATAGCCTCCACCCATGCGTGCTCATGCAAAGCAGTCATCTTGGAATGATTCTTCTTTTGCTTTAAGAACATTTGTCCATGATAGCCACCGCACTTGCGTGCAAGCATTAGAAAAACCAGCAAGTGGCACAGATGAGACTTCTTGGAGTTGCCAATGCTTGGTTTTTAGAGTTTACACTTAACCATTTTATCGTTACCTTAAATACCGCAATCTAGTCACCTTTTCCATTTAGCAAGTGCTCCAAATACATTAGTATGGTCCCTTTTATGTCCGGCTGGAATGAGGGAGATTAAGCCATAAATATATATCTTATGACAAATAAACAAAATATAACTAAATACAACAAAAATGTTTAATATAATCTCTTTTTCATATTCAACATTACGGTCTGATTCAATGTTTGGGGGCAATTGAAAATCGTCAGATTTCTTGAGGTCGTGCAAAATCAGAGGAGAATCCATCTCTTCCACAGTATCACTAGGGTGAAGGAAATTCTTCCAGTTGGCACTCTTTCAGATCGGAAGATTTCTTGGTACTCCCAAATCTAAATCAGATCCTCAGTCTCAACCTACCCCCATACAAAAGTGCAGGGAGGGCAAGGGGAAGCAAGAGCGATAGCAAGTAATCACCAACATATATCCTAGATACCGTGGTGCTGTAGTCTCCAACTTTTTGCAGTTTGACTGTGCACCAAATGCAAGCAATTTGGAACAACATCAAGACAACATATATGTCTCTGGATTGGAGGGAGCTCCAGAGCGCCTATCCTGAACACCGAGTTGTGTACTGCGAGTTCCTCAGCTTGTATGGTGCAGTTAAAGTTCCCAGCCACGCTTCTGTGGTGGTCCTATTCTTCTCAAAGGTATCTGATTGCACATTGCTTTCAAGTGCTTTATAATTCACTCCAAATGTGAAAGCACTTGAGAGACGGAGCAACCACGTCCAATACACTAGTGGGATCCATGCTGGGGACGGATCCGGTACAAAAGGGGGTGGCATGAAAACCCTGGTCTCTTCATTTGTTTCGCCCACCTTATCTGATCTTCACATATTTAGGGTTTTGGACTAATCTTGAAATACTCTTCTGTGCATCTGGGCATCCCTTAGCCATCCTCATAATTGGGTTTCCGACTAAGCTCAGGCACAGTGGGAGTAACCCCAAAGAGGTGCCCCAAAGACCTAGGACTGTGCCGCTCACCACCTACAGGATTAGCGTCATTTGACAATTCGTACCATTCCACTGCAGGAAAGTTGCCATCACCAGCACATGATGCAGGTCCTGCATTGCTTCTTCTCATCATGTCATTCCCACCAGTTCCGGTGCCAATATTCCGTCGGGTAACAGTGATCTGTATGGTACCTTCTTGATGCTTAGGGCCTCCCTTCTTTTCTCCAGTGTGTCTATGCAGAGTGTCATGGCACCACTTCCCCAAGACCTTGGACTTTGAGTCCCAGCCCTGGCTGGCGGTGGTCACTTAGCTGCTGGCTTCGCTCCTGTCTGACGGGCGTGAGGGGTGTGCAGGTGCTCCAGTGCTTTCAGCAGTGACGCTGTTTTCTGAGAGGTTCTTTACTGTGCTTGAGAGCGGTCAGACATACTCCATTGGCGCCTGGACAGCAGTAGATGCCCCAGTACAGATTCTGTGTCGCCACCTTCAGCCAGTCGTAGTCCAGCTCTTAAGAAGTGGGCTTGCAGGAAGTGCCGTCTGCCAGCATGACCAAAGAGACCAGCGAGGAAACATGTTACCTAGCATGAAGCATTTGGATATATTATGTGTAATAACATGTGCACATGCACACTGCGCAGCCATTACAGCCTATATGTGAGCCTGGATGCACTAAGAACAAGATAAAGAGTGCTGAGCCTACAGCCTGTGTGGTGGGCTGCTTTCAGAAGAAGGTACACGTCATGCTCATACAGAAGACTGAAGACATAAGTAAACATAGCTTAGTCCGTTTTTTTTTACATGTCCGCACAAACACGTGACTGCACTTCTGTCTGTCTGTCTGGCATCTCCCCATTGTCTGTTTTGCTTGGCACTAATAGACAAGGACACCAATACCCTTGCCTTCCATTTATGTTTTCTTTAGTATGTCCATCACCAAGATCGCTTCGATGGTGTTCTCTTCTTATTCTAGAAACCTGGTCATGGTTTCTGTCTTGATATCCTGCTCTACAGCTATCCAGTTTCTCTGTGTTGATTGTCCTCCTGCCTTGCATATTCTTCTTGGTCTGTCTTCCCTAAAGCCATTCCTGTCATTGTGCCCCCTTTAATGCTTCCCAGGAAGCTCCTGGAACCAGTGAATTTGCCATTGTTGTTTGTGCATCCTGTTGGGTGGCTGTCCATCAACTGAAGGCGTGACCTGTCTACTCTAGAAGGCTCTCTACTATGCAGAACAAACCTAAAGGCGGAAAGCCAGGCACTAGGAAGGTGGAAGCAGAGGCATCCTGTACATTGGATAAGAGATTAATAGATGCAGGCATCATAGTCCCAGTTCAAAGTGGGAAGCTGCCACTTGTTCTCTTTTGCAAATCACATGCTGTAAGGTTTCCCACAGCAGCCTTTGAACGCTTTGCAATCCGATCCTCACGATAAGACATGACTACATTCAGATGTGAGGCTTTTACCTTCAGTTGATGGTGTGCATCGCTGTTTTCTATATCCTGTGGCAATGTTGTTACAAGCTCAGCTTAGTAAGTCATAAAGTTCGCTTCTTAATTTTTAGGGATTCTGTATTCGCTGACCAGATGCAGTGATTGCGCTATGGTTTTCTTTTAAAATCTGTTGGTTCTTTTTCTTTGTGTATCAGAGTATTTGGGGCTGAAATCTTCGTCTTTACCTCTCCGCAGTACTACACGATGGATTGTGGTTGGTTTCAATTTAAAGTTTTGGGGTTCCGGAGATAAATTGCATAGAGTGTGACTGCTAGCTTCCATTCATTTTGGCAGCAGCAGTCCCATTCATGTGGCTTGCTGGGAGCAAGAAAGGTGGTCAGCTGGGAGTCTGCACTCCTGGATAGCTGAGGCATTGACGCTGGTCTGGGGGGGGGGGCTCGTAGAGTTCATGTGCATATTGTCTCCATTCTGCGAGGTGTGGCGCCGCGGCCAGGGCGACTGACGCTGGAATCTGGGGACCACGGTTCGATCCCCGGCTCCGGCGGCAGGTTAGCCCAGCACCATGTGACTCTGGGCAATAGCTCACTTAATCTTCCCGACGGCCCCCCAGCGCCTAGAGACCCTTACGGGTGATTGTGCGCTTTACAAATGTGGACTTTACTTTACTTTTACATTTCAATTAATATTCAATGGACAGCTTCAAATTTGGCAAATCAGTCTTTTCAGTGTAGGTAGATTAAATTAAAACTATTACACATATACCTTAAAAAGATACCTGGTTTAAAAGTGAAATACAAAAAAAGTCCTGTCATGCCCAAGTTGCAGTTACTGACACATCATGCTTGTTCCCGCCAAAACTCGTAGCTACGCTTATTTTTGCCAGTATCTTTAACGCTGTAGTGCCTGTTTTTGCATCTTTATTTTCCATTTCAGTTTTCAAATGAGGCCTCTGTTCACATTCAGTCAGTGATGCGATTCTTCACGGATATGAAAGAAGGGCTGCGCTAGCAATCCGCTAAAAGCTGCAATTAATAGACGCGTCCTTCATAAGAAGTGCCATTAGTTCGTATTTCCAGGGCGTGGGGCTCACTGCTAACACAACAGATGAGCGGACTCGAGGAGTCTTTCAGCCGAGTGCCACTCACTGACGAGCACCTGGGGATGCTGCTTATTGGATCGGCCTTTTCTCGAGGTCTTTCAGTACAGCTATCTGCTGCTGACAGACCAAGCAAACCAGTCTTCAATGGCTACTCAGATGACAACCATTTAAGAACTCAGCTCTCTCGGTGTTTCTGGCACAATATGCCTCTTGGCCAATGTTTGCCATATTTAGCAGAACCGTCGGTGGGCAGCATTTGATGTCATTCATTGTCACACCTTTCTTCTCTCAAAAGCTAAAATCGTTGGCGTAAATGACAGTGCGATTAAATGGATAGAATAATTCCTAACCCATCCTCATCATCAAACATTTCTATTCCACTCCATCTGGTCTTTAGTAAGTTTAGTGAGCTGGGGAGTTCCACGAGGCCTTACTACCTCCCATGTTTCTTGCTGGCTGTTGCTGCTTTCCTTAACTCCTTGATTAGGGTTCCTTCTATAGGATTCATACTGTGTCACATTTCCTCAATGGCTTAATAAGTACAATCCCACAAAATGCATATTTTATCACTACATGGAATTTGTATCGTGGATTTAATTTGAACATTTGTATTCTTGCCAGTTCCATTTATTCACTTTGAATAACATGTTGCTCAGGTCTGTTACGTTGGCTTTACATTGTTGAGTTGCAGCTCCATCTGTGTGACCGGCTTCTATCACTTTTCTTCCAGATAAGGTTGTATTTAGAGTTCCACTGTACTTTTAGCAGGCTTCATTTCACCACCTACTTCCATTGCAGAGATGATCGTTTCCATAAGCTCGACCTTATGGAGGAAAGGGTTATAGGTCAAATGACCTGTAATGTGTCTCTTTCTGTAGAAAAAATGGAAGTAAAGCAGTCCTGAAGTGGGCAGTGTCTTGATGGGCGAGGCTCAGGATTGAGGTCTGTCACAAGTTGGCTTACTGGGATAGGGATCACTTCACAAGACATGGGGCAGCTACATCTGTTAGACATATGTGCGGCAGAGGCTGGTTGTTCATGGCACACTTTCACAAAGCATAGATGCTTAAACCCGGGGTGAATGATCAGGATCTTATGCAGCAATTCTTGGTCTAAATGATGCGCTAGTATCCTGTCCATCAGCCCTTCCTCCTGTCCTGGGCATGGCTGTAGTGGTTCTTTGCAGATGACGAAACTGCAGTAGAGTTACCTTCGCTAAAATCTGTTGATGTTTATTCTTACCTTGCCGTAGATTCCCCATCGCCATACCAACTCCCTTTTCCCCGAGGAAATGATTATTTCTTTGGTGACGTTTTTTTGCGTATTGTTATGTATGTCTTTGTTTCTAAACTGTGTTATTATAGTGAGCGAAAAGCATAGGTGGCTCTATTATTATTAGTGAGCTAAAGGCACAGGTGGTTCTATTATTGTTAGTGAGTCACAAGCACAGTTGGCTCGATTATTATAGTGAGTTAAAAGCACTGGTGGCTGTATTATAGTGAGTTAAAAGCACTGGTGGCTGTATTATAGTGAGTTAAAAGCACAGGTGGCTCGATTATTATAGTGAGTTAAAAGCACAGGTGGCTCGATTATTATAGTGAGTTAAAAGCACTGGTGGCTGTATTATAGTGAGTTAAAAGCACAGGTGGCTCGATTATTATAGTGAGTTAAAAGCACTGGTGGCTGTATTATAGTGAGTTAAAAGCATAGGTGGCTCGATTATTATAGTGAGTTAAAAGCACAGGTGGCTCGATTATTATAGTGAGTTAAAACACTGGTGGCTGTATTATAGTGAGTTAAAAGCAGAGGTGGCTCGATTATTATGGTGAGTTAAAAGCATAGTTGCCTCGATTATCACAGTGAGTAAAAAGCACAGGTGTCTGTATTATAGTGAGTTAAAAGCACAGGTGGCTCGATTATTATAGTGAGTTATAAGCATAGGTGGCTCGATTTATTATAGTGAGTTAAAAGCACAGGTATCTGTATTATAGTGAGTTAAAAGCACAGGTGGCTCGATTTAATATAGTGAGTTATAAGCATAGGTGGCTCGATTATTATAGTGAGTTAAAAGCACAGGGGTCTGTATTATAGTGAGCTAAAAGCACAGGTGGCTCGATTATTATAGTGAGTTAAAAGCATAGGTCGCTCGATTATTATAGTGAGCTAAAAGCACAGGTGGCTCGATTATTACAGTGAGTAAAACGCACAGGTGTCTGTATTATAGTTAGATAAAAGCACAGGTGGCTCGATTATTATAGTGAGTTAAAAGCATAGGTGGCTCGATTATTACAGTGAGTAAAAAGCTCAGGTGGCTCGATTAATATAGTGAGCTAAAAGCACAGGTGGCTCGATTTATTACAGTGAGTAAAAAGCACAGGTGTCTGTATTATAGTGAGTTAAAAGCACAGGTGGCTCGATTATTATAGTGAGTTATAAGCATAGGTGGCTCGATTATTATAGTGAGTTAAAAGCACAGGTATCTGTATTATAGTGAGTTAAAAGCACAGGTGGCTCGATTAATATAGTGAGTTATAAGCATAGGTGGCTCGATTATTATAGTGAGTTAAAAGCACAGGTGTCTGTATTATAGTGAGCTAAAAGCACAGGTGGCTCGATTATTATAGTGAGTTAAAAGCATAGGTCGCTCGATTATTATAGTGAGCTAAAAGCACAGGTGGCTCGATTATTACAGTGAGTAAAACGCACAGGTGTCTGTATTATAGTTAGATAAAAGCACAGGTGGCTCGATTATTATAGTGAGTTAAAAGCACAGGTGGCTCGATTATTATAGTGAGTTAAAAGCATAGGTGGCTCAATTATTACAGTGAGTAAAAAGCACAGGTGGCTCGATTAATATAGTGAGCTAAAAGCACAGGTGGCTCGATTATTACAGTGAGTAAAAAGCACAGGTGTCTGTATTATAGTGAGTTAAAAGCACAGGTGGCTCGATTATTATAGTGAGTTAAAAGCACAGGTGGCTGTATTATAGTGAGTTAAAAGCACAGGTGGCTCGATTTTAGTGAGTCAAAAGCAGAGGTGGCTCGATTATTATAGTGAGTTAAAAGCACAGGTGGCTCGATTATTATAGTGAGTTATAAGCATAGGTGGCTCGATTATTATAGTGAGTTAAAAGCACAGGTGTCTCTATTATAGTGAGCTAAAAGCACAGGTGGCTCGAATATTATAGTGAGTTAAAAGCATAGGTGGCTCGATTATTATAGTGAGCTAAAAGCACAGGTGGCTCGATTATAGTGAGTCAAAAGCACAAGTGGCTCGATTTTAGTGAGTCAAAAGCACAGGTGGCTTTATTATTATGGTGAGTTAAAAGCACAGGTGGCTCGATTATTACAGTGAGTAAAAAGCACAAGTGTCTGTATTATAGTGAGTTAAAAGCACAGGTGGCTCGATTATTATAGTGAGTTAAAGCACTGGTGGCTGTATTATAGTGAGTTAAAAGCACTGGTGGCTGTATTATAGTGAGTTAAAAGCATAGGTGGCTCGATTATTATAGTGAGTTAAAAGCACAGGTGGCTCGATTATTATAGTGAGTTAAAACACTGGTGGCTGTATTATAGTGAGTTAAAAGCAGAGGTGGCTCGATTATTATGGTGAGTTAAAAGCACAGGTGGCTTGATTATTATAGTGAGTTAAAAGCATAGGTGGCTCGATTATTATGGTGAGTTAAAAGCACAGGTGGCTTGATTATTATAGTGAGTTAAAAGGATAGGTGGCTTGAATATTATAGTGAGTTAAAAGCACAGGTGTCTGTATTATAGTGAGCTAAAAGCACAGGTGGCTCGATTATTATAGTGAGTTAAAAGCATAGGTGGCTTGATTATTATAGTGAGTTAAAAGCACAGGTGGCTCGATTATTACAGTGAGTTATAAGCATAGGTGGCTCGATTATTATAGTGAGTTAAAAGCACAGGTATCTGTATTATAGTGAGTTAAAAGCACAGGTGGCTCGATTAATATAGTGAGTTATAAGCATAGGTGGCTCGATTATTATAGTGAGTTAAAAGCACAGGTGTCTGTATTATAGTGAGCTAAAAGCACAGGTTCACTAGTTCACTACCCCTGTATCCCTGAAATTGACAGTTACAACATCTCCTGCTATAGTCTTGGTATTTCTGCCCACCCACTCTCCTCTTCTGACTGCAAGTATATCACCACGCATATGAATGGGTAATGGTTTATGCAGCTGAAGCCACTGTGCACACTTATTTTTCAATTCAACAAAGGTTTCTCTTTTACCCTCCTTCAGTGGCGGTACGCCCGTCAGTACAACCACAAAGGGTGAAACTTCCGGTGGCAAATTAATTGTCTTAAAGCGAGACGGCCTTGTTTTTGAATCTTGAGTCTTGTTTGAGGAGATAGCTGATGTTAAATTAGTGTCCAAACTTTTAGAGCCCTTTTCTGGTTGGTTAGGCACTTTTTTAGGACCAGAGGTTGTTGATAACTCCGGGTTAGGGCCAGTAACGCTAGGAGTTGGGGGAGATCCAGCAGCTTTATCCTCCTTTTGAGACAGATGTTGCATTGCTGCTCCTGAATTATCAGGTAAAGTTTTGGCCTTTGTGGTAGGATCTTTTAGAAATTTGCTACTAGTAGTATTTCCCGGGGGTACATCTTCTTTTGTTTTCCCGTGCGTCTGCATGGGCACATTTCCATTTGCCATGTTGGACCATTTTGTGTTAAATAATGATGTTAATCTGTCAATTTTAGACATTAAGGGCTTAATATGGGCCATTAACGTTGCTTCAAGGTCCGATTTTAGATCTGCTACCATATTTTCAACCCAACAAGGTATGCCTGATGCAGAATTTGGGGCGGGTGACACTAAGTTATGGTTCCTAGTGTTTTTTATAGGCTTTTTCTTTGTTTTAGGATCGTGCTTAGTAGAACCTATATTTCCTAGTTCTGGTGATACACTGACTAACGTTCCATCTGCTCTTAGGGGAACTGAGTCAGATAACAAATTTAGAAAGTTTCCCTGAGGTTCGATTAGAGGCTGACCGCATGGAAGATCAACAAAAGAGGCGGTGACTCCAAGGCTTATATCTAGGTCGCCAGTAGCATCTTGTGAGGGTCCTACAAAGCCATCTGCCGCCTCTTGGGTGTCGGCCAGAAATATTGTTGGCGGCAAAGATAACCTCCTTTCAGTACTGGCAATAGCAGAAGATACTGCCCCAATGGTTTGTTGTAGCATGATGTCAATTGCTGTAAGGGCAGGGACCAGTTGCGGGACAGAATTGTTTTGTCTCGTTTTGGAACGTAGAACAGGCACTCTGCCGGGTTTCGAACCCTTCCTCATGTTTGTAGCAGGGCAATAGGGTAGTATCCAGATGTGAGTAAATTAGAAAGTCTTAGGATCCTCACCTTTATCTCTCGTTGCTCCAGAGGAAAGAGATGTGGCCCGGCTCGGCCTCCTCTGACCGCGGAGGGCCGTAGAGGGCCCGCCCTTTGCCCGGGCTTCGCTCCACGCGCGTCCCGCTAGCGCGTCATGTAGCTGATTCTAAATAGCGGGAAGAGGACCAGCTGCGGCGAGTTAGGAAACGCTGCGCCCGCTGGTCCTCGCAGTCCCTGGAGCTGTCGGTCTCCCTCGACGGTCACCTCCCAATCAGGCAATCCGGCAAAGTGTATGCCTCGAGCGGCTCCCGCGAAGCGGGGGCCGCGAGGCGTGGGGCGTGAAGCAGGCACAGAAACAAATTCACCCACAGGCAACAAACAGTAGCTCCGTATGAAGGCACACCACGAAGTACTCCCAGCCCTTTGCTCTTAAAGTCCAGGTGGGAGGGGCGGGAAGAGGACCAGCTGCGGCGAGTTAGGAAACGCTGCGCCCGCTGGTCCTCGCAGTCCCTGGAGCTGTCGGTCTCCCTTGACGGTCACCTCCCAATCAGGCAATCCGGCAAAGTGTATGCCTCGAGCGGCTCACGCGAAGCGGGGGCCGCGAGGCATGGGGCGTGAAGCAGGCACAGAAACAAATTCACCCACAGGCAACAAACAGTAGCTCCGTATGAAGGCACACCACCAAAGCACAGGTGTCTGTATTATAGTGAGTTAAAAGCACAGGTGGCTCGATTATTACAGTGAGTAAAACGCACAGGTGTCTGTATTATAGTTAGATAAAAGCACAGGTGGCTCGATTATTATAGTGAGTTAAAAGCACAGGTGGCTTGATTATTATAGTGAGTTAAAAGCATAGGTGGCTCGATTATTACAGTGAGTAAAAAGCACAGGTATCTGTATTATAGTGAGTCAAAAGCACAGGTGGCTTGATTATTATAATGAGTTAAAAGCACAGGTGGCTCGATTAATATAGTGAGTTATAAGCATAGGTGGCTCGATTATTATAGTGAGTTAAAAGCACAGGTGTCTGTATTATAGTGAGCTAAAAGCACAGGTGGCTCGATTATTATAGTGAGTTAAAAGCATAGGTGGCTCGATTATTATAGTGAGCTAAAAGTACAGGTGGCTCGATTTTAGTGAGTCAAAAGCACAGGTGGCTCGATTATTATAGTGAGTTAAAAGCACAGGTGGCTTGATTATTACAGTGAGTAAAACGCACAGGTGTCTGTATTATAGTTAGATAAAAACACAGGTGGCTCGATTATTATAGTGAGTTAAAAGCACAGGTGGCTGTATTATAGTGAGTTAAAAGCATAGGTGGCTCGATTTTAGTGAGTCAAAAGCACAGGTGGCTCGATTAATATAGTGAGTTAAAAGTACAGGTGGCTCGATTATTATAGTGAGTCAAAAGCACAGGTGACTCGATTATTATTTATGAGTTAAAAGCACAGGTGGCTCGATTAATATAGTGAGCTAAAAGCACAGGTGGCTCGATTATTACAGTGAGTAAAAAGCACAGGTGTCTGTATTATAGTGAGTTAAAAGCACAGGTGGCTCGATTTTAGTGAGTCAAAAGCACAGGTGGCTCGATTATTATAGTGAGTTAAAAGCACAGGTGGCTAGATTATTATAGTGAGTTAAAAGCACAGGTGGCTCGATTATTATAGTGAGTCACAAGCACAGGTGGCACGATTATTATAGTGACCTAAAAGCACCGGTGGCTCGATTTTAGTGAGTTAAAAGCACAGGTGGCTCGATTATTATAGTGAGTCAAAAGCACATGTGACTCGATTAGCATATTGGGCATAACCACGTGATGGAGACACTACAAAGCAATGCCCTAATACTATTGCCTCTCATCGCAGGACTACCAAAACAACTCCATCTCCTGGAGAGTGGGGCCGGAGAAGAGGCGGGCAATGTTAGGTGTGGAAGAACATGAATGGTGACACAGTAATTATTCATAGACTAAGAATACACAAAAGGGGGATAATGACCCTGCCAGATCTAGCATGGTTTCTGAAAAGGACAGAATTGCTGGGTTGACTTCGAGATCTGGGTCAGTGGCACCTCCTGCATTTGCACTTTCGGTTTCGTTTGCTGTTGTGGCACCCGTGGCAGTGGGTTCAGATGAGACTTGTTTGTCACAGGTGAAGAGCCTGTGCCCTTGCAAAGCCAGTGCGGCCAGTGATATAAAACTCCCGGATCATACAGTGTCACGGGTAACTCACATTATAGAGAGCCTCGAAGACACCAGCCACGAGGGAAGAGTGGCTAAAGAAAAGCAAGCCCTTTGAACCTACTGTGCACAAATGTCCCCGTAATCAGTATTACCATCCCTGGCCTGTAGGATGAAATATTCCTGGCTAAATTGACTATTTTTGTTATCACAGAGATAAGATGGTGCTCGAAGCAAGAGTGGAATATAGTATTAAAAATAGCTACTTTATTTAGCATATACAGTGTAAAGTGCTCGAGGCAGAGTGAGTCTGTATGTGATACAGCCGATGAAATCAGCATAAAGACAAGGTAAATGTACACCAAGGCACTTCGCTTCAATCTGGTGGGACGTCTGTTGATTTTTTTTCGCATCTTTATTAGAGTTTTTGACATTAGCAACACAGGAGATGCAGGCCGGCACAGGCCGGCCGAATAAACATACCAATGCAAGCAGTAATGCCAGCGCATTCCCTGTGATTGTGTTATTATTTTCCGAGCCAGTCAGGAGCTACAGGTTCCTCAAGTCAACAAACAAAAAAGAGTTCAAACAATAAGCCAAATGAGAAGAAGGTGTACCTAGAACAGCTTGAGGTGGTGGAATAGAACTTCCAATCTCTCGACTCATTAAACCAGCGCAACCGTTGGGACGTCTATAGATCAATCATTCAAGGGTACTTGTAAAGCGTGACTACTAGCCCGCGAGGGTCTCAAGGCGCTGGGGGCGGGAAGGCTGGTTGACGTACTCGGTGGAGGATCATTCGAAGAGCCAGGTCTTAAGGTCCTTCCTGAATCGGGTCATCGACTGGGATTGCCTGAGATGGAGGGGTAGGGTGTTCCAAGTCTCGGTGGTGGGGTAAGAGAACGAGCTTCCTCCGGTTCTGGTCTTTTGGATCCTGGGAATGGAGGCGAGGGCGAGTTGGGTGGATTTGAGTTATCCGTTGGATACATGGACGGTGAGGCGGTGGTTCAGGTATGCTGGTCCTTCATCGTGTAGGGCCTTGTAGACATGGGTGAGGAACTTGAAGGAGACTCTCTCATTGACTGGGGGGATCCAGTGGAGTTTTCGGAGGTGGTGCATGATGTGGCTGCAGTGGGGGATGACGAGGATCAGTCTGGCAGTGCCATTTTTGAACATTCTGATAGCAATATAACACAACTTCCATAAGTATCAAACTGCATCATGGGCTTGGTTCAGTCTTTATTAGTAAAAGGAAGTCCCCTGATTTCTAGAGGAATTGTTAAGTATGAGTACAATTGATTGGCTGCATTTTTGCCACAGTGCTATCCCTATTTTAGAGAAAATTCCTCTAGTTGATTCACCTTCAGATTTAGTACTTCCACCAGAAGTTGGTGGAAATTCCATTACCAACTAACCCTAAAATCAGGCCCAAAGATTTGACTGAATTATTTTAGAAAGTAGCAGGCACAGGTGAGCTACTTCTCTTCAGTCGAATCTGCCTGCTGTTTTCTGGAGCCGAATGCACACTTTACAACAGCCTCAAATAGAGATACTAGGCTCAGGCTTTAGAATTTAAGAGTCCGCAAGTGATGGCGTGATATAAGATGTAGCATGGTGATACAGCAACATAGCATACCATCGGCCTCATGAGTGCCACAATAACTTTTAAATAGGGCACAAATGGTATTCATGCCCTATTTCAAATCATAGGTTACTTGAAAGTTGTGCGTGGATCTAGGCTTTTTACCCTTGCAATTACATCCTTGTAACACCGGAGGAATTTGTGTGCCCAAAACACTGCAGAGTGTGCAGTAAAGCAGTTTGCAAAGACTGCTACAGCACATTATTTCATAGTGAAGAGGGGAAAACTCAGACTAATGTGCAAAAACCGCAATATTTCCCCCGGGGGTTGCTTCGACCAGTTTCTCCCTGTGATTTGAAATGACACAGCATGTGCGAAGACACCCGGCATTTAATGATTACCCTGCACTGTGCTGTGGTATAATCCTCAAACTGTGACTCAGATCTGGGTTTGTACAAAAGCGCTGGCCTTAAGAAGAACACCGAGTATACCTGTGCTGAGCAGTCCAAACATGGGCACAATGAGAACTATTATTGACACCGTGAACCTTCTTCAGAGGAAATCAAAGTACAAAAGGCATTTTGGTACTCAGAAGAAGCAGCAGATGCCCTAAGAGCCACACGTCTGAGTTTTAGTCAGTACAATGCATCACAAGCACAGGAGGACAGGGAAGTGTCTTACAAAAGCAAATGGATATAGAGAAGGTGGCGGTGAGAAGCATCGAAATCCAGCTTAGTCAAGAGAGGCAATGCGCCTTTTCAGGGGAAAGACAAACTATAGATGCATCATTTTGTGAAATATTCCTAGTGGAAACGTTGGTAGATGTCTAATATTACATGCCAGAAGTGACTGGAGAATGAGTTGGTGTCTATTTATAGAGGAAGGACTCGGCCTGTCAATTGCAAAAGATGGGGTAGGCCCTAGAATGCTGAGTCCGAAGACTTTACTTATTTACTCACTGGAGAGTAGTGTAGTGGGGAGGAACGCAGTCTCAATTTGGAGACTTATTGCAGGTAGAGAGAATGCTGACGAGACCACAGCTGACCAGATTAATATTTTATTTTTATTTGTAAAGTGCATTAACACCCGTAGGTATGCTGGTGCTAAACACAGCAATGTAAACAAGAAAAGGGGCATTGCAGAAAAATAAGTGTTTTCAGGGTTTTGTTTGAAGGTAAGGTGGCTTTTTAGTGCTCTGAGATTGAGGGAGAGTACATTCCAGACCTTTGGTGTAATATTTCTGCATATCACACCCCCGTCAAGGCAGACTGAGCGCCCATCAATTTGACTTTTATGAACACAGGGGATTTTGAGCAGTAACTGACCAGTGGATCAAAGGATGTTCTTCGGCTTGTAATAGCTGAATAATTTCTCTAAATCAGATTGTATGTGACCGTAAAATATTCTAGTTTCAAAAATAAATATAGGGCCTTAAAATGCACTTGTTGCTCTATTGGCTGCCAGTGTAAAGAGCATTGGCCACTGGAAACATGATGAAATTCGTGCAACCTGGATCACGAAATTTCGAGTAAACCAGCGTTTGTTAAATTTAGAAGCTTTAGAGTGCCGCATAAAGATTGTAGCAGTAATCTAATCAAAATTTGGGTGGATACCACCATCAGTTGTTTTACTTGGGTATGAAAAGCAGATTCTTTCTGAGCATATATGGTGTCAAAAAAGAGGTAGAGACGACTGACTGAACGTGATGAAAAAGAGGAGTCTTAACATATGATGAAAGAGAGAAGTCAACATCAGTGGTACCCCCAGTACTTTTGCTTTGGGTAGGGCAGATGGAGAGGATCCTTATTCTTTGGGATTGGCATATTATTCCACCAACTGTGATTCTTTCCCAAAAGCTGAAGCTTGGCTTTGCCTGCATTGAGTTTAGCAGGTTGGATTTCATCCATTCCTGTATAGTGGTGAGGCCATATTTTATTCTGATTGCCAAGTTTGGGGTAGTCTGGTCTAATCTAATAAAAACTGGGGTATCGTTAGCATATGATCAAGCTCTTATTCCAAAGACTCTGATCAAACGTGAAAGAGAGAAGACATTGGTGTTACAAATAATTCGAGACCATGATGATGATCCTTGTTGTACTCCACAGCGAATGGAGCCTTCTCGGAGACAAATGGTGCAGGAGATAGTAGCTGAGCATGGTTAGACAAACATTGAAACCAAGTTATAACTGCACCGGGCAGCCCATTCTCTCTTAAGAGGTTGATGAAGATGGTGTGGTTGACTCAGTCAAAAGTGGACGAAAGGTCTAGAATGATAACAATTGCAGCGTCTTCCTCGTCTTGGATCTGGCAACTTTCCTATACAGGGTGGAGAAGGAACAGTTCTGTGCCTCTTCCCAGTCTAAACTCTAGCTGCCATTTGTTTAAAACAGCAGTTCCTCAAGGAATTTGGACAACTGGAATTCTACAACCTTCTCCAATATTTTAATTTAAGGGCAGGTAGGTTAGTAATGGGATGATAACTAAGTGGGTCTTCAGGGTCAAGTTTAAGTGGGTCTTCAGGGTCAAGTTTAACTTTCTTCAAATGAAGAGATGCAAGTCCAACTTTCCGTTTATCGGGAACAATTCCTGATGAGAAAGCTGAATTGTACAGTTTGGCAACAGGGTTACACGGGCCAGAGGTACGTTTTCTAATGTTTTCCACTTGACAGGGTTCCAGAGATGGCCCAGATTGGCTTCAGTTAAAATCTTCAAGGTATCTGCTGACTTCATAAGCTCAAATTCAGACAAGATAGAGTCATTGTATTCAATTGTCTGAACTGTTGGCAAAATTAGATGGAGATAAATGTGCTGTAATGTCATCATATATGGATACCTTAGTGTTTAAGATGGAGACCAGTGTATTACAGAATGTCTGAGATCTGGGAATTGTGTTATTAAGAAAGTACGATTTAGTAAATTCTTCAATAACTTTTAATGTTAGTCTTAATGAAGTAGGTGTGTTTTGTTCAACAGCCAAGCCCATGGAGGGAAGTTCACTTGAAGTGTAGGTTTATAAATGTGAAGTCGCCGATGAATGAAAGCAGATTAGGCAGAAAGAAGATGCAGATGGAAATTAATCCCTCCCACATGAGTGATGGCCCAGTTCAGTTAAAACTACCTTGATGAGACAAAGAACTCGTTAAGAATGTGTGTGCACGTCTTTACTTTGTGTAGTACAAAAGACAGAAATCCAACATGTTATCATGACAGCAGAGTAACATTTGTTGATACGCAGAAGTGAATAGCAGTGTGTCTTTATGACAGGCTACATATTCAAGCAGAAAGCACTTCGTAAACAAAAAAAGCCTAAAAATAACAGCAATTAAAATGTTACCGTGTCAACAAAGTAAATACATGAAATAGTGCGCACTGGCCCTAGTCTGTCAAAAGGACTACTTGAGCTCTAGCACCAAACTCCAAATAGGTACACAAATGGGACAATGTAGTCATCCACAAAATACCATAACTGATAGACGTTCCACTGTGAAAAACGCACGAAAGCCAATGACTGATTGGGACTGACCCAAAGCCCACGTTCTCTCTGTAGTTATTATTGTACCTTTTCCAAGAATTGATTACATGAGGTCTTCCAGAGTGACATCTAAAGCTGCCTGTGGCTTGGCCTAAAAATTAACAAGAATTTAACCTTCGTCTATTAAGCAATCAATGTCAACGTTTTTTACATCCTAATAACCTGTTGTCCTTCGGCCTTTGTGACTGCAAAGCCAGAGTTTGAGGGTGTTTTGAAGGAGCGCACCATAATCGAGTTTACGGTACATCTCTCTCATGAGAACAGGGAACAGCTAGGTAGTGAAAAGTGGGGTGTGGTGATGTCAAGCAGGTTGTTTAGGGTGTCCGCTGTTTAAGGTCAATTAGAGATAGATGTGGCTTAGTAAAACTCAATGGTATTTAATTTGGATTTTTTTTTAAAGTCACTTGCCCGGTAAAAAGTTAGTAATACAAAAAAAATACTAAACCGGTTTGCATTGCCTTCTTTTGATGGCTATGTTCCGTCCCTCCTTGATGGTGACCTCTGCCCTCTATTTCCTGTCTTTAGAACCCTACTGTGCCCAATAAGGCTTGGATCCAGAAACTCTGCAACTAGTTTTCTAAGCGAGTGTTAGTTCAATGGCGGCAACTGAGTTCACTACAACTCCCAGAATGCGTTAGGTTGTTAAAATGAAATCTATAATAGGATGTCTGCTTTTTTGATAACATGGAGTGATCTGGTAACCTTAGTGCAATTCTTGTGTACCACATAAAGGGAGTCTTTATGCCGGTATCATGGCAGCTGTTCAGAAGTTATGTTGCCAATGTTTGATTTGAACTCCTGTCTGAATGTTTGGGGAATTGGTCTAACCGTTGCAGGCCGTTTTATCACACAAAAGGAGCATAGAATAGGATGTTTGTGCGCCTTACTTGAGCGTGTCGCATAGCCAGCCGGACGCACCCTTCCTTTGGCATGGTTTGTTGTCTTATCAGCTGCTCCCTTCAGCAGTGGTCAGTGCGTGGCAGGTTGACTGACAGGCCAGACCTGTGCATGACGAGGGCTGAGCCCGGGGATGCTATTCAGCAGCGAGGCTGCAACCTTAAACTCTTACCAATTAAACATTGAGTAAAACGCTCTTGGAACATGAATTGGACTGTAAACCCTCGTGCAAGGGGACCTGCTTGACGCGGTCTTCTCAATAGTACGCGGAATGCTCCTCAGTATGCCGGTGTAATTAATTTATGGAGAGACACAAAGATATAAATAGGTTTCCACCGCAATTAAGCCTTGGGTTGTAACAATAAAACGTACATGTTTACATTACAATCATCGCGGTCTGACTGAGGTCAGAGGGCTCCCGGAAATGGAAGGCGGCTGACGCAGACAGGCGCGAGGACGGGGCCTGGAATGCTGACTCAGAGACGGCGCGAGCACCAGCTACGTTTAAATGAGTCGCGGGGGGTTCGTGCACTGCTGCTGTGCCGCGAGGAAGGCGCTCTGGAGCTCTGGCAGGTGAGAGTGGCGCGTGTGCATTGGAGAGCCACAACTGGGCGCGCGGTGATGTGTCGCCCCAGTCAGGTAAGTATCATGCTTTGCTCTCAGTTCCAGGTCAGCGGCTTACACATGTTAAAGCCAGAGTAACATCAGCAAAGTAACAACGCGGTGTCTTCTGGAGAATGTCATATCTATTTCGTGAGGTCTAGGCTCTTGCCCTATATTGAGCGGACTCGGGGGTGTAGCTACCATGGGTGCAGCAGGTGCAGTGGCACCGCAACTCATTCTACCCTGATAATTCTATATTTTACTTCCCCAGTAGCAGTCAAAAGAGCCTTTGTTTCTTGCTTGCACCTGGACCCATAGCATCCTTGCTACGCTACTGTGTGGACCCCAAAAAGAGTGCTTCGGTGTCTCTTCCTAACTTCTGTTTTTGGGTAGGAGCTCCTTCCACTCTGGTATTCTCTAAATATTGCATTGTTTGACTGTGGAGGCTTAGGACGACTTCATAGTTATATGATTTGCCTTCAAGACTATTGACTCGGAGAACCACACTTGTGAGTACTCGGGGATCCGTGCGATATTGCTACAAGACCCAATCACTTGGACATAGAAGTCTATTCACTAGGAGACTCGCACCTATGCCTATGAATCCAGTCACTTGGAGAACCACGCACATGCACACAAGGCTATTCACTAGGAGAACTGCACATATGCCTATGAAACTAGTCACTTGGAGGACCTTACCCGTGCACACAAGACTGTTCACTAGGAGAATTGCACATATGCTTAGTCACTTGGAGAACCACGAACATGCCTACAAGACTGTTCACAAGGAGAATCGCTCATATGCCTATGAAACTAGTCACTTGGAGAACCTTACCCATGCACACAAGGCTGTTCACTGGGAGAATTGCACAAATGCCTAGGAAACTAGTCAGTTGGAGAACCTTACCCATGCACACAAGACTGTTCACTAGGAGAATTGCACATATGGTTAGTCACTTGGAGAACCACGAACATGCCTACAAGACTGTTCAGAATGAGAATCGCTCATATGCCTATGAAACTAGTCACTTGGAGAACCTTACCCATGCACACAAGGCTGTTCACTGGGAGAATTGCACAAATGCCTATGAAACTAGTCACTTGGAGAACCTTACCCATGCACACAAGGCTGTTCACTGGGAGAATTGCACAAATGCCTAGGAAACTAGTCACTTGGAGAACCTTACCCATGCACACAAGACTGTTCACTAGGAGAATTGCACATATGGTTAGTCACTTGGAGAACCACGAACATGCCTACAAGACTGTTCAGAATGAGAATCGCTCATATGCCTATGAAACTAGTCACTTGGAGAACATTACCCATGCACACAAGGCTGTTCACTGGGAGAATTGCACAAATGCCTATGAAACTAGTCACTTGGAGAACCTTACCCATGCACACAAGACGGTTCACTAGGAGAATTGCACATATGCCTATGAAACTAGTCACTTGGAGGACCTTACCGATGCACACAAGGCTATTCACTGGGAGAATTGCACAAATACCTATAAAACTAGTCACTTGGAGAACCTAACCCGTGCACACAAGACGGTTCACTAGGAGAATTGCACATATACTTGGTCACTTGGAGAACCACGAACATGCTCACAAGACTGTTCACAAGGAGAATCGCACATATGCCTATGAATCTAGTCACTTGGAGAACCTCAGACATGCACATAAGACTTCACTAGGAGAATCGCACATATGCTTTTGAAGCTAGTCACTTGGAGAACGACGTACATGCATATGACTAGTCACTTGGAGAAACACATACATACATATAAAACTATTCACTTGAAAAACCACCGATATACACACGAGAATTCACTATTAGAACTGCACATATGCCTACACAACTTGTTTACTTGCAGAACCATGTATGTGCATATAAGACCTATTCACTTAGTGAACAAGACACATTCCTATAGGGCTATTCATTGAGAGTCGTGCACTTGAATAGAAGACTACTGACTTAAGAATTGCACACATGCATATAAAACTATTCCCTTGGAGAACCACATGCTCCCATATAAGACTAGTCACTTGGAGAACCACACATAAGCAATACAATATTAATAGCGTGGATTACCATGCACTTACACGTAAGGCTACTCACTTGGAACACCACACACGTGCATACAGTACTATTTTCTGGCAGAACCACACATATGCACATAAACTGTTCACTTGGATATACTGACACATTAGATGGAAAAAGTTGTGATTTGTCAGCATGCACATTTTCTTGTTCTAAGTCTATTGTCATTTGTATCTCCAAGGTTTCCTTAACCTAAAACCTTGATACACCTTTTTAATGGTGCCGTACTTCTGTTCTTAAAGCTCTACCAGTTCTGCTATGTGTTCAGTCATCATTAATACATTTTAGAAAATACTGAAAACGATATCTTTTTAATACATGCAGGAAAACCTGTTTTATTTTATTTATTTATTATTATTTTTTTTTTTAAAAACCTTTATTGAAGGACACGTATAAGTACAAGCGCTGGCCTACAACCACAGGGGCCGGCCGCAAAGTCAGGAGAATCAAAATAACAAAGCAATGTATATGGTAGGGTGAATACAGGATGGATGCAAATAAGTCGTTACATCGCCAGCGCCAGGATAAAAGAGGTTTCATTTTACATTATATAAAGGAGGCAGCAACCATATCTACCAGCGCGTCATGCAACATATACAGAAAAGAAGGGGGGGGGGCGGGAGGGAAATAGCCCCCCACGCAAGCAGAGACCACAGTAGGGCTAAGCCCAAAGACCTCACACGCCCATACCAGGTGCAGAATAGAGGAAGAATACCAGCAAACAAATAAAGTGGACGCCACACGTACAGCCCACCCGCCCCGAGAAAGGAGAAAGTGCAGACGCTAGCGAAACAGAGGAGTAAACACCAAGGGACATAGCCCACCCCCTAGAAAAGGCAAAAAAGGGACCATAGAATAAAACAAACTAAAATAACAAACACCCCCCCCACCCTACATCACTGTAATGGCTACGGCCTACCCCACTAAACAGCGTGCCTGTCGCCCAGAGTCACCCGAAATATAGAAAAAGAGAAAGGGAATTATAACGAAGAAAGAGAGGGGAATAAGAAAAGGAAGGAGAGGAAAAGGAAGAAAGAGAGAGGAGAGGAGCCAGCGACCGAGACATAAAACACTACCCCCCCGCAACAATAATGCACTAATCGAGGTCGAAAAGGAGAGTCAGGAAAAGCCTACACCAGGATGTAGACAGGAACCATCCAGAATAACGAGGCCCGGAGATGCCATGTAAAAAGGGTTCCACATGCATCCGGGCACGATCACCCCTGTCCACTTTTATGAAGAGTCGAGCTTCCCAACCCCGCCACAGCCAAAAAACAGCAGAACACAGTGGGTCCATACCAGTCAGGAAAAGCCGGTGGGATCTCCGCAAAACAACGTCCCGGCAAACTAGAAGCAACCAGGAGCACTCGGCAACAGTCAGAATGCAAAAGTTCCTCAAAGATCCACGTGGTCAAGCACAGTATCTGGGCCGTCCAGCACGAAGCAAAGAAAACAGGATGTAGAAAGCACTGCAGCATCGGCACCGGGTCCGCTAGATCCCATAGAATCGAGCACCCAGCCGGAGATCCCAGCACAGCCGCCGGCGAAGTTTCTGGCAGTACAATTCGGGGAGACGACACTTCGTCACAAAATGGCGGAGCCACCATGGCAGCTATCCGCAACTCCAAGGCTCGACATTTCAAGGACAGGTCGATCCGCAGAGCAGACAGGGCAAACCAGATAGCACTCCGAGTAGGGGCCGCCCAAACCAAACGAGGGCTGGAGAAGGCAAATGCGGCAACCTCCCTGTCCCCAGGAGAAAGACACCCCGAGGGGCCATCCGCCATCTTAGGTACAGCACCCTCCGCCATCGCCGCAGGTTCTTCCACGTCCATCAGGAGCACCGGCGGCCCCAGGGCTCACCGCCAAACCGCGGCGGATGGCGCTCGGTGGAGAAAGGAGAGTCACCAGAAGAACGGGCGTGCTCCCCACAGCACTCGGGGGGAGCCCAGCACCGGATCCCGGCGGGACTAACAACAGGAGTGGGTTTCTCACTTGAGGGGTGCCGGACAGCGCGGCTTCTCTTCTTCGGGCCGGTAGGCGAACGGACATGCGGGGTGGCCCACCAGCGGGGGGCGGGTCTGCCCCGGGGATCCCGGTCCGCGGCTCTCAGGCTCCCACCATCGGGTCTCTCCACCGGTTCCGGACCGCCGGCACTCCGATCATCTCCGGGCAGGCACAGCACTCGAGGCCCCGGCGTCAGGGCCGGGAAGGCCAACAAAGTGACCAGGGCAGAACGCTGGAATCACTGCACGCCAGAGCCCCGGAAAAAGATGGTAAGTGACGGCTCTTCCTCAGTGACCAAATTCGGAACACCCCGAACAGGATGAAATACAGGATAGGTGGCGGGGAGGAAGAGATCACGGAGCGAGGCGGTTATGCGACCGTTCCGATCGCCATCTTGGCTCCTCCTCAGGAAAACCTGTTTTATGTTCTCCCATATGTTGGCTGATTTCTGTATCTTTATTTTTGCAATGTACTCCAGAGTTTATTTTACCACTGTTTATATTTGTAAATAAATTTAAGTAAGGTATAGAAAAGAATGATGACCATAAAGTCAGACACTGCATAAGCTGCGTCAGAGAAGTGTCATCTCCCTCCGCGTGGACATGCACACTCAATATCATAGCAGTACACTGAATATGCAGCCCTTGATACTGTTCGCTTTCCATTGAACTGTCTGCCAAAACTCATGTCCACCGGAGAGTGGACATCTGGGCACATCTATGCTCAACTCCCCCTCCCCACTGGATCCTGCAAGATATTGAGGGAGGCTTTCTGTGCCATTGTAAGTGAGGGCATGGCTGCCAGTGATGTCGTTTCATCGGTGATCATGTTGGTACCACCATGGCATATTGAACAGTGCTTGCATTACTGGCAAAACACTGGAAAACGTGAGCGGCCTGCAGATAGCGAGTCTGATACGCTGTTGCTTTTGTTGGAATGATTCTGAGAGGCTATGATTGGTCCATGACTGGCGAGCACATTATATGGCACAGTCTCTAACATTGGTGTTATTTCTGCCATCTAAAAGTTTCTGAGTGCCATAGAGCCCGTACCTCCCAGCATGCTCCCCGCCCGCCAAGACAGACATTTGTTATGACCCACCATCAAATTCATACTTCAGAGAAAGGGTGGGTGTAAAACGGCCATGTTTAATTTTCAACATTTCATAAACATGACAAAACAATACATATTACAACTTGATAAGATCAATAACATTTTAATATTGACATTCAAATTTCTGAGTTATACTAGTTACTTATTTTCCCAGCACTAAGGGGCCCACTGACCCGCACCTCCCTATCTGAGCACCCCATGCAAGGTGGAACCCACCTGCGTCCTTGAGTGATGGGCCCCTGCCCTCTGGTCCTTGTCTGCCATATCCGGGGCCCACCCCTCGCCCACCAGGCTGCCCAGGATCCCAGGAGGCTCGTAACCTGGCGCCCTTGCCTCCCCAGCCGGTGGGCCCAATCTCCGTGCGGAGAGCTTACCGTCTCTCCCCTCAGTGCTGGCCTAGGAGGTACGCAAAAGGAGGACTCCCGTTAAGCTAAGTAGGTGCGGCGAGGTGTCCGCACATCTGGCGCAGGAGAGGCAAGAGACCGGGACCACGACTCCCAGGGCCTAAAATAGGCCAGAGTCTCCGCCCTCACCCGCACCGGATGCGTGTCACCTGCCGACCCGGAAATGGATCGCGGCCGGCCGCCCATTGGGCAAGCCGGCCGCCTGCTCTCCTAAGGGCGTGGCGAGGAGCCGAGAGGCCGGGCCCTAAGTGCGCGCTCGTCGAGCCTCGCGCTTGGCATTGTCTTGATTGGGGCACCTTTTGACAAGAAGGCACAATTTTCCCAGTGCAACAAAACTTTTTATACGAAAGGAATATAGCTCCGAACTCTGCAATTGTTGTAGATCACTTTACAAACAAACAGCAGAAATGGAGTCCAACCAAAAACAACTTATATCTCGAGGGTCCTCCGTTTCCCTACACTGCAGTTTTCTGGGTGGCCCTACGATGAAAATACTGTAAATATGTCAGAAAGAACTGGAAATTGGAAAGCAAATACATTTCACAGATTATAACGTAAATTACAGTGGCTATTAAGAAAACACATTATTGGTTTGATGCAAACGGAAGTCCATAGCCGCGCTGTATGTAGAATTCCTCCTTCGGTATAGCGAGCACGGCACAATTTATGCTGCCGTATATTTAATTAATGCAGCTTTAAATGCACATGCGATGTGGTAAAAAGACATAACAACAATAAAATAATAAAAATAAACATTATCCAGTATTAGGGGTGTCTTTCATAGATTCACATGCCTGAATCATTCCCCGTCGTCGAGACGGGAGCCTCCGGTATATAGAAAAGTAATGTCCTATAGACATACATAAAGAACAAGCATTGGCATAGCCAATAGGTCTCGCCTTTGAGACCTTATAAGTGTTTAGCCATGCAACAGTTGTTGTTGCACTAAGGATATTGTGCTGCATAACTAAATACGTATAAGGTCCGAAAAGCGAGACCTATTGGCTATGCCAATGCTTGTTTTCAGAGTTCTGGAGAGGTGCACCAGGAGCTAAAGCTGCATTGTCTTCCCTTTCCTCTTAAGTAGCCTCTCCAGGGCCTCCAGTAATGCAAATCTGGGCTGCTTTCAGCACCCATCATCCAAAATCCAATGGGAGCAAAGTGCTCACCCATAGCTTTCCCCCAAAGTTGTCTTCCTAAAGGAGAATGCATGTTTTGCTTAGTTGCTGGCTAAGGGCTCCCACGCAATTCCAGGCAGTCATAGGCTGCGAGCAAATCACAGGCATACACACTATTCTTGTGTCGTATGTAGCTGAAATGTCATTCAGCCTTCCTGATTGGCTGTAAGCACCAGTTTTCCGTGATTTAATGCCTAGTTATCCCCTGGACAAAATAGACATTAAATCGTGTTTGTATGTATGAATTCCACACCTCACTGCTCCTCACTGTTAGTCCTCAAGGTAGTTAACTCTGCTTTTTTGACTTTTAGTCTCTTCAGCTTTGAATATACTCTAACCTGGATTGACCGGAGTGTGCAAATGAACAGAATTTCAAATACTAGATGAATAGTTCATGTGTATGTCTGTTAAACTCTGATGGCATATCCATTTTTATTGCTTTCTTTGAGTCTGGTTCCCTAGTTGAATGGTCGTATGGTTTCATTGGCTACAGGCAACAAACATTTTACCCTATGTTGCAATCTGCATGTTTTTTTCTTTTAAATAGCTGTCAATGCTTGTGAACACATGTATTTGCATTATATTAAGCGTATGTATGTTTGTTTGCTTTAAACATGTATTCCTGGGTATAGTCGCAGTCGGTTGATGAATGGTCTTGGAGAAAGTTGCTTACACTGTTTTACGGATTTCTTGTTTCCATTCCAGTAAGTGTAGTATTCAAATAGAATGTAGCTATACATTTTAAGTTGGTGTCCTGCAGTTTTGCAGACAAAGCCAAATCATGAATCTACTTTTCATCTTTATTCTGCTTTTAACAGAAATATCTACTCTAATATAGTCAGAGGGTTTTCCTTCCTATCCATTCCACTAAACAACATTACATTTCTTGTCTCTTCCTGAAGCAGGAAGGGAGTTCTGATACCATTTGTTTAGTCTGTTATGCAAAAAAAAAACATTGTTTGAGGCATGTGTGCTGTACATACACATGCTTTACATACTCCTGCCATCTAGTGTTAGGTCAAAGACTCCAACTCCGAGCTGGAGATTGAACTGAAGTCCCATGATGTTTCAGCCGGTCAAGGTGCTGTGAGTACCAAAGCTCTTTTACCCACAAAACCCGCTTCTACTAAACATAAAGCTTCCGGGCCGCAACTGCCATCCAACCATGGTATATCGAAACAAACAGAAATGCCAGTACTGATGCCAATTCAAACAATTTTGCCGAACACAGAAGCTCCTGGTCAGTCTGTATCTGATTGGCTAGTAATCTTTATTTCATTATAAACCACAATACAAAATTTATTTGCAATCAATTTTTTCAACAAATACGACGCCAGTTTGCACAAAAGAAATGTGAAAAAAGTTAATGAAGAAAAACAACACAACTAATGTTCAAATGGAATAGATCAATATACAAAAAAGATCAAAAGGAATCAAAAAGCCAATTCATTCACCCAAGAATTTCATCTTTCATACCACATTTAATCATCCTACTCAACATTCATACACATACTAACGGCCCCATACAGAAAGCGAAAAAGGTTTTCAAAGTTTTTGTTCATAAAGAAACTAGAGGGGCCCAACATCAAACAATGCGAGAATATATATACAAAGGCTTGGATGTGCACACATTTTGAATAAAATTAATCAATTAAAGACACAATTTAAACACCGCACAGCCAGCCCTTTCTGTCGCAACAGAGCAATTGTTTGATAGACAAAAGAGGGTCTCCTCGTTTCGAACCCCTTTAAGTTTTGTGGGGTTCTCCTCAGGACCAGAAATAAGGCTGAAAAAGAAAAGGAAAATAACTTGTGTTTAGAGATTCAGACTTCCAATCTCAGGAGTTAGCCACCTCAAAGCAACATGCCACTGACAACCCTTACCTACTTTGTAGATCAACGAATGGTCAATAAAGTTACATGTTCAACCAAGGGAGAGTGGTGTATTCTAAAAATAAAAAACATGAACACCCAATGAAAAAAAGAGAGAGGGAAAAAAAGAGAGAAGTCGCACGGCTGTCTCCAAGAGTTTGTACAGTCGATCGCTGGATGAAACCAGCAGTCATGAGCTCTTACCGGATTGTAGCTTGAAAGCGTGATGTGGTCGTTGGATTTACTGTTTTGTAAGTTGATTACGTTTCCTGGGGGACAGAAATGTAAAAGGAAAAAACTTGTTGGAGCTGGTTGCTTAATGACTAATGTGTTTTTTGTACTAGCGGTATAAAGTGATTTCATACCTGGAGACACAAGTTATTTCAAATACGTCCGGAACTCAGGCGCGAGGAGCCGATTGGTTTGATATGATTCTGAGAGAAACGTGAGCGAGTTTCAATGAGCCAGACTTGTCACTTAGTTTAACGACGACTGCGAAACTCTTTATCAGAGACTATCATCTACTTGTGACCGTCCTCTCAAGTGGCGGTTTCGTGTCTCTAGGGCGGCTAACTTGTTTAAAAGAACGCCTTGTCAGCATACCTTATAGCTTTGAATTTCTGCGTGAAATGCAAAGCTGCCGTAGTCGCGGTCATGTGCCTTTGTGCTTTTTCGAAAAAGGCTGTAACAAAAAATTAATACCAATTACAACACTTTCGTTGCGGCGAGTTGATAGCTGCATAGGTTTCAAAAACGGATTAGGCGTCATACCTTTCTATACCGTTATCGACGAGAGTCGTCTAGGGTGTGGCAAAGTCTAAAACTTCCTGCGTTTAAAGCTGCAACAGAAACGACAAGGCATTCAGTCCTGACCTAGCGTCAGCTTGTCAGAGCGCGAAGGTTTTTTTTGGGGGTGGACAGCTTACCCACATTGGATGTAAACAACGTGGCTCTTTGAGATAGGAGCGAAGTCTCCTGCCTGTGTTTCCGGGTGTGGCTTGCCTCTTCTCAGGCTCGAAGCCATATTAATGAAAACAAGCAGAAACACGAGAGACGGCCTGCCGCCGTCAAAGTGAAGTGGACACGGCGGGAGGGGGCGGAGCGGGGAGAGCGGCATGAGGGTGTGAAGCAGCAGGGGCCTGAGATGCGGCCGCCCTTGATGTGATAATGCGAGGCAAGCAGCTGGTGGCATTGTGCACGCGCTTTCACATGCACGGCAAGAAATCGCCTGGGAATCCCCTGATCACGGTAAGCTCTGTTTAAGCCGCAATAGATCGAGCTCCCGCTCTCAATGCGCATGCGCATTGAGATAGGTCGCTCGACCTAAAAATAGGCCTAAGGGCCTCATCTTAGTAGCCTATCCTCGTCCTTATGTAAAAAGGACCAAACTCTTAGAGCCAGCCAATCAGCTATCACCTCCCTCTAGAACCTTCCCTGCAGGAGCCTCAGTCTCTCAGATTTTCTACCGCACGTTGTGCTAGGGAGTCTCCAGCCTGAGCTCTCCTCAGGATATCTTCTAAACCTACTTTTTTCACTTGGAAACAGGATTACCTTCTCAATTCTTCACCTGAGATATTTCAGACTCTTCTCTTGCAGTAAGTGCTGTCTTTCCTTACCATTTTTAAGGAATGTCTGGATCCCAGAAGAAAGCCCTTTTCAGGGCCTGCTCTTCATGTGGGAAGAAAAGGCTCCATGTGGAGGACAAGCACGACCTGTGCTTATACTGCCTTTATCCGGATCACGTCCCCAAGGACTGTAAAATCTGTCGCTCTTTCCCTAATAAGACCTTGAGGAATAGAGAAGGCCGACTTCTCATTTGGCTGGACAGGCTTAAACAGAGGGATAATGTGGAGTCCTCAGAGGGCAGCTTCTCCATGACTTCGGACGTCTCCCTCAAGAGGCCAAGGGGGGACCCCCCTGGCCCCTCAGACACTCCTCCTATGAAGATACAAAAGAAATCTTCAGAGGCAAAGTCTACAACCTCCTCAGTGTCTGACACAGGCTCTCACGCCTTTAAGAAGCCTGCGCACTCATCCACCAAGCCTACGCCATCTTCCACGCAAAAGAGAGCTGTGACGCCACTCGCCGTCTCCACAACGACGACGACGGTGTCGACGACGACGGCGTCGTCAGTCCTCGCATCGACGACGACCACTCCATCATCGTCGTCGGCAGGTAGGCCCATCCCATCTGTCATGCTGCCGAAACCGTCGTCGACTAAAACACCATCGACGACGAAATTGGGGCCGTCGACGACGACCCCGTCGACGAAGAGCTCATCGACGTCAAAACCGGGGCCGTCGACAATGACACCGTCCTCGTCGACGACGACACCGTCGACGAGGAACCCATCGACGACCAAACCAGGGACGTCGACGACGAGAAGCCCGCCGTAGACGGAAGACGCGTCACCAAGACCGTCGACGAAGAAGACGTCGACGAGGAATGAATCGTCGACGAGAAATGAATCGTCGACGAGTGCGTCGTCGACGAGGACGTCGTCGACGACCGCGTCGTCGACGAAAACATCGACGACGACGAAAATCTCGTCGCTTGAATCACCGACGACGGAGAACATGCCGTCGACGACGAAACCGTCGACGGAAGGGTCGTCTACGACCAGGGACAACGCGGAACCATGGATGAAGTCCAGGCTAGTGGAACCGTCGTCATGGACACTGCCTCCGCCGACACCACCGCGCAAATTGCCAAAGAAGCTGATCACGCCTGAAACGACATCCCCAAGCAAAGTGCAGAGCCACTTACCTTCTGACTTTCTCCAGAGTGAAGAATCGGAAGAGGAAGTGACGACTCAGGCTATGTCCATCTCCGACCTCCACGTGAAATGCCAAAGCACTGATGAGGAACAGGAGGAGTTTACCTACCAGGAACACTCTTTCCAAGCGCATGTACGGACGGAAAGGACCCCAATGGTGTGCCTTCCTGTGGCCATCGTGGATGACCTTAAACTTCTCATCCAGGACTACAAGCAGCGTTTCCCGGAGGCACGGGCTGCTGAGGATAGGGGCCCAACGCCGGCTACATCTGCTCCACCGGCAGCCCCACGACAGACGCGACCACCTCCGCAGGCCTCCCATGGGGCAGTCTCACCTCAAGTAGTGGAATCCTCGGAGGAGGAAGCTGAGGAGATGGAAGAAGGCGAAGTCCCTGAGGATCGCACGGATCAGGACGAAGACGACGAGTATGTCGCGCCCTCCCCAGCTTCACCCCAACCACGCCAGTCGGATTCTCCGCCAGTGGACATTGGCGGGTTCCATAAGTTAGTGGAACGGGCAGCAAAGCGTTTCCACATGGAAATGGAAACAACGGAAACAGAATGTTTCTTATATGATTTTAAGGAACAAACAAAAAAGATCACTAAATCAATTCCGATTATAGAATTTCTCTGGGACCAGGGAAAGAAATTGATGGCTACGCCGGCCTCCATACCTGCGGTGATCCCACGCCTGGACAAGAAATACAAAGCTCCCACCAAGGCGGCAGTTTGTTTCAATGGGCACCCGAAACCTGATTCAGTGGTGACCCAAGCAGCTCAGAAGAATTCCCGCAACCCTTCCTCTCCCTTGTCAGCACCACCGGACAAAGAGGGAAGAAAGTTGGATACCATCGGGAAACGGTTCACCACTACGTCAGCCATGACTATCAAAGTCGCCAACTCTATAGCCCTGTTGGGACGTTATAATCGCCAACTGTGGGAGGACATAGTCCCTTATCTGGCGGAGCTACCAGATACAATGCAGGAAGAGGTCAAGGCGCTGCTATCGGAAGGACAAGCCTCGGCAGCGGAAATCATAGACTGTGCCATAGATGGAGCCATGACTGGCTTTCGCCAATTAGCTGGAGCAGCAGTCCTGCGGCGCCAGGGCTGGCTTAAGGCTACTTCATTTAGGCAAGAAGTTCAAACAAAGGTGCTAGACATGCCCTTCGACGGCGAACATCTTTTCGGGGCTACAATTGATGAAGCGCTCCAGAACATCAAAAAAGACACCGATACGGCTAGAGCACTGGGTACGCTGCAGGCTAGAAACCAGTCCTTTCGGGGCAACAGGTCCAGAGGTCAACCCTCCTACAGGGGGTCCTTCCAGAATAGATCCTCCTATTCATACCAAAATAAATCGCAGTACCCACAGAAGCAACAGCAGAGTCGCCAAACTTCGTATGGAAGAGCGAACTTCCGTGGAAAGAACCAGAGGAGGGGCACTGGCGGACGCCAGTGACCGATTACTCCAGCCAGTCCCGCCACAATCTCCCTCATTCAAAATTGGAGGAAAGTTGACCCATTTCCTACACAATTGGCATCTCATAACAACAGATCGGTGGGTACTACAACTAATAAGATTCGGCCATTCCCTGGAATTCATCACCATCCCACCTCCAACACCGCCACGCAAACTGCCACACAAACATCTGCGGCCTTTGCTCCTGGAAATATCTGCGATGTTGAAGAAGGGAGCGATCGAGATGGTCCCCTCGTCTCAAAGAGGACAGGGATTCTATTCCCGCTTCTTTCTTATTCACAAGAAGGGGAAAAAGTGGAGGCCCATATTGGACCTCAGAGCCCTCAACTCTTTCCTAAAGAGTCAGTCGTTCAGGATGGTGACGATCCAAGAAATACTAGGCATCCTCGAAAGAGGAGACTTCATGACATCCCTGGATCTCCAGGATGCCTACTACCACATCCCAATACTCAAAGGGCACAGAAAATTCCTAAGATTCGAGGTGGCAGGACGCCACTACCAATTCAAAGTGCTGCCGTTCGGCCTCAAATCCGCGCCGCGGATTTTCACGAAGTGCCTTTCTCCTGTGGCAGCCTTCCTACGTCAAATGGGTCACCAGGTCTTCCCTTACCTCGACGACTGGCTGGTGAAAGCTCCCTCAGCGACAGGCGCGACCTCATCCTCCAACGCCTGCACACATCTCTTTCTGCACTTAGGATTAACTCTCAATCTCGAGAAATCCTGCATGACCCCGACCAGAAGCATCTCCTTCCTGGGGGCAACCTTGAACACGGAATGCGTAAAAGCATTTCCTTCGAAGGAACGGAAACACAAGATCGTATCTCTGGCCACGGCTGTGGCTTCGAGAAAGACCATAAAAGTTCGAACTTTCAAATCACTACTGGGCATGATGTCGTCCTGTATCCTCCTCATCCCACACTGCCGCCTCAGGATGCGCCCATTGCAAGAGGCCCTCGCATACCAGTGGACTCAAAGTACAGGCTCTTTCGACGACACAGTGAGAATAACACCACAGATGTCCAAGACCCTGCAATGGTGGATGAATCACAGGAATCTGTCGACAGGACTACCCTTCCTCCTTCCAGCAGCACCTTTGGTGATCACCACGGATGCATCCCTGGAAGGTTAGGGAGCGGTCCTCCAGGACCTCCAAGTCAGCGGCAAATGGACGGAGCAGGAGAAGAAATTCCACATAAACCTTCTAGAACTGCGAGCGGTCTTCCTGGCACTGAAGGCCTTTTTGCCACGTATCCAGAACTCCCAGGTGCTCGTCAGGACGGACAACACCACGACGATGCACTACCTGAACAAGCAGGGAGGGACGCGTTCGCTCACTCTATCACGCGAATCGCAAGAAATCTGGAACTGGCTAGTGCTCCAAGGGATCACGCTCAAAGCGGAATATGTCCCGGGCAAGGACAATACCATTGCAGACGCACTCAGCAGACGGACGTCTCTCACTCACGAATGGGAGCTCAACCAAGGTACACTGGATCAGGTATTCTCAGAATGGGGAATCCCAAGGATCGACCTCTTCGCCACCAGGGAGAACGCCAAATGCCCAAACTACGCAAGTTGGCGTCCCCAACAAAGGTCACTCGGAAATGCCCTTTTCATCAGTTGGTTCGGCATCTTTGCGTACGCTTTTCCCCCCTTCCCGATGATTCCCAGGGTCCTCAGGAAGATGAAGGCAGAGCCTTGTACCCTGATCCTCATTGCCCGTTCTGGCCGAGGCAGCACTGGTTCTCGGACCTTCATCGCCTCTCCATCAGACCTCCGATTCATCTGAACCAGCACCCGGACCTGCTGACTATGTCCAACGGACAGATCCAACACCCGAACCTACCATCGCTCAGATTATCAGCCTGGCTCCTGAGCACAGAGAATTCTGTCATCTAGACATCCCACAGGAATGCAGGGAGGTCCTAGCGAAAGCACGAGCGGACAGTACCAACAGAACGTACTCCCTCAAGTGGAAGCGGTTTTGCTTATGGTGCGTGGAACACAAATTATCGCCTCTCCAGATTACCCCAGTACAGATATTGCCATACCTTCTACACTTGGCGGAGTCAGGGCTGGCGCATGCATCTATAAAGGTTCACTTGGCTTCGATTTCACTCTACACTAGATCCTCGAAGGCCCCTTCGCTTTGGTCCAGCAGGCTTATCAAACAGTTCCTCAAAGGCTTGTATAGATCGTATCCAAGACCTCGAAGGATTCCACCTACATGGCATCTAAACTTGGTACTCACCCAGCTTATGAGCCATCCTTTTGAGCCCATTCATCGCGCTCCCATCAAGTACATCTCATGGAAGGTAGCTCTTCTACTCGCTCTAACATCTGCCAGGAGAGTCAGCGAGTTACAAGCTCTATCCATTCAGGAACCATTTATGCAATTCAAACAGGACAGAGTGGTGCTGAGGATGAATCCCAAATTCATACCAAAAGTGCCTTCAGACTTTCACCTTAATGAACCGGTGGTTCTACGTTCCTTCTTTGCAAACCCTACCACTGCAGCAGAGAGGACGTTACACTCCTTAGACCTCAAAAGGTGTATAAAGTTTTACTTGGACAAGACAAAAGACTTCCGAAAGTCGTCACAACTTTTTGTGGCCTACAGTAGACCAAGGCTTGGTCTTCCTCTCACGAAACAGAGTATCTCATGGTGGATCTCTTCGGCGATAGCATTCTGCCATGAAAAGGCCGGCCGGCCGCTGAATGTCACGGTGCACGCACACTCCACAAGAGCAATGTCCACATCAGCAGCGCTGTTCGCTGGAGTGCCGATTCTGGACATATGCAGAGCAGCGACGTGGAAGTCACCGCATACGTTCGCCAAACACTATTGCCTGGATGTTGAGCTTCTGCAGGACGCAGCTGTGGGTCAGGTGGTGCTTCGACATCTATTCCAGTGAGGTGAGCCTTCCTACATCCCGCCATCCTGGTATGCACATCTCTTCTGTTTGGTTGTGTTGATGTATCCTAATGCTTACAGTCGCATGATACTAAGGGTATTATCTAACTGATTATTTGGCATCATGGCATCAGAAATGTGCATAATGTATTGCTAACTACTCTGATTCAGGCATGTGAATCTATGAAAGACACCCCTAATACTGGATAAGAAATGCGTTACTTACCTGTAACAGCAGTTATCCAGTATTGGTGTCTTTCATAGATTCACATGCAACCCTCCCGCCTCCCCTGGAAGGTCTCACGTTCTCTCTACCTGCATTACGCCTACCTAGCTTGGTGCGTACGAAAATCTGAGAGACTGAGGCTCCTGCAGGGAAGGTTCTAGAGGGAGGTGATAGCTGATTGGCTGGCTCTAAGAGTTTGGTCCTTTTTACATAAGGACGAGGATAGGCTACTAAGGTGAGGCCCTTAGGCCTATTTTTCTTTATGTATGTCTATAGGACATTACTTTTCTATATACCGGAGGCTCCCGTCTCGACGACGGGGAATGATTCAGGCATGTGAATCTATGAAAGACACCAATACTGGATAACTGCTGTTACAGGTAAGTAACGCATTTCTTATTCTAACTGTACAGCAAGACTAGTAATTGATAGGAATTTCAGCATGTGATGAAAATTGTCCTAACACTTCAATTGTGCTCAACTGTTTGCATTTCATTTGCAGCAAATATGAAGTCCCGTCTCAGCCACAAACCATTTTTGAGATCAGAAACTGCACCTCCAATAGTCGGTTATCCATAGACTGCCATCTCATTGTAGTGGAGCATTTTTCTAAAAATCCCTAGAGCGGGAAATCTGGTGGTTCTATTACGTTTAGCTATAGTCTGCAGTCAACTAGTAGTAGAAGTTTACCAATGCCCATTCAGATGGCTCAAATAGGCAAGACATCTCCTGGCCCCAGAGACATCATTATTTGCAAAACTACCACATATTCATGAAAGATCCTGTGTTTTAACACTCGTTGGCATCCCTCCCCACAGCTGGAATTAGTTCACCTTATAATCAGAGAAGTAATATAGCATGATAGATACACTTCTAACTGATCCATCTGAATGCAGCATACCGAGACAGTCTTGCTCAGAAATTCGGCGCACACCGCTTCTACCAAGAGAAAAGCCAAATCGTTGATTTTTTTTTAAAACTTTTTTTCCCACCATGTTTTTCAAAATGCAGCTTTTAAAAAAGATTTAAAGAGAGGCTGAAACTTTTTATTGCAAAGGCAGACCATTTCTATTTGTGATGTCCTAAGGTCAAACAGTTGACTGCCGACTCGCATTATTACTAATAAGAAGCATTGATGAAGCCAACATGTTTGGCTTTTGGATAGTTTAGGTGCACAGAGGAACACAATATCCAGGTAGACATGCCCCCAGCAGCAGTCAGACAAACACATTCACAGACACTCATTTTCATAAAGATGATCAGATACCATGCGCCCATGCAGAAAGACCAACAGTGCTGCAGCAGAAAACATGAGTGATGTGCATTAGCAGAGGCTGGTGTGCAGCAGTGAAGCACAGGGTTGCTTGCCCCGGGAAGTCGTGTTGAGCAGCTCAGGGGAGCACAAGGTAGGGTGACCAGCCATCCTGGATTTGCCGGGACAGTCCCAGTGTTTCACCAGCTGTCTTGTCAGATTTCAGGAATTTAGCTCATGTTCCATTTTTTAGAGAAGTTCGATTGAAAATGGTGAGAGGTGTTATGTTTTCCAAAGCAAGGGTAGTTAGAAGCTGTTAATGAACGGGCATTATACTGGCTTCAAAAATTGCATTTTATTTTCTTGCTACCTCTTCTGTAATTTATTTATTTATAAAGTTTACTAGGCTGATGAGTGCTGTCAATCTGTGTGCTCGTTTGAAGTAAAATTGTAGTCCTCCTTCTATTTTTGTGAAATGTCCCGGATTTGTGATTTAAAATTCTAAAAACCCAAGCAATGGGTGATGTGTTTTAGGAGAGCACTGCACAAGGTGCTCAGGGGAGCACTGGTAGATGTACCTCACATGAGCACTGGGTAATGTCATGCTGAGGACTGTGCTTTGGGGGACCACGGGGTGTTGTGTAACAAAGGAACACTAATTAATGGTCAGGCACTTGGGCACAGTGTGATGGGCAGTAAGGTGGCATAGTGGGATATACTGTGGGGCACACAGTAATGATCTATAGGTGGCACATGATGATATGCAGTAGGGGAACACAGGGTGATGCTGGAAAGATTTAAAGTTGGCCCATATCCGGTTTTCGCTGCTCCTCTAGGTTTCTATTTAGGTCTGGGGGCAGGCAAGACATTTTGATTTCACTTAAAAGTATATACATAATTATAGGGGCTTTCTTTCAGCCCTCTTCATCTATTAGTCTGTTATTGTGTCATTCATATTTTCTTCTGCACACTACTGCATACACCGTGGGGCAGAAGGTTAGACCCCCTTTATCCACTGGCAAACCTCACTATGAGTGGCGGCATTCTGCACTTTCACAAGGAGCATTTCTATACACAAAGGAGTTTCCTTAAGTGCCAGGCACTACAATGGCAATGTGTGCTTTTTAAGACCAAAAAATATTTTTGCTTTTAGCCATTTTGTTTTTTAGGTAGATGGGGTTTATTGGCTTTGTCAGTGCTTGTGTGCTTGTTTTCTTCGTGTTCTTGGACATACAGTATTTTCTAACCATAGAGGCATAACTACAAGTATCACAAAAACAAAGAAAAATATTGAGTTTGGAAAAGCTAGTAATGCATGTCATTTTGGAAGCAAAGAACAGAATTTTCAGTATTTCTTTGTAATGCCTTTTGAGCAAGTTGTTTAGGGACATAGAGATGTTTCAGCATTTGTACCCCATTTGTAGTGATATGTTTTGTACAGACATCCATTTATACAGATAACATACACGACACACGTACAGACTGCACAACTCAGATAGAGGCACCCATGCAACCCCTGCATAGTTGCAAGTCAAGTGGCACCTGTCATGTGAGACATTTTAAGCAGGTCCTGGGTTTTTGGTCTATTCTGATAATGGGAAAAACAAAAATATAAGCCCAAGAATGCAAAGTTTTGTTGTTTAAAAAGCCAGAACTGTTTGAAGGTGTCGCACATTATATAGTCATTTGACAGCTGTCCACTTGGATAGATGTATGGAAATCAAAACAAGCACTGGCAAAGCCAGTAGGTCTAGCGTTGCCTGTTGGCTTTGGCTTTGTCAGTGCCTGTTTTGTTTTGTCATAAAAAAAAAAAAATTGGTGAGCTGCCAGGCCATCACCATTATTTTAAAAAATTGATAAAAACAAAAGCATTTGTTTTTTTCTAAACAAAAGTGCACATTGCCATAGTAGTTCCTAGCACTTGAAGGGAACTAAGTGTCTGATTTATTTCTTGGCACTAAGCATACTCCATCGTAAAGGTGACAGAGTATGCTTTCCTTAAATATAATGTGGGCTGACCCTAGGGTTGGATACGCACTGACTACTCTGTCATCGCCACAGCAAAAACTCTCTGATGGCTGAACGGTGTAAGGGCCGTCAGAGAAATGGCTATATGTCTCCCCCCCCCCCCCCCCCTCAATTTAGATGGGTGGACATACAGCCATTTTATCTTTACTGTCCATCACCATCAGGCAAACCCTGGCAGTAAGAAACAGCAAAAAAAAAAAAATGAATATCCGCCCCACCTCGCTAAGGGAGAGGACTCACATTGGGGGGGGGGGGGGCTTATTTTTTTTATTTTCAAAAATAAAATCCAGTTTCTGGATCTTCTTTCTGAAAATAATAAAAGAAAGCTGTGTGGTGTAAGGCTCTGTCATGTAGCCCCGGAGCCCTGCACCAAACAGCAAAAAGCATTGGCAGGAATCGCCCTGACAGTGAACACTGCCTGACGTGGATGATTACTTTGAAAACTGGATTTCTCTCTAGACTGCATCAATGAAAATATCATATGAAGGGATTAGCATGACAAAACTCTCTTCCTGAAGCATGCCACGTGCATATACACCTCTCTTGCTCATTCACAAAGCCAGCAATCCCACTGAATGTTATATCTCCGAAAGGCATGAATCATTGCCTGAAAGAAGGCAGGTTGACCTATCTTTGAGACCTGATCAGCGGATACACTGTCAGGTCGTTCCCAAGGTGCCCCTGATATAGAATGAATCCTCTTGTATTTCACGTTGTTAATTTGTTTTCAAAGGCGCATTTAATAACTGGAGGATTATATGTGGAATTGTGAAGTTTTTTCCCACACTGGCATATTGTGAAAGTTTACCAAATGATTTCCAGTACATAAATTGCTGAGCTTTAAATTACCAAGGAAGTGTGCCAGCTTTAATGTTTAAAGAGGGATGTACATCAGTGCTTGAAATGGAAAAATAGAAGTGCAGGTACTCTGTACCAGAGGACCTGCTTGTTTCTGAGAAGTGCCGGTACTCTCCAGTTAAAAGTATAGCATTTCTCTTGAGAAGTGTCCGGTACACCCCCTCTCAAAATAGAAACATGCTGGTACTCCGTACTGGACAGTACCGGCCCATTTAAAGCACTGGATGTACTGAAACACATCGTTTTGACTGCAGTTGTCCCCTTTATGGGGAGTGGCAGAAAGATCAGAGTAGACCCATTAAAATTGTTCAGTAGAACTCATCGTGATAATTCGGGCCAGTCCCTCTGTGGGTAACCCACTAGCAGTTCTTGTTTTCATTCCTAGATAAAAATAAAAGACGGATCTTTTCTTGATGTAGGCCTGGGGACAGAAGGGCTGCTGGACAGAATGTGTTCACAGGATGTACCGAGGGAAGCCAGGGCGCACGAGGGAGGCAGGGAACCCAGGCACTTATCATGGGGACTGGGGAGGAATGCTTACATTGTTAACATCTCCACGAGGAAGAAGTCAGGGCACAAGTCCTGAAAAAAGAAGTGGGGGGACGCTGACATCACGACAGGAAGTGATCTCACGAAAGGTGGCCTGCACCATCTGACTCATTGCCTCCCCTCGCTCACCCCTTAGATGCAATTGCATTGGAGAAGGCAGCGCGTGAGCAGCGTTCTGAATGAGCTCCGCTCTCGCCCAGAGAGGCCAAAGTGTGAATGTGTGGCTCGATTTGCTCCAGTTATCGAGCTCCCTTTAAAATAAATGCAGAGACGCCGTGCACCCGCGTGGTACCCCGACTCGAGCCCTGGGCGCAGTGGTGTGTGGCACATGGACTGCCGCGTTACCGCTGCACATGCTCCAACACCTCTTACATAGAAGTGTGGCTCACTGGTTAGAGGAGGCAGACCTGGAAGCAGAGGTCAGCCCGGGACCAGGGTTCAATTCCCGGCTCGGCGGGGTCTTGAGTCCTAAAATGTCCATGGACTCGACAATTCTCGCTCCGGTGCCTACTCGATTCACGGGTTCACACTCTGCGACTCTGGGTAATAGCTTGCTTAATCTCCACAACGGCCCCTCGCGGCGGGATGCCTGGCTTTCACCTTGCGGATACCCTGCCGGGGTTATCTCACAGGGGAATACCAGGACGGGTTCCCTAAGCAAGCGCTTAGAAACCGCTCGGTGATTTGCGCTATATAAATTCCTGTACATTTACATTTACATAAAAGCCTGATCAGTACCCCGGGGCCGGGTTACATGCTTCGTGCAAAGATTCTAAAACTGCATGTAATGGGTCAATGCCATTGAAGCTGATCACATTTTATGTGACATTTATTGACATATTTTAAGTTTCCACGGGAGAGCAATGAATGTCCTTTTAGTTACTTCAGAGCGCTACTGTGGGTTCCCTATGACCAGCCTGTATAGCAAAGGTGGTCGACAGGCATTTGCAGTAGGAGGTCAAGGTCTTAATTCCATATAGTTGTGATCCTCAGTTCAAAACTACTTGCGAGGCTCAAAGACAGTTGTCTGCAGGGAACATTACATCTGTGTCATGATGTCATGAGTGGTGTCACTGACCATGTCACAAGTGATGTAATATGTGAGGTCATAAGCAGTGCATTGCAGGGACGTGAGTTATAGTTGGCTTAGCTGACTATAACTGCTGAATTTCACAGGTTTTGTATGAGTGGAATCTGAGCCTAACTGTAATGTCCCTGTAACCTTTGTTTTTTTCAGTAAATTTCTAAGGTTTTTTTAAATGCTAATTCCTAACTACAACTTACATGCAACCTTTGGATTTTTCAGTGCATTTCTATGGTGTTATAAGTAGCAGTTGTGTTTGCAGAGTGGTGGATAAAGAGGGGGGCACAGCCTCAGATAAGCTTTTATGAATCCTGCTGTGGAGAACTTACTGGAGGTACCAGGAGGGCTTCTTGACCCCCAAAGTCTTTCACCCCCCCCCCAACCGGTAGTGTGCCAGGAGGGTCATTTGCAAAGTGGTGGAGTAAAAGAGGTGTGGCCACCGACAACCTCTCAGCAATCCCGCTACGTGGGACTTGTTGGAGGTAACAGGAGGAGTAGTTGACCCCCACGGACCCTCCCCATGCAAGGGAACTTCATCAACCAAGCAGTAGTGTGCCAGGAAGCACGTGGTGCAGCAATGGGGCGGGGCCTCCGGCGATTTGCCGGGTTTGTTTTTAATTTTGTTTTGTTAGGGAAGGGGGGCTGTGTGGTCAACCTTCCTGGGTCAATTATAGCCCTGGAAACCCCATCCACTGGGGCCTGGCCTATCTCTAATTGGGGAGGGGGGCCACAGGGACCCCACCCCTCGGGCCCAGGCTTATATTTAAATATTTTAAAAAAGGGGCGGCGCAGCCCCTCTTCCCGGGCCGATTTTGGCCCTGAGGACTCCAACCGCTAGTGCCTGGTTTCTCTGTTGGGGACGGCGAGGGGAGCCTCAAAGCCCCCGTGGTCCCTGCTGGCTTCCCGCCTCCTGCGGGGGAGCCGCATTGCTTTGAGACCCAGGGAGCTGCTAAACATGCAGCTCCCTGGGTCTCAAAGCAATTTGTCTGTTTCCCTACTTGCTTCACAGCGGGCAGGGAAACAGACACATGCTCTGTTTTCAGGAAGCAAGAGCATTTGTGAGCTCTCGCTTGCTGAAAGCGAAGCATGTGCTGTGGCTTGGTGGGAGCAAGCCAGAGCAAACTGCAATGTCCCGGGGTTGGGCCTCCCCGGACATTACAAGAGCCAGCCCTGGGGTTTGGAGGGGCCTACTGCCATGGATGGCTCCGGGAGAGGGGACACGTGGCACACCTCCAATGTTTACTCTAGCCCCAAGTTGGTGGTGGTCCCCTGGGCCGGGGGCCCATGACAGATCCCCTTCATTCTTTTGTTATATTTTTGTTATATTTGTCCCGGGGAAGTGACAGTCCCCGGGGCTGTGGGGAGGCCACGTGCCCCCCACTCTGTATTAAATTAAATCCCCGGGGAGGTGGCAGTCCACTGGGCATGTGGGGGGTGGTCCACACACATCCCCCCACTGTATTAAATTAAAGCCCCAGAAAGGTGGCTGTCCACAAGGCTGCAAGTGGGGATCCGCGCGGCCCCCTTCACTTATTTCTATTAAAGCCCCCGGGAGGTGGCGGTCCCTGGGCCTACTATAAGCCCCATGTGGTGGGCCTGTGCACCCCCCTCCTATTGCTGTTGCCAGTGCCCCCCGGACCTGGCCCAACTGGGCGCCAAATAAAGTCAAAGCATAGGAGAACGCATTTTTTTTTAAATCTCGAAAAAAAGCTGCGGGTCTGGCCCTGGATTTTTCTGAGATTTTTTTTTAATGGTTTTTAGCTGTGGTGGAATCCCTGCACCATGGCCAAGGGCTCAGGGTGTCCCTACCCCTGCCTCTTTTCTTCTCCTGAATTTTTTGGTGGGACTTGACTTCAATGCCAAAATACGAAAGAGGGACCCTGTTAAAGCGCTTTTCCCCACTGCATGACGTTCCTTGATGCTGTGATTGATTGTGAATAATTGGTTTGTCTGATAAAGAGCTTGTGGATGACTGCTAGAATGAAAGAATGAAGTGTCATGTTTTTATTGTTATATTTGTATTTGGGCTGATGTTCATCTATGCTTCGACTATCTAAAGAATTTCTGTACCCTAGAAGCTGACCTTTATCACACATGGTCTAAATAATTTTATCATAAATAATTAACTACAAATACATTTTTCAAAATATTTCAGCCTTTCTGTGGGTGTTCTTGGTTGATTCTCATTGTTTGATCCTCCATTCTCTGGGGAAGCTCCCTTTCAGGTTTCTTTAGTGGGATTTGACTTCAAGCCAAGTCCCAAGATGTCTGCCAACAATTCCTGGTTGAAGTGTTGGCAGCCAATCAGATATCTATATATAGATAGATAGATATTAATATATAGATATATATATATATATAGATATCTGATTGGCTGCCAACACTTCAACCAGGAATTGTTATATATGTTATATACACACACACACACACACGTGTATGTGTGTTTATCCTCTGAAAAAACACAGCTAAAATCTGAGCTGTGTTTCTGGCTCAAAAACGTTAAACATTTGGAATTCATCAGCTAGCGCACAGAAAATAGCCTATGTTATGAGTTACTCTGCCTTGTTTTACTGTGCTAGACAGCCGTTTTCCTGTCCCAATTACAAATGGATGTACTGAGCATTGCAGGCGGCGCAAGTTATGGTGTGTGCCATAGAGTATTTGGCAAAATTCAGTGGTTTTACAGCCTTGTATTCGCTGAACCATAACTAACATTTAGTTATGGTATTTTCATTTAATGTAAATGTTTTTTAATGGCACGCTTTGTAGGGGTTGGCCACAGGCCCTGTTCTACCGACCAGTCCCTGTGTTCAACCCACAGCAGACCGACAGTTCCTGCAGCGCAGGGTCTTAGGCTGTGCCTAGCAGGGACTGGCCCACATGGCTGTGGCTTCTGCCACATGTGTGAGTACTCTTGTCATTGTGTCATTTTACTAGTGGCCTGCAAAGGGCTCAACAATAGGGCAATTCCACATTGATCAGTCTTTCCATACAAAGTTGTACAAAAGTTAATACATTTTATTGATTTTTTTCTTCTCTTTTGTGCATATTCATAATTTTCTATTTTTTAAGAATTTTTCTTTTTATAAAGTCTTAATTTGTTAAAATATAGACATTTCTAGTTAGAGATCTCAATGTGCAAAAATACAAACTAATAGTAAACATTTAATTTTTAACATGTGCAAGATGTATTATTTACAAATAAAATACATGGAAACACGTGTGCGTTCTGTTGATTGGTACCTGTACCCCCAATGGGAACAAATGCTACCTCAAATCAGCCAATCTCACCAAACTAAGCACATTTTCACAAACGAAACAATCCCACACATAAGAAATAAGTGGGAAAGAGAGCCTCTGTTTATTTGTATGATATACACCGATGACGATCAAGCGGACTGAATGAATCACAGTGTATTCCACCTTGGTGTTATCTTTGAGGGGTTTCCCATAATGTGGTCATGTGGCTTGTGCCCATCCTAGAGCGGAGGCAGACCAGACTCTGCCGCCAACCCACATGGGTTGCAACGCTGGGCCTTATAGTTAGTAAAGACTGTTGGGATGTTTCTAGGTGCATGTGTTTTTTTTTTTTTTTTACGGTTTTAACCAACTGTTGTGGTTAACTGCCACTTTTGCCCCTTTTTAATTTTAATTAATGGAACCAGCAGCAATATTCCTGCTTCTGCTCCACTCCAATCAACCAGTTCTCCTTGCCACTCCATACATTAGAATGCAGACAACCCTTGATGCGGATTGGTCTCCTGTTCTTTCTGCATCCTGCATTCCTCAGGAATATTTGGCTAAGATACGTTCTCCTATGCCTGCGCACATGCCCTCCTCCTCTACCACCAAGAATACTTCTTCTCATGTTTAGACTTTAAATGTCTCTGCATGGTGCATGTGCCAAAAGAGTATTTGCTTCTTGCCCACTGGCCTAGGTTCTTCTTGCATAGTTTTTCTGTAAACTGATGTGCGTTCCTTTTCTTCTCTCCTTCCCAATGGGTGAAACATTCCCACATGTCGGATTGCTTTTCTTTGCCTCCAGCATCTATCTTCCTGTGCATTGTCCTCTATGGATTGTGCCATGGTTGGACCAAATGGAACAGTGAGTGTCAGTACCATCTTGTCAGGTTTCCTGCGTTATATAGAAGAATAGTGGATGTGCTGCTTGTTTCTAAGGAAATGGCACTTTTTCTTGTGGTGCAAAGGTACCTGAACTGTCAGCCACTTAGAAACTCATGGTGCACTTTAAAGTTGAAATAGCAAGCAAACTTCCCCTGACGGTGCAAACTTCCCCTGACGGTGCAAAGAAGTACCGCCCTGGTTGCTATGTGCCATCGGTTTATTAACCCGTCGCGTCGACCAACGGCCGATGCGAGCACTACCTCGCGGGTGCTTCGAACGACCGTTGGCCGACGCAGCCCCGCCCACTCTGTAGACAGCCCGCTGCGGTAAACGGGTTAACCCCTTCGAGGCTGATGACGAGCTCAGCTCGTCATGAGTTTTACCTGCCGTGCGCTCATGACGAGTTGAGCTCGTCATGAACCGCGGGGTTTTTAAAACTTCAGCGCGCAGCGGGGGAAACCGCCGAGCGCATGAGGTTAAAGATGCCGTGTAATTGGTCCTCTAAAAAAAGTTGAGTTCAGAAACAAAGAACCCCCTTAAGGATTAAAGTTGGTGCCAGTGCACACCCCAGGTGTCATTTTTTGTGGGGAAATTGGCTTTTTTAAAATTGTAAGCATCCCCTCACGTTTTAGTAGTCCACAATCTAATTTTCCATGGCTGTGGACCTCACACCCAAAATGGTGCTGACAACCACACTGTGGGTGTGATCTTAGGTCTGCCGAATCCGCAGTCTAGTATTCAAGGTAATGAACTATGGACACCATTTAATTGTGCAGGTTTGCAAGTTCACAAATTAGTCTGCGGATCACAATACAAGGACACATATTTATTGACGTTTTTTATTATATTGAAGTGGCCCTTTGAGAGTTCCCCACTAAAGCACAGTAGCCAGATTGTGCTCACTCTACCCCTTTATATGGATTTTTAAAAAGTCTTTGGAACGTGGGACACAGTCCCTGTATCCTCAAATGGTGACTGTAAGAAACCCCTTTCTCAGTGCCAGTGAGAGGGTTGCAGAGGGTTTGCTTTCTCCACTTCAAGTTCATGGATTTGAAATGAACAGCAAGAGCAAAAAGCGTCCTTGTCCAGTGGGAGGCCTTTATGTGTTTTTTTAATTTTAGTTTGCAGACTAAAGCGGTCCAAGATATACAAAAGTGTCTGCTCTTTAAAGTCCACCGAGCACCTTTTTAAAATGCTAATGCTTTAATAAGAAAACACATCTTTTTTGACCTTGCATGGAACTACTTGATATTTGGCATGCCAGATCTTGACTGAACACATTAAGCAAGTTCCAGATTTGGAGCAGCTCTCTCCACGGGAACCTGAGTTATAGTTAAAATAACTTGCTTTCCCTTGCACATAACTGACCATTAATTCCAATGCTGGACCTTTGCTAACTATGCTGGGAGGGTATCAAATTTTGTGGAGCTCCGTCCAAGGGAGCCAAAGCTACGGACAAGGAAAAAAAATTGTCATATCAACGGAAGTGCGGCTTAATCATAACTAGGGCTTCCAGTTTTATGGTATTTATTTTTTTAACATTTCCGTCTGTATTTACCATATTTATTTTTTGGTCATTTTATCTGTATATATCCGCATTTATTTTTGACGCACACAAGATAAGACTCTGGAGCTACTATTTTTCCATGTTTATTTAAGTAGGCAGTGCACACGGTTGTTATAGGTTTAGCTATATTCATATATTCGCTGAATTAAGTAAACACAATTCATTAGTGAGCTGCTGCTATGTTACAATATTGAAAACACTGTCACTAGCCATGATTATCAACTGTAAACACATTTAGAATTTAGGTGAGTGCACCTGTGCACTGTCAGCGAGCTAGCTAAAGAGGGCATGAAAGAGCTGATAGCTTTAATGAAAATGTAGATATATTGGGTGCCTCGCTGCATTAATTGCCAGTTCCTTGCTCCTCTCTGCAGCATGCTCTGTGGTGCACATTGCTGTCCACACCTCTGAGTCAGTGATCTCTTATTGCCAATACCATTGTCCCATCTCCGCCTTTCGCCACGATCTCCCATGTGGACAGGGAAACCTTGAGAATAAATCATCTGCCTGGTGTGGGACTGAAGTTGCACTCCTCAAAAATTAAAGGCCATGCATTAGTACTACTGGGCTCTATTTCCCTCACACTTCTGAAGCCTGAAATAATGAACAACATCCACATGAGCTACGCTAATGCAAGCTACATTTTCCAGTAGGGAGACACAATCCCTGCATTAAAAACACTGGGTTTTAGACATGTATCATTTGCTTTATTTTACTTTCTACTGCCTAGTAGCATTTAACCTTTTACTGAATTTTGATGACCAAGTTCTGTTTGTTGAAGACCTTTTCTGTGCATTAGTGCGTAATACCACACAGTTTAACTGTGGCCATGGTGGAAAAAAACAAATGTAACTTTGAAAAGAGTTTCTAGATATGCCCTGGCAGTCTCTAGTAAGACGCACCTCTCAGGAATGTTTACTTTCTGCTATTGTTGTCTTGCTGTGTTTCTTCATGCCATTCAAAGTCAGAGTGGAAAGTTTAGTGTCATGGCCAGCAAGGATCCGATTGTTAATCCAACCTAATTTCCCTACTGTTTTTATGCTGCCGGTCTTTCAGCCCTTTTTGGGTCACATTCAAAAGTATTGTGTCTTTTTGGTTTCACAAATTGACTCCGTGCCCATCCGGTTAATTACTTATTATTGCTGCACGCTTTGAATAAGAAGTTAAAAAAAAAAAGAAAATAACTGAAGCCACAGGTAAGAGAAAGGGTTGACCAAGTTTTTGAATACTTTGTCACCTTGCTGATCCTCACAATCTATGCGCAATTAACTAATTTCGACCTTTCTTGCATTAGCTACTTACAGCGTTCCCTGCCTCCTTAAAGAGCAAACAGTGAAACAACAGGGCTATGGAGGACAGGTCAGAGGTCAGTACAAGACCATCATAGGAAGGAATTTCCCGCGCCTATCAAAAGATTAATGGCCTTGCAGGTGTTAATGTGGGCAGGCACACACCTAAATCAGGAAGAGGGACCTGGCGAGGTAACCACTTGGCTGGAGCACGGATGGCCAAACAATTCTCTGATTCCAGTATGGTCGTATTTTTCCATTCATAAATACAGATGGAAGAAAAATATTTTTCCGTCTGTATTTATGTGCAAAAATCAATTTAAACGGAAAACCGGGAGCCTTAATCATAACTACACATTTATAAAACATATACATGGGTGAGGGGCTAGGACTCTCAAAAAGGCGAGCCAGAAATTGGTCCTTTGGTTATGGTAATATTTCTTATTACACTCAGTGGATCTGCATGTACGGTTTATGCCATATGTGTTTTTCATGTGCAGTAGTTATAAACAAAGGTTTATAAGCATATCCAGAACTTGAATGTACACTTTTTCTTCTCTTTAATTTCACTGCAAGGATAAAATCGAAATGGAGAAACCTCTTCCTATACCCCCTTCCAAGTATGGAAGTAATCTATTCCCCTTCCCACTCTTGAGGGGGAGTTATTCAAGCCTTTTGCTGGAGTGAAAATAAATATGACTATGAAAAGACTTTTCTTCAAGCAGTTTTCTAGTGTGCAAGGGATGTCACCCTCTAAAATAAGAGGATTCAGACTTCGTAGCGAATGTTGCAAACAGATGTTTGTGACAGATTCCCACGAGATGTGCCTCTGGTGTTGAACTTCTTCACACAACTCCAAGACCTGTGACAACTCTGCCCAGATGAACCCTAAGGCCACCTGTGAGCATGAGGCCAAGCTCTGAGTGGTGAAACGCACAGGTCGAAGTCAAAGATGAACACTCGCTTCCACACTTGCTCCAGAAGTCATTCCCGAGGCACACCTTTTCCGGGGAAGAAGCCTTTGAATAAGTTGAAGAAGAAACACAAGTAGTTGAAGTATGACTTGGTCCCCTTCGCCCCACTCCTGATCTCCAGAGAAGGCAAGAGGGCATTACTCTTCCTCCGAGTCACGCTCACATTCCACTGAGAAGACGATTCTATTTCTTGTCCCATTGCAGCCCAAGTTCCTGTGTCCATCCGCGATGTCACAGCAAGTAGAGGCCTTTTGTAAGGCCATGCAGCAGATCTCTGGCTTCCATATGTTTCCCTCTGGCCCATCTTTGGACCCCAAGGATCCACAGGGAATCCCAGTCATGTTACCACTGGTAGGTTCACCCTTAGCGTAGCCTGGGCCCCTTGAACCTGTTCCAGGTTCTGTCCTGGGACCAGCTCTGAAATCTATGCTGGCTCCTCGAGCATTGATGCAGGCAACAGGGCACAGGCACCAGAAGACGAACTGCAGTCTATTGTGGTGTCCAACTTGGGCCGGCATTGTCTTCACCTTGGCCCGTCAATATCTTGATGTGATATAACCTCTGCTTAACTCATCCGACTCCAACACAATTCCCATGCTATGCAGTAATGCACAAGCATTGCACTAGCTTTTTGGCTCAGACTCTGACCAGAGCCAGCCTTATGGAGACAATAGTGGTGGAAATGAAGAAGGATTTGTCCCATCCTATGATGATGATGATGAGTAATGAGGAGGGCTGCTGAGGTCCTTGGCCATCACCTCTCCACTATCGAAGTAAGAACTAACACGTGGCCAGAAATCCTACAGCCTGGCCAGGAACCAACTAAAACGTTGTTGCCGGTCAATGAAGCCCTCACTGACAAGTTGCTGTGCACCTCGGCAAAACCATGCCGTTCCTAGATCTCCTCATGTAGCACCAAACACCTGAACGTCTGTTGTTCCAGGCATCCACCAGTAAAGTCAACCCTAATGCCTTTCTTACCATGCCTCTTGACAGAGTCAGAACGAGTAGACACCTTTAGAAAACGTATGTTCTCCTTAGCCAGCCTCGCCTTGAGGTCTGTCAACATGATCTGTTTATTAGGCTACTAACCCACACACTGTGGGTCATGATGGGTGATGGCATCATGCCTGCAGTCCCTGAAGACTTGTAGGCCTCTCTAGCCCAAACTATTCAGGATGCGGCCAAGTTTGTCATCCACTTGGGCCTGGACACCACACAATGTCTAGGTAGGGCTTTGGGAATCCGTGTGGTGCACCGACCAAGCGATACATGGAATAGGATCCATTTTCAGGGCCGGACTGGCCATAGCGGGCACTGTGCAGTCCCCCGCTGCGCCACACGGGTGGGGGCCGGTTTTAGGCCCCTGGGGGCCATTTTTGTTTACAGGGCCGTTTCAGCAGCATAGCTGCAAAATCGCCCTGTACCAAAATCGGCCAAAGAGCTCAGCAGCACCTCCAACGCCCCCATCCCTCGAGTGGGGGGGGGGAGCCGAGCACTTTGCCAGGATCGGTTGTGGTTCCCAGTCCAGCCCTGTCCATTTTCAAGGCGACCACGTTTTTTTGCCAGCTCTTCGATAACCCCTGGTTCCTTTACACAGATGTTCAATTATACTGTTAATATGGGAACTGTTTGAAATAAGATTCCATCAACAACGATTTTATTTTTAGGTAGCATAACACGTTCATTGCAGTGTAATTAAGAGGCAATAATATTGCCAACTCATTGTCAGTCAATCTCAGGAGGAATGAAAGGTGCCTAAGGAATTAAACTTGCGATGTGCCTGTCTCACTGTTCAACATCAGGCGCGTTGGCTTACTGAGCCTCATATTTTTAGACCTGTAAGTGTGCAACCTCAAACAAGTATATGTTGCAACGTCCCAAGAGACAGACTGAAAATGTACCTTCAGTCAAGACTGAGGCAGAAGTGTCTTTATTGACTTGAAAATATAAATATCCTGTGGTCTTGTTGTCCTAAAAAAATTGCAAAATTGGTTGTTGCATTGAAAAAAAAAACACAAGCTGGGTCTAATGTGCTGTGTACTAAAATCTGTAGAAGCTATCAATACTCAATTCCCTTTTCAGAGATCACTGCCAGTAGCCTAACAGGCAGTGTCAAATCCAAATAACAAGTGTCTCTTCCCAAGGACCAAGGCAAATACAGTCACATCCAGATTCATAGACTAGGAACTGAGGAAGGTAGTCTATCCTCAGGCTTGGGAACTGATATTGCAGGAGTGCCCATCTATGGGCAGCAAAGGGTTAGTTCTCCTTTCTGTTGATGAAGATGATTCTGGGTAATAATGAATAAGTAATGTGTGAGACAAGCACTGTTTTAGTATAATTGAACTGGAATAGGTTCCTACAAAAGAAAAAGTAGCAGGGTTGCCTGATGCATTACCCCATCCGGGTCCAGGTGGTAGAGTCAGCACAAGTCGTCAGATAGAGACCGGAGAAGGCCTCTCTGACCCACTGGTAATCCTGATGAGGTAATTATAACCTACACCGAAGGTACCTAAAGACCTTCAAGGAGTCATTATGAATAATACTTCATAATCAGAAAAGAGCATACTAGGAAACACCAGTATCTCTCCACAATTATCACATTGGTCCTGAAGAAAGCCCACTGACCGACTGGCACACAAGGGCTGAAACATGTCGACCTACCTCACTAATGTTAATGTGAGAGAGTCATAACCACTCTCATTCACTTACAAATAATTTTATTATCTCCAAACCAGAACTAATAAATACATAATTCTGGAAATGAGAGATTGTTAATAAAAAAAAATTCACCTCACTTTCTCACACACCAATCCCTGATCACTACTGATCCTAGCCAAGGGTACGACCTCCTGGTGGAGGGTGCATAAAACAAACAAAAAAAAAGATGATTATGCACACACGTATGAGGGACAGCGGAGAATCAAGATAAACCGCTCGAACAACCATCTAACACACGTGCATGAGGGTCATATTGGGACTGGTAAGAACGAAAACTGCATACCCTGGTTATGCAGGACAAGTGATCTTTCTCCATTTGATTAGCTGATGCATTACCCCACCAAAAATGTACTCACCAATCGGTAATATTATAGTATTTTTAGTGCCGTTCTGTTTCTCCAGTGGTTTTATTTTTAATGAACCAGTTGTTCCATAGGCAAGCAGGTTCGCTTAGTGTAATATGCTATTTATTTAAATTATTGATGGAGGGGAATAGTATCATGCCCTACTTGAGGGTTCACCTCTCACGAGTCTTGGCATGCCCAACACTCAACAATGGTAATAAATAGCATATTACACAATTCGCATCTGCATATATACGTTCTTAAGCCATACAATTACCCCCAGGAACTTCTACATTTATAACATTATTTGTTGTTGCACTTTTATACGCAAAAACCTTAGTCAGTCGGTTGTTGTTGTTGCCAAAAGGGGCTGTTTTTGAACAGCCCGGGCCCAGGGGTTAAGTGGCACCACATCTTCCCTTTGCACTGTTCATTTGCACTGTTCAACTGGCAGGAGCAATCAATCAATCAATCAGAAATTTATAGAGCGCGCTACTCACCCGTTAGGGTCTCAAGGAGCTGGGGTTGCGCTGTATGTTGTTTTGTCTGTACTTCCTGTGACATAGTGTGAACAGGGTTCCAGAAATGATTACAATCCATTTCTATGAACTGCATGCTAGGGCTTTAAATGGGACGGCACTTCTTATTTTTTATCACTCTGAGTACCGGCACTTCTATACTGCCGAAAAGAGTGCCGGTACTCGTGAACGGGCAGGCTCACTGTCTGCGAGTGCTGTCAGGGTGGAACCTGTCTCTGAAGACAAGGCGCTTCTATAGCCCTGAGCTGGACCACCACTGAACTATTCAGCGTGAGCTCATTTGCATAATGTGGTGTGTTCACCAGCAAACTGTGTTTGACAGAGCAGGGGCCATTCAAGCCTTGTGCTGTCAATAACACTCACACTATCCTGTGCATTTGTGCAAACACGGAATCGAGGCAGCCCGCTCACAGCGGCAGTTAAGAAAGCCCTGGGAGGTAAAGAGTTTAAAATGGCTTTAATCCTACCCGAGTCTTTGTGTGAGTGTCTGATTAGGTCAGTGTTTTTGCCTGCTGTTTTGGTGGGAGAGAAAAGCAAGAGAAAGAAGAAGGGCATCAGGACACTCAGGAAATGTGTGAAATGATTTTTGTGTGCATGTCTGCTCGTGTTTTTTTCTGTGTGTACACGCTGGATAATTTAACATGACACATACAACAAGCCAGGACTATTAGCTTTTCCAATGGTTTTTAGTTTAATAAGATACATTAGCAACAACTATGGCCTCGTTGTATATAGAATTAAACATGTTTCGGTTCTGAAACGATGTGCCTGTGAAGGAACTAAAAACGAGTCTCCTTGAAGTTACTTCAAAGACTTTGAGCAGTACTACTGTTGCAGAGTGAACACTATTTTTTGAGAGCCTGATATGGACTCGTCTCCGCATCTGCTTTTTAGAACAGCCGGAGCTGAACTCCGGCAGGACCCGGCCCACTTAAAGCCCTGAGCATCGTCATGTCTTGCCCTTAGCACCTCTACCTATGAGTACCTGCACTTATTTCTTACCATTTGGTTTGTTTTCCATTTGGCTTGGGAAATTAGGAAGCTATGTAAAACCCTGCACCATCCTTAACTGTACTTCCGAGTCCGAGAAAACCTGTCGGGGAAACCGGAGCCCCTGTTCACTGCTCGGGTGACACCCCCCGCCCTCCCTCCTTGCTCTGTTATACAACTTTCGCTTTCGGGGGTCTGTTTAGACACACCCTCGGCATACCTTAAAACGGACCCGGTGAAAGGGGGGGTGCGCACTCCAGGGGGCCCCCTCTGCAATAGTGCTGGGTGGTGAGCCAGGGGGGGGGGGTCATGTTTCTTTACGTCACTGCTTCCGAAAGATCAGCGCTGCGAGGAACACACGATGCGTCAGTTCCAATTACACAGACCCCGCCCACCCTCCTAGGGACTCTCACAGACCATGCAGCTGTCGGTGCGTACGTGTGCGTGCATCCGGGGAGTTCGACTGCCGGTCTCGGGTGACAGTCTGCGCAGCCCCGCAGGCTCCCAGGGGTGCGCTCTGCGGGGCCCGCACCAGCTCTGACCACGAGCCCCGCAGACGGAAGTGGTGGTGGTTCGTCCCATCCCCGCGCTTATCTTGCTTATGGCATCAGGGTGGTGCTTTCCACTCTGCGACTGTGAAAGTCGGGCCTGCATTTACAGCTACAGTTTTCCACTCTTGTAAGCAGGATTCGTAGGCAACCTGCCTGCCACAGCAGACCAGGAACCCAGCTGGCTGCTTTCATCGCGGACATCTGAACCCCTCAGGCTTTCGTTTTACTCACTACCCCGCAGAGTATTCCCCTGCCTTGTTGTAAAAGGCAGGACTGATACCTTGCACTTGAGCGCCTCCGCGTTTGTGTTCACTGCAGGAATATAAGGTGCAAGACAGGGAAAAGGTGTCGGGAGGCGCTTCTGCTCAACCTTATTGCCGATCCAGCCAGACGCGGCCGTGAAATGGGAAATGGAAGACGCGCATTTAGAGAACTTGTATGAGCACGTGTGTCCAACACGAACACAGCCTCAAACACAAGAGTTCTCTGTTTGGGTTTTCTGTAGTGCTCGGTTAAATATCAGTTAACCTCAGGCACATTTATATCTTAAATGGTGGACCACTGTAGAGGAAATAGGAATGCAAAGGTTAGAAGAGATGAAAAACGCAGAGGCTGATTTACACATGCCTGCAGGCATGAGCAGTACACTAGATAATAATGCCTATGAGGATGATGTTAATAAAAAGGTAAGATGCTGAGATTCGGACTCACACGGTTGTGAAGTTGGTGTGGGAGACAACGTTGTACCGAAATGCGATATGGCCAATAACTGCGGACATACGGGATGGTGACATCTGAACAGGATGGGGATTCTATGCAAATTATAGCCTGGCTTGCTTCTACTTTTGCATGCTGGCTTCTGACACCGTGATGGGATTATTCATAGTTTGTTGGGGTCAAATGTTACAAATACTGAAAAATAACGTTATAGAATAACTCTAAGTGCATTTCCATTCAAAGTTGGAGCTCTGGGTTCCAAAGCTAGCTTTAGAACTGGTACCAAAATTATGTGATTCTAGGCCAAAGAAGTTAGCTTCCTTTACCCCAAACTGTAAGTACGTGTTCTGTAGATATATAAAAACAAGCATTAGAAATGCAATCGGGATCGGATTTATTTGAGTTTGAGCTAATGGCATTGTAAATGCCAATGTATTGTTGCTATGTGTTATGGAGTGTGTTCATGTGGTGTGTACTGCCAGTGATCTCCTTGTGAGTGTGAGAATATTGCACCGTTACTGCCTGTGTTGTCCTTCTTGTGAGTGTGAGAACCTTGCATCTCTGCTGCCTGTGGTCTCCTTGTGAGTGTAAGAAGCTTGCACTGCTGCTGCCTGTGATGTCCTTCTTGTGAGTGTAAGAAGCTTGCACTGCTGCTGCCTGTGATGTCGTTCTTGTGAGTGTGAGAAGCTTGCACAGCTGCTGCCTGTGAGTATGAGAAGATTGGATTGTGCATCTCTGTGCCGTGCCTGTTCTTTATAAGGGACTCTTGCTCTGTTGCTGCTGCTGCCTTGGCACAGTACCTGCTGTGAGTGTGTAAGGGAAGCTTGCACCACTGCTGCTTGTGATGTCGTTCTTGCGAGTGTGAGAAGCTTGCACCTCTGCTGCCTGTCGTCTCCTTGTGAGTGTAAGTAGCTTGCACTGCTGCTGCCTGTGATGTCGTTCTTGTGAGTGTGAGAAGCTTGCACCGCTGCTGCTTGTGATGTCCTTCTTGTGAGTGGGAGAAGCTTGCACCTCAGCTGCCTGTGGTCTCCTTGTGAGTGTGAGAAGCTTGCACCGCTGCTGTTTGTGATGTCCTTCTTGTGAGTGTGAGAAGCTTGCCCCGCTGCTGTTTGTGATGTCCTTCTTGTGAGTGGGAGAAGCTTGCAACTCAGCTGCCTGTGGTCTCCTTGTGAGTGTAAGAAGCTTGCACAGCTGCTGCCTGTGATGTCCTACTCACTACTCTACTCTACTCACTACTCTACTCTACTCACTACTCTGCACTCACTACTCACTACTCTACTCACTACTCTACTCACCACTCTGCACTCACTACTCACTACTCTGCTCACTACTCTACTCACTACTCTACTCACTACTCTACTCACTTCTCTACTCACTACTCTGCACTCACTACTTTACTCACTACTTTACTCACTACTCTACTCACCTCACTACTCTACTCACTACTCACTACTCTACTCACTACTCACTACTCTACTCACTACTCACTACTCTACTCACTACTCACTTCTCTACTCACTACTCACTTCTCTGCACTCACTACTTTACTCACTACTCTACTCTACTCACCTCACTACTCTACTCACTACTCTACTCACTACTCACTACTCTACTCACTACTCTGCACTCACTACTCACTACTCTACTCACTACTCTACTCACTACTCTACCCTACTCTACCCACTACTCTACTCACTACTCTACTCACTACTCACTACTCTACTCACTACTTTCTACTCACTACTCACTACTTTCTACTCACTACTCACTACTCTACTCACTACTCACTACTCTGCACTCACTACTCACCTCACTACTCACCTCACTACTCACTACTCTACTCACTACTCTACTCACTACTCTACTCACTACACTACTCACTACTCTGCTCACTACTCACTACTCTACTCACTACTCTACTCACTACTCTGCACTAACTACTCACTACTCTACTCACTACTCTGCACTCACTACTCACTACTCACTACTCTACTCACCTCACTACTCACCTCACTACTCTACTCACTACTCTACTCACTACACTACTCACTACACTACTCACTACTCTACTCACTACTCTGCTCACTACTCACTACTCTACTCACTACTCTACTCACTACTCTGCACTAACTACTCACTACTCTACTCACTACTCTACTCACTACTCTGCACTCACTACTCACTACTCTACTCACTACTCACTACTCACTACTCTACTCACTACTCACTACTCTACTCACCTCACTACTCTACTCACTACTCTACTCACTACTCTACTCACTACTCTACTCACTACTCTGCACTCACTACTCACTACTCTGCACTCACTACTCACTACTCTACTCACTACTCTACTCACTACTCTACTCACTACTCTACTCACTACTCACTACTCTACTCACTACTCTACTCACTACTCTACTCACTACTCTACTCTCTACTCACTACTCTACTCACTACTCTACTCACTACTCTACTCACTACTCTACTCACTACTCACTACTCTACTCACTACTCTACTCACTACTCTACTCACTACTCTCCACTCACTACTCTGCACTCACTACTCACTACTCTACTCACTACTCACTTCTCTACTCACTACTCTGCACTCACTACTTTACTCTCTACTCACTACTCACTACTCTACTCACTACTCTACTCACTACTCACTACTCTACTCACTACTCACTACTCTACTCACTACTCACTTCTCTACTCACTACTCTGCACTCACTACTTTACTCACTACTCTACTCACCTCACTACTCTACTCACTACTCTACTCACTACTGACTACTAAACTCACTACTCTGCACTCACTACTCACTACTCACCTCACTACTCTACTCACTACTCTACTCACTACTCACTTCTCTACTCACTACTCACTTCTCTACTCTACTCACCTCACTACTCTACTCACTACTCTACTCACTACTCTACTCACTACTCTACTCACTACTCTACTCACTACTCTACTCACTACTCACTACTCTGCACTCACTACTCTACTCACTACTCTACTCACTACTCACTACTCTACTCACTACTCTGCACTCACTACTCACTACTCTACTCACTGCTCTACTCACTACTCTGCACTCACTACTCACTACTCTGCACTCACTACTCACTACTCTGCACTCTACTCACTACTCTACTCACTACTCTGCACTCAGTACTCACTACTCTGCACTCTACTCACTACTCTACTCACTACTCTACTCACTACTCTACTCACTACTCAACTCACTACTCTACTCACTACTCACTACTCACTACTCTACTCACTACTCTACTCACTACTCACTACTCTACTCACTACTCTACTCACTACTCACTACTCTACTCACTACTCTGCACTCACTACTCACTACTCTACTCACTGCTCTACTCACTACTCACTACTCTGCACTCACTACTCACTACTCTGCACTCACTACTCACTACTCTGCACTCACTACTCACTACTCTGCACTCTACTCACTACTCTACTCACTACTCTGCACTCACTACTCACTACTCTGCACTCTACTCACTACTCTACTCACTACTCTACTCACTACTCAACTCACTACTCTACTCACTACTCACTACTCACTACTCACTACTCTACTCTACTCACTACTCTACTCACTACTCTACTCACTACTCTACTCACTACTCTCTACTCTCTACTCTCTACTCTCTACTCACTACTCTACTCACTACTCTACTCACTACTCTACTCACTACTCTACTCACTACTCACTACTCTACTCACTACTCACTACTCACTACTCTACTCACTACTCAACTCACTACTCACTACTCAACTCACTACTCACTACTCAACTCACTACTCAACTCACTACTCAACTCACTACTCAACTCACTGCTCTACTCACTACTCACTACTCTACTCACTACTCTACTCACTACTCACTACTCAACTCACTACTCAACTCACTACTCTACTCACTACTCACTACTCACTACTCTACTCACTACTCTACTCACTACTCTACTCACTACTCTACTCACTACTCACTACTCACTACTCACTACTCACTACTCACTTCTCCTCTCCCTACTCTGCCCTCCCTACTCTGCCCTCCCTACTCTGCCCTCCCTACTCTGCCCTCCCTACTCTGCCCTCCCTACTCTGCCCTCCCTACTCTGCCCTCCCTACTCTGCCCTCACTACTCTGCCCTCACTACTCTGCCCTCACTACTCTGCCCTCTGCCCTCACTACTCTGCCCTCTGCCCTCACTACTCTGCCCTCCCTACTCTGCCCTCCCTACTCTGCCCTCCCTACTCTGCCCTCACTACTCTGCCCCCACTACTCTGCCCTCACTACTCTGCCCTCACTACTCTGCCCCCACTACTCTGCCCTCACTACTCTGCACTCCCTACTCTGCACTCCCTACTCTGCCCTCACTACTCTGCCCTCACTACTCTGCCCTCACTACTCTGCCCTCACTACTCTGCCCTCACTACTCTGCCCTCACTACTCTGCCCTCACTACTCTGCACTCTGCCCTCCCTACTCTGCACTCTGCCCTCACTACTCTGCCCTCACTACTCTGCCCTCACTACTCTGCACTCCCTACTCTGCACTCCCTACTCTGCACTCCCTACTCTGCACTCCCTACTCTGCACTCCCTACTCTGCCCTCACTACTCTGCACTCCCTACTCTGCCCTCACTACTCTGCCCTCACTACTCTGCCCTCACTACTCTGCACTCTGCCCTCACTACTCTGCACTCTGCCCTCACTACTCTGCCCTCACTACTCTGCCCTCACTACTCTGCCCTCACTACTCTGCCCTCACTACTCTGCACTCTGCCCTCACTACTCTGCACTCACTACTCTGCGGGTGTGTGGTGGTGTGTGGGTGGTGGTGTGTGTGTTTGTGTGTGTGGTGGTGGTGTGTGTGTTTGTGTGTGTGGTGGTGGTGGTGTGTGTGTGTGTGGTGGTGGTGTGTGTGGTGGTGTGTGGTGGTGGTGGTGGTGTGTGGTGGTGTGTGTGTGTGTGGTGGTGGTGGTGGTGGTGGTGTGTGGTGGTGGTGGTGTGTGTGGTGGTGTGTGTGTGTAGTGCTGTGTGTGTGGTGGTGTGTGTGGTGGTGTGGGTGTGTGTGTGTGGTGATGTGTGTGGTGATGTGTGTGGCGGTGTGTGCTTGGTGAAAGCGTGCACTGCCGGATGGTGGTGTGCGCGTGTGTAGTTGTGTGTGTAGTTGTGTGTGTGTGTGTGTGTAGTAGCGTGTGTGTGTGTGTGTAGTAGCGTGTGTGTGTGTAGTAGCATGTGTGGGTGTGTAGTAGCGTGGGTGTGTGCGTGTGCGGTTGGTTGTGGGGTTGAGTGTGTGTGTGGTTGAGTGTGTGTGTGTGGTTGAGTGTGTGTGTGTGTGGTTGTGTGTGTGGTTGAGTGTGTGTGGTTGAGTGTGTGTGGGTGTGTGCGTGGGCGTGTGGTTGTGTGTGCGTGGGCGTGTGGTTGTGTGGGTGTGTGCGTGGGGTTGTGTGCGTGGGCATGCGGTTGTGTGTGCGGTTGTGTGTGTGCGGTTGTGTGTGTGCGGTTGTGTGTGTGTGCGGTTGTGTGTGTGTGCGGTTGTGTGTGTGTGTGCGGTTGTGTGCGGTTGTGTGCGGGTGTGTGCGGTTGTGTGCGGTTGTGTGTGGGTGTGTGTGCGGTTGTGTGGGTGTGTGCGGTTGGGTGTGTATGGTTGGGTGTGTATGGTTGGGTGTGTATGGTTGGGTGTGTACAAGCCACATCGTTCACACTGAGCTCTGTATATAAAGGTCATGCAATTTGTACATGCGATTTTGAAAGTAATGTATTTCTGAGAGCAGCACCCATTTTTTTTTAGATACCTGCTTACAAGATAAACCATATCTTCTTTACAAAGTAAAGGAGGCCTTCCCTTTGTAGGGAAAAACAATATAATTCTGTTAAATGAGTGAACGAAATGCATTGGGGCAGAAAAATAAAAGGGAAATGAAGCAGGAGTGAAGTGTGCGTGAAAAGGAGAAGGCTGTTAGTGCAAGAAATCAGTGGCTAGGCTTGTATGAGAGGCAGGAGCTGTGGGAAAAGGTGTGAGGGGGAAGTGAATGCGTGGGATCTGCGAAGGCTTTGTGTGAAAGGGAACTGTTGACATTGGTCACAGGAGGATGTACCAGTGTCTGCTTGGGCAGTGAGTGAGTGATCTGGTAATAGGACACTGGGAATGAGTTTGAAAAACTGGTATGAACATTAGGGTGAAGCAAGTCTCTAATGATAGGACACTGAATGATAGTACAATGAGTGATCTGGTACAACGGCAGTAGGAATCTGGTAACCGGACTGTGAGAGTAAATGTGAGGCTCCCAGTGAGAGGAAAGCGAGGTGGAGTGTTTTTTTTATGAAAGGCTGGAGAGAGTGAGTCATGGTGACGAGACAGGGAGCGAGTGAGGAATCTGGCAATAGCTGGGAAGATGCAAGGGATCTGGTAAGAGGACAACGAGAGCTACTGCAAGGGGTCTGTTATGAGGGCAGTAAATTAAAGTGATCTTCTATTTTGACATTAAAAGTTTGAGTTCGGGTGAGTGGGCACGAGTGCTTATCAAAGCACTTTGTTTGTTTTTTTACTTTCAGCTGTGCTGCATAGCAGCCAGGCTGCTGTACAACATGGCTAAACATATCCCTGACAAAACCAACAGATTTTGTATAGGAGAGTCCTATTTGCTTTGCCAATGCTTGTTTAGCCTACCTCAGTCAAAGAGCAGGCGCGGGTTTGCCGGCGCGCACACAGAGCTCAAGGGAAGAAAAAAAACAGCAGTGCACACGCTCCCAGCACCATCTGCCTTCAATTACCGGCACCTCGGACAGCTGGTAATTGAGGATTTATGTATTCTTCTGCACGTGTCCGAACACTTTATGCAGGAAGTGGACATTGCAAAAATTCCAAAGCCCTATGGCGTGCTGCCTTACTTAAACACAGCCTTGCCTGGACCAATTACCATTCACATGGCAGAATACCACACGCAAAAAACGCGCGCTTTCTGGAATGCGGCAGCCCACAGCCCTTTCTGAACTTTTTCTTTTTTATAACATTAGAGCTCGGAAGCCCCGCCCCACTTCGTGTGACGTTGGCCCGAGCCCTAAAAACTACAGTACTCTACTGCCTAGTAGTGTGCCGTCGGTGTCCCCATCTCCCTCCACAAACCAGACACAAAATTCTGTGTCTTCTTGATTACCATTGACCATCACGACCTTTAAATGAATCCTTTCAATCATCCTGTGCACAGGCTTTTTTCCTCTGAAAAGCATTCCTGTTCAACATGCTCATGACTGGTTCGATAAACCATATATCCAACATCTGTCTCCCTTTCTTGCATAAATATGCTGACAGTTCAGCTTCCCCACTGCTTTTTGGAGCCGCCTGATGCAATATTTGTTATAAGAGGAATGTAAAAAATAAGACTATCTGGAAAGAGTAAAGGCATGCCAAAAAGGCGACCAAGGCCTCCAATGATGGCAAGCCACACAACCTTGGTGCCAAAAGAAGGTTTTGTTGCAAACTGAGATCCAGCGAATATCAACAAGCTTGGCTCCGTGCAAGGACTGAAAAGGATGAGGGGTTTCTGCATTCAAATAACCAGAAACCAATCCATGGAGGGTCTGCTAGAACAACCATTAAATATTGAAGGTGGCCATTGACCAAGCCAGCAGCCAATGAATGACTCTATGGGTGTTGATGATTGATAATTTTCTAGTCAATCGAAGGACCAGATTAATCTGCACTCTTTCGAGTCATGAATATTGTTAGAAGGCAGACAAGCTTAGAGGGAATTGGCCCTGTTTAATTGGAACTGTGCTAGTGTACCCAACCACTGTGGCCTGATTTTCCTTTGGCATGGGAGTAGAGAATTTTAAATTGGTTACAAATAAGATGGCAACATGGGCATTCACGCTAAGGACATCGACTCAAAAATCACCAAGATGTTTTGGATAATGTGCAACCAAAGAAAAAGAAAAGATACACCGAATGGGTCGTTTGCACAATAAGAGTTTTCAGACACATTTTTTTTTTTTAAATTATATTTTATTGCAGAGTTATAAACAGTAGGAAAAAGTAAACAGCCAGTGCACTTGTGGGCCCCCCCCAGCCAATAACAGTTCACAGTTGTACACAGCCTTTTAGCCCGCATCCCGGAGGCCGGGCGGCATATCAGATCGCTCTAGAGGAGCACAGCACAGTGTACGTCCCATTGGAACCCTGGCATAAGGTCGTCCTACACATCTGCTTTTACCCCCCCACCCACAACAACACCATTCCCGTCAGCCATCCCCGCAATATCAACACAATAGCCCCCATCGGGACCTGCTCTAGGCTATTCGGCCTTCGTGACAGGCCGTCCCATCCACCCAGTCCGCCCGCCGCTCAATACCCCTTGTCCCAGTGGACCCAGGCCTCCCTCAGCAATCCTCCAATGGCTTCCGGCCCCCCCAAACCCCTCTACAACTAACCCCCCAACACCCCCCCCCCCTTGGCAACTGCTAAGGTGTGTGTTTCACTCAACCGAACTGGATGGTTCCATTACAGTGCACATTGACATATTGCTGTGTTCGCCCCGTGGTGTCCATCGGCTTAGTCCTCGCCGTCCCCATCCTCAACCAAAGCATCACGCAGAGCCTGTACCACTAACTCCCATGCACGCGCCGCATCCAGAGCCTTCTCATTCCCTAACTTCACTGCCTGCTTCATCCGGAGCACGCTCTCGCAGTCAGACCATCGCAGCAACTCATTCTTCCATCTACGCAGTGAGGGACCCCCCCTGGCCTTCCAGTGCCACGATATTTCCCTTTGAGCCAATATCAGCCCCAGATCTATGAATTTACTGGTCACCTTGGTGTGCTTAGTATGCGGGAACCAGAGCAATAGACACGTCGCCATGTCGAACTCCACCTCTCTGTCAGTCACTTCATTCAGGAGTTCCCCTACCTCTGCCCAATAAGTCCCTAGTCGTGGACACCCCCAAAACAAATGGTCCATGTCCGCCCCAAGGGACGAGCACCGGGGACAACAGGCATCCAGCACCCGAAAGTGCCGCTGTAATTTCTCTGGAGTTAGGTATGCCCTGTGGAGCACATAAAAATGGACCTGCTGAAAGCGCGCGTTCCTGGTGCCCTTCCACGTGCGTCGCAGGATATGGCCCCATGCCGTGTCCGGTATGGGCCGGCCAACGCTCCCCTCCCATTTAGCCTTGAGCACATGGAGTGGTTCCAGCCCGTCGTTCAGCATCCTATTATGGAGGCACGTCACAGCTTTGAACGTACCAGCCGCCATCACCACATATTGGCATGCCATAGTCGTCGCCGGTTCCAGGAGCCCCCCTTTCCAGTGCTTCTGCATGGCAGCCACTACAGCCGCGTGTAGGAGGAAGCCCCCCTCAGGCAGTCCGAACTGGTCCCGGAGCACATCGAACGGTGCCAACGCCCCATCGACATACAAGTCACCCACCACCTGCAATCCCGCGACCTCCCAATCTATCAGCGGGGACCAATCCCCTCCGTGCGGCAAAGCCGTCAACATCCCGATCGGAATCTCCGGGGCATAAGGCCGCGACGCCTTCGCTCTCCGGAGGCTCCTCTGCCAGCACAGTCGGAGCGTCCGCTCCTCCATGGTGAGGGCCCGTAAGTCGAGCCGTTGCTGCATAATGATGTACGACAGCACATGGCGCTGTATCCCCCGTCCCCGGTCCTCTTCCGGCCCCCTGAATACCCTGGCCACGTTCTGCGTAAGGACCTGCAATTGCGCCGCTAAATAATACAGCTCCAGGTCGGGCACGGCCATGCCCCCCTCCAACTTGGGGCGAAGTAGCGTGCTTAAGGCTATCCTGCGACGGCCATGCCCCCACAGAAAGCCAATAAACATCGACCGCAGTTCCCTAAACACCCCCTGGGGAATCCAGACAGGGAGCGTTCGGAAATAATAAAGGAAGCGGGGGAGCGCCACCATCTTCAACAATGCTATCCTGCCCAGTACAGTCAGCGGGAGGGTCGACCAGAAGGACAAGCTGCCCCGCAGGGACCGGACACAACGGCCAATGTTACCCTCTAAAAGGTCAGTAGCCGAATGATAAATGCGGACACCCAAGTAGGTGATGCAAGAGGGTTCCCACTCCACCCCCAGATCGTCGCTAGGGGCAGGCGATCCCGCTCTCAGCGGAAACACACAGGTCTTCGCCCAGTTGACCTTAAGGCCCGACAGTCGGCCAAACTCAGACAACAGATCCATCGCTCCAACCAGGGCCCCCGAAGTGTCAGCTAGGTACAGGAGCAGGTCATCCGCATAGAGCGATATATAATGCCATCGCCCATCACTCACGATTCCCGCGTAACGGTCGCCGGACCTCGCATGGACCGCCAAGGGTTCCATCGCCAGGGCAAACAACAGAGGGGAGAGAGAGCATCCCTGTCGTGTACCTCTGCCCACCGGATACGCGGCAGATATCATGCCGCCCAACCGAACTCTCGCCGTCGCCGAGTCATACAAGACCCTCGTCCACCTCCGAAACCCATCTCCCATGCCAAACCGCTCCAGCACTCCATCCAAGAAAGGCCATTCCAAACTATCGAAGGCCTTCTCGATATCCACGGACAGAACCGCCGGCAAACCTTCCTCGCCCAAGATGGCGTCCATTAGTCCCACCAGGCGGCGGATATTCATCGCCGTGCTCCTCGCGGGTATAAACCCGGCCTGATCCCTGTGCACCAGACCCGTCATGTGCGGTGCCAGTCTAGTGGCTAAGATGCGACTCAGGATCTTGTAGTCCACCGTCAGCATGGACAGCGGACGATACGACCTCACGTCCGCGGCATCCCGGCCAGGCTTGAGGAGTGGCACTATCAAGGCCTCCCGCATGGAGGCAGGCAATGTCCCCTTCTCGAAGGCCTCCGTATACACCACCAGCAACCTGGGTGCCAGAGCGTCTACATAGTGCTGGTAAAACTCGATTGGGAATCCATCCACCCCAGGTGTCTTGTTACGGGCCATATGCTTGATAGCCGCTCGAATTTCCGTCAGCGTGACCGGGCTACCCAGGTCCTTCGCGTCATCCTCGTTCAATACCGGAAGCGGCCTCCCCCCCAGGTACTCCGCAATGTCCCAAACCCCCGCTCCCAGCTGACTCCGGTACAATTCCTCATAGTAACCCCTAAAGCGGTCCAATACAGCTACCTGAGAGTACACCATCTCACCCCGCGCGTCAATAATGCTGAGGATCGGGCAACCCCTCAGTTCCGGGCTAGCTAATCTGGCTAAGAGGGTACCCACCTTGTCCCGACCTGCGTGTGCCCTAATAATGTACTGCCTATAATCATAGCATCGCAAACGTTCCGTCTCCGCGGCCACCGTTTCCTTCGCTTCCAATAACTGGGCCTGTAAACCCGGCCTGGTTGGCCTACGGCGCTCCAGGTCCCTCAAAGCGTCTTCCGCTCTTATTAAGTCATTCAGCACAGTCGTTCGAGCATTCGAAAACCTGCCCAGGCACACCCCTCGCACCACCACTTTCATTGCATCCCATTCAGCAGACCTGCTCGTCGCCGTACCTTCATTCACACCGAAGTAACTATCAATGCCCTGCCGGACCGCATCATCGAACACAGAATCCTCTAGCGTCTCCGGGCGAAGCCGCCATGTTGGTATTGCGGAGCGCTCCCTCTGCCACTGTATATGCACCAATAGGGGGTTATGATCGGAAATTGTCCTAGCAAGGTACTCAGCATGGGTAATTAATGGGGCTAGGGAGCTCCCGCAAAGCACCGAATCAATCCTAACATGTAAATCATGTAGTGCGGAATAAAAGGAGTAATCCCTGGTTCCCTTGTGTCCCTCCCTCCAGACATCCAGCAACCCCCATCGTTCCTGCCAGTCCTTCCTGTGTGCTGCCAGCCTGCGTACAGGAGAGTCCACAAGGGGGGGATGGGACCTATCCAGAGCCACATCCGTAATCGAATTGAAGTCCCCCCCTAGAACTATCGGACCCGCCAGGAAAGAGGCCAAGGACCCCGAGAGGCCATCAAAGAATCGGCCTTGGTCAGTGTTCGGTGCATAAACACAACAGAAAACTACATCCCGTCCATACAGTCTCCCCTCCACCGCTACAAACCTGCCCTCCGGGTCTATGACCTGATTCAGCACCTGAAAGGGTATCCCCGCCCTCACCCAAATCAAGACCCCCCTGGCATACGCTGAATAAGTGGTACCAAAAACCTGGCCCCTCCATCTCTTCTGCAAGGCAGCGCACTCTTTCTTGGTGAGGTGAGTCTCCTGGAGCAGAGCTACCTGAACCCCCCTGCGTACCAGGTATGCGTGTACTTTGCGACGTTTCACCATAGTCCGCAGCCCCCGGACATTCCACGTTAGGCATTTCAAATTAGGTAATGTCCCCATACCAAGTCCGTACAGTCCGAATTAAGCTCCAGTGGTTCATAACCCCCCCAATGCAGTTGCCCCCCCCCAAACAACCCCAAAACTGAAACATTCCCCAAACCCCACTCCCCAGGACAGAGCACACGAACCCAACGGCCGCCCCCATCCAAACCATGATCTAACTTCTCGCACACTTACCCTGTGGTCTCCACCACAGTCGGCCTTAAGGGCCTAGGGGGGGTGAGTCGCCGCCGACCCCAGCCAGCGGAGCCCGCGTCCCGCCCTTCATCCCCTCTGATACACTCAGCACCCCCATCCGGCAACCCGCCCTCCAGCAACAGGATATCACCCTACCATGAAGTCCTGATCCAGGCCAAAGTCTATCTTAACCACAGCAAATCTCGTCCGAGGTCTGTGGGGTCACTGTCGGCCCCTTCTGGCTCTCCGCCTCCGAAAGTTCCCCTCCGGTTCTGCTACCTTCTCCTCCCGAGTCCGTTTCAGCCCGTTCACTGGTCTGCTGCGACCCCGTAATGGCCGCCGTCGCTGCAAGTGCATCCTTCTTCTCCGCCGCCATTTGAGCCTCCCGCTTCTCCCGCTGGCGCCTGTTGCGGGACCTGATGCGTTGTGACTGCCGCACCCGGGGCCGCTTGGGCTGGTCTCGCCTACTCTGGTGCGTCCCGTCCGTCCCCGCTCTGTACGATTCAAGCCAGTGCCATGCCTCATCCGGAGTGTGGAAAAAGTGTGTGGTGCCATCCATGATAATCCGCAGCTTGGCCGGGTAGAGCAAGGAGTACTGAATGCCTTCCTCCCTGAGCTCCTTCTTCACAGCAAGGAACGATGCCCTGCCCTTCTGGACCGCCTGCGTGTAGTCCGGAAAAATCGTTACCTTGCTGTTCTCCACCCCATAAGGGCCCGACATCCTGGCCCGCTGGATGAGAAGGTCTCGGTCTTTGTAGTGGAGGAGCCGTACCACCATTGGTCGGGGGGGGCGGCCAAGCCCCGGCGGGCGAGCGGGCACCCGGTGAGCCCGCTCCAGAGTGAAAAATGGAGTAAGCCCCTCCGGCGCCACCACAGTGCGGAACCAGTTCTCCATGTAGGCCACCGCATCCTCCCCCTCAATCCGTTCCGGCAGGCCTACGACCCGCACGTTGTTCCGCCGATTGCGGCCTTCGGCATCCTCCACCCTCCGCTCTAGAGTGTCCAGTCGGGCCAAAATGTCTGCGATCCTGTGCTCCGCTGTCACCACCGAGGGCTTCAGGTCCAGTAACAGTTGGTCATGATCCTTGACCCGATCTGCCAGCTTCGTGTGGTCCGCGCGGAGCAGCCCCAGGCCCGTTGCCACCTGGGCAATATCGTTGTGCAACGCCTCCTTGGTGGAGGTGATCGCCTCAAGGATGGCATCCAAACGTCGGTTCAGTCGCTGTTCCTGGTCAAGCTCCGGGGAGGGACTCTCATTCAGCCAGGACGATGTCGCCGAGTCCCCCTCGCGGCTCCCGGGCATCGGCCCTCCGGTCGCCGCCATGTCAGGGTGCTGCGTCACAAGTCCAGCCACCCGTACTACGGGTGCCCCCGTGAGCTCGTGCCGAGTGCCGGGTACCGGGCAATGTAGTGCTACCGCCAATGGACTCAGGAGCAATGACCAGGCGGATGAACCCAATTCCGCCCCCCCCGCTGGATCCGTGGGGGTAGGACGAGTCGTGGGACGGTGGTCGACGAGAACCCTCGATCTCCTGGGTGAATCGGGCAGCGTCCCCCGGTCTCCAGGCTTCACGCCGCCAATCTCAGTGCGTCGGGCAGCCGGGCACAAGGTCCCCTCCGCTTGGCGACAGTCGAACTCAGGGCTGAAGTTCGGGACCGTCCGACCTCCACGCCGCCATTTTCTTCACACCCCGATCCACACCTCGGCCGCCCCTTCCTCGATCTTCGCGGGGCCAGCAGTCCCCCAGCGAGTCACCGAGCACGTCCAGCTATCTCCTCAACCTTCAGAGGGCAGGACCGTCATCTCCGGGTCGCCTCGGGTCCCGAAAAACAGGAGAATTAGCGGGAATCCGCGCGGAGCTGCGAGCTCACGCCGCCATCCCGATCGGCGTCCAAGCCACGCCCCTCCAAGAGTTTTCAGACACATGACCAGAATTTTGGTAAATCAACTGAAAGTAATTTTTACTCGTCCAGTACTACTATAAGGGAAACTTCTTTGATGATGTGACAGATTGATCACGATGAGCAAAGAAATGGAGCCAAACGTTTGTGCCATCCTCCTTTCATTGAAATCACAAGCGGTGATCTCTTAACAGGTCCTTCGAAATTCATCTCAATGCATGTTAAAGTGTAAGAACCTAATGCAAGTCCTGGGGTTTCTTTCATGAGATGCACACCTATGGAGCTAAAACTGGGAGTAAAATCCCTTTTCTCTCTGTTTAGGATTGAGGTCAATTTAACCTCTTCTATGCTCATGACGAGCTGAGCTCGTCCACGGCGCTCCGGTGCTCATGACGAGCTCAGCTCGTCATGAGCCGTGAAACGCTCGCATGCGGGGATAATTCCCCTGCTGTGCTGAGCGTTCCACGGCAGGTAATGCACCTGTGAGCACAGGAGCGCCGTGCCTCATGACGAGCTCATCTCGTCATGAGCATGCGGGTGCTGTGCGCGCCCCCTCCCCCCCAGCACAGCGGGAAAATAACCCCTGCAGCGAAGGGGTTAAGCTATTCAGGACATGTCACAACAACAAAGTCTCAAGACACTGAAGCAAGATAAAGTGTACTGCTATCATTGGGATTAGCATGCCTTTCAAAATCCTCATCAGTGTATCTTTTTAAGAAACAGTGTCGCCTGTTTTTAGTAACTTTGATCTTTGGGTTGCTTTAGACTATATTCTAGGTATGATTTCAGCCAGGTCTTGTGGAGTGTTGCTCATCTGATGCACAACATGGATTATGGTGGTGATGTGCAGTTTATTGTTCGCTTATTGGTTGCACTGTTCCAGGAGACTGGGGTTTTCAATTTTTAGCATGCCGGGAAATAACATAATGGGAATTGGCTCATTGTATTACTGTTTATTTAAAATGCAGCCCTTTTCATAAAAAAGTAAAGATGCTGATAGCAATTACCATATTTTGAGGATATTTCCCTTTGGGGTGGACCAAAGACACAGTATTGATATAGATCTGTGGACAGTGGGTCAAACCAGCTACTTCTGAGCTTTCTTTTTCTCTCTGATAAATCATTTAAGTTGATCACAGGCAGTTCAGTCAAGGAGTATGCATTGTTACCAGTTGTAAGATTCCTCAACCTGTGTGGATGAAGTTCGACTTTGGGAACACTTATGCTCTTTATTTAGTTCAAGAAACAAACTTTTTAAAAGAGTAAAATCTCAAGAAAGCCATGCACAACGGTTTTGGATTGGTGAATACATTTTCCAGGGCATGAATGGTAATGCAGAATGGTAAACTTTAGGAAGGTTCATGTGCAGCAATTAGTTGTATGTGCCATGTGTGTAGCTCAAGTACCAAACACTCTTGTAAAGATATGGAGTAGTTGTATGTTGTACTCTTTTTTTTCTTTCATGATCTTGACAGAGCATAAATTAACCTGTAATAAAATCGTCTGAGTATTTGTTGACCGTTTGGAGATCGTTAGCATTGCAAGGCTGGTAAAACTACCCACAGTAGCAGCAATGGGGTTTATACAAAGTGTACTAATCCAGAATAAAATAAATACATTGCTTGTTGTGTGCATGTGCCAGGTTATTTTGATGAGTTTCTGGATGTTTATGTCCAAATTGGAGAACTGTTTGGAAACTAAATTATATCTGATAGTAGACTCTTCTATGAGCAAGGCTAGTTTGATTCTGTATGGCGGTACGTGAAAAACATATTTTCAAATTACCAGAAGGCAGGATCGTATTTCCATCGAGTAAAGAAGCTTAGCGCAACATATACAACTTTATTCCCAATCAGGAAGGGATTTCAAGTCTCAAAATAGGAGAAATATTCTCAGATACAAACATTGGCAATGTGAAATTGTTTAGCAAAATTGTATTTGGTATATTTTCTATTAAAAGATTGCTGCCCTATGTACTAATATTGCTTAGTGCGTCAAGAAATATACACACAAACTCTATAATGAAAGAGGTGCTAAAGAGTACTAATGTATTTCTTTCAATAATTCATGTTGGTTTTGATTCCAACGATTTTGAGACTGTATTGGTAAACTCTAAACTCATGAATTTACAGGGTTGAATAATCTCCAATTAGGGATTTTTAAATGTAATGTGTCAAAGTAAAGTGCATTACTGGTGGAGAAGTGTGGCTCAATGGTTAGAGCGGCAGACCCTGATGCAGAGGTCTAGCCCGGGACCAGGGTTCAATTCCCTGCCTCGGCGGGTCTTGGGCTCAAAATTCCACGGACCTGATAATTCTCGCCTTGGTGCCTATTCCAATAATGGAGTCCCACTCTGCAACTCTGGGCAATAGCTTGCTTAATCTCCACAACGGCCCCCACAACGCTAAGGATGCCTGGCCTCCACCTTGGGGAAAGCCAGGATGGGTTCCACAGCGGTATTCGTACAAGCGCCTTGAGACCGTTGCGGGTGAGTAGTGCGCTATACAAGTATCAATTTACATTTACATTTACATTACTGTCAATGGTGTTTACGGTTCGGCTGACCAAATTCCAAGTTTTATTATAATCTATTATTTGTATAGCACTTAATACACCTATGTGGGGCGCTGAGGCCCTTGTATACCAGGTAGCACGCTACATTGCGTGGTTGGAAGAGTGTTTTGTTTGATCTTGTGTGGGAAGTATGTCCATCCATGTTGTGCATGATATCCACAGTAGTGGTAGGTAATAATGGGGTAAACCCTTACCTCATCGACCTGGGTCAGTACAATGTTATAAGAAAAGGGGTGGTCGATTACAAAACAATTAAACATCTCATTACTTCAACATAAAGGTACATCCACCAAGTAAATGTCATTTAAATTGCATTTAATCCAACTATTCACAGTGATTTTAAGCAGTTACGCATATACTATATTTCATATTCATACAATACATGGTTAATTGCATATAATTCTTCAATCCGTGCTCGGTGATTGTCAGATAGAAAAAGGGGATTAAAAGGAGGGTAGGGTGTGTTTGGAAAAGAATGAGGGACAAAGAAAAGGAATTGTGTCCTATAAACAATTCTGTCTTAATTCAACAGAACATTTCCAGTCATATTACAGATACGTGTATGTGTTGGTGGTGATGTCGACGTTTCGACCCCCAAGTTTTAATCCCCTTTTTCTATCTGACAATCACCGAGCACGGATTGAAGAATTATATGCAATTAACCATGTATTGTATGAATATGAAATATAGTATATGCGTAACTGCTTAAAATCACTGTGAATAGTTGGATTAAATGCAATTTAAATGACATTTACTTGGTGGATGTACCTTTATGTTGAAGTAATGAGATGTTTAATTGTTTTGATATCCACAGTAGTGCAGTGTTAATGTCACAAGAAGCAACATTTAACAGTATGATGAATGACGAAGTGTGAGAGATAGTAGCATATTTTTAAAATGCGTGTTATGCTGGTGGCTCTAATTAGCTCTGTAGGTCATTTTAATTATAATAGAAGGGCCTTAACTAAGACTGCAAACCAGCCCCAACATTATTTATTGTGTTGGTAGTTTATCTTGTATGTTCTCTATCCAATTTATTATCCTACCTGTAGGAGGTCACTCACAATGTGATATGGAAGAGATATCCAGCACCAATAAAGATTGAGAGAGATCTGAAATCTGCCGGGTAGACTGCATTACAGTCTTTCTCTTCATTTTTGTCATTATGAGATGTCAATTGAAGAGATTCGCCAAAATGGACTGTATTATTTGCATCCTTTTTGTCATTATAGCTCGTCAGTTCTCAGAGTAGATGGACTATGTTGGAGTCCTCCATTGACCAGCAATTTTTGGCAGAGCTATTTGGTCTTGACAGGGCTGTCTGGTTCATATTGAGTGGTTACTTAAGCTTGAAGTTACAGCCTGGATCTGTGTCCACCATTTGCCAACAAAGTTCAACAGGTAATTTCATACATAGTGTGCCTGTACCATTGATGATGAGGGATCAAGTAATGAATTGATCTATGATATGGTGTCAAGGTTTTTATCAATTGGATACTGTGAGGATGTCATAAAGGCTAGATTAACTCTATTATTTCTGGTTTTTAGAGGTGGAAGGTAGGGTAGATAGTTTTTTTGTATGCTTGGGAGTTATATTGTCAGAGTCCCATCTGTCATTAGGAAGGGGGTGGGTCTTTAGGTTTAGAGCAGCAGTGGGTACTTATACTGTCGATTGGAGAGGCGTAGTTATTATAGTCCATCCATATTTCATGGTAATTGTGAGGTTGTGTTGGCTGGAGCACCCCAAATTGGACTGAATGTTGTCTTCCTGGTATGATGTGCTGCTTCGTGCTGTTCCGCAGGTCCTAATTGTGCTTATATTAAGAGAAAGATTATCATTCTGGGTTCTATCCTAGGGTCAGCTGTTGATGTGATTATCTTGGGAACACCATGTTTTCACCTCTCTCCTGGACGTTAAGTGCTCCTGGTTGCTTCATCGTGGCAGGCAATGAAATGCAGAGCTTGGAAGTTCTTACAATGAATGTAGATCCTCTTATGGATTACTTATGGTAAAAGGGGTATGTTAATTTGTGGTGCTAGTCTGGAGAACGGTGTCATATTTAGTTTTGTAATGCTTACATTTAATTTGTAGGTACAGCCGTCCTTTTCATTGGGATGCTCTGTCGACGAATAAAAGTGCTTTGAACATCGTTCTACAGATAGCCAGTGAAGTGTTTGTAGGACGAGCGTTGTTTAGGGCTTAGGCAGCAGAGAAGACTTGCTACATTGTTTTGTGTTTAGTGGATTTTTGAATATTGAGAAGTAGGGGGCTCAAGGTTATAGTCTATTGGCATAATGAAGCTTGGAGATCGCTAGAGTGAGGCTAGCCTGTAGTTTCTTGCTTTTTGGTGGCAATGTATGTTTATTTCTTTGGGGCTCAAAGTATGAAATGCACTCAGCCCTAGTTGGTTAATTTCCTTCCTGAGTACCAGAAGTGTTTACCTGGCTTAATTCAAACAGATTAGAGGAGGGGCACCACCTGTTGAATCAGTTTCCCACTATCGGTGCAAGTTTTAGACAGTTTCATTGGGATTTTATTTTGAAAACATTTGGTTAAAGAAGGCAGTGTAAGAGACAGCAGTTCATGTGCTTACTTTGTAGAATTAAACAAAATGTCTTGTGTCCAACATTGGAGTATGGGCATTCTAACCACACTGTCCGGATACAATTGTGGAGATATGAGCATGCATATCAAAGACCATTGCCAGTTAGGATATAGTTAGATGATATGCTTTCTGTATCTTCCAGAACAGGGCCCGGGAGTATGTTTTCTAGATTCCCTGACACTAAGGACGTTGTCAGTGTTCCAACATGAAACAGAAATTCAGTTGGGCTGCAACCACCCCGTAACCCACTGAGCAGGTCTTGAGTGAGATGTGTTTCAGGTAATGATCAATTCTGTAAAATGTCACAGGGATATTTAATGGAATCTAAGCCCTCTTTCATAATAGATAGGCACACTCAAGAATTCTAATAAACAATTGATCTGTTGTAAAGATGTTTTTTAAAACAAAATCCTACCATCTTGTCCTAGTGCACACAATATGTATTGTAACTATGATAAAAACAACCAGGATCTGCAAATTTTACAAGAAGTGTGAACATCAGGAAATATTGCAACATATTGGCTGCCTAACTTTATATCAATCTCGCGCTCTTATCTGTGGTTTACTAAGCTAAACACAGTACCAATAGAAAAGGCTAATTCAAGTCTTAAAGAAGGTTTACACCCACAGATCTGCTCTGAACAGTGATGCTTTTGTTCAGTATAATAGCATTGTCCGCTATTCTCGTATGCATTGGCTGATAAGCTCAGCCAGCTAATGCTAAATGCACCTTCCATTCAGCCTTAAGCAAAAGTAGGTAAAATGATTCTGCATGGCCTGTCCGGTCTTCTGGCAAGAAGTTCTTTTGCTTATCACCCCCTGCTCTTAACTTGTATAATATCGTCAGGTTATTGTTGAATCTTTATGAATAAATGAGCAGAAAAAGCCCCCGATACACTTTTACTAGTTTTCATTCTGTGCCTTTGCATAATAATATTAAACAAAAAATTGAATTATCAGCATCCATGAAATCTTGTTCAAAACTAATAAACAGTTATTTAGAACAGAGTATTAAAATCAAATTAAATACTGTGATTATATTCAAGCAGACTTGGTTATCATGTTGCAGAGAATAATGACATCAATAAATGTGCATTCTATATTTGTCACATTCCTCAATAACCAAGATGTGCAACTTAAGAAGGGGGATACCAAGAAGGGGAAAAAAAATAATAATTAAAACAGAATGGCCTTAACAGACTGCATACCAGCTCCAAAGTTATTTAGGTATTATTGTAGACTTTACACAAATAAAGGGGACGTGGGGCATCCTAAAATTGGATTGAGGCGCATTAGCCCTCCTCTGCATGCCATCCCTCTACTCTCTTAAAGATCAGATAAATTAAAATCGCCATAAAATATATGTTGGAAAAACAAAAATAATGGCATTTGGAAAAGCAAACAGGAAGTGACATTGAAGAACAAATCCTTTTATTCTCGAAAAGAAATTTCATGTAAACATCTTAGGTTTTACTTTTCACCAACAATAGTTTGGTTAGTTGAAAGTGTGCATTGCGGTGGATACTTAATATCAAACGTAGTCAGGAGTATGGAGAGCAAAATGTGCTTCTCTTGCTGAAGACATATTCTTTGACGGTGGTTCGTCTACTTTTGTAGGTTAGCAAAATTTGGAAGGCCAAAAATCACATGTAGTTTAGCGGTATGTTTTGGCTTTCTCTATGTCTGGGTTTGGTCTCTGTAATGATTTTGGTCTATTGTCCCTGGCCTTCTCAACTGTGAAGAAATTCATGTCTCCTTTTCAATCTGTATGCGAGGGAAGGCTAGCATGAATTCACCAAGCCAAGCTTTTTGAGAAAAGGATACTTTGATTCTTCACTTCAGCTAACTTGTTTCACTAAATAAAGTAATATTAAATAATCTCAGATAAAAAAAAAATAATAATTGCTAGCTTGGAAAATTGCGTGGAAATTTGAAACTGAATTAAAGAGAGACTTTGCATCACATATATTGTAACCATTATACCAGACGTATCAGACCGACTTTCAGTGTTATCCTGCTCATTTGCCTTCTTCAGTGTGGAGGAGAGGCCTTTTGAAAACCCATCTAGCTTTGGCCATCCGTCTAACAGAACTGTATAACAGAGTCCTAAGCAGAGTAAGATTTTACTAGTGCACGAGAGGACTGTAAAAGGGACTTTTCCCCATATTTTACTTGTGTATCATTTACGTGAACAATTTTTTAATGTATTCTCTTGTAGGATTCCCGAATTTCCTCGTGTTCAATTAAATTGTTTAATATTTTCCCTTGTTTTCAGTTACGTTCTGTTTACTTTACACATACTTATCTGGTAGTTACGTTGTAATTGGTTAGGGAGTTGGGAATGTATTTTGTTACTCTGAGTGGCTGTTTAAGGATTTGAAAACACAATGTGTGGTGCTTTTATTTATTAACGTTCCAATTGGTATAGAATTTACTTTCGATAGTTGACTATTTTGTAGGCTCTGTCAACGCAAGTTGCCACGGGTTCAGCTCATATTCGTTTTATTTGATATTTGCAAGCTATAATTTGAGACTATTAAATCCGGTACAGTATCCGGTTAAGCATTAGATGCATCCTAATTAAGTAAATTGCTATCTTGCAGATCAGACAAAATGTGCTATTTATTTTGTTGTTAACAAGATATTTTGCAGTTTGGCAAAAAATCGCCACATGAGTTAGACTAACAATCTTGAACTTGGCTCAGAACACTGCGGACAACCAGTATAGTGACCTAGAGAAGGAAGAAAGAGTGTCTCTTACAAACACAGCTGATTGGTTTAGCAGCAGCACCAGAGAGCCCTACATCAAATAGCAGACCAAACTTGAGAGATCACCTTGTCACCATTTGTTTGTGTGTAAGATTAAGAGGAAAAGTACGACCACAACAGTGCACAGAGCAGAAGCACCCAGGACAACCAATAACCAAGTAAATCTGTTGCATTCAGATTCACTACAAGTTGTTATATTTTATGGGGCTCTCTTGAAAGTCTGGCAATGGTTCTGGCCGTTCTTACCCTACACTGGACACCCCTGGTAAAGAAGGTAGCATTATTTATGCTAAGTTTGTCGTATTTACATCAACTAAAAACCTACGGCTAAGATATTTTGTGGGATAACCACCAATAGTTAAAATCCCTCATTTGGAGTAGTTTTTGATACTCTGTTCTACAAGGCATAGAGAGCCTTTTCTGTTTGGGTGTCGGTAAGAGGTGGTCATGGTTAATGATGCCCAACTGGAGGTCGAAGAAGCCAAAACAGGAATTGACATACCACCACAGGTCATCCGAAACGCTGCAGCCACACTCATTCTTAACATATCAATGCCTCCTCATATTACAGATCATCAGATAGAACTTCAATGGCTCCCTGTCCCAAAAAGGATCAGATTTAAAGCTGGGATGATTACATTCACAACTCTTGCCTTTTATAGGACATGGCTACATTCAACATGTGTTCCACAGCTACACGACTGTAAGGTCTCTCAGGTCTTCAGACGCCAACTTCTTGGCAATCACTGGAATTCGGGGTTCTAGATTGGGTGGATGCTTTTCTGGCTCCTAGGTGCACACCATTCGCACTCACTCCTTAGCAACTTACGCCTCCTAGCCACAAAACACCGGAACTCACTCCTAAGTGACTTATGCCTCGCTGCTCATGAATCTTTATTTTGCAGTTAACTAAAAACGTGCGTTTAGTTCGGGCTCCAGCTAGCAGTACTAGCCACTCCACACCAGGATGCATTAACCAAGGCAGCTGTTCAAACTTTACTGAAAAAAAAAAGTAATTAAGTAATTCATTCATACTTTCACTTTGGCATGCTTACACTTCATGTACAGATATTGTAGAGTTCCGTGATTATTCTCATATACCTCTTCTGTTTTTCATTTGTGAATGGTAGTATCTATAGCTGGCTATTTGCACTCTCTTTGTAACTCACTCTCGCTCGAAGGTATTAAAACTTTGTGTAAAAGCGCTTGGAATGTTGCTTTTTCACACCTGCAAGGGAAAAGAGGGCGCACTGGAGTCATATCCGCGATAAAAGAAAAATGCACTATTCACAGCAGTTTCCATTGTGCAACAAAGAGCCTTATATCCCTAAATCCAGGTCAGACGTGAGAGACATTCTCAGCCTGAGAAGTCATTGCTTTTGGCAACGTTAAGACATTAAATTACAGGTTCCGTCTAACCAAAGGAAAGCATTTCGCTGAATGCATTTTTAGAATACCTAACGCAAAAGGCCTTTAAAAAATGCACAGGTCTAGATCGCAAACACAGAGCCTTCCCTCCTAAGGATGGAGCGTTCCTCGCGCTGACGTAAAAATGTGGCGGCAAAATCAAAACAGCTTCTTGGCTCTCGACATTCATTAGGGAGTAGAAATGATTTAAAGAATCTTGAACTCTCTGCCTCCGCCTAACCACCTGGCTAGTCCTAAAGGACTCGAGCTCCTCCTGTTTGACAGACATATCGGTTAATTACCCTCAACCATACTTAAGTACTCTCTCCACCAGGATCTGAACTAACCTCGTTATGTGACCTCACCATCTCAATCGATGCTTTAACTGTGTACCTTTGACCAAATCTCTTGTAATTGTCTCATGGGGTAACTCCTCGTCCGAGTTTAATTACTGGAACTGGAACTCGCTGTAATCCATGTATCCTGCTACTGTTGTACAGCGCTGTGAGGCCTTCGGGACATGACCACGCTATTTAAAATTGCAAAAACAGAAATCTGACCTACAGTAGAACTACACCACACACTAATGAAGATGCCAACTTCATCATATACACACAAGAAAGCCTTGTCCATTTGAATTATAGCATCCTGACCTGGAAACCCACCTGGTAACGTGGGTCTGTCTTGAAGCTCATTTGTGAAGGGTCAGTTGTTGCACAGCTACCAGAGTAATACCAACAGCAGCAAAATGTTGCAGAACAGTAGGCTTCTGGCGCTGTAGTGGAATGGCAGTTATATACAAATAAGTCTTTCTTGAGGCCACTTAATTATGGCCCAATGATATGATGATATCAAAGTATGAGTAATCAAATTGTTTCTCACTCATTCTTTTGCTTTTTCGGAAAAGAAATCTTCTTTGTCATTAGATAGACTGGTCTTCGCTTTATGTACATGTATAACCAAAAACAAAGTTCACTTTAGATGCCACCAAAACAGCTGACGTGTTTCGCAGGATGAACTTGCATTGTCAGCGCAGTGTGTTCTTCTGAGTCAGTTTTAGTTCAGTGGTACAACAGCCGATCACATCAGAAACTTTGATACAAGTCTTCTCTGAACTCTTGATGGAGTTGTGTATTGTGTTTGTATTGTCTGGAAGTGTCTTATCCCGTTTCCTTCAGACGCGGGAATGTCATACTACTAACACAGCCTTATCATGGGTGAGACCAGAGGCATAGCTAGAGCTTGTGGCGCCCGGGGTTAACCCTCGGATTGCCGTCCCTCGAGAAGGTGGGGGGGGGGTTGGCGGGGAAAAAGGACGGCGAGCACTTGAAAGAGGTGCGAGAGACACGTAGTATCGCCGCTAATAGTTACCTCGATCATGCAAGTTACATGCACATACATGACGCGGTCCGAGGCTACACAGTTGAATACACCGGTGACTGGCAGTACAAGAGAGAACACACACACTGCATGATCTATCTGGGGACTCAGAAAAACCGCATGCGACATCCATCAGAGAGCTGCGTGAACAATTACCTGGTAATCCCCACAGCACAATGCAAACATGCACATACATGACACTGTTCAGGGATCCATCATCTACAACTGACATTAAATGACCATACATCATGGTCCTCCATTAAAGCAGTGGGGACCTGCACAAACGTGATGTGCTCTGGGGACCCAAAACCTACGTAACTGTGTCGAAGCCTGTGATTCTTTATCTTTCAAAAACAGCAAATTAATTATTCACTGGGAATGACTCACTGTGTGCCCTTAGAACTAAACGCAGCACAAGGGGGTCAGTCAGCTCCACCTTGCCAACACAGACCGGATCCAAAGCCCACTCTGGTGGCCCAAAGGCAACAACCAGGGGTTGCGCCCTGTCATTACTTTTAAGCAGCAGCAACCAACTCCCTGGGAATGAAAAGACCTGTGCTCCTGGGACCCAAAACCAGCTTGTAATAGTGCATCTCTCCTTCATAGCAGCCTCAGCACACACGTATCCGAAGGTGACCAGTCAACCTTAGGAAAGAACCTTCCACTCAGTGCCACCACATGTCAATGCAACTTTATAACTTTTGAACCATTTGAGCTAAAAACAACCTCTTTAAAAATCTGCAGATTATGCAGAAGATAATGGATTATGTGGCAAATGCGGCATCTCCATAGCTACGCGAAAAATGCCATGCCTGCACAATCACATAATTCCAGTGGCCCTGTCCATAGGTCCCTGCTCAAGGAATCATTCTATCACTTGTAACAATCGACATACAAATTATTGTGGTGTGAATTAATGATGAGTAGAATGGTTTTTCATTTAGCCAATGGAAAGATAAAACATATTTTTGTTTTACTTTTTCCAATAATTTATTTTTATGTAATACTGCAAGTTGGTAATGGAGTAGGAAGAAATGTATTTTTTTTTAAAAACCTGAGTAAATCTATATGCTAATTATAAACAGATTTTCACTAACTTTTTGGGGAAAGGAAATCCTTTGCAAAGCGTTTCTGCCATATCACTTTTTGCAACTCCTAGGTACCTTGTGATGGAAGCCTGCATGCAGCCTCTTTACTGTGAGTGAGTGAAAGTGTTCAGGATGTCTGTGCGGTTCATTTGCACATCTTGGCACCTACTACCCCTGCTGATTTCACACCTGTCCCCAGGCATGAAACTAGAGCATGTCAATGGTTAATAATTAAATGAAACAACGTGGCAGGGCACAATGGGGCTTCAAGCCACTGTGAGACATTAGGATGAAACAAGCATTGGAAATGCAATAGGTCTCGCAATAGAATAGTTAGACATTTTTCTTTTTGCAAATGGAAGAGTGGCGTTGCGTGGATGAGTGGCGTTGCGTGGATGAGTGGCGTTGCGTGGATGAGTGGCGTTGCGTGTGTGAGTGGCGTTGCGTGTGTGAGTGGCGTTGCGTGTGTGAGTGGCGTTGCGTGTGTGAGTGGCGTTGCGTGTGTGAGTGGCGTTGCGTGTGTGAGTGGCGTTGCGTGTGTGAGTGGCGTTGCGTGTGTGAGTGGCGTTGCGTGGATGAGTGGGGTTGGAATGCAATAAGTATCGCATTAGAAAAGTTGTAGTTATTGGTCTTGTAAATGACATAATTTATTTATTTTTGCGATGTTAAAATTGCTATATTGATGGCTTTGTCATTTACAATGCCAATAGTTATAACGTTTGCAAATGTGACACCTATAGCATTTGGAATGCAACATGTTTAGTATTTACGTGACTTATATGGCAGCTCTGGTCGTTATGCTACATCTCTAGATAGTTTTATCTTCCGCAAATGTGACACCTATTGTAACACAATATGTGTTGTGAGGGTGAGGGTGAGGGGTTGAGGGTGAGGTGTTGAGGTGTTGAGGGTGAGTGAGGGTGAGGGTGAGTGAGGGTGAGGGTGAGTGAGGGTGAGGTGTTGAGGGTGAGGCGTTGAGGGTGAGTGAGGGTGAGGCTGAGGTGTTGAGGGTGAGTGAGGGTGAGGAGTTGAGGGTGAGTGAGGATGAGTGAGGGTGAGGGGTTGAGGGTGAGTGAGGGTGAGTGAGGGTGAGGCTGAGGGGTTGAGGGTAAGTGAGGGTGAGTGAGGGTGAGGCTGAGGGGTTGAGGGTAAGTGAGGGTGAGTGAGAGTGAGGGTGAGTGAGGGGTTGAGGGTGAACGGTTGAGGGTGAGTGAGGGTGAGGGTGAGGTGTTGAGGGTGAGTGAGGGTGAGTGAGGGGTTGAGGGTGAACGGTTGAGGGTGAGTGAGGGTGAGGGTGAGGTGTTGAGGGTGAGTGAGGGTGAGGGGTTGAGAGTGAGTGAGGGTGAGGCGTTGAGGGTGAGTGAGGGTGAGGGTGGGTGAGGGTGAGTGAGGGTGAGTGAGGGTGAGGCTGAGTGAGGGTGAGTGAGGGTGAGGGGTTGAGGGTGAGTGAGGGTGAGGGGTTGAGGGTGAGTGAGGATGAGGGGTTGAGGGTGAGTGAGGGTGAGGGGTTGAGGCTGAGTGAGGGTGAGGGTGATTGAGGGTAAGGGGTTGAGGCTGAGTGAGGGTGAGGGGTTGAGGGTGAGTGAGGGTGAGGTGTTGAGGGTGAGTGAGGGTGTGGGTGAGTGTGGGTGAGGGCGAGTGAGGGGTTGAGGGTGACTGAGGGTGAGTGAGGGTGAGTGAGTGTGAGTGATGGTGGGGGTGAGTGAGGGTGAGTGAGTGTGAGTGAGGGTGAGTGAGGGTGAGGTGTTGAGGGTGGTTGAGGGGTTGAGGGTGAGTGAGGGTGAGGGGTTGAGGCTGAGTGAGGGTGAGGGGTTGAGGGTGAGTGATGGTGAGGGTGAGTGAGGGTGGGTGAGGGTGAGTGAGGGTGAGTGAGGGTGAGGGTGAGTGAGTGAGGGTGAGTGAGGGTGAGGGTGATTGAGGGTGAGTGAGGGTGAGGGTGGGTGAGGGTGAGTGAGGGAGGGTGAGGGTGAGTGAGGGTGAGGGTGAGTGAGGGTGAGGGGTTGAGGGTGAGTGAGGGTGAGGGTGATTGAGGGTGAGTGAGGGTGAGGGTGAGGGTGAGTGAGGGTGAGGGTGAGTGAGGGTGAGTGAGGGCAAGGGTGAGTGAGGGAGGGTGTGATGCGAAAGCACAACATCTGAATCCCTGAGCTTGTGTTTGAATAGAAGATTGGAATACATTCTGAATGGCGTGCACTGTTAAAGCTTACCAACGGCCGGTGCCATGCTCTGCTAATAAGAATTAAGCTGCAAAAGCGCCTCACTCATGAGCCTGCACACTTCATTTCAAAGCAATATAAAGATGACTTGTTCCCGAGAATGTTTTATGGCTGCCTCGTTGTCGCTCTTGTACTCATCCGACCTTATTAATGTGTCTGGTATTAACAAAAGAATTTTCTTTTTGCCGATCTTGCTTTATTGCTTTCCAAATTTAGGAAAAAAAAGAAACGATAACGAGCTGGCAAACAGGCGAACACACTCGTCAAGCCAAGTTGTTTTTATTGCTCATCACAAAGGAATCAAAATCCGCTCCGAGCACTTTCAATGCAGGTTTCCGTGATTGCCCGAGACAGCGTTTGCCCAACAATGTCACAGAGGTCAGCCGAGAAATAAAATATGATATGCTTTTTTCAAGAAAGCACAACATCTGAATGCAGTGTCCGCGGTGTAAGAAGAGCCCTGGGGGAGGGAGCGAAAGGGATGCACTTGCAGAACAAAGGCAGACCTTCTGCTAATTGACTGAAAAATTAGCCCGGCCCCCTGTGGGAAGCACGCAGGCCAGCAGCAGATGGAGACACTTCGGACACTGTTGCAAGCCAGGCTCCCCACAACCTGCTGTGAAGCTGCCCGCAATTAAGGGTCACAACACTTTCTTGTTTAACAGAACACAAGCAAGATGAGAAAAATAACAAGCATTTGACCGCCAGTACCACTCATTTTTAGCCAGCAGCCCTTTTGTCATCAGACTTTCACCTTGAGCAGGAAAGAGGAAATCATTAAATAGAACAAGGGAGGAGAGAAGGAAAGGTGACAGAGAACTGCTGGAGGAGCAAAGAGGAGAAAAGAAATGCGACACGGCGGGCAGGGGAGGGGGCGGAGCGGGTAAAAAAAAAACAAGACGGAGGGAAAGGCAGATAAGGGGAGGGGGGAGGAGAAGTGCGACACGGCGGGCAGGGGAGGGGGCGGAGCGGGGAGAGCGGCATGTGGGTGTGAAGAAGCCGGGGCCTTTGAAGTGAAGCTAAGCTTCACTTCAAAAGGTGTCGGAGGAATGCGGCTGAGGGAACAGACGGCGATTGCGGCTGAGGGAACTGATGTGCACGCGCTTTTAAGCTCAATGCACATGCGCATTGAGCTTAAAAGTCACGGGCACTGCAAGGAATCGCCACGATTCCTTGCTTGCTAGTTAAGGTTGTTTAAGCCGCAATAGGCTCGCAAGCTCGATGCGCATGCGCATCGACAGGCGAGACCTAAAAACGGCCATTTTACAGTTTACAATGACCTAGGGTGGGCCATGGCAATCCTTGGGTGGGCCTGGCCCACCCTCTAGAACCGGGCCTGGTTGTAGGTATGATGTTACTTGTAGCACATATTTGGATGCAATGACGGAAACAGCAAAATACAAGTCAGGTGGCACACTATGCTAAATATAGATTTTTAGTGTGTTTTAAATCCACGCCCTTAATCAAATCGGCCACCCCCCTTTGAAAGACCCCCAGTTTTTTCATCCCTCTTAAAGCCCTGTTGGCACCTATGCTGCCACTCACTAAATACTCCTCTAAAAACTTTCCTCTTACCTCACTTGTGACTCGCTCCAGGGGCTCTATGCCAGGCAGCCAGGGGTGGTTGGTTCAAAGTTAATCAGCAACCAGAGAGCCAGCAAATCACCCAGAGAGCCAGCAAATCTCCCATTGAGCCACAAATGGCCCAGAGAGCAGCACTGCACTGACTGCCCCAGGCCAAAATGAGCGCCAGAGTGCGTAGCGGTGAAGCGCGTGACGTGTTACTGCTACGTCATTCTCATCGCGAGGGCAGGGCTGACCAAAATAATAAATAATTAAATGTCGCCCAGGGCCGTCATTGGTAGCGCTTGCGCGCTACAATATTGATTGACAGCCCTTGAGGTTGGGACGGACCTGTGGGGTAACAGTCAAGAGCTGAGCTCAGCAAATACTAAGGCGGGACGTCGTGGCCGCAATTTTGGAAGCTCTGTGACTGCCTCTGCAGTTATAACATCAGCAGGTCAAGTGGGCGCCGTGCACACTTTCAAACTGTGCCGCGTGTTGCACTGGTGGCCCGTTGCGGCAGCGGCGGCCTTTATAATTTATTTGTGGACACAGTGTCCCCAAATAAATTATAAAGGCCGCCGCAAAGAGCAACCAGGGCAGCGCGGCCGCCCGCAAAATGGTGCCGCCTGGGGCGGACGCCCCCCCCCCCCCCCTAGCTATGCCAGTGGGTGAAACTGCCCATTTGTTTTGTAACAATTGACAACCTTTGATCGAGCCAGCAGTGAACAAGCAACATTTGGATTTAACAGACTGGTAACGTGGAGATGAACCCAAAAGTGTTGTAAAACCTACATTACCTATTCAGGCTGGCAATCAGCGACGAGAAAGACAAAAATGCAAAAGGCCATTCAATATAAAGAATGCTTTCTGCCAAAGAACAAACTGGAACAAAAGTAAAGTAATCCAAAAAGACCTGCACCTTTTGTCTGCTACCTCTAACCTACCCCCCAGCTAAACGCATATTACCAATTGGTCACACCCTTTAAAATTGACCCATGATGCCTCTCTCTCGCATCTGCTCTCGGATCACAGGGATACTCCTGTTTTTTCTTATTTCGTACATACTGGTTTCTGAACACAGCTCTCCCTATGACTTTGTGGCGCTCTATCACAGAATCTACACTAAACAACCCATCCGCAGTAAAAACTGATGAGTCAAAGCTGGTCACAGCTAAACTTCTCCAGAACAGACTTAAAACAAGTAATGAAATGTTTAAACCTGACCTATTCTCTAGCTTGTATTTATTCAGGCAGCCCTGCCCCTGTCTCAGAGAAATGTCCCTAGTTCTGCAAAGCAACATTTGAATGCAAAGCAACTTTTTGCTTCTTCATTAAAAGTTTAGAAATACTTTTTCCTTTTAGACCCATCAAGGCCAACAGCCGTACACCTGGAGATACCCTAAAATACACTGCGCTGCCTAATAAAGCATACAGCACCATGAACAGAATGTCTGGGTCTGCGAGTGCTACGTTCAGCCCGCAGTAGCCATAATTTAGTACTGGTTAATGTTGACTGTGTTTTTAAATATCCTTGTAGTCTAAAAAATAATCACTGAAGGTTGCCCTTTTCTCTAGGTCCTGTTGTTTTAGGTAGCAACAAGCGTTGTCAAGTGTGGTGCTGCACAGTGTCCCAACTTTTAAAGGAATCCAGATATCTGAACTCCAATAGTTAGACAAAGGACTTTTGCCTTGGATGCACTCGAAGGGATTATCAGGATTTTTTTGGTACAAAATATTACTGTTACTTCCTCAACACACAATATAAGGAAGAGCACAGCAAAGTATTTTGGTGCCTCCTTAACGTCTGTGGACTCTAACTCCTTCTAACCCCTTAACTGTGCCCACTTTGCCCACAGCCCCCCCCCCCCGCATGCGGAGCCCTTTTTCTGCTATTTGGGGTAGTTAGCGCTTAGGGTTCCATAACTTTTCCTCTACTTAAGGTATCCATGCCAAATTTGCATCCTTATTTCCCAACATCCAGGGTATGTGAATTCTGATGGAGCGGATCGAGCAAATGGCCAAAATATAGTTGAATTTTGATTTTTTGTGAAAAATAGGAAAAAAATGCTTTGGATAAGTGTCTGTTTCTTTCCCTAAAAATGGCATCAGTGAACAGTTTGCTGTGCTAAAGTCCCCATCTTCTTAGCTTTCAGGAGCATGCAGAGCAGAATAAAAAATAAAAAAACATATATATATTTTTACCACCACAGTTTTGACATTTCTCAAAGAGGTATCTTATTTTTCGTATTTTTTTGGGCCCTCAACCTACTTTCAGTTTGTGGTGGAAAGAAGTGTGAAATCCATGGCTGATGGAAAGTAGACAAAATCCCAATTCAGACAGGAATCGTATGTGCAGATCGCTCAAGGTTTTCCAAAATAAACAAACTGCTAGTAATAAGAAATATTGAAAATTAATTTAAAATAAACGGCCATCTGTGACTATTTTTATCGGTAACCTTTTGTCACGATGGGCGATTTACAAAAGCAATACACCATTACGTCCACTAGACCCTTCTGGTTGCTGGGATATATAGGATTTGTAGTAGGGACCCAAGACACCCAGAGCCAACAATTAAGTTATTACCGTACAATGTTTTTTCTTAGGTCTCGCCTGAGCCAGCTCATGCGTTGCTCTGGCGAGACATTTAGTAGCTGCTTTAAAAGTGCTATCTTGCTGGCCATCAGCTTGCTATTATGTGCACAAGCACGTGCGACGTGCACAACACTTTATCAGGTTTCGCGCGCACCACTTGCTCACCACTCGCGTTTTTGGTTTTATTTCATTTTTGCACGCGCGCACACAACTCCCGGTCACGGCTAATGCTTGTTCTAGTTCAGGTATTGTGCGTTCAAGAGGTGGTATGTGATGAATGAAGGTGGTCTGACCAGGAAGATAGATGTCTCGCGGAATCATGGTGGAGTTATAAATAGAATTGGCTATGTTTCCAGTTGTCACGGGTGAGCTTGGGGGTTATGACCCTACGGCACTCTGAGCCAACTCCCTCGGTGCTGCATCCTCTGTATACTTAGGCGTGTGTCCTTCACTGTTCTGTGCCAGGCTTTCTCTTGGTAGGAGAGGCTTACAGCCTTAAAGCTGGCCCCATGTCTCTTTCTCACATATAAGAGTTACCATTGTCTTGACCCTCCTGGGCCTCCTTACTTTTGAAGAGTCTTGCTCTCTCTGGGCTCCTCTGACAGGCCTCTTGTCTGTGGAAAGAGACTGCAGTCTTGCTCCCTCCTGGCTCTATCCAGGTTCTTCCTGCATGTTGAAAAGGCCTCGTGCCTGTGGAAAGGTACTGAAATATTGTGTCCTCCGGATTATATGCCAATGTGATGGCCGCTGCCCTCGCCGGTAGATTCCAATCCGGTCTCGAATGGAACATACATGTCCCTTTATTTGTAGAAATGTCCTACACGCGACCATTATCACCTTTGTCTGCAGCTCTGAAACTGAGAGGTGCTTTGGTTGACAGTATCTACTCCAACCAGGGGCTGCAACTGAAGCCCTCCTGAGTTGCAGCTAATTTTCCGAAAGCATTTGACATCTTTTTCAGGGATTACTTTGTAACTATATATAAGTGAATTTAGTTCAGAAAACTATCAATCTAAAAACCAAAGTAGCTGTAAACTCGAAGAATCAACAAACCCCTGGCCCTTGAAATGTGTCTTACCAAAGATCATTGTGCCTGGGTTTCATTCATCTTTCAAGTGTTTGTTGTTGCAGAAGACCACCTCTGCAGACCCGTTGCACTCTACCTGCATGGTACAACCCCCACACCCCCCAGCTGAAGTGAAGCCCGTCAAATGGCGGAGGAAATGTCCGAAAAAATACTTGGTGTGCCATTAAAGCTACACATTACAATATATTTCATAAGGTGGCGCTAAATGGCTCCATGTCAAACCTGTATATGCCAGTGGAAGTATGCATATCTGCGGTAGCTGCTTTTTTTTGGCATACATTTTGGATTTGAAGCATAATCCACCTTCTGCTGCATAATGTGCAGGTATTTAGAAACATTAAAGTTAGTAGCTCAAATGGATCAAAAGTTACTAAAAACGTAGCGATATGGTTGCACACAGCAGAAGCACCTTTTCAAAGGTTAAATGATCATCTTTCAATCGCTTAGTTTTGTGTTTGCCAATTTGATACTATAGAGTTGAAATCTTTGTCCAGACAGTATTACCATGTACCAAGCATTGGCATAGCCAATAGGTCTCGCCTTTGGGACCTTATAAGTGTTTAGCCATGCAACGGTTGATGTTGTTGCACCAAGGATATTGTGCTGCATAACTAAATACTTATAAGGTCCCAAAAGGCGAGACCTATTGGCTGTGCCAATGCTGGTTGTGTACCGTCAATAGACTAATTCATATGGTGAAATATGCAGAGTGAAAAATGGGTATCAAGGAAACATATGTATTTCTGAAATGGGCACAATATATGGAGTTAAGGCTCAGTGGTTATTTCTGCATCTCTGAATTTGTGGGTACATGTATTAGCATATGATTTAGAGGATATTTTTCAAAATGTCTTCTTTCTTACACACTGGCTTACATTTAGAACTCACAAATGCATCAAAATCCAAATGGTAATAAATGTCCTACTATTTTATGCTCCCACATGTTTGATATAAATGGTATACCTCTCTTATGTGGGTAGGCATAGTGCCTGGGCCAGGAAATGGGCCAAAATACAACATGGATGCATCACCCTTTTCCACTGAAAACGAGCTCTTTATCTCCAATGTGGGTAGCAGGGGATATTCGGCGTTTAGCTCAGCCAGCCCCTAGTTAAACTTAGCAAGCTTGCACATTCCTGAAAACTGGACACCTGTGGGAATCCAGGGTGGGGTGACTTGATTGGCTCTCACTACTTTTTTGTACCCAGAATCACTTGCAAACCTCAAAATTTGACTAAAAACACATTTTCCCCACATTTTCTGTGATGGGAAGTTATGGAATCTGTGAGTAGGCACAGACCTCCTTCCACTCAAAATTCCCCCAAGTCTCCCAATAAAAATGGTACCTCACTGAAAGGCATAGTGTCTGGTACAGAAAATGGCCCAAAACGCAACATGGATAAGAACATATTTTTTTAATTCAAAACGGATTCTTTTTTTTTCAAAGTAGGTAGCTGTAGAGAAACCTAGCACACCTGCACATTTTTACTAAGGCATTCTGAGGTTGTGTGACTTGCATGGCCCTTACTTAGTAATTTTACCAAGAAGCCCTTGTAAATGTCAAACTTTGGTTAAAAAAAAAAATTTTCTCACATTCCTTTGACGTAAAGTTCCGTAAGCAGTGGGGAGCCACACATTTCCTACCACCCTGAGTTCTCACGTCACCTGATAAGAACGGTACCCCACTTGTTTGGGTGGGCCAAGAGACCAAACACTATAGACCCTAAAGCACTACATTGATGGATAAGCATTTGGGATAGTTGCGGTATTTGGGGTCATGCTGTGCCGCTACCCATGCAAACCTTAGAAACACAGACCTTTTTGAAAACTAGACAACCAGGGAATTCCAGGGTGGTGTGCCCTGCATGGATCCCATGAGGTTTTCTTACTCACAATGCTTTGTATGCCCTAAACCTGGCCTGAAATCATGGCCCAAGGGGGCAGAAAGACTGAGGACCCATTTGAAGGTGTTGGGGGGCATCAGGAAAGGATTAAAAAAATATAGGGGTGGGCAGCCCCCACCCCTATATTAAAACAAAAACAAATCCTGTTTCTGGTGACCTTTTGCTCCCCTGCCCTGGGATGGGCGGGCAGATCGGGGTAAGTACCCCATCTGTGGCTATAAAAATGCTGGGGGGGGAGGGGCACACGCCCTTGCCTACATTGCCTTTTCCACCATCCCTGGTGCCTGGTGAGTAGATCCCTGCTTGGGGATTGCTTATCCTATGGTCAATGGGGAGATTTCCCCCTTTCCAGCAGTACCTCTCCCAACCCAATCAGTGTTCAGTGGGGGGGAAGATGTGCCCCTGGAGCCCTGATACAGTAAAAGTAAAATTAGTGTTTTGGCTTGTTTTACAGTCTCTTTACTGTAATGCAGTCAGTGAGCTTTGCGCGATGATCATCATTACAGTAATGGAAAAGAAAGAGACAGACTGCTAGGAAAGCTTTTCCCCAGCAGCCCGAGCTCAACATGAAATAAAGAAATACCTCTGGTGCAGAGCACCTGGGAGTCCTTTATTTACCTCCCCAGTGTCAGCCAATGGCTGACGCACACTTGGGAGGTAGTGCAGGTGTCAACAGACCCAAGGGGTTAATTCACCACTGAACAAATTCTGTATTTCCAAACAGATGCAGGGGCTTCAAATAGCAAATCTAGTGTGTAAAAGAGTATTCCTTTTAAATGCAAGAGCAAGATGTCATCTTGCACATGTTGTATTTTGAAAATGGATACTTCCAATTTAAGAGATCCCAGAAGCACTTTTTCACTCTGGCCCTCAGCATAAAATTGTTGACTCAGGAGTAGCTTTTCACAGCTGTATCTGAGTCCTACTGATTGGACACTTGACATCAGTCCGACCTTTACAACAGGGTCTGGACTTCTGCATGCCAAAGGCTTTGTTTGACATTTGTATGAACTCTTTAGTGGGTTCACAAGACATCTTGCTAGATGGCTTGGGTGAGGCTCATTTCTATGCATGGCTTCTATTGCTCACTCATCTGCGCCCATATGAGAGCTCATAGGTTACTAATGTTGGTGGTGCTTAAAGTAAACCCTAAAGTAAATAAGAAACGCTAAACCAGCATCATGCAGGTTACACAGAAACCTTTGGTTTCATGGACATCTTAGCAGTTCAAAGTGGCCAATCAAATACGTCAGGGCCACAAATATTGCAGCCACTATTTACATCTATAGAGTATGCCCGAGGTCAGTTCAGGCAGGATGAGCACGGTTTTAATATCTCACTTTCACCATTCACAAACTTCGTTTTGTGTGTTAGTATCTTTAACCTCAAATAGCTTTAACAGATCATGACAACAGTCCCTACATTATATCATTCCCCCATTATCACTGCACTGTACACTTTGTGAGCCCACCATTCCTCTTGGCTCCATCAATTCACTGTACAAGACTATGGCTCACTGTCCTGAACCATACACATGGTCTCTGTATGGTAACTAAAGGTGGGAAAGCCTGGAAATTGATAGAGCGAGATAAGCTAGAGCCAGTCCAGGGGTCTGACTTGGTTCTAAGAGCCAAAATACCAGCAGAGCCGTGAAAAGCTTCACCATATGAATAATACAGTGAAGGTCTCGTAAAATATCATTAACACTCGTTCTGATTAAAAATAGGTTATTACCTAAATACTTGTGTTTTTCCTTTAGTACAATATTTTAAATCACTCCATTGACATCGGTTAAAGTAATAAGGCTCGATACACAACTAAGGGCCTCATTATGTCGTCGGTCGGAAAGGCTCTGAATGGCATTTGGATTTCCCTAACCATGTTTCCGACCGACTTGGAAACATTTCTGACCGACCAATTATGATAGAATGTAACTGTTCGGTCTTTCTGACTGGTTCCAATGGGCATTCCGAGACCTCAAATCGGTCGGAGCAGAATCGTACAGCTCTACGGACAGCGTTTCAGCCGGAGGCTGGGGGAATGCGGCCTGGGGGGCACGGTCTTGAAGTGGTTTACTTCCTTTTTGGAAGGCCGTCAAAAATCTTTCTGGGCGCCACACTATTCAGCTGACATCTCTACGCTAAAAGTTGGTGTGCCTGAGGGCTCAGTTTTGAGCCCCACTCTTTTTAATATTTATATGGCACCTCTGGCTGCTGTAGCGGAGAATTTTGGGTCCAAGGTTCTGACCTACCTGGACGATACACAATTGTTGTTTACTTACGAAAAAGATGTGCCGTTTAATGAAGGCCAGATATATTTATGTCTGAAGACTGTGTTTGACTGGTTTCGGCAGAATCAATTATCTTGCAACTCCGCCAAGACCGAAATTATGTTTTCGGATATAGCCTGGATGATGAATTTCGGAAGTGGTGGCCTCAGGACCAACCGGCCCCTTCCGGCCCTGTCACTACCGTTAAAAATCTTGGAGTTATGCTGGATTCTGATCTTTCTATGAAGTCACAGGTGCAGGCTGTGGCTGGTACATGCTTCAGGCTGTTAAAAATGATGAGAAATTTCCTCCCATTACTGCCACTGGCCCATAGAAAGACGGTGGTCCAAGCCTTGATAATGTCGAGGCTGGAGTATGGGAATGTGCTTTATTTAGGAATCCCAAAGTACTTATTGAAGCGACTTCAGGCTGTCCAGAATTCGGCCACCAGAGCAATTTCTATGGTCTGGCCTAGAACACACATGACGAACCACTTGAGATCACTTCACTGGCTATCAGTAAAACACAGAGTGGAGTTAAAATCTCTGGTGTTAGCTTTTAAGGCGTTGCACAACAGTGGGGCACAGTACATCAGAAAAATAATTATTCCTTACATTCCAGCTAGGATCTTGAGGTCATCTACCCAACATTTGTTGTTAATACCTAAATTCTGTAGGGTAAGGAAGGGGGGGGGCGCTCCTTCCAGGTGGTAGTGAGTAGCCTATGGAACTCGCTACCTTTACCCTTGAGACAAGAAACTGAGCTCTTGAGCTTCAGACGCCAACTTAAGACCTGGCTGTTTCAGCAATAATGGGATCTAGGTAGGAGTGGTGAATTATCAGTGGTGCTCTTTCCAGGGTCTTTTTTTCTTTTTTCCTTAGCGCCGGGACACTCCTTGGAGTAGCCGCATGCTTGTACAAATGCCCCATAACATTTGGACAGCCTTTCCGAATCGGTCTGTCCGACACGGAACAGCTGTCGGAAACTGATTTTGGGGGCCTGTAGCAGGTCCCCCTTCACCCTGAGGCCTCCGGGTGGGACCCGTGGGGGTACTCAAGGGACCCCCCCCTTTAAAACCATGCACAGTGTGGCAGGCCCCAAGGGGCGCCTGTGACCGGGTGCAAGATTTTCTGCAACCACTCCTTTTTTCAATGGGAGCCAGTGTTGTCAATCAGAACACAGGCTCCCATTGAAGTCAATGGGAGACTTTCCAAACTGTGTTCTTAACCATCGTAATCGGTCGGAACAGATTCCGACAAGGAGTTGGGACATCGTAATGAGGCCCTAAATTGTGTAGTACGTAAACTAGTACTACTTACTAACAAAATGTGTAAATCTCCACCTTCACTTCTATTTTTTCTATGAGGAGATCTTCACACATGTAAATTTACTACTTAGCTGCCGATTCCGATCCGGGTCGGAAAGCTCTCCAACTGAGCCGGTTCTGGAGTGTTTTCCGACAGAGCCGGAGTCCTGCAGTACGACCGAATGAATACGATGCAGAAGTATGCTTCCGTACTCGGTTGGACTCCCATAGAATTCAATGGGAGCCGGTCATACATGGGCTCTCATTGACTGAATGGGTACGTCTCGCACAAGTGCCCCCCCTACAGTGGGTACGCGTTGATGCCATCCACACCGTACATGCCTGTGTTGGGAGACCCTTGGGTCTCCCCTTGTTTCCAAGCTGTAGGGCTGCGGGTGACAGGGGGTCTGACGCAGACCCCCAAAGGCAACTTCCCGGACCTTTTGCGAGCCGGGCACTCCGGCTGTCTGACGCATGCATCGTACTGGCTCGGTCATAAATTGCATCCATTGCACGCCACGGTTAACTTACGGCCGAGATGTACGGTGCGGTTCGGATCCGGAAACGACTCGGTCGGTGAATTTCACATAGCTCGCAACGTACTTGCTCGCTCGTACAGCTGTACGAGTCGGGCGGAAAACACGCCTACAGCTCGTCGTTTTTCCGGCTGGATCGCGTTCGGTGCCCTTCCGACCCGGATCGGAACTGGCCCCTTAGTAGTACATCACAGAGGGACCTTGGGTGTGGCTGAAGAAGAGAATCCTTTCAACAAAATGGGAGGGAGTTATGGAAGCCAAGGGATAACTAAAGAAGTGTTATAGAGAGAAACAGACACCTACCCACAAAGAGTGAGGCAAATTTACAAACTGCACGTCTAAAGTTGCTACCACTAAAAAGGATTCAAAACAGTAGTTAACGTATTCTAGCTCAGATCTGGAGAAGTCCAGCACTACACATGGCCTTCCTCTGGTACTGCAACTCCAGTTCATAAGAAAATAATGGAGGGATGGATTTAATATAGAACTTAATAGGAAATAAGGTTACAATAAATGCTAAATGGGCAAATACAGCCCACCAGGGCTGTATTTGCCCATTTAGGGCGGAATGACGCGGTAATGTGGTACTATAAGATAGACCGCATCCACATTACTGTATGCCTTTGAGATTTCTAAGGTTTGCGATAATTATCGCGTCTCAGAGGCAAAATTGGACACTGCAAGATGGAAGCGTGTTAAAAATGAATTCAAATAGTCTTCTTTCTATGTTCATGTCAGTAATCACGTGACGCATAAATATTACGTATGGCCGAGGCGCCAACTGTGAAGCAAATTGATGAAGGCAAACGCCGAAACGCGTCTTGATGTGCTAATGTTTTTTTAATAAACTTCCTTTGAAAAACCACCCCCTTGAGTGCTGCAAATCTGTAACAGGCGGAGTCCTGGAGGATGTTTGGAGCTGAATACATTACTGCTCCATACTTCGTGTCACTCTCACAAAAAGAAAAAGCACTCGTGGTGGCTTCCAGACTCATTTCGGCTGACGCCTTTTTCGATGATGCTATGGCGCAACCGAAACAGCCGTTTTTATGTCTATTCACAATCATCAAACAGTGAGAAGAGAAAGAGGACAACAATGCCGTTTTTTGGCAGACATCTTGGAATGTACAAACATGACGTTAGTACTACAAACGTTGTTTTAAGTTGCATATTCAACTGTTTTCAATAAACATATGATGACACGCAATATGTAAGAGCTGATACACTGTATCTAAGTGCCATTTCTCAATGTCTATGGTTAAGCCCACAGATGGGTGTCAATTCGTGATAGATCCCACATATGTCTAATCACATTTTAACATTTTAACATGGTAGGAATAACACAGTCCATGGTCACATGTGGATCTTAATCATGTCCATTTTCTCATGTTATAACATTCAATTTTGCCCAGACACGCATTGATGTGTTTAAGTTTACAGGAAATTGAAATTGCATAAATTCTTTAAACTTCGCACGAAAGAAATGGAGGTGCGAGGAGAGATTGATCCTCAACGAGAAACGGATGTCTTGTTGGGACGTGATATCCCAGCAATACAAGTACTGGAGGATCTACGGGAAGAAATAGATGGCCCATTGGTAGAGGAGAACCCGGCTGGGTTACTAGGTATTGAACAAAGAAGAGTTTCTACGTCATTCAGGCCAGTATCTACTTTTCTTCCTCAAATGCCAAATGACATTATTGACACTTTCTCGGATAGATTCATACAGGATCTGATGAAATTACGTGAATGTGATAATGATTCATTGAATGAATGTAATTTCACTAAGTAACAGTATATGGCCATTGATGGACTCAGAAAAGACACTTCAATAGTCCTGAAGCCCTCTGACAAGGGCGGGAATATTGTATTACAGACTGTTGATGCATACAATAAAGAGGCTTTACACCAATTGAATAATGAAGAGTCCTATCTTAGAGTGAAAAGAGAAGTATATATGAAAAGCATTACTGATTGTCATGCAATGTTAAAACTGTGTTATGAAAAGGAGATGATAGAAACAGAAGAATATTTATTCCTAAGGTTAAATCCTGTGACTCCATGTTTTTATCACCTGCCTAAGGTGCATAAAAATGCCCTTTTACCCCCAGGTAGGCCCACTGTTTCATCGCAAGGTATCCTCCTAGAACATGTTTCTATGTATATCGACCATTTCCTCTCTGATTTTGTAGTCAATCTAAGGTCATATACTAAAGATACAAAAGATTTTCTGGGCCAGCTAGACAGAGTACATGTATGTGAAGGGGACTTGATGATAGTGATGGACATCACTAGTCTGTACACCAGTATAGCACACGAACAAGGATTAAATGCGATACGATTTCACTTAAAGAATCGAGCACTCAAACACTCGGAGCATAGCACAATGCTCATAGAGTTTTTGCTTGAATAAGAACATCTTCCTCTTTCAAGATTAGCACTTTAAACAAGTGTCCGGGAAAGCCATGGGAACCTGCTTTGCCCCCAGCTACGCAAATGTATTCATGGGCTGGTGGGAGAAGCAGGTGGCCTGGGCTGCAGATAAGAGTCTATGGACCGACAAGATCGTTACATGGCATAGATACATAGACGATCTTTTTATCATATGGAGAGGAACCAGAGAAACAGCTGAAGAATATATACAGATGTTAAACAACAACAAGTTTAATTTGGAATTTACGGCAGAGATTAGTGCCAGTTCAGTGAATTCCTGGAAGTGGTTGTGGTTGACAACAAGATCTGTACTAAATTGTATTGGAAACCCACAGCGGACAATTCCATATTACGTGCCCGGAGTGGACACCCTGCAAACCTCATTAATAGCATCCCTTATGGGGAGTTGCTTCGCATAAAGAGGAATAATACCAGAGTGGAGGATTTTATGAAGTATGCAGGTGAGAGCATTGGAAGATTTCGTGTAAGAGGCTATAGTGAGCAGACTCTAGAGGGAGCCTTGAAAAGAGTGATGTTACAACCAAGAAAAAGGCTCCTAGAGAACAAAGTGAAGGAGAAAGATGATAGAGGTGGTTTTCGTATGATAACCACCTTTTCTAAATATGCAGACAAATGGAGGAGTGTGTTCAGGAAACACTGGAGTCTTCTCAAAAGGGATCCGGTGATTGGAATGGATATTCCTAATAATCCATTGTTGACTTTCAGAAAAGCTAGGGCCCTCCGAGACACACTTACTAGCAGTTTTCCCAAGAGAATTGTACCAAAGGTGTTTGGAAAGGATTTGAAGGGTTATTACCCTTGTGGCAAATGTAAGGCGTGCGTGGGCAGTAAAAAAGTTGTGACCTATCGGGTACCTGGGGTGAAGAAATTGAAAGAAATTAACACATTTGTTACCTGTACCACCCCATACACTGTATACTGTCTTATATGTCCCTGTGGGCTCAGATACATTAGGTGCACCATTCACCAAACGAAAATGCAGGTGCTCGAACATGCTAGAGCTATAAAGAATGGGGATATGACTTATCCAGTGGCGCGTCATTTTAAAAATTTCACAGGAGCGATAGAAGCCTTTTGACCTTTTTCATTTTGGATCATGTACCAGCCAACCCCAGAGGAGGAGATAGAGTAATGAGCCTCAGAAGATTAGAATCGAGGTTCATCATCGATCTCCAAACAAAGACACCAGGGGGTTTACATTTGCATGAAGAACTGGCTGTACATTTGGGAGAATAATTGTGTTTCTATGACTGTAAATATCTGGCCCTATTCTTGTAGATAGTTGCCACAAGAGATATTTGTGGAATGATATTCAGGGGATGGGATGGGTCATTTCTGACCACTAGATCACGTATGTTCTTGCCTCTCTTGTAAGTAATCATGGGTCGATCTGGGATGGTGTTGCCTAAAACAGAATCGGTTTTGAGAATCCCCCAATTTTTAGCAAGAAGTTTCTTAACTTTTTGAGATTCAGAACTGAAAGTAAGGATGAGTCTGGTCGATTCATCGGTTTCAGTGGTGTCAGGCACACGGTTATTTTCCAGTGTCTCAGATCTTTCTACACTCTGCGCTCTTTCTTTGGCTTTTTTGAGAACCAGGCAACATGATGTAATTTGGGCAACCCATTTTTGTCATCTAACTAATACAAGCAACAATTTATGTTCATATTTTTCACTTTGCGCAGGTTTCTGTCATGCACTGCATACCATTCCAAGATGTCTGCCACTTATTTTCTGTTAGTCCGACTTTCATGTCTACCATTTGAGTTGAAGCATGTAAACTTTATTTAAAAGTGGGTGTTCCAGTGTGTAGGTACACGTGAACAAGCCTGTTTTGGTGAAACGCGTTGTGTATTAAACTGCTTCCAAGCTATTTTGGATCCCCCGCTGTCTTTTTGCCTGAGAGCGCATGACATTCTGCAATTGAATCCGTTTTGAACATTTCACCCGGACTGCTTCGCCGGGATCTGCGCCAACTTCCATCGGGTTCCAGCACTCCGGTAGAAGCGTTTCTTTCTTCACCATATATATATATATATATATATATATATATATATATATATATATATATATATATATATATATATATATATATATATATATTATAAAATATGTAAACATTTTTATGTAAAAAGAAATGTAACTTTTTAAAATACTTAAATTAATTTAAATTACTTAGATACCCAACTATTTGTAACTTTTGATACCAAATGAATAAAAATATTTTACTTTACGTTGGGATTTTTTTTATCTTAAACTTAGAAATAATTGTAATTAAATTTATATATTTAAATTAATAAAATATTTAATTCAGGATTACATTAATAGTGCTGTAGTTTATTTTTCATTTTGTTCTACATTTAGAATAAATATATAAAATTAATTGCATTACTATTTAAAAATACTTCGACTATTTTTTTTTTTAAGTTTAAGCAATTTCACTCCTTTTGCCAATACTTTACCATACCAAGTTATCCAGCTCAGTGGTGGAAAACTTTGTCTATATGTTAAAAGTTAATAGTAGTAACTTTAAATGATGAGCTTTTTTTTTACTAAATAATTTAAACTAATCTAAAATTTGCTACACCCCCATCTCGGGGTGGAGGCATGTAAGCCTACATTTTAAAGTAATATTACATTTGTAAATGGTTAAAATCCAAAAGTAGATACTCAGAAGTGTAAGACTAAGCTTCCACATGTTGATTTACTCGTGTTAGTTTATCTTGGTGAATAGGCCCCATAGTTTGTAAATGTGAACTTTTCCTCATCACCGGTGCTGTGAATGAAACCAGTATCTTTTTATCTTGCCCACTGTATTTATGACTAATATTTTATGTGGCACAACATTGTCTATTAAACCATATGAAAGTGTTTTCTTTTTTTAATGCATACATATCCTGAACAGAATTCCTTCATAGTCTCCTTACATAAGATGCCCAATCAAAATGAGGTAAAGTGCAGTAAAATGATTTGCATAGGATCACACATTTTGGTCAAGTGAGAAGGCCTGTATTTGAAGCCAAGTTTCCTGTTTAAACATTGCGCATTTCATGCACTAAAGGAAGATCTCCTTCTCCGTCTGTTTTAGAATCTTAAGACAGTGCTTTATGTTCAGTGAACAGGTGACCTAAATTAGCTGACTAAAGACATGGTTTAGAGTCTGGCAACAAGTACCACAGATGAGACAGATCTCCTCTCTGCCTTATTGAAAGTTCTATGGTATATGATGCAGTTGTAATATGGCGAATGGGATATCTGTCACATTCATTGCTTAATTTGTAAAAGAGTAAGTATTGGGCCCAAAGTTTGCTCAGAAGTCTGCAGCCAATGCTTTTTAATGTCTGGGGTGCTGAATACCAAGGTTGCGTAGTCTTGATTCCACCTCATACCTCTTTCATACACTACCAACACTCTCTGTACCTTCAACTCAATCTCTACGGTTCTTTTTCAATCCTGCTTTCTGCTTTCTTTTTTGTCACAGTTTTTCTGCCTTTCTTTTCCTACTTCTTGCCCCCTTTCTAGTTTTTCTCTCTCTTGCTGTCGGTCAAAGTTCGATGAAGAAATGATTAATGAATGGCCCCACCTTCAACATCCTGCTTAAATTAAGCACTGTTCATATGTGTTACTGAGTACCTATCTGCCAAACTCTAAATCAAGCCCTGTGTTCAGTACACGCAAGGGTTACATGTTAATTCATGCATGTATAAAATGCCAAAATGTCTTTTTTGACAAAAGTACGCATTTACGTGCAAGAGAAGACAGGAAACTATTTTTATGTCACTGTCCCTACCTCCCTTGACTCAAGCTACAGTAAAAAGGGGGAAAGTCAGTACCTTAATGAGGGTAATTATATTGATTAACAAAACAAAGAGGACTCTCACTTACCACAAGCCTTCGGGGAGACACCTGCTAATTGCAGCTTGGCTTGGCTGCAGGCACACAATGCAGAACAGTCCCTTTTTAGATGTTGTGCACTCAGTTGTTTTTTGTGTCTAATGTTTTTGTCTTCTAAAATGCAATATGAATGGTAAAAAGTACTGCCTGGGATATTCAGCTCGGCTGTTTTTGCTTACTTTTCCCCATGGGACAAAAGATGAGCCTAGTCCGACATTCAGCCTGAGCCACGTTCTACCCTTGCTTGGCTTCCCCTATTGGTCAGCCACTCCTGCGTGTTTTTTTGACTTAATCTTCACTTTACAGGGATAATTATAATCAGATTTATTTACTAACATCTGTAAAAATTGTCTCTGTAGGGTGAAGAGGGCCATATTTCCCTGTCCTAGAGGACACAAACATTAGAAACGCTAATTCCACTGTTGCCTGTCTACACATGTTGATGTAAGTAGATAGTGAATGATGCAGGAGCCTCCTCACGGTAAGTAGTAGGTTTATTGGCAGAGCATGGGTTAAGCGTACACCTCACCAGCTGACCAGACCACAAACTGACAATTCTGGAATGCAGCTTAGCTAAGCATAATGCACAAAGAACATCACAGGTATTCAGGAAGGATGGGGAGGAAAGGACACAAAGGAAGGGCTATTAATAGGGAACCATATTGAGAGAGATATACATTTACAACAGATCTCCCTTTGGAATGAAAACAAACACAAAAATGAATAAACTAATGTGACGCATTAACAGAAATAATCATTCAAATATACAGGAGGTCTGCAAAGACTTGAACTTCTGGCTTCCATGGATACTGAGCCATCTTGAGAAACATTACCATGAGCAGACAAATCATTACTGTGAGCAGACTGAACCTGAACACCCGTGAGATTTAAAGCATCCCCACCACCTTCACCCCTGCGATAAACTAAAGCTGAAGATGGAGTGATTTCTACCGAGGTAGATAACATGTACCCACTGTTGGATAGGGATCTTTGATCAACCTGAGGGGTGGCACTGGAGGATACAGATTTCTGATACAATACCACTCTGCAAAGGTTCCACTTCTCACCCTTATCCAGGACCTCATAATGAGCAAAGACTTGTTCAACCTTCTAGGGACCCCTGAATTTGGAAAGTCCCTTTGTCACTCTCCCCGGTTTAACTTTAACAAGATCACAGAGGAAGTCGAGTAAGAAGTGGAAGCACGATTGACCTGAGAAAATGACCCTGGATTAGTACCCTTGACAACACTGTTTTTGATCCAAGACTGTGCAAGCTTAGTGCCAGGACGTGTGCCCCGCATGAGCTCAAACGGTGACTTACCATCTTGTTTGTGAGCAGTGGTCCGATATGCCCACAACATCTCCTGGACCACCTCATTGGCAAAGCCACCAGATGCACACAACATTTGTATTATCCCTTTGACAACTTTGTTTGCTCTCTCACACACACGCCAACATAGTTGTTAAGAGACCAGGAAATATTATCTAGGTCTTTTCTTTGTCTGTCCCAGTATTCTACATTGTTTGCTAATTTTATCAAAGGAACAAATTGCAACATACATCCATCTCTCCTTCCCATATGGTTGGCTGCCATAAATGTGAGGCCACTCTGTAGTGGTATAGCAGTTGGTCTTTAGAAAATAAATATATATATACAGCACAGGCACCGTAATATGCCTGACACTAACCCCCAACAGAACACGTTATACAGAACCTCCAAACAACACAGCTCAGATTTGTTAGATAATTTGCTATCATGAAACCCCAATATCCCTCAGCACCAAGTAACTCCTAACTCACATCTCTAGCCCTGGGTAAACGGCTTGTCTGCTGATCCAGAAGTTCATTAAGCAATTAGCAAAGTCCTCTAAACCAAACTCTAAATCACCAGATCCTATGAGCGCCGCTATGTGAAAAAAATCTAATAATCAAAGCCAGAATTGGACTGAAACACAATACCGGTAGCATATAATCACAAGCTCAATCAGACTTTGGTCTATGATGGTAACCTTGGAACTAGATGGAAAGTATTTGGCCTGCGAGTATCTCTACAAGGCTTTATGTGTGACAGTATATGTGTTGTAGGGATGTCAATAACATAATAACATTTACCTTCATCAGGACTGCGAGATGAAGTGTAATGGATCCAGTTGGATTTCTCTCACTGCGTTTGGTAATTATTGCCATGTGTCTTGGATTCCTTTTTCGTCTTAGAGCAAAATATAGGTAGGCCACTCAGAAATACTACGAAGAGCGTATTTGTGAAAGGCAATGCTTATTGCTGGTAACGTTCCCTTCCATTAAATTAAAAGTTGGATACATGATGTGTTTCCGCCCTTTACAGCACGTCTGGGCCATGGCTAATGTAAAAGAGTGAGTTGGAAATGCTCACATGTAAAACACAATGGAGCATAAAGGAAACACGCAGCACTTGTTGCAGAAACTCATATGGCTTTAGACAACAAAAATGTTGATAGGCAAAAAAAAAACGCCACCAAGTCTTGCTGCACCTCAAGGAACTGGTTAGACCTCTCCTCCGACTCCTGGGTTGTTTGCTCACTCCTGCACTTCATGAAGGAACTATAGACCATCCTCTTTTAAGACGACCTCATCCACATGTAACCCTTTGGCTGAGTGACCTCAGGTGATAATCTCCATGTTCTATATGGATCCCCACCCTCAGCCCCTGTGTTTATGCTTCTCCAAGTTAATCCCACCTTTGTACATTACTCCTTTGCATTGTAGATTAGTTTGCAGAACAAAAATACCCACAGCTACAAAAGCATTCGCCATCCCTTGTTTCACACATGCAAAGGGCCCCTTCCTTTTCCTTATGCCTTCCCTACTGCTGTGGGTTCTAATGCTAGTCCTCTATGGTCTCTGCCTCTGTATTGTTTCAGTATCCAATGGTGGCAATAGTTCTAGTTGACTGTTTACCCTTTCCTTCTGCTTTTTCTGCTTCTGTGGATTATAAAGCTATTCTATTGTGGCCTCTGGCTCTATATTGTTTTAACCGCCAGTGATGCAAGTTGTCTGTTTGACAGAGTAGACCTTTTGGTAACTGACAGCCTACTTATCCACAGACTTACTATATACAGTGTTCTAGAAAGCAATTCAATATTTGATGTGATTACATGTTCAGCGGCTCACTCTACCTTGCAGTATGGAATGCCATCATTGGGTTACATCAAGATTAATTGTAATCTCCTTGTGATTGAAATAGTATCAACCAGGTATATCTTCTTAAGGTTATCAAATCGAAATATACTGATGCAGTGCGCTAACCTCTTATTCACAGATCTTTTATTTCGAAGGGAAGTAAAATACATTTTCAGAACCAGTTAAGTTGTTTTGTCACAGAAATCTTGAGAATAATCACTTTTTTCTAGCAGTACTATATGCTATACTTTAATAAGCTGAAAAGGAATGCCACATTTCATTTGTATAGAATCTAAATACAAAATCCTTTGATGCAGACTGATTGTCTTTAGAGCTGTTTCACAATGCTAAAATGTAAATCTTCCATAACCCCGAAAAACCACATACACCAGCTTTTGGATTTCGTTCAATTAATGGTCCCAAGAATGCATTGGTAAAATGACTTACTATTAATTAAATATATAGAGTGGCATTTGGGTTTCAGCGCCTCGTGGCACTATTATTTTCTGCTTGAAGATGGGTCTTCCTAACACACTAAGAATTGAGGAAATCCCAGACTCACAAGGAAACGAACTTTGGTGAATGCATATGCAAATTTATGTAAGATTTTCATATGTAAATTGACATAGTAACACTATAATATTTTGACGACCAGATTACAACTATATTAGGAACAATTGATTTTTGGATGTACCTCTACCCTAGTCTTTTAACAAAACACCTTAAAATTGTAATCTTTAGCCAGGTTTACCTATTTAATAAAATGCTGAACTTTTCCAACATATTATATTTAGCTAATTTAAAATTCCTAGTTTGACATACAGTAGCAATGTTATTTATGCTTAAAACCCTGAGTTATACTGTACCAGTATACATCGATTAGTCTAATCCTTAATTAACAATATTTATGTATTTGAGTACTCTGTAAATATATCACTTTCATACTGCTTACGATTTACAGACTACCTTTTTTCTAAGCAAGTTTAACAATTGCTTGCAATCAGCGAGCTTTCAAATGTGTTAGTGCATTGATACAAACATTAAATATACACAACTCCACAGTTTAAACTGTATATGAAGTGTTCCTCGGGTGGACAATTTCTAAACCGCTTTTGACCCCCAGCCCACATGAAAGAAATCTTGTTACCAACTCTTAATAGCAACTTAACTTTTGGATACATGAAAACTGGCTGAATTTTAGAAAGTTGCCCAATTACCTATATTTTGCTTAATATGCTTCTGAAATATGTGTAATTGTGTTTATTAGCTGCACTATAACAGAACCTAGTGGCTGGAATATTGTGAGGCTTAGTGTTGCCCACCATCAGGCAAAACATAAGTATGGTACTATATAGATCTGTTATGAAAGAATGCCAATGTCTTAACAACAATGTCCACTTCAAATTGAGTATTTTGTTTTAATCTAATGACCCTTCTTGTAAAGTATTCATAGCTGTGATCTGTATCTGGACTTAGCTGCAAGTTCCACATTTTGTTTGAGAATAAATTCACAGGACTGCTCCAATTTCTTGTTCTGCAGTACGCTTTGTTTATCATGAGCAGGGTTAAACATTTCTAAATGGTAAATGTATCTAAACAATAGCTCGAAGGCAGAAAAGTCTGAAATGATAAACAGATCAAAGAGTTGCAATGAAATTGGTTAATGTAGGCTCTTAAGTTTCTTCCTAGGTTTGGGTGTAGATCTGCAAATATTCTGGAATTCTCAAATGTTTCTAGAAATACTACTGCAAACCTGTTACAATCAATATTTCTGAGGGAGTACTCTGGGAATCCTATTGTGAAGCCCATTTTTGCTTGAGCAAATACACATTTGCTTATTTGCTCAAGCAAGAAATTCTAGAACAAGTGCATGTGCACTAGCTAAGTTTTCTTTTTCCTTCACAAGGGAATTCGGGTGTTCTCTTTCAAGGACCACTCAGCTAACTCCTTTGCTAGGTTTAGGGGATGCCTGAAGGACATCTCCAGCTGGATGAACTACAATAAATGAAAGCTTAACGCAGAAAAAAGGAGGTTCTGTTTTTTGGCAAGGCACCCCATCCGTTAGCCGACCCGTGGTGGCTGGAGGAAATGGGACTTCCCCCCGCCCCTCAACCTAGGCAAAAAACCTGGGAGTAAAATGTGAATCTGACCTGACGTTCTCAACACAAATACATCACATGGCAGCCTCTTGCTTCGGTATATTGAGAAGCTTGAGAACATTTCTACACATATTGCAGATGAGCTGCCGCAGATCCGTTCTTCACGCATTAGTGACACCGAGGCTGGACTAAATAAATAAATAAATAAATAGTATTTACCTGGGACTGCCTGCACATCTGATTAAGAGATTGCAGATGGTGCAAAACGCGGCTGTGAGATTGGTCAGAAGAGTGCCTTTTAGACATCATATCTCTCCGCACATTAAACAGCTCACTGGCTACCTCTAGCCAAACGGATCGAATTCAAATCGCTGACGGTAGCTTACAGGGCTCTGAGAGGCAACTGTCCCAGCTACATTAGGAAACGTATCTGTCGCTATTTTCAAAATCGCTTGCTAAGATCAAACTCCCAGAACTTGCTCTGCGTATCACAATACGCGAAGGCATGCATTGGGGGTAGATCCTTTACGGAGGTTATGAGTAGACTATGGAATTCTCTTCCAGTTAAGCTTCGCCTTATTCAATCAGAATCCGAGTTCAGGAAAGCGCTGAAGACTTGGCTATTCAACCGGAGCTAGACTCTCAAGTTTTATTCCTTCCTGCTTGTCTGCGATAGCACCGGGACACCTCTGATAGAGGTAGCTGTTGTGCGTTACAAATGCACTTTATTATTATTATTATGAAATGGAGAAACCATTTTCCCCACACTATCACCAATTTTTGGCTAATTAGAAGTCCTGGTGGTTAATGGTGATAATCCACCTCTGCTTGTGAATGGGAATTCTTTGTAGTATGCCCCAGTATTTTCTTAGGCTGCTGTTAATACAATGTTGTAAAGGCTACATTTCCTTCTGTGAAAAATAAGCATTGCTCCCTGATTGTGTTAATGGCAAACAAATCCAGACACTGTCAGACAATATTTGGCCTTCGTTATGTATATTTCTAGGACAGAAATTGTACAGTACTGTTAAAAATGTGTCTGAGCTGGGTGACATTTGTTACATATTATTGAATTCATTTTATAAATGGAATCGTCAAGGCCAATCAGTGCGGGTATCTTATTACAAAATGATTGTGATTTGCAGTATCATAATGTAAATCATATGCTATTTTCTAAAATATAAATTTTTCTAATGGACATTAAATACTGTGTGTTATTTGCTTTCAGGCAGTTTAAAAAATCAGTTATGTTCTTCGTTGGACAAATCCTCAACTTGCTAAAACGATATAACTATTCTAGATATTTTATGGTGATACTTTGGAGAGGTTTAATTTACAAAATAGTCCTCAGTAAATAATTTTGCTAAGCAAAAGGCTAACCAAATAAGCAGTGCAAACTAAAATATTGTGAATTGTTGCACTGATATTCATTTTACGGCACAATACCCAAAATTTCTGGCCCTTTATTCATAATTCCCTGATTATTCCTGCTACCCTTATAAAAATAACAAGGAATGAGTAAATTGTGTTGAAACTAACACAATATGAAATGCTGCTTACATTTCCAACCAGACCTCAGTGGATCTGCGAGCAGCTGGCAACTTAGACGCCCCTTAAAATTTATGGTAAGAAATACATTCGGTGACCCTTCCTGGTAAAGCCCAGAGTATGTCATGCCTCGGAACTTTGTCAGAAATACTATTTTAAACTATTTAGGCAAACTAGGAGCCTTTCATGGTTAGTTGGGGAGGCCTGGCATTTTGACTTCACACTCAAAATGGAAACCATTATTCCTGCTCTGCTTTACCACACCATGCTTCACCATGGTGGTATTTTTATTAAAGTACTGGGAACATTGGAAGATAGAGACGGGAACTATTACGTAACGTGTGAGCTCTGCTCCATTTTCAAATTACAGGAAAACACTTGCAACATTTCAATAGGTTTGTGGCAAGTGCCACTATATCTGGTTAACTTTACAGTAAATGTTGACATACTAGACCAGCCAACTCACACGGTGCACAGTGAGGGCATTCTTCACTCAGCCCCCAGGAAATTTAATGTGAATTGAAGCCCCTTTCCCTGAGTAGGTTTCCAGCTCAGGTGTGGACGCTCTGCATGGCTGTAATCCTTTGAGGGTTTTGCAACTTCTCCAGAACATGGAAGGCAGCCCCAGATTATTGTTTGCACTGATCGGGAGGGTAGGTGTGGCTGTTCAGCTGCTTCGGCAGAGTCAGCCTCAAAAGCCCCACCTCCACCAAGGCTCCACCGTTTCCAAGGCTCCTTCTACTTCAGCATAGGGCCACATAGCGGAAATAATATCCAGATTGGAAAATCTCAACTACCTTCATTTAGGGACCGCATATCATCGGGGGCCTTTAGGCTTAGAAAATGTGCCAATTCAAGATCACTGGGCCCTGCTGGAGTCTTGCTTGGATAACTACATTTGTAAATACTTTCTCATCCTCTTTTATCCAATGCTCTCACTTTCACACATGGGTTGGTTACAGTTTCTGCCCCTTTTATTTGAAACCTAAAAGGTGGAAAGTGGTAAAGTACACCGTGGGCATTTTATGCCCTCTTTCCCCTACTGCATAAATAGACATTGCTTGACCATATTAAATGCATTGAAGATGAGAGAATAAAAAGTAGTTTATGAAATATTTGTGCTGCAGCATGAAAGTAGTACTTTTTGACTACTTTTAATGTGTTGCTATCTTTGCCGTTTTATATTGAAATTGTGTTTGCAGAATGCACTCTATGGGCCATATGTATCAAGCACTAATGCGTTCGCTAACACCGAAATTCTGCGAATTTCAGCGTTTGCGAACATATTAGTGCAAAATGGTATGTATCAAAGAGATCTGCCTGCAAAATAAGGAATCGCAAAATTTGCGATTCCTTATATTGCGATTGCATTTAAGGAATCGCACATTTTGCGATTCCTTAAATGCAATGTATGAAGCATTAAAAAAAATGCAAACCGGCCTTAAGAAATTGCAAATTACCACCAACTTCAAGTTGGTGGTAATTTGCGAATTCCTTGAAAAAAGCACTTTTTTGCATTTTTCAAAGTGCAATGTGAGGCACATACATCTTAGGGCATGTATGTGCACCACATGTGCACCCATGCTGATTTCAGGGGTGCAACAGGGTGTCCTTTGGGCACCCCTGCACCCTTGAAATTATTCTCAATTTGCGATTCTCAAATTGCGAATCGCAAATTGAGAATAACTTCCCATTCATTCCTATGGGCCTCCTGGCCCATAGGAATGAATGGGAAAGTATTCCCTAATTGTGATTCGCAATTTGCTAATCGCAATTAAGGAATACTAAGAAATTGCTAGAAAATTGTGATATTGTACATACATCCCTATTTGCGATTCTCAATTAGCACTTTCTAAAAAATCGCTATTTGAGAATCGCAAATCAGGTTGATGATACATATGGCCCGAAGTCCCTTGAAACTGAGATGGGGTGTGAAGAGAAAGTGGAACAAAGTCCCTTGGGTTATTCATGCATTTCTCCTTAACTATTTTTCTGTATTGGACTTAAACGTTCAACTGACTTCCCACAGTTGTACAGAATGAGTTGGGGAGGAGGGGGTAATTTAGAGTTTGCGGAACAGGAATATTGCTGTAAATCAATGCTTCATCCATCATGCCAAAATGAGGATTCCCTCACCTCATTTAGAGGTTGCAGAACCATCAGGTTTCAGACGGCAGAGCCTCATTTGTTCAACCATCGGAAATTTTTACTCCGCAGCCCATCTGCTACAGAACTACCAGGATCTTGGCATCAGAAGGCCTTATTTAGGAAAGGCCATCTAATGCATGTTTTCCTGTCCGGGACAGCCAAGCATTGCTTGGCGGTCCCAAGAAAGCTTGAATGAATATTAGGGGTCCCCCTGGGGCCCACATTTCTGGGCCTCCGCTGATCCCACCAATATCAAAACCAGATTGAGAAAATGCAGACAAACAACATTTTTCATATAATTTAAAGCAATTACAAAGACCGTATCATAATAACAATAAGTAGAAGGTACAACAAATACAATTATTCTAATTATGTTCTATCAAATATGTCTTCAAATCATTTAATTGTGATATTTTATATTTTTTAAGAAAAAGTTCACGGGTAACAGCCAACACGTGTTTTGCCCCGTTTTATTCCCAGGATTGGGGCTTCCACAGGGCTTAAAGATCAATGGGGAGTAGTTGTTGTTTAGGTCAAATAGGATAGAGAATGAGTCAGTGTGTAATTTCGGTCTTATGAAATTACATGGCTGTAAATTCAATTAGGAAAAGGACAGGTGGGTGTACTTTTAGAGCAGGGATTTGACTAATTACAATCCTGGTCAAAAGAGTATAAGTGCAGGGGATATGATTCTTGGTAAGGTAGCACGAGATGCTGTAGAATATACCACAAGATTATATGAAGAAGTGGGTAGCCGGTGAGGTGGTTGACTATTTTGGACGACCAGCCCAGTTCCTAGACTTTTCAGACAGCAGTGAGTTGTTCTACTGTCTGACCGTCCAACCCGGTGGAGGTGGAGATTTACATTCATAGGTTTGTAAAAAGCATTTTGAAGTACTTTAGTAGTACTGTTATAGTAGTACTAAATGTACTACAAAATGCAGTTTATGAATAGGCTTCGATGTGTTTAACACAAACTATTCTATTGTGAGAATTAGAAATGACGGTGTTGAAAACTAGTGCTATGCTGCTTTTGTGCAAGATAAAAATCATTTGTTGATGAATAGCGTTTTGAAATGGCCCTGTTGAAAATTATGGTTTTGTTTTTAAAGAAAAGTTGTTATTCTCTATAGTATTTGCAGCTTTGTAGTGTCAATGAGTGTTACAGTGTTGAAATAGCCGAATAATAATGCGACAGAATGTACATCAAATTTCACTATGATTTGAATTTCTTCATATAGTCAACCCTGCCACGTAATTTGGTCCTCCATGTATGCATAATTCCAGGTGGCTCTAACGCTGACTAAATGAGCAACAATGAACTGAGTTTATTTATCTACAGAGGCTGTGTACTTTGGTTTAAAGCGCTTTATGGCTTGTTACTATTCTACGTGCAGGTCTTTAGTCCCAAAACCATGTAATAAATAAATATAATCATAAATATACGCATGTAGACTTGTGTCTACAAATGTTTATGAATCAGGGCCCATAGTGGTGCAGAGTCTCAGTTCCACCACAAAGCCTTGTAAGATACCGGCTCACCGTTCCGATCACTTCAAACTAGAGAACCAAGTTAAGCTCCACTTAGCCACACACTTTCTATACCTTTTTAGGTCTCGCCTCTCAATGCGCATTGAGCGGAGCGAGACTATAGAGGCTTAAACAGACTTTACCTAGACTGGCGATTTGATGCTGTGCCCGTGCGCTTTTAGGTCAATGCGTAAAATGCGCGTGCACAGCATCAAATCGCCAGCCATCTGTTCCCCAGCTTGCCGCCTCCGCTCCTGCTCTCTCAATATTTGATGTGATTACATGTTCAGCGGCTCATTCTACCTTGCAGTTTGGAATGCCATCATTGGGTTACATCAAGATTAATTGTAATCTCCTTGTGATTGAAATGGTATCAACCAGGTATATCTTCTTAAGGTTATCAAATAGAAATATCTTGGTGCAGTGCGCTAACCTCTTATTCACAGATCTTTTATTTTGAAGGGAAGTAAGACATTTTCAGAACCAGTAAAGTTGTTTTGTCACTGAAATCTTGAGAATAATCACTTTTTTCTAGCAGTACTATATGCTATACTTTAATAAGCTGAAAAGGAATGCCACATTTCATTTGTATAGAATCTAAATACAAAATCCTTTGATGCAGACTGATTGTCTTTAGAGCTGTTTCACAATGTTAAAATGTAAATCTTCCATAACCCCGAAAAAACGCATACACCAGCTTTTGGATTTCGTTCAATTAATGGTCCCAAGAATGCATTGGTAAAATTACTTACTATTAATTAAATATATAGAGTGGCATTTGGGTTTCAGCGCCTCGTGGCACTATTATTTTCTGCTTGGAAATGGGTCTTCCTAACACACTAAGAATTGAGGAAATCTCAGACTCACAAGGAAACGAACTTTGGTGAATGCATATGCAAATGTATGTAAGATGTTCATATGTAAATTGACATAGTAACAATATAATATTTTGACGACCAGATTACAACTATATTAGGAACAATTGATTTTTGGATGAACCTCTACCCTAGTCTTTTAACAAAACACCTTAAAATTGTAATCTTTAGCCAGGTTTACCTATTTAATAAAATGCTGAAATTTTCCAACATGTTATATTTAGCTAATTTAAAATTCCTAGTTTGACATACATTAGCAATGTTATTTATGCTTAAAACCCTGAGTTATACTGTACCAGTATACATCATTTAGTCTAATCCTTAAATAACAATATTTATGTATTTGAGTACTCTGTAAATATATCACTTTCATACTGCCTACGATTTACAGACTACCTTTTTTCTGAGCAAGTTTAACAATTGCTTGCAATCAGCGAGCTTTCAAATGTGTTAGTGCATTGATACAAACATTAAATATACACAACTCCACAGTTTAAACTGTATATGAAGTGTTCCTCGGGTGGACAATTTCTAAACCGCGTATGCCCCCCAAGCCCACATGAAAGAAATCTTGTTACCAACTCTTAATAGCAACTTAACTTTTGGATACATGAAAACTGGCTGAATTTTAGAACGTTGCCCAATTACCAATATATTGCTTAATATGCTTCTGAAATATGTGTAATTGTGTTTATTAGCTGCACTTTAACAGAACCTAGTGGCTGGAATATTGTGAGGCTTAGTGTTGCCCACCATCAGGCAAAACATAAGTGTGGTACTATATAGATCTGTTATGAAAGCATGCCAATGTCTTAACAACAATGTCCCCTTCAAATTGAGTATTTTGTATTAATCTAATGACCCTTCTTGTAAAGTATTCATAGCTGTGATCTGTATCTGGACTTAGCTGCAAGTTCCACATTTTGTTTGAGAATAAATTCACAGGACTGCTCCAATTTCTTGTTCTGCAGTACACTTTGTTTATCATGAGCAGGGTTAAACATTTCTAAATGGTAAATGTATCTAAACAATAGCTCGGAGGCAAAAAAGTCTGAAATGATAAACAGATCAAAGAGTTGCAATGAAATTGGTTAATGTAGGCTCTTAAGTTTCTTCCTAGGTTTGGGTGTAGATCTGCAAATATTCTGGAATTCTCAAATGTTTCTAGAAATACTACTGCAAACCTGTTACAATCAATATTTCTGAGGGAGTACTCTGGGAATCCTTTTGTGAAGTCCATTTTTGCTTGCGCAAATACACGTTTGTTTATTTGCTCAGGCAAAAAATTCTAGAACAAGTGCATTGCTATGTTTTTTTTTCCTTCACAAGGGAATTCGGGTGTTCTCTTTCAAGGACCACTCAGCTAACTCCTTTGCTAGGTTTAGGGGATGCCTGAAGGACATCTCCAGCTGCATGAACAACAAGAAATGAAAGCTTAACGCAGAAAAAACTGAGGTTCTGTTTTTTGGCAAGGCACCCCACCCGTTAGCCGACCCGTGGTGGCTGGAGGAAATGGGACTTCCCCCCGCCCCTCAACCGAGGCAAAAAACCTGGGAGTAAAATGTGAATCTGACCTGACGTTCTCAACACAAATACATCACATGTCAGCCTCTTGCTTTGGTATATTGAGAAGCATGAGAACATTTCTACACATATTGCCGATGAGCCTCTGCAGATCCGTTGTTCACGCATTAGTGATACCGAGGCTGGACTATGCAAATAGTCTTTACCTGGGACTGCCTGCACATCTGATTAAGGGATTGCAGATGGTGCAAAACGCAGCTGCGAGATTGATTAGAAGAGTGCCTTTTAGACATCATATCTCTCCGCACATTGAACAGCTCACTGGCTACCTCTAGCCAAATGGATCGAATTCAAATCGCTGACGGCAGCTTACAGGGCTCTGAGAGGCAACTGTCCCAGCTACATTAGGAAACGTATCTGTCGCTATTTTCAAAATCACTTGCTAAGATCAAACTCCCAGAACTTGCTCTGCGTATCACAATACGTGAAGGCATGCATTGGGGATAGATCCTTTACGGAGGTTATGAGTAGACTATGGAATTCTCTTCCAGTTAAGCTTCGCCTAATTCAATCGGAATCCGAGTTCAGGAAAGCGCTGAAGACTTGGCTATTCAACCGGAGCTAGACTCTCAAGTTTTATTCCTTCCTGCTTGTCTGCGATAGCACCGGGACACCTCTGATAGAGGTAGCTGTTGTGCGTTACAAATGCACTTTATTATTATTATTATGAAATGGAGAAACAATATTCCCCACACTATCACCAATTTTTGGCTAATTGGAAGTCCTGGTGGTTAATGGTGATAATCCACCTCTGCTTGTGAATGGGAATTCTTTGTAGTATGCCCCAGTATTTTCTTGGCTGCTGTTAATACAGTGTTGTAAAGGCTACATTTCCTTCTGTGAAAAATAAGCATTGCTCCCTGATGGTTTTAATGGCAAACAAAGCCAGACACTGTCAGACAATATTTGGCCTTCGTTATGTATATTTCTAGGACAGAAATTGTACAGTACTGTTAAGATGTGTCTGAGCTGGGTGACATTCGTTACATATTATTGAATTCATTTTATAAATGGAATCGTCAAGGCCAATCAGTGCGAGTGTCTTATTACAAAATGATTGTGATTTGCAGTATCATAATGTAAGTCATATGCTATTTTCTAAAATATCAATTTTTCTAATAGACTTGAATACTGTGTGTTATTTGCTTTTAGGGAGTTTAAAAAATCAGTTATGTTGTGTTCTTCGTTGGACGAATCCTCAACTTGCTAAACGATATAACTATTCTAGATATTTTATGGTGATACTTTGGAGAGATTTAATTTACAAAATAGTCCTCAGTAATCATTTTGCTAAGCAAAAGGCTAACCAAATAAGCAGTGCAAACTAAAATATTGTGAATTTTTGCACTTAGAATTTGATTATGGCTCTTATAATGAGAAAGTGGTCACGGCTTGATATCTGATATTCGTTTTATGGCACAATGCCCAGTATTTCTGGCCCTTTATTCATAATTCCCTGATTATTCCTGCTACCCTTATAAAAATTACAAGATATGAGTAAATTGTGTTGAAACTAACACAATATGAAATGCTGCTTACATTTCCAACCAGACCTCAGTGGATCTGCGAGCAGCTGGCAACTTAGACGCCCCTTAAAATTTATGGTAAGAAATACATTCGGTGACCCTTCCTGGTAAAGCCCAGAGTATGTCATGCCTCGGAACTTTGTCAGAAATACTATTTTAAACTATTTAGGCAAACTAGGAGCCTTTCATGGTTAGTTGGGGAGGCCTGGCATTTTGACTTCACACTCAAAATGGAAACCATTATTCCTGCTCTGCTTTACCACACCATGCTTCACCATGGGGGTATTTTTATTAAAGTACTGGAAACATTGGAAGATAGAGACAGGGGAACTATTATGTAACGTGTGAGCTCTGCTCCACCTTCAAATTACAGGAAAACACTTGCAACATTTCAGCAAGTTTGTGGCAAGTACCACTATATCTGGTTAAATTTACAGAAAATGTTTAAGTACCAGACCATACACATAGTGATACACATGGTCATAATATACCTTTTTGGATCCACACACTTGATTTTAATATTGTCCAGTAACTTGCAAATAAAATTATTTTTCACACAAGTATACCAGGACATTTTTTAACATTTTTTTGTAAACTTTGGACCTAGGGGACCAGGAGTACACTCTGTTCGCCTTTGCGAATTGATCCCTTACTCTTCTTTGTTTAATTATAAGTACCAGACCAGCCAACTCACACGGTGCACAGTGAGGGCATTCTTCACTCAGCCCCCAGGAAATTTAATGTGAATTGAAGCCCCTTACCCTGAGTCGGTTTCCAGCTCAGGTGTGGACGCTCTGCATGGCTGTAATCCTTTGAGGGTTTTGCAACTTCTCCAGAACATGGAAGGCAGCCCCAGATTATTGTTTGCACTGATCGGGAGGGTAGGTGTGGCTGTTCAGCTGCTTCGGCAGAGTCAGCCTCAAAAGCCCCACCTCCACCAAGGCTCCACCGTTTCCAAGGCTCCTTCTACTTCAGCATAGGGCCACATAGCGGAAATAATATCCAGATTGGAAAATCTCAACTACCTTCATTTAGGAACCGCATATCATCGGGGGCCTTTAGGCTTAGAAAATGTGCCAATTCAAGATCACTGGGCCCTGCTGGAGTCTTGCTTGAATAACTACATTTGTAAATACTTTCTCATCCTCTTTTATCCAATGCTCTCACTTTCACACATGGGTTGGTTACAGTTTCTGCCCCTTTTATTTGAAACCTAAAAGGTGGAAAGCGGTAAAGTACACCGTGGGCATTTTATGCCCTCTTTCCCCTACTGCATAAATAGATATTGCTTGACCATATTAAATGCATTGAAGATGAGAGGATAAAAAGTAGTTTATGAAATATTTGTTCTGCAGCATGAAAGTAGTACTTTTTGACAACTTTTAATGTGTTGCTATCTTTGCCGTTTTATATTGAAATTGTGTTTGCAGAATGCACTCTCTGTCCCTTGAAACTGAGATGGGGTGCGACGATGGGGGTAGAGAAAGTGGAACAAAATCCCTTGGGTTATTCATGCATTTCTCCTTCACTATTTTCTTGTATTGGACTTAAACGTTCATCTGACTTCCCACACTTGTACAGAATGAGTTGGGGAGGAGGGGGTCATTTAGAGTTTGCGGAACAGGAATATTGCTGTAAATCAATGATTCCTCCATCATACCAAAATGAGAATTCCTCCACCTCATTTAGAGGTTGCAGAACCATCAGGTTTCAGACGGCAGAGTCTCATTTGTTCAACTATCCGAAACGTTTACTCCGCAGCCTACCTATTACAGAACTACCAGGATCTTAGCTTCAGAAGGCCTTATTTAGGAAAGGCCATCTCATGCATGTTTTCCTGTCCGGGACAGCCAAGCATTGCTTGGCGGCCCCAAGAAAGCTTGAATTAATATTAGGGGTCCCCCTGGGGCCCACATTTCTGGGCCTCCGCTGATCCCACCAATATCAAAACCAGATTATGAGAAAATGCAGACATAAACAAAAAATGTCTTATAATTTAAAGCAATTACAAAGACCGTATCATAATAACAATAAATAGAAGGTACAACAAATACAATTATTCTAATTATGTTCTATCAAATTTGTCTTCAAATCATTTAATTATGATATTTTGTATTTTTAAAGAAAAAGTTCACGGGTAACAGCCAACACGTGTTTTGCCCCGTTTTATTCCCAGGCCAGGGGCTTCCACAGGGCTTAAAGATTGATGGGGAGTAGTTGTTGTTTAGGTCAAATAGGATAGAGAATGAGTCAGTGTGTAATTTCGGTCTTATGAAATTACATGGCTGTAAATTCAATTAGGAAAAGGACAGGTGGGTGTACTTTTAGAGCAAGGGATTTGACTAATTACAATCCTGGTCAAAAGAGTATAAGTTCAGGGGATATGATTCTTGGTAAGGTAGCACGAGATGCTGTAGAATATACCACAAGATTATATGAAGAAGTGGGTAGCCGGGTGAGGTGGTTGACTATTTTGGACGACCAGCCCCGTTCCTAGACGTTGTAGACAGCAGTGAGTTGTTCTACTGTCTGACCGTCCAACCCGGTGGAGGTGGAGATTTACATTCATATGTTTGTAAAAAGCATTTTGAAGTACTTTAGTAGTACTGTTATAGTAGTACTAAATGTACTACAAAATGCAGTTTATAAATAGGCTTCTATGGGTTTAACACAAACTATTCTATTGTGAGAGTTAGAAATGACGGTGTTGAAAACTAATGCTATGCTGCTTTTGTGCAAGAGAAAAAATTATTTGTTGGTGAATAACGTTTTGAAATGACCCTGTTGAAAATGTATGGTTTTGTTTTTAGAGAAAAGTTTTTATTCTCTATAGTATTTGTAGCTTTGTGGTGTCAGTGAGTGTTACAGTGTTAAAATAGTCTAATAATAATGCGACAGACAACCCTGCCACGTAATTTGTTCCTCCATGCATGCATAATTCCAGGTGGCTCTGACGCTGAATAAATGAGCAACAATGAACTGAGTTTATCTACACAGGCTGTGTTCTTTGGTTCAAAGCGCTTCATGGCTTGTTACTATTCTACGTGCAGGTCTTTAGTCACAAAACCATGTCAACAATAAATATCAGAAATATACGCATGTAGACTTGTGTGTACACATGTTTATGAATCCGGTCACATAGTGGTGCAGGGTCTCAGTTCCATCACAAGGCCTTGTAAGATACCATCTCACCATTCCTATCACTTCAAACTAGAGTACCAAGTTAAGCTCCACTTAGCAACACACTTTGTATACATTTTTAAAACGGTAACTTTTTAACTAACGTTTTCAGTCAATAATTCTGGATTTGTAGAGTGCTGCTGCATCACCTGTGAGGGTTTGAGGCGCTGGGAGAACATGCTGCCTGCTCTTCTATTGGTTGAACATCCAGGTCTTGAGGTCTTTCCTGAACTGCTGGAGCGATGGTGAGGCTCTGAGGTGCAGGGAGAGCTTCTTCCCGATCTTAGCCGCCAGGTGGGAGAAGGAGCGACCTCCACCGTTTGTCTGGTGGATGCATCGCGTGGCTGGTAGGGAGAGGAATTCAGAGTTGAGTTTCCTGGTAGGTTGCTGGAAATTAATTTGACTGCTGTGGTATGCCAGTCCTTCGTTGTGTCTTGTAAGTGTGGGTGAGCCGCTTGAACAGGCATCTCTTCACGACAGGTAGCCAGTGGAGTTTTGTGAGATGAGGGAGTTATGTGAGTCCATCTGGGAAGCTCAAGGATGAGTCTGGCTGCTGTGTACTGGATAGTTTGGAGTTTCTTCATGAGTTGGGTGGTCATTCCGATGTAGAAGGAGCTGCCATAGTCTAGTCTGCTGGTGACTAGAGCTTGGGCGGCTGTTCACCTAGTGCTGGGTAGGAGCCATCTGAAGGCCTTCCTGAGCATTCGGAGGGGGAGGAAGGAAGCAGAGGAAACCGCACTGACCTGCTTCTTCACATATAGGTGGTTGTCTAGGACGATGCCGAGGTTACAGGTGTGGTTTGGGGGTTGGGCTCAGCTCAGGTGGCCACTATTCGTTGTTCCAGAGGGTATCCTTGCCTTTGCTGAAGATGAGTACTTCTGTCTTGTCGGTGTTGAGTTTGAGATAGTTGTTGTTCATCTAGGCAGCCACATCTTTCATGCTTCTTTGGAACTTGTCCTTGGTGGTCGTTAGTAAAGGAGAGCTTGAGTTTTATAACTTCGGCGTAGGAGATGATGTTGAGTCTGCGGCTCTTGATGATGTTGGCCAGGGGTTTCATTTATACATTGAAGAGAGTTGGGATAAGCCTTGAGGTACACCGCAGGTGATGTTCTTAGGGATCAAGGAGCAGTGAAGGAGGATGACCTTCTGCGTTCTTCCTGTGAGGTAGAATGCGATCCACTTGAGGGCTGCTCCGTGGATTCCGATCTGGTGGAGTCTGTTTATCAGTGTGTTGTGGGATACAGTGTCGAAGGGTGCTGCGAGGTGGAGGAGGAGTAGAGCTGCTGTTTCCCTGTGGTCTAGCAGTACTCTGATGTCGTCCGTGACTGCAAATAGGGCTGCCTCTGTGCTGTGGTTAGCTCTAAAGCTGGATTGGAAGGGTTCAGAAGGTTGTGGTTCTCCAGATGTTTAGTGTGCTTTTCACCACCTTTTTTTGGATCCTTACCCAGTGGATACATTCAAATTGCAGTTTTCAACATCAGGAAATTCCAGATAATCTGTTTCCCCCTCAACATTTCAGTTTTAATACTTTTAAGTACTAGCCTTAATTGAAGTTTGTGAGTTTGTATGTGTGGGCTTTCTGTGGGAGCTAAGTTTACAGAGGGTGCATCACTTTTTACAAAACAAATAATGTATGGAAAGTATTGAAACAGATAAAGTAGAGGTGTTTTTATAAAAGAAAATTACTTTAAAGCAATATGCAAGGAGGTTAGCTCAAGGTGAGTAATCACCAGAGAATAAATACCAAACACCATTACACAATGCATTGTTCAGGGGAGTTAAGATGTTTGTGTAATGCCATGTGCAACTTTTATTGAAAAGCCCCTACCCCTTACTTATGAGACAGTCTTTTCACAGTTGTGTTGTCTCTACTTATTGTAACATTAATGACCATTGGAAAAAATGTTCTTTACCAATGATTAAAAACCGTCAATGGTAGTGACTAAGTAGAGTTATGTCACGAGCAGTGCGCATTTGTTCAGTTAGAATTATTTCTACATTAGTTTAGAGGTGCATACAAGTGCTTTTAGTTATTTTAATTTGTAACGTACATATTTGTCTGGAAACGAAGAGATACAGATACCCCTTTTTGGTACGTTCAGTTCCTACATTTACCTAGATTTGTTGGTCTTAATTGTTGCCGAGGAAGTCGTTGTAACATATGTAAATTAATCTGAAAATATGTCCTTTATTCCTGAGTATTAATTTGGCAGCGTGCATGTACATTAATTTGGGACCAACCCCTTGTTTTCCAGATAGTATCTGAGATACGTTTCGTAGCTGCTTTTAAAAGTATAATGCATGGCGCTAGGTTCACACGGTATAAAAATGTGCAGCACTGCCCACGTTTTATTTTCTGAATACCACATATACATGAATTAAATCGTTCTGTGCATGCAAAAACTGTAGATGAATCCAGTCCTCCTTGAAAGGAACTGCTTCATTTTGTCTGTTGTTTTAATTGACTATGGCCCACCACGTGGGATGTAGTACATGCCGAATTTGGTGAGTTTTGATGCAAAACATTCTAGCGATTTCACTTCCGTGTATTCCAAGGAGGAACTTAGGTTAAAGGTTCTTTACATGAACTGATGACATGCTTTATGCTATGAAACCCTTGAATAATGTCACAACATTTCGTCTATGGAAGTGTGTGTGATTTCTAAGAGGAAATACAATATTTGGTGGACATTGAACAATTCCATAAAAGTTGGAGTCAAAACAAGATTTTTCAGTTTTACATGGAAAGTGTGTGATTACCTTAGCTCTAATTCTCTAATTGCACAACTTCAGGCAGCTGACAAATTAAATAATTACTAAACCTAAGAGAATCAATGAAAAAACAACCATAAGGACATTATTATTCTCATTCCAACAGCTGATGGTTATTACAAATGTACACATTGCACGTCGCTTGCAATTGTACTGCTGCTCTCTAAGTATGTTCTGTCTCTTCTGACTACATATTTATGTATGTTTTTTAATTCCCTAGGGTTATACTGATGCATGCCACAAAGGTGCATATGTCTTATTTTCCTCACTATTGTAAATATTGTCATTTCGCATCCCCCTTCCGGTAATGCGCAAAGTTATGTCCTATCACCCTTTGGTAAAGCACTCTTATCAGTCTGCGGAGTGTAGCAGTTTAAAAATAAAAGGCGCAGATGTGTAAATGTGCAGATGTGTGCTGTATGCTGTCTGTTGCCATTGATGGCTGAGGAGGAGCATGACTCAAGAGAAGCCCCTCTTCACACTCTATGATGGTATAAACACAATATTACACTGCATATTTGAAAATATACTCCCTGTATGAGTCTCGTATCTGCTCAGAAAATGAGCATGTGTTTTACAGAAAAATCTCATTAACTGTCACTTCCACCATGCCCTCCCTCCCCGCGTTTGCTCCTGTGCTACCCGTGCTGAATTCATCTGATATTCAGCTTAACCTCCGTTTATCCGCTTCACACAGAATGAGTGTTTCCCAGATCCCAGTGGGGGAGCCCCTGCCCTCTGCGCTGCGGGGAGGGAGGAGCCCGCGTCTAAGGCCTCGGTGCATGTTGTGGTAGCCTGCTTGACCCCCAGCTTCCTTGGGTGACCTGTCTGTCACTCACTCTCTGGCACAATGCGGTCTGATCCGGCGCGCGAAGGCAACAGGAGGGGTGGCCTGGGAGCAGCCGCCCCTGCACTGCGCGTGCGGTGGAACTTGTGCCGCGAGCCCGGCGGTGAGCTGGAAGTCACGTGCTGGACTCGCGGCAAGGAAGCCCCCTCACTCACTCACTCCCCATGCCAGTTAGTTGAGTAGTACCATTGAATGAAGTACTCCTTACATTGCACGTGTTATTAAAACCGCTTGGGGTGGCAGAAGAGGCTTATAAAAATAAAATAAAGGTATTTTTAGTGCAGCTGGGCTGTAGATTTGAACAATGTATATATTCCCAGAGAGATCGGTGCATCTGAAAAGGGGATGCGGCGTTACGACCACAGCTGCAGACTTTGGAAGTGGCCGGGGAACCAGGTTCGAGTCTCGGCCTTAGCTCAACATCCTGTGCAAACCACTTAGTCCCCCGTGACTAAAAAATGAATATGCCCATATATAATGTAACTCGTGCTCTTGTAAAATGTTCCTATAACTTCGGTTCGAGTTGTATAAAACAAAATGCAGCCGTCCTTTGAGGCAGGACCGGGCAGGAGTCCGCTTGATTTCCAGTAAATCGGCCCGCCGACCCTGACAGAAAAGCATTCCTATTTCGGACATGAAGCTCCACACTGTAACACCAAGCGTACTGTTGGCTGCCCAGTCACTGGCATTGTTGGCGTTCGAGGTCAGTCACTATCTAGCTACCAGCGTCTGTCAGGGACTTCTTTCAATTCATCAGCTGGAAAGGGAACGTCGGAAGGCCCGCTTGTGAAGTGTTAGTTTTGCTGTGTAGACCAGAAACGCCCCTTCCTTGAGCAGGCCTGAACCCCCGCTTTCGCAGGCGCTGATGGCTGCAGTAAAATTCCTTAGATGTCTTTTAAATGCTGTTTCGACAAATCAATATGCAGAGCATTTTTCAGCGCAGTCCCTGCTCCTTCTGAAGCTGCAGTATTTACAGCGGTAGGCGCTTTGTGGAAAACAGCTTTTGTAGGTAAATGTTGGAGTTATGCTGCCACTTTGAAATACGAATGGAAATATATTAAAATACTGCGAAGATAAAACTGCTGCTATTGCAGACACACACAAACATCACTAACACACACTGCCTCTCGAAAATTGCTGCTACTAGTGTTCCATTTACACGCATTTGGAGGTAGCAGCAGGGCTCGAGTCGGGGTACCATGCGGGTGGACGGCGTCCCCCCACTTATTTTACCGGGAGCTCGATAACTGCAGCAAATGGAGCCACACATTCACTCTTTGGCCTCTCTGGGGCGAGATCAGAGCCCATTCAGAACGCTGCTCACGAGCTGGCTTCTCTGATGCAATTGCATCTAAGGGGTGAGCGAGGGGAGGCAATGAGTCTGATGGTGCAAGCCACCTTTCGTGACGTCACTTCCTGTTGTGACGTTCGCGACCCCGGCGTATTTTTTTAGGACCTGTGCCCTGGGTAGCAGCAATCGCTAACACATAGGATGCTGCTTGCAGCCAGTTTGGCTTCACCTTGGTATTAACCTTTCGGAATGATGATCAAAGTTCCCAAGCAGCGATCACTACAGTAAAACGCACTAAAAAGCCCTGGTTTGATTCTGTACCCCTCCCTTGCCTAATTTATATCATAAAGGAATGTGCACAAGTACTCTGGAAACTTCGTCAATGCTTTCCTGCCATTTGGGCTAGGGAAGGGGGCAATCCACAACCCTGTACCAGGTTCTCATACCAACCCCCACCCCTCCACCCACAGACACACTGAATGGAGAGAGAGCGAAGTGAAGAGCTAGACCCTCATCAATACATGGCAGGTTTGAGATGTTAGTCACTCAATTGTATAAATTGGGGAAATCTGATGCATTTAGCAAAATATTACTCCTCATTTACTACCATTTTCGCATCTCTTTTCTCTCTCAATACTCCTTTCTTCGGCCTGCTCGTTCCTTCTCTTGATCCCTACCGTCCTATTCTCTAACTACATCTCAATGATTACCCTCTGGTCCCTCCTTTCTTATGTCCCCTCCTAGTTATTTTTGTTGTCCTTCCACCATTCTTATTATTTCAATCTTCCTTCTCTCCTTTTCTCTTTGCCAGACACCTTTTCATTGCTCGTCTCCATGTCAATCCCAGGGCACAAGTCCTTAAAAAAGAAGTGGGGGGACGCTGTCACCGCAAGTGACGTCACGACAGGAAGTGACGTCACGAACGGTGCCGAGCTCCTCGCCCCAGAGAGGCCAAAGAGTGAAGTCCAGCTGTTTGGCAGGGGGGACGGCGTCCCCCGGTAAAATAAGTGGGGGACGCCATCCACCCGCGTGGTACCCCGACTCGAGCCCTGGTCATTCCTTATTTCCTGAGTAATCCTGTCTCCGCCTTTGCTTTCTTCATCTTTGCTGCTCCTCCTTTCTTTCTTGCCCCTTTTTAGGTCTAGTCTAAGCAGCACATGTGCTCCTCTGCGAGGCATGATGTATTGAGGTACGGACTTGAAGCTCCGCTGATATTTTTCATTGGCTTGTGTCATTGTCCACTGTAAACTGTGGCTGTTCATTGGTCAAAAAAAGGCTTAGTAGTCCCTCCTTAGTACTGCCTGGTTTCATTTTGTAACGCCCATGGTGACACCCCCGGTTATATGTGTTGTTGCTTAGTAGGCTTTAATTACAGCCTCCGAGCACTATTTTCTCAAATAGCGTTGTCCTACCTGCTGTTGCAGGCAGGATACGCTCTCTCCTAACGCTTTTTACATTTTTTATCGTTCACATTTGCAGTGCAATAGGTCTCGCATATGCAAGAGTTTAAGCCAATAGCTTTGTAAATGACAATGCCTTTTATTCATCTGTTTTAAAAGCAAAACATAAATAAAAGGCATTGTAATTTACAATGCCAATAGCTCAAACTCTCTTAAATGCGAGACATATTGCATTGCAAATGCTCACTCTTCCTACCTTCCCTCTCTACTTTATTCCTTCTGCTCTACCTTATACCTCACTCTACCTCCTCTCTTTCTCCCTCCAACCTGTTTCCGTTCTCTCCTCTGTTGTCCCCCTACTTTACTCAGCACAGCTGACTGGTAATGATTTGGATGTGACAGGAGTGGCTAGGCAACGGTGTGCCATCACTTGACTTTTATGACAGTGTATAGAAGTTGGGGACTAATGAACACACATTGATACTGAGTTCATTTAAATTCATACTTTGCTAATTTAGAAAGCAGAGTTCTCATGCACACTGCAGTCACACAGGACTTCGTGTTTACATGGTACTTTGTTTTAATGAAAAATCATGTAGGGCAATATCTTTATGTGCACGTTACAAATGTTAGATTTTTCTCCATTAAGACTGTGATGCGGTCACTGCCTTGCTTTATTAGCACCCAAGGACTGAAAAAAACTGAGGCTATGCTGCAGGGCCATACACCAAGTCTCGCCCTTATTGGTTCTCAATGACTGGGCACTGTGCTGATTGGCTGCCAGGCCAGTCCCGTACAGTCTCAGCTCCGTTCGGCTGCGCTGAGGCTTGTATTTTCCCTGCACTGGCTGCTGGAATAATAAACTCAATTCAAGGCATTTGGTAAGAGTGACCCCGGCAGGTTAAAATCACCCTCCTGGGTTGCTTCCCACTGGCAAAACGCCCTATGCCCTGTCCGGACAGCCTGGCCCTGCCCTGTGCTCTTGGCCAAAACCTGCCCCATGTACTTGCAGACTATGATTCCAAGCTGCAAGGGCTAGTGCTTGAAATATGGAGTTGCCCCTTACCCACCCCCAAACTAGCATCCAGGCCCCAACCCAGGTTCAAGGGACATGAAGTCATCCGTTTTTAGTGCATTTCCAATGCTAATGAGTCCATTAAATTATGTTAACAATCAAACCTGGAGAGCCAAAAAGCAAGATTTGGGTTAGAAAGATAACAGAACATGGGTGAATCTCCCGCTCAACAATTTAAGTGCACAAACAATCTGCAGGAGGCAATTCTTCCTCCCAGCTCTCCCTTTTTAGGTCGAACCCACTCTACACGAGGCTATAGAACTAAGGGGCCACCCTCTGTTCCTCAGCATCTGGGTGGGGTCATCAGTGTAAAAGTACAATGGTTCTTAAGGATAATTTCAAGTAAGAGAATTGCATGTTTGTGAAGAGAAAAAATAAATGTTCTCCCATTACTGTTTCCTGTAGACAGACATAAGAGTCCAAGATTCAAATGAAATAGGCAATTGTATCACGAATAGCTGTGATATCAATGATATACAAACATATCACATACAAAACACATAACAAGAGGTGCTCTCCGGTAACAGTGAGATGTGGCTGCGCAGTGCTCGTGAGTTGCCAACGAATTTGATAGAAGTGATCAAAACAACTCGGGTGTAATCAAAATATTATTGTCCTAAACTTTGTTGGAATTTATTTGGGAGTGTCGAATGCCTTATTCCACCAAGTGGACCATAAATCTATGGAATGGTAGACCAGAAGATAGAATCTGTCGATATTTCCACTCCATGTGCTTAATTTGATTGGGTTTTTATCAGGACATTGTCAAAAATATACTTCCATCTAAAACTAGGCAGCGAAAAGTGAATGGTTCAAACGTTTTGCCAAAAGAGCAAAAAATAAATGTGGAGCAAAGCCAAGGACTCTTGCTTACAGACTTGAAAATTATAAGAAGTCAAAATGTAATCTAGAAAAATAAGGCCAAAAGGAACAGATCCTGAATAAAGCCAACAAACAACGCTGGGGCCAAGTACCTCTAAGAAAAGCAATCAAACAAATGAATTGCATTTCTATTGCTCTTACCCCGATGAATGGGTTGAAGTGCTTCACACAATGCAGCTTTTTGCTGCTTTTCCAAAACTGATGTCATTTTACTGACTTGACTAGTTTGTGGTAAGTTGCAAGCATGTCACAAAACGCTGCCTTGCTTCTTCTGACTCTATTTCTTCCCATCCCTTGCTTTATTGTGCAAACATTAGTGCAGTCTTTGGCGCCTCTCAATGTTGCTCGTGAATCCACTCTATTAACATGTTTACCTGTTAGCTGGGCTGCCAGCAGTGCAACTGCGGAAACTGCCCAGCATTCACAATGCTACACTTTTTTACTAATAAAAACTAGTATTCATATTATCAACTTATGGCAAGAATTACAGTAGCATTTACTACAAAAAGGGGTGTAAATAGTATCTGAACCTTGCTGAAAGTAACATTTTAAAAAAGCAAAAGAAACTAAATGCGAAATAAAATACAAAATGGTCAAGCTACAGTTTGTTCACTCATAATTTTCTAGCTTCAAAGGCCCCATGCCTTTGACTTTAAAGATGTGTAACCTGACTGAGTGCGTATCGTATACAGGTGATTCTTTATGTCCTATGTCTTCATGTGTTCCTGTCTATGTGTGCGTGTACCTTCACGTGTGTCTGTATTTATAGGTTCATCTGTAACTGGCTCGGTTTATTCAGGTGTATACACGGCAGCTAGTAGGGTTACAGTTACTGTGCTAATGCATGAAAACAGAGGAATGCACAATTGCTGCTTCCTTCCGTTGCCACATTAAAACTAGATCTCGTGGCTTTGCGTGTGCTTGTTTTTTTATGTCCAATGCTACAAGGCAGCAGCAAAAAGCATTGGCCAAGCCAGTAGGTCACAAAGGTAAGACCTATTAGCTTTGCCAATGATTTTTAACGTACTCATCACCGGTAACAAGTGTGACAAATCCTCTGGTGGAGTGGAATCTTGAGGGCTGTGGAAGACTGGCCCCATTAATGCAGGTCCTGTTACCCAAAGGTTCCAATGGTGTGCCCCACAGTTGCATGCATAGTTCCAACCTCACACTCAACCTGCTGCCCTTAATCTGGATGGCCCCGGATTAGCACCACTGCAGCATCAGTCTCTTGCAATAAGCAGTATGAACTGTAGGGTTCTACGGAATTTGCACTGGCCTCGAAAGGATCATATTTACATGGTGTTGCACTGGATCTGCCACACTGCCAACAGAAGTGCGTAATTTGCAGGCCTAAGACTTTTTCCCAAATGATTCCAGGGCAAACCCAACACAATTTTTATGTTCAGGAGAGTATCACAAGACATTAGAAATTGTGAATATAGTATTAGACAACAAAGCATATTATGCTACCCTTAATCTCAATTTCCACCCCTTTTCCCATCTTGAAAAACTGAAATGCAAGTGATCACAAGGACTCCTAATAGCTAAAAGCAGGCTATTAGGACTAAGCTTTCTCTCTTATTTCTCTATGGAAAAGGTCACGTGAATGTAAGTAAATGAGTTGTGAGGCTATTATGATCTCAGCCATGCTTGCTGCAGTGGTCTCGCTAAAATAGAAACAGTTCCCTCCGCTCGATTCCACCATTTTCCTTGGTTGCTTCCAGACTTAAATGGGAAAATCCAGTTGAGCCCCTAAAAGCTGGGTAACTACCTAATGCTGATCACGGCAAATGGCAGCTGTTTACCAATTTACAGTTCGATGGCTGACGGTAGGGCCATTTCACAGTAGGCGAATAACACCTTTTACGAGGATAATCGTCAACTTTACAATTTCTTAACACACCTGAGGTTCAAAAGAGACATGCAGCCCAAATCTATGCACCCAATAACTTTATCAATTGTATTGTGCAGAAGTGCTCTACCATAAAATTGTGCCGCCCTGCCCCTTTAAGTGTTTGAGCAACTCCCCTGGGCCAAAGAGGACCTAGCAATCTGGCCCAGACTCGCTCTTTTTGTCCCTGTGGCTGCTGGGCCATTGCGTGCACTAGTGGTAGAATGATACCCTAGACCTCTCTACAACAACACTGGATCCCGCAGCTAAGGGAGAAATTCAGTGACTCTACAGTCTGTTCAAGTCCCACTTACTTTGCTATCTACAGTCCAACAAACAGGATTCTAAAGTACATTCATGGTACTATAACAAGGCAAACTATCGCCACCAGACTGCAGAAACGTGCCCAGGAGCCAACAACTGCGGGTAATTCTCCAATTTGTTGACCACACTGGACTCGATGCACCTTTTGATGAACTGCGCAGGAGTTCATCAAACGCCTGCGTAGTTTTTTTACCCATGTAAAATCCTTTAGTAAACGAGCTTACAAAACAAACCGACCTTTACATATTCATAACTGAGCCTTTCCAACGTTAGTTCCTTATTTTGGGAGAAATTCCTGCTGCCCAAAGTTCATAAAACGTAGTAGACATTCATTAAAACTTTCAGCAGTGTAAGTCGCTGCTATACTGGGTAAAATAAACGACACACCTGTCTAGGACTGCCATAGAGTGCAGCCATTGCTCCCTCTCAACCAACATTAACAAGTAAAGATTAAGATCATGGCATCAGCCTCAGAAAGGGTGTCTATCTCTATTTAAATTGCCGGAGTATATCCACAAATTAGGTGTTGTATTCGTGTTTATCTGTGTTGGTTCTTGGGTGGTCCAGTTGACACTAGATCGTAGAAATGAGATTGTGATGGAGAAAAGGCTTGCAGAAAGGTAACTAGGATACGACTAGACATCATCCTGTACATTTGGTATTTACATTCCACAACAATTTCATGCATAGGTGAAATTTCAAAAACCTCGCAAGTTCTGGCCAAAGACAAAGCTTGTACTAGAACTCAAGGCTTGAGGGCAACAACTTTGCCACTAGGTCCCAACTCATTTATTTATTTGCATCATTTTATATAGTGCAGCTTCCCCAAATTGTGTTAGAGCACTTTACAAGGAGCTATATAGACAAGATATATTTACAAAAGAGCACAATCAAGAAGTCAGTCTTTAAAGAGGGCAGGAGAAGGAATGGGATGCAGAGAGAGTGTAGGAGCTTGGGAGAAGAGGGTCTATAAAGGGTTTAGGTATAGAACATTTTATTTATGGAAAGAATGCCTAGGAATAAATCACCTGAGGGGTAGGGCTGAATAATGAATGAGTGTGTACATTTAGTGGTATTGTCCTCAGGCGAGGGATAGATGGATCCAGGTGTCTTTCACTTAAATATCTCACAAATACGTAGGTCTTCAGCATTTTTCGGAAGGACAGGATGTCTGGGGCATTTTTAATTGGGTCAGGAGGGTGTTCCAGTTGTCTGACACAGATCCAGAACCTACTTTGGGTTGAAAGGTTAGATTCCTATATCTCATCCCTGTTGCTGTAAATCATTTTCCAGCCACTAATACGGGTATGAAGGCAGTGCCAGACATCCTCCAGATACTATCCCATGACACCCAAATTCACTTTCAACTGGAGAATGGCCTTGGAATCGAGAGCCTAGCCAGACATGGCGGAACCTCATGCGTTTGGAAGGCACCTAGCTAGGCAAGGCTCAGTATCATGATTCTGAAATGCTTCACCACAGTCTCTCAACTTGTGGTAAAACCCTATCCTTTTAAAGACTCCTGCTCACCCCTCTGTGTCCAAATTAAGCATCTCCTCTATCGCAGTGCAGACCTTTGTTCTTTCACATATTGACATACAATTTTCTACTACATGTTACGCTATGTTCGCTTTTATAAAGCGAGGCGTAATCTCACATGGAGCCTATTGTAGCTGACATGAGTGGACACCTACTAGAAGTAAGACAGAAATGTGACAGTAGACCAATTACAGGTCGATGGAGGAAAGCTATTTTTGGAATATTTTTTTCTTAAGCTGGGAATAGAATATTCCTGGTGGGTTTTAAACAGGATTCTATTTTATAGCTCTGCCACCTGTATCCAAAAAGCTCTTCCTCAGCTTTTTAAATCTGAGTTTTTTGGGATGGAAATAAAAAGGCCAGCAGTTAGAGATTTGAGGTTGACTTTGGAATGCATTTTGTATTTCATTTCCAGGTAGAAAAGACTAGTATTGTAGAAAATCTTATAAGACATAACAGGCGGCCTTACGCATGATGTGTTCATGTACTATGGGCCAGTGAAATGGTTACAAAAAGGTACCAATACCATTAAACCTCCTGCTGAAATTGATATGCGCCTTGTAATGGCATTTTAGATGGACTGCAGTTTAAGGATGCTTTTCCGTGCTAATGCGAAAATAGATCGAGTTGCAGAAGTCGATTCGGGGCTGAAAGAATGACTTGGCTACAGTGATTCTCTGAGAAATGGTTACATTTTAAGATGTGCAGGATTAAAAAATAATTTCTGAGTATTGAGGCGATGTATGCAGTAAAATTGAAGTTTGCATCAAAGAGGACCCCAAAATTCCCAACTGGATGCACTGGGGTAGGAGGCTTTTCCATTGTATTAGACCAGAGTCTTGTACCCTGTAAGCTCACTCTGGTTGGAGCTACCAGGATCTCTGATTTCGAGGGATTATGTTTCTAGAACCAGGATTTCACCACCTCTAGCGCACCTCAAAGCCCCAGGTTGGCATCAGGTTGATTTTCTCTGAAGTTCATCACAATGTACTTACCATCTCCATACATATATGTGGCTACTTGGAAATCACTCGTTATCGTAGCTAATAGCCTAACATACAGATTAAAATAAATGGGGGGATAGAGAGGACCCCTAAGCGACCCTCCCCCCAACCTAACATTGTTGGATCAGAGCTATTAATTCCTAGTTGGGCAAATGGACTCAGTTAGTAATTCAGAACACAAGCCAAATGAATGCCTGTCTGATTATGACAATTGTGAATACTCTGCTGGTCAGGACTGCATGGCGTGAGGTACTGAAACCAGTGGACTACTCTATTAATACCATGCGCCAGCATCACCTTTATCAATTGTTATTCTTAACTCACCAGATAGAGGTTAAGTCATTATGTACAGAGCTGACAACATATTCCAGACTAAGGGCCTCATTCCGATGTTTGGCGGACTGCCACCGACAGCGGTCTGCCCGACTTATAGGGTGTCAATCAGATTGACTGATTGCAATTCTGGCGGTCGGAGCGATTTGGGCAGGGGGGAATAACCGCTGCCGACAGGCTAAAGGAGCCCATCGGGACAGAGGTCGGTGCCTAATCTCTATAATGGGGACAGTACCTGCGGAGGCGCTGCCGTAGGGATCAGGATGTCCTTTTCCCTCAGCCTTTACATGGCGGTCCCACTGCCATGTAAAGGCAGACAGGAAGGGACTTTGGGGGCCCCCAAACGGGTCCTCCATGAGCCACTGGTATGTGGCCTGGGGGCTCATGTGGTGCACCCCCAAACATCTATGTGCCAGGCACCACATGGTGCCTAGCACACAGTGCATGGATGTTTGAGAACTAGCCTCTTCCACTGCGGCTTTTGCTGTGGCCCTTTTCTAGGGCTGCAGCACAAGCCTCAATGGAAAGGAGCAGTTTTAGACCGCATGTACGATGGTCCCATTGTAATCGGGCAGGTGGGACCGCCGACATGTAGTCAGTCGGACGCACGACTGACCGCCATCGTAATGAGGGCCTGCCCTAAGTCCGAAATGTGCACTGAATGCAGCAACTCATCTGAACTTACTGTGAGGCAACTGCAGTGACTCCTCTCCCACATCCACTTTAACATTTGCTGTGTGATCTACAAAGCGTTCCACGTGAGTATGCCAGCCTATTTGGTTAATAAGCTCAAAGTCTGGTGGCACCTGCATAAACCCTCTGTTTCATCGTGGCTACAAAACGTGTACAAGAGAACAAGCCTTCTTCTCCAGAGCCCTCAAGACCCTGGAATGTCCTTGACGATATCCAAGACTTCCCACTTCCATAAAGAGCTTCAGAACGTATATATCGGAGCTCACCTAATCTCCATCTACCTACCACCCAATGACGAATCCCTTCTCACTCTCATTTTGTACTCCATCTCTCGCTGCCATACTTAATTTTAACATGGGCACCTCTGTTGCTAAATTTTCCTTTCATACTCTAATCCTCGGTGCGGGTGACCTATCTCTTGCTACTTACTGCACTGAGCTTCCCCTTGGAGACAGGTTGTGCTTTATAAATCCCTCTCAAACAACACCCATAAACCATCTGTCCGACCACCCTGGTTGTTGCCTGTGGTACCCATTGATGAACTGATCTTCAGTAATGGCTGCATAATCTCCTCATCGCAGAGCGCCCGCTCACTGTCACATCATCTCTATACTTGATGATCGCATTGCTGATATGACTGACAGCCAACCACTGACCAACCATATATAAACAAAACTGGGGTGACTGCATCATCACCCACTGTGTTGTCATCTAGATCAAGATTTGATCTTCATCTTCCACTTTTGAACACCTTAATGATAAACTAATCCTTACACCCACCTTCGCCACCACATTTCCATCTAATGTTTTGCCCACCCTGATACAATGAGCACCTGAAAGTCCAGATTATGGAAGCACACAATAAAAAAATTAAAAAAACATCTCCATGTTCAACTTTGCTGAAGAAGAAAACATTAGGTATGCTGGATCTAGTTAATTATCACAAAGTAATCCTCTTTCATGCCCTGGGTAAAAAAATTTGTTCAACAGCTCCTGCTTTTTTAGAAGAACACACATTTTTGAATGATCTGCAGCCTAATTTGCACCCTAGACAGGCATGCTATTAGCTTCAGGAGAAACTAGAAACACTGTCCATGACGGCATCTGTAGGACTGGTCCTCCCGCTGTTTCTGAATTGGTGAACCATAACATACTAGCCAGGCTTCTGAAGGAAGTAGAATGTTTTTGATGTGGTGAAACATAACATACTAGCCAGGCTTCTTAAGGAAGTAGAATGTTTTTGATGTGGTGAAACATAACATATTAGCCAGGCTTCTGAAGGAAGTAGAAATAGCATTATATTTCAGTGGCTCCTCTCTATTCTGGAGGTACGCGTGCAGCCTGTCAAGTTTGCCCACTTTATGTCCGCCAACACAGCCTTGTCACTAAAAGTTCCCAAGGTTCATCATGCTCTCCAGCTGTCATTTTCTATGTCTACCTTCAATCCAGGCTCATTCAGTCTTTTGGCTGTACTGCTGTCACATGCTGATGCCAGAGTTTACCTAGGTCTACCGGCCCCAGTGCCCATGTCACATTTTCATAGCTGCCAGAAGGCAGTCGAATGATGATTGGCTTATAATTTCCAACCAATGGGAGGACTCGCTTTGGTCAGATAATCTAGGATCGGTTGCCACTGCTGTAACCAAGGCGAAATCTTTGGGCGTTCATCTGGACCACAAGCTCTTGTACACCTAACCAAGTACAGTAAGAACCCAAATAGGCACATTATGCAGTTCCAGCTTCCATGTTCTATTGTTCTTAAAACATGCTCTTCTTTTTATTCTCCAGAGGTGCTTTCAGAAATCGATAATTGCAACAGTTTATATCTAGGCCTACCTACATGAGGTGTGCAGAAACCTGATCGCTTCAGAACTCAGGTGCATCTCATTCATCATTTAAACCAGTTTGTCCATGTCTCTGAGGCATGTAGAAAGTTGCACTGGCTGGTGGTTGAGCAGAAAGTTCAGGCTGTGTCTCTTCCTGATACATATAGTTTACCATCACCCTGAGCAGTCCTGCTTATCTCATCTTTTATGTCTTTATGCTCCTTCTTAATTTATCTTCTCAGAAGCTCGGTTACAACTTTTTTCTCTTATTAAAGCAGGCCCAATAGGGAGATTGATCATGTATTGTGTTTATGCAAAATGTTTCGATCTGCTACTGTCTCAGCTGCAATACATCAGAGTGCCATCTTCAGAAAAGCCCTTAAGAACTCTTAATTTTGCTTATCCATTCTCTGCTTATCACTTTTCTGTCGCTTTTGTCTGTTTTCAGTGGATAGAAGCCATTCCGTGTATGTTTCTCTTCAGGAGAAATACAATCAAAAATCAAATTAACACAATCAGAGCCACTATATTCTAACCACACACACCACATCCAGCCTCCTCCTTCCTCCAGTGATTCATAATTCTGCAAAGAAATTGACATTCATAAATATTTTATTAAAAACATCAGTTGACACAATCCGTCTTGTCATTGTCAACTTCACGATGCATATTGGAAAACCCTCACATACTCTCCTGATACACCCTGCACTGCACTCTGCAAATGTTGGTTCCCACTCTACACTGTTTAAAAACAACCTCCTATGATAATTAACTATTTAGATAATCTGTCATTAAAGCCCTGCTACCTGTGAATCCTATAGTATCTTGCACATCCTCCTCCCTTCTCTTCTTACTGTTATCTTATCCCTAATCCTTGAAAACTGGTCAAAGTCACTCTCTCCTCCCCTAAAATCCAAACCTCGGCGCAGAAGAGCTCTCCAGTACCACCAAATTACAGTTTATCTTCATAAGGAAAATTCTTGCAGCTATGCAGCTTCAAGAGTGCTTTAATGTGCCCACTTACCAGGTAGTTAACAATCTGTAATTACTGTTAATGGTATACCATATCTGTTGGTGCAGCTTTAATCATCAACAGGCTTTTTTGATACGATCAACCACTTGGTCTCACACGAAACCCTTCATTCACCTATGTGCATCTATTTATTCACCCGGTGGATTCCATAGGAACCTAAAATGTTCCCCTGGTGTTTAACCTCTACATGAAGGCACTCTGAATAATCCTCGGCCATTAAGGCCTTATTATAAACCAGTGTCAACTATAATGTTGAGTGGTGTTTGCTAACAGCCTTCCTCAAATAATGTCAAATAACGCCAGTTTTTTTTTCCACACTTGGGTGTCTGCAGTTTATCTGATCTTTATGTGGTATTTGGTTGGCAATGTCAACTGTAAGAGCGTCAAGAGTCTGTGCGGAGAGAGTATTAATCAGACAGCAAGATGTGGATTCTTTGTTGTTAACGGCTTCCCCACCACCTGTCTTATCAGTTCTATCCAGGTGGAGTATTCTTTGGTTGGATAGTAACAATAGTCCATGAAATGGTATGGATGAGAACAAGGTTTTTGTGAGTTCACGCCAGTCAACGCTATGTTCAAAACCGGCTTTAAAATGAAGTGGTAGAGTATACAGATATTGCAGACTGGTAGCTTATTAAGGCAGATTTGAAGAGTCGTGTTTCCCCAGTGATGGGGTTGGCTAAGTGGTGGTGGTGTTTATCAGATTGTTAGTGCTTATCGAACTATGCTGAGCTCCGGTAACTCTAGACTGGCGGTGGTAGAGATGGAGTGAGAGGTATATTCAGAGCTGTTTGTGTTGACTGTATTTACGCATAGAATCTCTAGTAATAAATGTTGTTGGAAAAACAGTATCTTTAGGACATTCTGGTGGACAATAGGTGTGTGTGAGAGTTCCTTCAGTAGCTAATAAGGTAGTAAGAGGGAGTTAGGAGTGGACCTCTTCCTTATGTGTCACATTTAAGATAGGATGTTGAAGGCAGGAGTTTTAAGGTGTGAGATAGGGGCAGGAAGAGTCATTACCTTCATGCTGGAAATTGTATTCTGCATACTAAGTATGGCATACTACATTTAGCTGAAAACGTGATGCAGGAGTTCATACCTGCCTCTGTATGTGAACAGGGTGCATGTGTAGGAGTTGATTGGTTGAGTAAAGGAGTGATGGTTGAAGGAGCATTGTGCGATGAAGATTTGGTGTGATTAGCTCTTTAACAGGATCAGTAGAGGGTGTAGAGTAGGTCTGATGATCTCAATATTGGGGACTTGGACGAAGAGCAGGGTAAGTATGCAGGATTTCAGAACCATCAGAGCGCATCATTTTCATCTGTGGCATACATTATGTGGGGACATTCATTGCTCAAGGTGATCAACATCTACGTAGAGATTATTCAAAGTGGTAAGATACATTTGTAGTGTTTATGCTAGTGCCGGGGATTCTGGAAATGGAGAGTGAGCAGATAGAAGGGGCAGGTGCATGAGTTTCAGGTGGCTTTCGTAAGGGCTTTACGTTGATTAAAATGGGGATGAAAATGTAGAGTGGTGTAATGTGAAGGTCACAGGCTTGGTTTCCAAAAGCATCTGAAATGTTTTTGAGCTGTTCATTACAGTTACTAAATGAATAAGCACGTTTTTATGGATCCTTGTTTTAGACAAATCTTGTGCTCTTCCGATGGCCATTGCCTGGTACCATCCATTGAGAGAAGCCTTCCTTCCTGGATGGGCTTCCATCGCAGCTGCACGTCATCTCTCCTTTCCATCTGGCTGCATAGCGCCCTCATGTGGCTGCTCCTGGCCTCCACCATCTGCTGCTACCAATGTGTGGAGGCTCTTTCCCCTGGAGTGTCTCGTCTCGCCCAGTTTCTCTTCTCTAGCAGACCCTCTGTTCCCAACAGCTCTACATCTTCTTTTAGTTTCGTTTTTAGAGAAATGAAACTAAGAGGTGAACCTTGCAGAACACCGGACCTGTCATATCTGCCTCACGGGCACGTGACTTCGGGATCAACACAGGTCTGTTATCTGGTGCAGGCACAGACATGGCCCACCTCGGTGTCAAAGGGCGTGTAGAGGCGCGTAACATTAAGACACGTTTGGGCCATTATTTCCCCCCCTCCCGATTACAGGTGTTTAGATGTGATAATGAGTTTTTGTTTTCGATTTAGTTCTAAACAACGTTGCAAAACACGCACATGGCCGCCCAAGTGTTCATTTTTTTCTAGCCACTCGACACACTGTAGCGGTGTAGCCTTTACTGAGACTGTAGCACGTTCTCTGTTTTTGCTGTGAAGCTAAGCATATGTTCCGGTCATTTACGGCCTGGAAGGCTTATTGAGACATCCAGGTCTCCAGCTCGGACCTTCCTGTGAACAGCAGTAAACCAGCTTCATTTGGTATGCAGGGGAGGCTGGGGGTTGTGGTAGGGTTGGGCTGAGAGCATGGAAGGGAGACTGGACTCTGAACAAACCTCAAAGCTGCGCGTGCACTCCTCGTGGAATCCCCCTTTTATTATGCACGGTCTGTTATTTAAACCCTGCTTCCTAGAGGTAAATGTCGAGTTAATTTGTGCTCCAACAGAGAGACTGTTAGAAAAAGCACTTTCTTGCAATCAACAGCCCTCTTCGTTTACTCGAATTCAGTTTATCAGCTGCTGCTACTTAGAGGCCAGAAGATGGGAGAAGGCTCCCCATGCTGATTCCTGGAGGGGTGAGGTGGGGGACGAAGCTCTTTTCATTTGGCAACGTCTCTTAACCTTCTGGCTTTGCCAGTGCTCATTTTAGTGGATTCCCACCCGACAGACAATCTGATTGGCTGCCGAGAGTTTGCTGTTCATATTTCTCTTGATCAGCAGCTATGAACTTTCTCTTTTGCCCTTAGATGCAAGCCTGTTTTAAAAAAAAAAAAAAAACATTAATCAGCTTCGACCACTTACTGCGAGGACACTACCATGTGCCTTTGATGATGTCTGGTTGGGAATTAAGACGCATTATGACAACATTCAACTTAGGACACCTTTAACATATAATGTCAAAAACATATAATAGTAAACCCAGTAGCAATAAAACAATACACCTCTCGACAGTCATTCTCAATGAAGGAAAGTCGTGTTTATAGACCTATTTCTTCTCTGGCCCTTTATAAACGTGTTCTGCTCAGTCTACCCCAACAGGGACCCAAAATCCCTTACTTATGTTGTATGTCAGAGTTTGGATTACCAGAGTATCGTACTGCAGAATATCAACTATCACGAAATCGTCAAGGTAGTATATATCAGCTTATAGGTAAATGTAGATTTTCTTTCCTTCACTCCATATATACTTAGCTTGCTGATACATGAATCATCAAGGTAAGCAGATGTGAAAACAAGAATCGTTAACCTGCACGTACCTGCATATACTTACCGTGATGATCTAGTGATATTCAGTATCCTGCAGTCAAAATCACTGCAAGATGATATAAAAACCTGGATATTCTGGTAAAATACCATGACCATGTGAAATGAAATGAAATGAAATAAGTCTTATAATGCGCTACTAAGCCCGAAGGCATCAAGGCGCCTAGCAAAAGAAATCAGAATGACCAGATAACCAGCACTACGGGTACGCCTTTGAGAATAGCCACGTTTTTAGAGCTTTCCGAAAGTTCAGGACCAACGGTTGGGATTTAATTTCTAGGGGAAGGCTGTTCCACAACTTGGGGGCTAAAGTTGAAAACGCCCTCCCGCCCCATTTGCAGGCCCGGACTGGCCATAGCGGGCACCGGGCGTTTCCCCGGTAGGCCGCCAGGGTGGGGCCGATTTTCGGCTCTTGGGGGCCGTTTTTGTTACAGGGGCCGTTTTTGCAGCAGAGCTGCAAAATCGGCTCCTGTTACAAAATCAGCCAAAACCGGCCCAGGAAAAGAGGCTGGGACCGATTCTCCTGGTCTTGCTGCACGCTTTAGTTTGTAGCATCATTTATTTATCAGACCAACTTTATATTAAATATGAATAATGTGTTGTTTAAATTAGATGTGCTGTGCAACGAAAATGTATCACAACTTAAAACACATAGAAAGAAGCGTTTCAAGGACCAGGTTGACAGTCCGTATTTATAGAATACTATAATTTTAAAAAAAACAAGTAAACAAGGAAATGGATAATGTTACAAGATAGTCATCACCTATTTCACAAACCTGACCGCCATTTTCACAGTGTGAAGCGTCTACACAGCGGCTGAGCCAGGGACGTCCATCATCTTGGGTGGCAGCTAAGGGTGCTTTACCTATTGACTGACGTCGTAGATGGAGCTTTCCGCTGAGAAGCTCCAGCCACATCCAGGGGCAGAGAGGCTGAATCCAACCATGGGGAGAAAGGGTGGGAATGAACCCTGCTCTTCTACTCATTTACACTGTTTGCTAATCTTGAAGACAACAACTTTTTTCCGCCTAAAGTGTGAGTGATGAGAAATCAGGGCTCGAGTGTTTGGCACTTGACACGCTTCCACTTACACAGTCTATAGTTTATTGGCTCCAGAATGTATCTGTTTGCCGAGCGCACACATACATATCACAATCTTCTGACACTCAGTCTTATCATACACACTGACACAATATGTCATTATCCGAGCCTGTAAATTTAGGAGGACCTTTTTTTGGCGGCTATTCAATAAATCACCAATGCTGCACAGCTGCAGTGAGGCCCCAGCCATCCATGACAGAACTTGATGCCTCTAGACAGTGGTAAAGAGAACTAGGCCACCTGACTGGTGGTACACTGGGATATCTCAGATTGGGTCCCACTAATGATTCTCTCTTGAGCAAATATTTTGGGCAGAGATAAAAAAAAAATGAATTTAATTCAGGATCATAAAAAGGTTGTTATGTAATGTGAATGCAGTTTCCTTTATTGCACACAGCAAGTTTCCAGTTGATTTGCTTGTTCTGGACAAAGGGGTGGTGCATGCAGAGGGCTCAGTCAGATTGGGTCTCAGTAATGACCTGTACTGCAGGATATATATTAGATGGAGAAACAAAAAGTACATTTAATTCTAAGGATGAGAAGAGGTTAGGCTATGTTTTGCTAAGGAAGTTTTATGTATTGCACACAGGAGGTATCTAGTTTGTTTGCTTCTGGACACATGGTTGAAAACTTTTGATCAGAGATCAATATAACTACTATGGTCTTCTTTAGACCAGGCCTCCTTTACCTTCGATCCACCATGATTCACCACCAATGAGATCAACACATGGTAAATGTGGGGGTGCCCGATGCACGAATTGTACTGGTTATATCCTGCCCATATGGGCTTACCAGACTTAGACACAATGTGCAGGGATGACAAAGTATGCCTAGTATTATCTGACTAGATCTGGATGGAGAGCACTACGGAACCGTACACAAACGTAAAGATTGCAATGATGGCATATTTTATTGTTCACCTTTTCATTTATTTATTTGTTTATCCATTTATTTGTTCATTCATCTCATTCATCTCATCTCATTTACAGATCCGGACTGATGTTACCTTCTTGTTTCATTATGCTTTATTTTCCGTTACTGTATGTATGTATGTATTGTGTTATATGCACTGATCCATGCTTGACCACGGCGTCACTCCAATACGAATGTAACTTTACTGATGCCTTATGGCCGTTATCATTTTTGTTCAATAAAAAAAGATTTGAACTCAAAAAAAAGAGATCAATATAACTGGTTTCTCTGCACATATTTACTCTGAATACTAGGTAAACCCCACAGAACGGAGGAAATGTGCAGGTTTTTTTGACTGTGGTTTGAATTCCTCACAGATCTCCCAATTCTGTTTGGTTTAATGCACACATTTAACACCTGGTTAGGTGGTAAATGTGCGGAAGTGTGCTTTTGAAGGGCAGGGTGGTGGGGAGGGTTAGGGAAGATGAGACGGGATGGGGTGGATGTTTCTTGGCATGTTGGAGCATGTAATTCCCAAAATGCCTTTGAAGGGGGCAGGGCCGACCTGTAGCCCATTACTAAGGTGATTCATCCGCACCCCCAAATCCCTCGGGGGCTGGCCAAGCACTTTGCCAGGGCTGGTTTTAGGTCCCAGTCCGGCCCTGCCCATTTGCTTCTACGAACACGAGGCACCACCAACAGGCTCTTAGTTGAGGAACGGAGGACTCTATCCGGTGCATATGGGCACAGCAGTTTCCTCACGCCATCAGCCCCTTTGCCAGCAAGCTCCCCATAGGTCAAGCAAAGAGTCTTGAAGACAATCCTGGACTCAATAGGAAGCCAGTGCAGGCTTTTCCTGGCAGACGTGGCGGAGGAGAGTCTAGGAGCATCCAGTACAAATTTGGCCGCCGCATTCTGGACAGTCTGAAGGCGCTGCACCAGACCTTTGTTAGCGCCAGCGTACAGAGCGTTACAATAATCAAGTCGCGAAGCAACAAGTGCAACAACGACCTGCTTGCGAGCCTGAGGGGACAAATAGTGTTTGATTTTCCGAAGAATTTTAATAGTGCCCCAGCAGGTAGCAACTGTTCGGTTGACCTGCTGTGCCATTGAGAGAGCTGGGTCGATCATCATTCCCAGATTCTTCGCAGAATCTGTAGGTGTGGGGCAGACTCCCAGCGAGGGGGGGCCACCATTCGGCCGTCCAGATGTGGGTGTTTCCGCCGAAGACCAGAATCTCGGTCTTCTCCCCATTCAGTTTAAGTGAATTGTAAATCATCCACTTAGAAACCGCCTCCATGCAGTTTCTAAAATTACGAATGGGAGCGTTCACCGAGTGAGAGAGGGACACCAAGATCTGGGTATCATCGGCATAGGAGACTACCTCCATCCCAAACGATCTCACAAGCCTGGCAAGTGGGGCCACATAGATGTTAAACAGGGTCGGACTTAATGCCGACCGTTGTGGAACCCCACATTGCACAGGTGTGGGAGGAGATAGATATTCTCCCAGCTTGACCCTCTGCTCCCTCTGATCCAGGAACGAGGCCAGTAAGCTCAGAGCCGCGCCATCTACCCCCCATCTCCCTCAGACGAGATGTAAGAACCGAGGGAGACAGGGTATCGAAGGCGGCTGTCAGGTCTAAAAGGATCAGCAGGGAGGTATGGCCCTGGTCAACCTCAGTGCGGATGTTATCAAGCACTATCGTAAGGGCCGACTCCGTGCTGTGGGCTCTCCTGAAACCATGTTGGGACTGATCTAGCAGACCCGAGGTATCCAGAAACGCCGCCAAATTCTGGTTTAGATGAGTCTCCAGCATCTTTGCTGGTGCTGGGAGCAAGGAAATGGGGCGAAAGTTTTTAGGTACCTCCGGGTCTAATGTAGGCTTCTTAAGGAGGGGCTTGACTACAGCACTCTTCCACTGGGAGGGAAAAATACCATCCTTCATTGCCCTGTTCATGATGTCCAGAAGCGGAGGCAACAAAGTATCTCTGCAGTCCTTGAAAACTTTGAGAGGACAAGGGCCTAAAGGAGACCCTGACCTCATCTTGCTTAAAAGCAAGTCAAGTTCCTGCAGAGAGAGCGGTGGAAACACAGACAGACTCACTGTATTAGTCGGGGCATCAGCTTCGGAAGGGAAGAGGGTTGGATCGGGAGAAGGGGGGGGGGGGGGGCATTAGGGCCTTTTGTAAATCAAGGGCCGAGTAGATGTCTGCTATTTTCGTGTGAAAAAATCCTGCGATTTTATCACAGAGGTCTTGTGAACACACAATAGGATCAGGCATCTGTAATGTGCAAAGTGAATCAACTATCTTAAAGAGTTCTCTCGGGGAGGTAAGAGTGGTCGTTAGATGGGCGAAATATTCTTGTTTCACCTTGATAACCTCCACCTTATACTCCTTAAGGAGAGATTTGTGCTTCTCCCTCTCTAGGGGGTTCCAGCTCACCCGCCATAGCCTTCTCCTGCCTCCTACACCCCTGCCTTAGGAGTCTTAAAGGCTCCGTGAACCACGGGGCTGATGGTCTCTGTCGGGCAGAATAACGAAAGGTTACTGGGGCTAGCACATTTATTGCTGTCGTAATAAACAAGCAGAACAGCACAGACTCCCATTCATTAAAAAAATCTGGTGGCGAAGGCTGTATAGAATACCAACTTATACTACCCACCCATGAACAACAACTATTGCATGGATTAGTACTTTATGAGATTCAGAAACAAAATGGAGGGGAAGGTAGTGGAACATTCATTTGGAGTCTCTAAGTGATAAGTGGTGGACATTATGTTCAATCCGATCCATATTTGTTGCTGTCCTCATGGGGCAACTAAAAGATTTTTAAAAAGGGGATTAATATGCTTACTCCTTTCACTACTTTTTAATGGGTTCATGAGTGGTAGTGCACCACCTACTTGCCTATGTACCTCCTCTGCATTAGGAAACGTACATAAGGTAGAGGGACCTAGAAGATAGCAGATGTTCAGGGGAGGGAGGGTATGTGGAAGTCTTAAATTTATATGCAGACCAATGGACTTTTACACCCTTACTTCCATATACTCACAACCATTAATTGTTTGGAGTAGGGACAGCTTTTCCAGCGATCCTCTAGAAGGCAGGCAGCGATTTGTGTAACACCATAGTGATGTTTTATGCAAGACTGATTCTGACGTGCTGGTAAGCCACGCATGACCTTATAAAAATATCTATCATACCATTAGTATGTGATCCTAATCCAATCCCCAAAAGTGCCCTGTCCATGCACTCCCCCTTTCCTATACTATAGTTCCCTGGTCTTGAGCACTGATTGGTGACACCACAACATCCTTGTCAAACCTCACTCAGTGCTTCAGCCTTCGTTTTCCATCCTGCACTAAAGTCTAAGTTGGATTCATATGTTATAAAACTTATGAGGGGTCTGCTACTCTCATATTACCCGGCTTGCATTTATACAATGGTTTATACCTTTAAACCAATCCTCAAATCATTGTGGCCCCCACAGCCGTGCTATGGCTCTACACGCTACGATCAACCCCAATACGAGCAGTGAGTAACTGTATCTTGAAAGGCGTATTTATCCAAACATCCCTGGCAGATCTAACAGCTTCTGTTGGCACCTCTTTTGTTTAGTTTATCGGGGTGTACTAGTGTTTGGCCATATCTGTTCCATCATCAGCTTTGTCTGCAGTGTAGAAAATAATGGGACTTACAACTCCTCGCGTTCCCGACATCCCTATGCAATGCATGACTGACTTGTTAGTAGTAGGAACTCTTGCTCCAGTTCAATTCTTATTCTGACTAGAGTTATTCAGACAATGATTTTTGCAATTTTTAAATACCTATGAGATGAGATCCCATTTGCAGAGCCTTCCAGTTTAGCAACCTCCCAAAGTGTCTGTTCCAGCCATATTGGCATTTCCTCAATCACCTTGCCTCTCCATCCGAACAGTTTTGCCACTCCCTTCTCCCCGTTCAGCTTCTGACTCGCCTGCCTCTATAACCTGTCCCTATTCTGTCTCCCATATGCCAGCCACTACCTGCAGAGCCTAAAGGTACCTTCCAAAATGCCATAGTCAAAAGCAGGGCTACCATTGCGTTGGTAATGGAAACCTCCTCCCACCTAGCCGTTCCGCATCCTGATCATGGTACCGACCTGGGCTCCTGTCTGCCTGGAGGCAGCTTGCCACTGTTGTGAGTGCACCCCCTTAGCAGCCACCTCAAGATCAACTCCCTGTTCGCACTTTCCTGTGTCAATTTTCTAGTTCTCCCTAAAGGTCAGTTTTTAGGTCTCTGCCTAGCGAAGGCTGCGCTTGCGCAGTCTTGCTGGGGAGATCTTATGTTTTACAGAGTGGGGCTTGAACCCGCCCCTCTTCTCCATTGGCTGGCTTCCTAAACGGAGGCCAGCCATTGTTGGAGAAGGGCGTCAATCCGTTCAAGCCGGGATTCGGGGGGGGGGGGGTTTACTTTCTTTCTCTTTTCTTTCCATTGGCTGGAATTTTACCTTCCAGCCAATGGGAAGAGGAGAGAAAGAAAAACACGCCCCCGAATCCCAAAATGGCGCTGCGTTTCTCCGAGGCATTCTTGAAACATGGTGCTGTTCATGGCGTGGTCCGAGGTTCATCCTCCGCCACGGACCTCTGCTGCTCATTTTTGCTTGAAACCGGTCGTCATTGTTGGGTGTAGACACAGAACAAAAAGCTAGCCTCTACATCCAGATCGGTCCACGAGGCTCGAGACAGAAAACGTCATAATCGCCTGATTGGAAGACACAGGCCTTTGGACTCAATCTTGCCCTCGCGCCCTGATCGCATCTAATTGGATGTCGGTAGTCAACACACCTCTTAATTTCTGTTGTGGCCATTTTGACCTGCGAGCGATTCAGCCTCCTCCTGCCCTCTCAGACTGCTGAATGTCCATGCCCCTCTGCCCCAGACTCAGCCATTGATACCACAAACACAAGTACATTTGGGGAAGCGCTCAAAATGAAGGCCGACTCACGGTAACTGTTCCGTGGAGCTGCAAGCGTGTTTACTCACTGCCTGCTGAATGGATCGTATCGTAGGCGTGCGGTAAGAGCAGAGCAGCAAGCGCCGGATGGATGGCGCCCTGAGGAGCGGAGGGGTGGCATGAGCGGAGCAGTGTGACTGTTTCGGTGGCTCGGAGGTCCCCTACGCCGTCTCTGCAGTCTGCACGGTGCCCCTTCCACCCCCAGCCCTGAGTGTTCAGCGCCAGCTTCCTCCGAGCTACGGCGGACCGGCGCGGAAGGGAGGACATGGCCACATTCTTGTTGCTCGTGCGACCAGTGTACCCCACCTTCCACTCACCCCCAGAGATTCCTCAAAGACCGAGAGTGGAGTTCTCTTCATACTCGTGAAGGCGCCTTGAAGTGCGGGTGTAATTTGGCGATCATTTTAGAAGCACATGCAGCGCCTAGTACGACCCCCCTGGGGGAGGCTGAGGTGCTGCCACCCAAACGAGGGGCCTCAGTATCGAGTTTTAAAAGAAAAAAGGCGCGAGTATTTCTAATTTACTTAGCGCAGGTGTTGGCCAAGACATTGAGCATTTAAAGGGCCGCCGTGCTCTTCCGAGGGTGACCATCTCAGCATTTCAGCATTCTACTTTACTGTAGGTTTCGCCACACGCTCTGGCAAAGGGGCGTGGTTTGTTTCGCATATCTCCATTCTAATTTTCCTGAAACTTATTTACAAATTATAACGCTGCGCTGCTTTTATCATTCTTTTGTCATTTGGGCTGCTTGTTCCTTTTGCCAGCGCTTCAGTTATACAATGGGCGAAGGTATGAATTAATGCATGGATGAATAGGTGGGTAGTAGGGGACATGGTGGGCGAGTGGAAGGACTGGGTGGATTAGTATTTGGGTGCATTAATGTAAACGGGTGGTTAGAGAAGTGTGAGTGGATGGATGGAGAATGGATGAATGGGTGGATGTAAAAGGATGAATGTGTTTGATAGAATAAAAAAGCAAAGCGCTTCACGTCGAAAGAACCAGCGTCCACAGAAAGGGGACGGGCCTTCCAGGCACTCGACGAGACTGCAGACGGAATACAATTCCCCTCCCCGCCCCGACCCTCAGAAGAAGGTCCACAAGCACTCCGGTGTTCAACCAGGCCATTAATACATAACAGTAGGAGACAAGAGGGTCCCAGAGGGCCTCTGATGGCCCTATAATATCCATAGGGGAGGCTGAGAGTAAAGGGCGATGTACAACTGGCGCATGTCATGTGGTGAACACAGTCATCCAGTGTTATGTCCTCAGCCAACACTGCATGGGATGCTGGAACTTGTAGTACTAACGCTGGAATAGCAAAATTGAGACTATATGTCCCCGCAGGCCAATCCTGGCAAACAAAACGATGCAGATTAAAAAATCTAAACTACCCGATGGGACCACATGTGATACGGGTCAACTTTAAGAGATGGGCAGGCAAAACCATAAAAAGAAATTTGTGTTACTACTGTAGAGGGGGAGAGAGGGCACGAGAGGGAGCATGCGCGCCCGCTGATGTTACGACACATCCATTTGTGCTTATTTAATTATTAATCATTTGTAGTGAATGACGCGAGTCTGTGAATGTATGACATTTTCGAAGGTGGCATGTCTGTGATTGTCGGACACATTTGAGAGCTGCTACGCAGTGACTGTTAAACAAGTCTGAGAAATGCCGGACAGTGAATTTCAAATCAACGTTTCAACTGATTCCCCACAAGTTTTCTTAACAGGCATTTGGCACAACCTGCCGCCCCATGATACGCACAGCACCAGACAGTATTGGCAAAGCAACACTCCTGAACAGTAAAGCACACTGCTCACACGTACCCAGGGCCACTAAAATTATGCGGCAGCGGAGCACTGAATAACCCGACAGAGCTGACTAAATTATGCGGCAAAGGAAGAAAACAAATTGCGCGGCTTAATGGTGCAAATTTTTTATGGTATTACTTCATTTTGTCATTTTACACATGGTAATACTGTCTGGGCAAAGATTTAATCTAATTAATACCAGTTTAACAACCAAATACTAAAATAAGAAACTGAAAGATGACCAGTTGGCTTTCGCGAAGGGCATTCTACTGCAAGCAAATGCAATTGTCAATTGAAGTGGGGTACATGTTGGGTTTGATCATAGTCATTGGGGGGGTGTATTTTAGTGTATGTCACCGTATTGTGTACATTTTAGGACATGACATGTTTAAATGAGTCATATTTTACTGTGCCTCGGTACCTGTGGTATATTGTGGGGGCATGCCGCTGGACTACATGGAGTTTCCTTCATAGTGCAATATGTGTTGATGCTTCACTGGCACTGTGTGTTGCGCTGTGTGTGTTGCGCTCTGTGTGTGTGTGGGGGGCTCTGTGTGTGTGTGGGTCTGTGTGTTTGTGTGTGGCATTTGCTAGAGATTAAGCTATTGTCATTGTAAATGACAATGCCATTTATTTATCTGTTTCCAACACATAAATAAAAAATGTGTCATTTACAATGCCAATAGCTCTAACTTTTGCAAAGGCGAGACCATTGCATTGTAAATGCTTGTTTCCAAGCTCCTTCGGGTTCTTCTGAAGCATCTTTTGTTTTCTCTACCTGTGCAGCAATAGGGGGTGAATTCGTAGGGGGTGGCTGAATTTGTTTCTTACTGATCTCTGGATTTCGGGGGAAATCCATCCCCGGACCATCTTAGTTCTATCCCTTAAACTTCCATCCATCGGTCGCTGAAAATAATCCCAATGGGGACTCATCTATGTTATGCACACCAGGAACAAAAGGGTAACGGTCAGTATCTAGTGCAAGTTGAGGGCTAAAGCAAGGAGCCCTGCACTGTGATGTAAGTGTACCTTGGAATTCTATGGAGAAGCAGCATCCTTGAAGAAATGCACGCAAACTAGAAATTAGTTTTTGTTAAAACTGAGATTTGTCATATTGTTATTTCCATACTTCTTTTTGGCAAAGACAGAATAGGATAGGTTCATCAGTTGCTTTACTTATTATACCGCTCTGGTATTGCAAGTTAAAACCATTTAAAAACTCCATTAAGTCTCTTCCTAACCCAAGCTCCCTGCAGTGCTGGATTGGAAAATGAAAGCAACCGTATGCAAGAAGCGTTGCCAAAGCGAATAGGTTGTGTCTTGGGGAACTATTGACTTGGTCAGTGGTTTTTAGCTATGCTGTACAGCATGGATAAATTGAGGAAAAAAGCGTAGTGTCATTTTGTAGGTGCATGCACCAGGCATGTGTATTTTTACATAAAAAGACATAGCCACTTTTTTGTAATTATTTCCTGATCCAACTAGGATTGGCAAATAAAAAGAAAAAAACGGATTAAAATTTTAGGAGGTGGGGAAAGCGATTAGGATGGCATGAAAACACAGGCTTACGGAAGGCAAGGGTGAGGGGAAGCAGCACACCGGGTGCAGTGTGGATGCACACTTTTGAGCTGGGAGGGGTAGAAGCACACATCCAAGAAAACAATATGGGCAGAGGAGCACAAGAGGGCAAGCACATCAGAAGGGGTTGAGGGGATGGTGAGTAGCACACAGGCATGAGGTAGCAGCACCGGAGGGGATGAGAAGTACACTAGGGAGACAGCTGGAAAACACATGCACCTGTGCTCCGGGGGAGGGACAACGCAAGAAGAGGAAGGAAAGCCCACACGCTAACAAATAGGAAGCAAGCAAATGAAATTGATAAAGGAAATCAACCAATGGTTGGGCTTTAAGCCTACTATAAGCTAATAAATCATCTCACAGCAGACGTGTTTTCTAGTAGGCAATAACTAAAAATTGTCAACACTGCTAGATCTGTTTGTGTTTATTTGCACAGTCCAGATTTATTGGCTTTGCCAATGCTCTTTTGACAGCGCCACCTATGAAAACACCAGTTGCTGCATTAGTATGGTGCAACAAGTAAACTGTACACATCATGCTTATCACTTGTATGCCTGTCACTACTACAGTTGCACATAACACACAGGAGTATTTTGAGCTTTTTTCTCGAAAAAATGTGGCACAAATAAAATCTGCATGCATTGAGCTACATCTAAATATGACATTTTAAAATTGTGTTAAAATGCTACTAGTAAGCAGTACTGATAAAGAGTGAAAACAATCAGTAAGTTAGATACATGTTTTATTATCTCTGACCTAGCCACGTGGGCAAAAGAGCAGGTCATGAAACAAGAAATGTATTTAACCATAGTCAAGTATCAGACACAGTAACATCAAAAGCCGTAGGAAGAGTCACAGGGCGGTGAAGGCGGTGCACATAGGGGCTGATTTAGTGCCCGACCTCGGGGAAACCTTGCCCTTCTGCAGAGCCGGGAGTCAGAAATCGTTTTCCCTTTTGTGCCTGCTTAAAGTACCCGTTTCAAAAAACTTTAGAAAAGTTCTCAATCAAGCGTCTGTTAAAGTCCAGCAGGGCTAACTAAGTAGGTGTGGTCGCATGTCAGCCCACCAGCCTCACCTGCTTTTCAGAGCGGATGGCCTGTCGGAAAGTACCCATTCCACAAATAGGTCATTTCCGCCTTTGACAACTATTCTCTCTAATCAGTCAAGCCCCTCTAATGCAAAACGCCACGTTGGATTTATGCGGACTTTTCCAGGTATTGAACTCAAAAGCCGAAAAGCTGACATGACAGGGACACTCAACGCGCTTTTGAGAGCAAGCCGTTTGTTGTCGTGTAACCCAATCTGTCATGGCGCCCGGAAGGAACGTGTAGGAAGGCTTGCGCCACAGAACTTGCACCCGGGCCTTAAATCAGTAGCTGCAATGCAGTACCCACGGATGACTCTCCTCATGAGGGAAAAGTGATGTTATGCTCTCTCCGCCCACAGACGCGGCATCAGCAGCGAAGAGGAGTAGGGTTTATTTACGTACTGCCCGCCGGGCTCAGAGCCAAACAAACCAGGATGAAGATTAAGCATGAGACCTGTACTCTTTCTAGAGAAATCCAGTCCAACTAAACTTTCTGCTTTCCTATACAAATCAGAATATTGCAGCACACTGTCTTAGTTTCTTCTGCTGTTCGCCTGTAAGAGGTGCCGAGAAGAAAGAGTTTGATATCTTAAATAGAAAACGAGGCAGTTTAATGCCCCACAACTTTCATTGTATAACAGGGGGCGTGATGTGATACATATAATACCAGGCCTGCAGAGTTTGGAATCAGTGGTCAGATCAGATCAACTTGCTCTTGTGAGGCAGTTTTGCAGTGACTAACTGGGGTGTAAATTGTGTTTTTTCAGTTGTAGTTCGCTCCCTGCAAATGTCATTGAAATAATCGGATCCTAGAAAGTATTGTGGCTTTCCCACTAACCCTAAACATGTGCTCTTTGGAAAATCACTTTTTAGTTTTGCATAATTGCCTGGGTAGGCAATGTTTGGAAACACCTACTAGCATTTCAGTTTGCAGAGGGTGCTCGACAATTGAATAATATCTGCCAAGTGGGTTAATGTCGTGCGTGACAACACCTGCTTGTGTGTTTGACTTTAGGAGCTATACTCATAATGGCATAGGCGAAACTACAAGTTCCAGACTGCTAAACCCTGCTGGCCATCAGTTCTAGATCGCCTGAAGTTGTCACAAAGGACATGGGCCACATAACACTGATAAGGCAAGAGACAAGGGTAAACACACTATAGTGGATTTTAGCAACTGTACCGGTTTACTCCTCACCAGAGCACATTCAAACCGCAGCTACATTCTTCTTGGAAACTGCGAAACATATTGAGAGGGTAGACATACGTACGTATGTGGATTTATAAAGTGCTAACCTGGCTTCAAAGCAAAAGCTATCTAAACTGGAGTAATATATATGGATGAGGATGCATGCAGAACAAAGTGGACAACGAGTTGGGGTCTATCACCCAAGGGTTACAAGATGGTCTTCAGTTCTTCCAGAGGGGACAGCTTGCTGTATCTGTGTAGGGATGAGGCTTCAGATTCTGGGAGCAGGTGGAGGTTTGGCATCTTGACCCTTATTTCCTGTATTTTGTGGGCACAACCCTACTGAGGTTGCTGCTACAAGTGTAATGTAATCCATTGGACACCATGGCCTTGCTTGTTTGCCATTTACAGCACAGTTTCTGAGCTTACTGCTTTGTAAGTATTTCCCAGATGTAAAACCAGCTTGAGTTGGAAGGCTGAAAGTGCGCGTTTAAATGTGGTTCCTGACTATGCATTAACTTTGATGGCTGTTTATAGTTTTTTTGCATTCACATAGTAGCAACATTTTACAACGTGATTTTATCAATATTTATTGCACGTTTTTTTGGACTCTTCTCTTTCCCCGTTATAGCTGCACATTCTAATAAATGTATGAAAAGCACTGTCACTTTATAAGATTAGCATACGGTACATGGTTAAGATGGAGTACAAATCGCAATAGAACAGTATTCATTTATGTTTGTGGTTAAGTTTCACTTACCTGCACAATCCAAATGGTTTATTGCAAACGTTTATTAATCATGCAATATACACATACACCCTCCCCACCCCCTTTATAGGTGATGCATCAAACTTTAAAGGGGATGTGAGCTCTTAGGAGTGGTCAGTGGAGTGTAACACAAGAGTATTCCAAGGTCTGCCCAGGGTGAAAGGCCGGCAATTTGTGAAGCATGATCAGCTGGTGAGAGATTATTTGAAACTGTATGTCTTGAAGCAGAGGGCGTGTCGATTTGGAATCATACGGATTTGGTGCTGTTGATCAGTAGGTGGATGAAGCCCTCAAAGTTTGTTGCTGAGGGCCAATCAGGAGCACAATTCTGATGGTTGTAGCTGATGGATAACAAACGCTTTTGTGCTCACTGTGTTTCTCTTAAAGCCCAACTTCAAAATTCAGATCTGGAGGATGGTGAGGAAATCTTTGAAGCAAGTGGTGTCGTTTATGGAGAAAATGTTCAGGTAGAGTTTGGTGTCATCCACATATTGATAGAGTTTGACGTTTTTGTCTGCTATAAGGACTCCCAGGGGTTCCGTGTTGAGATTAAGGGATACTGGTGATAGGTCTCAGCATGAGTTTCTCATACGGACGAGCTGAGATATGCTCAGGTGTGATGTGAGTGTATCGAAGACTGCTGAGAGATCCAGCAGGGTGTGGAGAAATGGGTTTCCATTGTCCTAGAATAATTATATGGTGCCTGCCTCAATGCCATAAAGCATTCTGAAGCCAGATTAGAAGTCCTGCTCAAGACTGTTCTTGATCTTTGCATGGAGATAAGTGGTCTTTTCGATGATCTAATCCAAGTGTTTGATTGGTTGGTAGTTGGAGAGGTTTTTGGGATCCATGTTTGTTTTCTTCATAAGGAGCACGATTTGTCCGGTCTTGGAGCATTAGAATGAATCCTTTGGGCGAGGGGTGCATGGCCACTGTTATGGAGTGAGCTGAGGGTGTCCGAGAACACCTTTACAATTGAGGCTAATTAATATTACTTTCATATGAGGAGAGTTACATTGAGTTGTGTTCCTCAAGGCGAGTGAAAACTGATCCGCCTTGGTGTGCCTTGAGGGTGTCCTATTAGAAAGATGACCTGGGATGTGCAGTGTAATTTTATTAATCTTCTCTTGAAAGAAGTTGTTGATCACATTACATTTTTCTTTCCAAGGTTTGATGGGTGGTATTCATGCAGTGATTGATTGCTTTGAAGAGTTCTCTGATTTTGTTGGATGCTTCTGTGAGACGTATGTTGTACAGCAATTGTCATTACTGCTTTTCCTTCCTTCTGACTTAGTTCTCTAAGTCATTGTTTCCCAAGTGGGTCACGTGCTGATGTTTGGTGTGTCACAAAAAGTCCAAGCAATACATGGGGATGACTTGAATTCTATATTTATCTTGTCACTTTTGCTGCACTTCAAAGACAGAGGTCAAATGTCGCGTGTCTTCTGACAAATTGCTGCTTATTTTTTTAACTCTGGGGTTGGTGTTTACAAACTCCTTACTTTGCAGTCAGAGAAAGTAAGGTGAATTTTTTTAACAATCTTGCTGGGGTACATGGATTGCAAAAGTTAAGGCTGTAGAATTGCAACAGGTTATGGCAAAAGTACGAGGTGACTAGGGTGAGAAGCGAAATTGTGAAAGTGATCTGAGAGGTTATTGGCAGGTCAGGGAAGAGTTAGCAGTCATTAATGGTCTTCTGATGTGGGGTAGCAAGTTGGTCTCCCCTGATAGTTTTGGAAACAAATTGGTGAATAATGCTCATGCTAGTCAAGTGGGTATTGCAAAAACGAAAGAAAAAGGCAGAGAAGCCTACTGGTGGCCCGCCATGGATATGCATATTGAGGTGGCGGTTTGTGATTTTACACAATGTCTGTGTAGCGATAGGATGTTGAAGTGCACGACCAAGCCTATGGTAATCAGAGAGCAAGCTAGTGGTCCGTGGTCAGACATTGTAGGTGATATTTTAGGTCCAGTCAGATTAAAATCTCAGGACTGGTATGTGTTAGTTTGCCTTGATATGTTTTCTAGATGGCCTGAGATCAAGGCAGTCAATTCAGTTGAATCCAGGGTAGTGATTCGCTTTTTGGAGGAACTTTTTGACCATGAGGGTTTTCCGGTGTCCATTTTGATAGACCGTGGAGTTCAGTTTACCTCTCAGGTGGTGGAGAAATTGTGAAAGTGATCTGAGAGATTATTGGCAGGTCAAGGAAATGTTAGAAGTTATTGATGGTCTTCCGATGCGGGGTAGCAAGTTGGTCTCCCCTGATAGTTTGAGAAACAAATTGGTGAATAATGCTCATGCTAGTCAAATGGGTATTGCAAAAAACGAAAGAAAAAGGCATAGAAGCCTATTGGTGGCCCGCCATTTATATGCATATTGAGGGGGTGGTTTGTGATTGTACACAATGTCTGTGTAGCAATAGGATTTTGAAGTGCACAAACCAGCCTATGGTAATCGGAGAGCAAGCTAGTGGTCCGTGGTCTGACATTGTAGGTGATGTTTTAGGTCCGGTCAGATTAAAATCTCAGGACTGGTATGTGTTAGTTTGCCTTGATATGTTTTCTAGATGGCCTGAGATCAAGGTGGTCAATTCAGTTGAATCCAGGGTAGTGATTGGCTTTTTGAACATGAGGGTTTTCCGGTGTCCATTTTGATAGACAGTGGCGTTCAGTTTAGCTCTCGGGTGGTGGAGAAGTTTCTGAGAGAGAGAGATCAAGCATAAGAAGATGGCGTTGTACCACCCAGAGAGTAATGGCATAGTAGGAAGATTTGTAAAGGTACTTAAAGAAACTTTGCAACAAGCTGTTGTGTCCGAGTGATTGGGAAGCTGCCATGAGAAAAAAGGTGCAAGAATAAAGATGTACGCTGCACTCTTACACTGGGGTGGCTCCCTTTCGTAGCCGATACTGAAGTGATTCCCTTGTGGGTCACTGCGAAAAGAAGGATAGTGGATGATCGTGTGGGAAGCACAGATGGATGGAGAGAAAAAGAGAGGATGAAGATGGAAAAGAGGAAGGAGAGGTATGAGGAAGGAGAGGTATGAGGAGAGAAAGTCAGTGCAAAGGACCATAGTGAGTGTGGGCGATTGGGTCAGAATCAAGTCACCAAGGAAAGAAGGGAGTAAGTCCAAATTCAGTCAACCAGTGAAGATTATTAAAATATTTAAGAATGCAGTTAAAACTAATGATCATAAAATACAGAATCTTAGTAGAATTGCCAAATGTCAACTTATTGGAATTTGTGGGGCAAATATACCTGTTGCCGCGAGGGGATAGGCCCTCTTCGCGTAAGGATTCCACTTTGTTTGCAAGACTGAGTCTGCTAAGATGTTTTCAGCATTCTGTTTTTTGTTTGGTCATGTTTTTTCAGGGTTTTGCTTTTATTTCTTTTGTTGTATTAATAAGGGGGGGATGATGTGGTGTTCTGTATTTATCCTTGGTGGGGTTTTATGGGTTGCTATGTGATGATGTAAGCATTCAGAATGTGGGTGGTTGCAGGGTGGAATGTAGATTCCTGTGAGAGCGGTAGTTGAAGCTTGCTACTTGGTGGATGAGGTCTTTACAATTGATTCTACAATAAATATGCGTTAATCACCAATATTGAGTGATCCGTTTCATTTCAAGGAAGGAGTATTACCACAGCTGGATGCTGTAAATGTTGTGCTACACACTGCAGTGGTCTCAAGAGACTCAGTTCATTTATATGGTAAAGGAACTGAGGTGACTTGGAGTATCTGGGGTTACATTATTCAACATTGTTACACCATACTGCACCCCACAAACCTTGATGTGATGTTGTTTCATATAAAACAGATAGAATGTTTGTAAACATGAAGAATAACATTTGAATCTTTAGTGGACAATTAAACACACTAAAAAGCAATTAGATAATTTTTTCAAAAAGATATAAGACCGATTTTAAAAATGCTGTAGCTCAGAATGTGTAGAAGCATACAGATTCCATCTTTTCCTTAATTACCTAAAGAGTGGGGGAAAACACATTTTGCCATATATATCTCCTATCTGCTCATCACGGGTTATCTAGAAAAAAAAAGCACAGGAAAAGCCATTTTCATTTTTAGTTTTTGAAGCGCAGCTTTAATTGTGCTCAGTGACCAGCTTTTCCCCTTGGCTGCTGGCTATAAAATCAGGCATTGCAAAGTCAGAACTCAACTGTAATAAATTATAACAGTTGAGTGGCTAGGTCATTTCTTTATTAAAAGTGATTAAGAGTGTCACGAGTCGCCTGTAATAAGGAAATTAGAGACAAGCTTCTATACAGAGACTGCATGCTCCCATGTATCATATGCAGATAGGATAATCTCTTATGACAACGTTACTAACAGTGTTGAAACTAATAGGGGTCCACGTGACTTGTAGGTGAAACCCTTCAAAGAACCTGACCCTTAAACTAACAATGTTTGCAGATATATGGTATTACGTAGTTGGTGTACAAAATCATTAATAGCGCCCCGAAAATCCAATATAATGAAAGTTCAGTCAAGCTTGAAAACAACCATTATCGATTGCAGACTTCAACAGTCATTAACTCCCTAAGGCAAAAACCTACACTGGTACCCATCTAGTATAACGGCCACAAACACATATCTTTTCTTTATGAACCTGGCAAGAACTAGACAAAGGGCAATAAACTATAGAATGTTAGGCTTAGACTGAGGATTATGGTACCTGGACATACCCAGAACCAAACCATTGAATATTATATGGACTTAAGCCGCAAGGAGATTTTGGAAGCCCTCTGAGGAATGCAGAGGAGAAAAACTCCAGGGGCAGATAGACTCCCATCGGGTTTCTATTATGTTTCAGGCATGGCGCTCCTGGAGATATTTAAGGAAATCCAACAGCATGGACGACTGCTTGACACTATAAGAGTCTACCATACTTTTGATGCTGAAGCCCAACAAAATCCTTAAACTGCCTGGGTCCTGTACCCCCCTGTCAAGGATTAATGTTGATTTGAAAATCCTATCTAAGGCCCTTACCAATATGCTGTGCCGGGTAGTGGCCGGGCTAGTTCATTAATACCAATGTGGCTTCATCCCTGGGTGAGGAACCAACTTAAGACGCCCCAGCCATGCGCTACATGACACAGTGGGATGGGAGATGGAAAGAGTGATGTGTGCTTTGGATACAGAAAAAGTATTCAACACACTGGACTAGGGGCATATGGCAGTTCTGGACAGATTGGGACTTACGGTCAAGTTTCAAAACTGCATTAAATTGTTGTATGCTGATCCCACTGCTCGGGTATGATCTTGGATGCATAACGTTGACACACTGCACCTTGGAAAGGGGTATGAGGCATGGGTGCACATAGTGACCTTTGTCTGCTTTGGTGGTGGTGCTTGCATGGGTCTCTGGAGGTTAGGGGCATTAGACTAGGGACAGCAAACCATGTGGTGTCAATGTATGTAGATGACTCTGACATATGGAATGCAGCATGGGATCTCGGTCCCTTGACTTCTCATGGAACTGTGGAGGTTTGGAGGTGTGTCACCTCCTGGGTGACACCTGGGTTACATTTTTGTTCCCCCTGGCTTTGCTGGTGACCCATCCACTGGAAGAACTGCTGGACCTGGGTGTGATGAGGGAGATAGATTTCAGTTACTGGGTATCCAAAGAGCTCACACTGCACAGAAACAACACTTATAATATGGGGAAGATTATTCAGGGGCTGAGAAATTCAGTTTGATTTTGGAATACTCTACCGGTCTTAGTAACAGGAAGAGTGGAATTGATAACTACGATATTCCTTACACAATTGTATTAAGCATTGCAAAATTTCTTGAGTCCCATCCCTGGAACCACTTTTGAAGGAGCTGGGCCTTATCTTAATATGGTGGGTGGACAAAAGGAATAGAGTACAGTAAGCAGTAATTGAAAAAAGACTGGGAGGAGGGGGATTTGGGATATGGAACTTTATTAGCTTGCAGGACAGCTCCAGTATACAGCGATGTGGTGTAGCAAAGTGGACAAGTGGGGGAAAACTACACCTCAGAAGCATGATGGAGGTGTCATCAATACTGGTGGCTTAATGAGGGGAACTAACCAATCTAATGAGATCCCGGAGATTGTACGACAGGTGTCAATTGCTTGGTAGACAGCGGATAGGAGGGCGTTGACATGAGCTCCCTATTCTAGGGCCCTCTCTTTGCACTGGCTGCAACCCTTTCAGAAAATGAGTCAACACTGAGAGTTGTGCACCAGGCCAAAATACGTATCACTTTCAAAGATGTGTGCGAGACATTTAATGTGGGCAAGCAACAGTTTATGCAATTTCCAATGGTACCCAATACTGCCAGGGAAATATGGACAGACTGCTGTTTTCAATCTTAATGACGCTGAATGTCATAAATCACTGACTGAAATATTAAGAAAAAAACTGCAAACATTTATAGAATCCAATGGTGGGTTCCCACATACATTGTAGAGGCCAGCAATGTTGCTTCCTCTCCGCTGTATGTACTGGTGGTGTTTCAGGCTTCCATCTTTCTACAGTCTGTGCATCACAAATCAGTTGTGTATCAGGTTTCTCCAACGGGTTGTTTGGGAGCTACTGGTGGCTCTCCAGCTACCTGGAAGTAGCTGTCTTGTGTGCAGTTCACATATTAAATCAGAGGTTTTGTCTGGTTGAATTAACATATGTATCACAAAATTGAGAAGTGTGTACTTGAACTGAAAATGTGTGCATTTTCAGAACTCATAAGCTGATATTTGGAAAAATGGATTTTCAAAATATATTTAAAGCTGCTATTTGAGTGATAAATCATGCCGTATTCCTAATTGTAGTCACTTGGTGCCAGGTGCATTACAGCTATTGCTGTCAAGGCTAACCCATGTAGAGACATTGCAAATTAAAATAGCTTTAGTGCATTACTGCCGCCAACCCTGTCTGATGCATTCAGGTGATCACGGCTGGTAATCTTGCATGGGGTAGCCACTAGTGTGATTTTCTATGACGTGGTCACTATTACAACACTAATAATAGTTGCTCAGGATGATTTTCGTTGAACATAAGTAGCTCTTACTACAGAAAAGTTTGGTGACCCCGGTGTGTAGTAAACTGTTGACCCCGAGAAAAAGCTTTATCACCTCTTCTAGTGGCATCTTACTGTCTCTGCTCCTGTGAGTTTTTGCTTCCCTCAGGATTTACTGTGACCAGCTGGTCAATGTAGACACCCCAGTATATTTCTTGAATCTTAGGAAGGAAGCCCCCTAGGTGGTTTAAGGTGCATGGCATGGGTGCCTTTCAGGGGGCAGGGTGTCCTTGAGGGAGTCTTCGCTTTGGAGAGAGGCGAATGGATGGTCTCAGGAAGCCAACCCTGAGTAAGGACCTACCTCACATTTAAATGGCAATTCTTGGTCCCTCAGTTCCCATTGGCTCATTACCCTGGTATTCAAACAATCCGCGGCTGTCAGGCAATCAGAGATATTTACTGCTTCTAAATATTGAGACTCTACGCACACAAAGTGGGTATCATCATAAAGACCTGTATTTCTACAAAGTGGTATCTGCTTCACCCTGGCCAAGCACTGTATAACTAACTACAATAAACTGGAAAAATATAGATGCCCTTCAGCACACCTATCCATACACAAAACTCAACAAAGATCTATCAAGATCGAACGCAGTTTACTTTCAGACTAATCTATACAAATCACTAATACATTGAACATGCTCTCATCTCTCACAAAATACCAGACACAAATTGAGTGTTTTTCCCATTCTGCAATAAAGAGGGCAACTAATTAGAGAATTGATTACAATGCCATGAAAATGGTGGTTGGTGCTACAAACATGTGAACAACTAACTCAAATATCAAATATAAGTAACTTTCAATCAATAGGTTGCTTCTTGCTTAGCATCTCACTCTTGGTGATTTTCAGTTTCTCTGCAGTGTCGGTAGTCCCAGAGTATGCAAGATTGAGTATTTAAATTGTAAGCAAATGCAAAGGGTGCCACAAAGTTCAGAGTAGTTTCTGTCACTATGTCTTAAGTTTCAGAGATAGTCTCCAGTAAATTAAACGTCTTAAGACAGGAAATACATCACAATTAAAGGCAGTGGGGGTAACTACCACCCCATTGGTAAATGTCTTGTCTTTTGAGGTACTGTGCAGTAGGAACCACTAACATTTTTACCTTCAGGCTGAAGTCTCCAACTGCTTGGGAAGTTTCTACTGGTCAGTCATACACCCCTAGCTCCAGAAGGCAGTTTTTCTCAGACCCCGGGTCTCTCTCAAGCCAGTGTGTCAGTCCTTCTTCCAACAGGAGCCTGGATTCTTCCTTCAGCAGGGCCTTCTTCTGCAAATAAAATCTGTTTAAGAATGTTCTGAGGAGGTGGTGGGGGATACGTCAGATTTATCATACTCACTAGCCAGTGATTGGGGGAATTTTACAACCCAATCTTAACAATTTTCTTGCAGAATCCCCTCCTTTTGCAGCACATCCTCTTTACCTTACTGTAAAATAAGAGCCTTCATTTTAAGCTGGGGGGGTGCACGCTGTCACCCGACAGGCCTGTCTCCAGCTTCTTGCCTACTCCCCTACCTATCAGAGTAAAAACTGATTTCCTTTCCTACTGTGGCCTGAGCCTAATTGTCTAGGAAGGTCCTGGGGATGACTAGAGGAATCCCACCTTTGTACCACCAAGCCAAAGGTAGTGGTCAGCAGTAAAAACCCATTAGCCTTTCCTTGGCACAGAGGCAAACAATTGTCCCCTGACCCAGAGTTATTACTTCTCGCAGCCAAAGATCTGTTTTCCAGATCTGGACTTGTGATAGGTGGCAGAATCCGTTTTCCCTCATACTGTCACGGAGGACAAGCTGTCTAGGAGGGTCCAGGAAATGAATAGGAGAAGTCCTGCCTGGCATCTCCAAGTCAAAAGAGGTAGAGTTAAAGGTGCCATTTTCTCTGCCAACTGTTCCCTCACACCTAGCTAATCCATGCTACTTGGTTAGCAGCCAATGGCCCTTTTTGGGACCAGAGACAAGCCATTGTCCTTTGAGCTATGGTCATGAATTCCTCCCAACCAAGGATGTATATTCAAGCTCTGGTAGTATGGTGATTGGCAGAACTGGTTTTAAGTCGGTTCTTGGTAAAGCAGCCTAAAGTAGATTACAAAGTTACTTTTGGAAAATAAAGATTTTAATCCCAACTAGACATACAAAGAGAAATAGCTTTGCAGTTTCATTTCTCCGGAAGGGCACATCAACTCAATATGATATACACACACACACAATACAATAACGGGGGGTTTCAGGAATAAAGCCAGGCACTTTACTCTCAGTACCCTGGTACACCACAAGTGTTAAGTACAATACAGAAAAAAATATTACTGAGAAGAAATAACAGTGTCTGACAGATACGTTTAGCATGACGGCTTCTTTTAGTCATATATGGAATGGATTCTCAAACAGCCAACACAAGGGTAATCCTACTTCTCCTGTGGTCGGGAACCTCGAGATGGCCCCGTACCAGCCAGTGATGAGAACAAAGGTGACGGCCCAGAACAAAAATAACATGTGACTGTGTCAGGTTAGGAAACGTCAGCCAAGAAAGGATGCGGCGCAAAATCCGGAGAAAAGGACATAAAGGAAGGCGTTGAGGAACAGATGGGATTTCCGAAATGCAGGGAAGTATACGGTCAGACGTGCACGGAGAGGAGCGACATTCAACGCTTTAGGGCTATAGATGAGAAGCAGAGAAAGACCACACAGCCTGAAGCCGCCACAGTGAAGGAACTGCCTAGAGGCAACACTTGGCCGGTCCTGCTGTCCCCGAAGGGAAGATGGCAGTGAGACTTCCTTTGCCACGATCTGGGAGGGTCACAGCACCAGGCAAGTGCCTCTCCTAAAATTCCTCACCTTTGAGAGGTGGCGGGCGGTGCACAAATGACAAAGTAACCCCCCTCCCTTTCCTCACAATATAAGGGCACCAACACGGACAGTCTGTGTGACGGCTTGGTTAAGGGCCTATTTTGAGAGAGTTAACAGTTTATCTATTAGTTTTTGTTTCGAGGAACTCCACCCCCCCACCCTCCTCCCCCACACCTGACTGGACCTGGACAGAAGGACTACCCATCAGAAGGTTAAGGGAACATCCAGGATGCATAGTGAAGGAACTGGCGGTGCTTGGATTATCGGCCCCTCTTTTCTGTTACACTCCAAAGTGTCAAAGTAGTTTGTGTTGGTCATGGAAAGTTTGGTGGTGATCCGTGCAGTGGGGACCGAGAAATAAGGGGGCGAAAACGGGGTGCATTTGTAATGTTAATTCCCATAGGAAAGCATCGTCGAACCTACAGCCCGAACCGCTGGATGCAATTACACTAGATCTGGCAGAAAGGTAGCTGTTACACATATTGTGCTTTTTGGTGCAAATCCGTCCAGTCATTTTTCAGAAATGTAAGCAGAAAAGCTCTCTGGCCGTGGATATTTTGCAGTGGTTGAGCGATTAAATCGCTAATGCACGCACCAACAGGAATGCTCGGATTGGCTGGACGTAACCTGAACAGAAAGTTGCGGCTGCCATTGTATCATCTGGGAACAGTTCCAGACGCTGAAAATGTGTGAAAGCTAACATAAGGGGTCAGGGTACAGATACTCTGACCCCATGTTTGAGAAATGTGTGTGTTAGTGACACAAGTTGTCCAATTTATTTTTCCAAGCGTGATATTTGCGCCAACGCTACCAGCGTAGCCCCGCTGTACCGTTCCGGGGACATCGCAAATATTGTGACGTCATCGCGCATGTTGGTGAAAATATATAAAAAATATATATTTGATCACACTCACTGGTTTCGGTCACACATTCATGTACGCACTCTCAAACTCATACACCCACTCCAACTTCCACAATATCATTCTCAGAATCACTGACACACCCATACCAGTACTTACACACATTCTCTGATTCATAGGTCTACACACACATCCACTTAGTTACCCATACAGCCATTCATACACCAACTCACTCCCTAATACAGCCACTGATATATCCATCTATACAGCCGCTCACACCTTTACTCATAGAGCTACTCACCCACCTATAGAGTCAATCACACAGCCATTTACTCACCAATAGTTATACAAACACCCACTCACTCATTCCCTACAGGTACTAACACATACTCGCTCACCTATTCAGTAACTTACACAAGCACACACTTACCCATACAGCCACTACCACAATCCCTCACTCACACATAGTCACTCATATTTGATTTTAATACTTATATAGCGCACACTGTCACCCCACGGGTATCCTGGCGCTTCAGACTAGGAAGAATTGACCAGAGTGGGATAAGTCAGAGCAGAAAAAAGGGAGACAGGAGGTTAAGCCTTAGGAAAAAGCCAGGTTTTTAGACTCCAACGAAACACTCATAGTCAGTTTGAGGTTCAAAGGAAATTCATTCCAAAGGCGGGCACCGGCCACATTAAATGCCCTCCCTCCCGACTTGGAGCGTTTGAACCTGGAGACCATCAGTAGACTGGCACTAGAGGAGCGAAGCTGCCTCTTAGGCTGGTACCATGTGAACTTTTCCTGCAGTGGGACTGGACCCAGCTCGTGCACCGCTCTGAATACCAGGCAGAGAGACTTACAGTGGACCTTTTAGTTAACAGGCAGCCAGTGTAGATCTCTCAGAGCCAAGGTGGAAGATGAGCACCGCTGCCTACCAAGTGCTAGTTTTGCTGCTGCAGACTGGACTGTCTGCAATCCCTGAGTGATGTATTGTGGAGCCCACAAATACAGAGAATTGCAATAGTCCAGTCTGCTTATCACTGTGCTTCTTACCACCAATGAGCGTGACTCTTTTGGTAGTAGCGGGAGTATTTTTCGTAGCATACGCATTAAGAAAAAGCATACGTTGGCAGTCTTGTTTGCCTGTGACTATCTGCAGGTTAACATCCATCAGAACCCCCAGTTTGCGTACTTTACTAACCGGCGCTGAGAGTTCCTCCTCAGGAGTAAGTTTAAACTCAGATGGTAGGGGTTTGATCACCCTGGCAGAGGAGCAGTACATCACCTCAGTCTTCCCGCTGTTCAATTGTAAGGAATTTCTTCTGAGCCAGTCAGCCGTCCGACGTATACACTGCTGGAATATATCCAGGGAGATGGCATGTTCACCTTGTAGGGAAAAAGACAACTGTGTATCATCGGCATAATTGACTAGGCTGACTCCAAAGGACTTGATAATGGGGAGCAGGGGCTGCAGATATACGTTAAAAAGAATAGGACTAATCGCAGAGCCCTGTGGCACCCCGTGTACTACCGGAGATTTACTGGAGGAAAATGGTGCTAAGGTTACTACCTGCTGTCTTCCTGCTAGATAGGACTGAAGCCATTGCAGTGCCCGACCCTTCACTCCTAGCTTCTTAAGTCTCTCCACTAAGATGGAATGGCTCACCGTGTCAAATGCGGCCGACATATCGAGAAGCACTAAGACAGTAGCATTCCTGTTGTCGGCTCGCATGTGCAGATTATCCATCATGGTGACAAGAGCCGTCTCAGTCCCATGGCCTGGGCGAAACCCAAATTGGTCTCTATCAAGCAGGTGATTATCCTCCAGAAAGCACGATAGTGTCCTACTAACTGCTTTTCCAGGATTTTGACCTGATATGGCAGGAGAGAAATGGGCCTGAAACTTGCCGGAATTGACGGGTCCAGGGAGGGCTTTTTAAACAATGGAGTCACCACCGCCACTCCAACACTCACCTATACTGCCTTTCACATATTCAGTTACTCACCCATATACCACTGACACATTCAATCACTTTACATACACGCACTCAGTCACCTATACAGCTCCTCACTTATCACTCACTAACCCATACAGCCGCTGACTCACCCACTCACTCATCCATGCTGGCAGTCACACACCCTCTCACCCACACAGACACACATGCCCATACAGGTACGGTCAATCACCCATACAGCCACTCACTTACCCACTCACTAACTCAAAGCCACTTGGACACCATTTTACAGACTGATACAGACATTCTGACAACCTAGTCAGTCCCCATACATATGCTGAGACACCTAATCACTCAGAGTCAGTCACACACCCACTGAATCACCCATACAGGCACTTAAACATCTGGTTTTGTAGGACTGAAATGTCAGCCTTACTATTACGTCCCTGTAACCTTTGTTTTTTCAGTGATATATGAATATATAGTAATAGGCTTATCCAACATAGGAAAGGCATTTCTCGCTACAAGCGTCACTGCAGTGCTTTCAAATTGCAGCCTAACCACATTGTTGCTCATGGCAGAAACATATTTTGCCATTCATGTGGATGATGTAAATCACACACTGCAGCCCGTAAATGACATTTAACTTCCCATGCAATAGATGAACTTAGACAATTTACAATATATTTATAGGGAAGTTAAAGAGTCCAAATAGGGAACTCCAATATACAGCAAGATTTGGAGGGGAAGCACTTTGTGCATTTTACCACTGCTACACAGCGGCAGCGTACTAAAGCCATTAAACCAAGGTCCAGAAAAAGGCAAACAATCTAGGGTGACCATGCAGAAAAGGCAAGGTTCTCTACAGAGTTGTAATGGCTTAAATACTTTAAAGAGCCTGATTGTCCCTATAGCATAATAATCATCAAAGGTTCCTGAGAGCAATATACATCAGTGGCCCCAGGCAATGTCTGCAGGAAGTAATGAGCCGAAATGTGCATTAATGTTTTCAGACTGTACCAAAACTCAATTGCAGAAGGCAGTAATGATTAACAATGTGATCACCCTTTCAGGTGCACTCATTGATCCACAGCAGTAATGAAAACCAATGTTTTCAAGAAGCAATAAATCTAATTGAACCTGGCCAGTAACAAGTGTCAGTGGTACCAACCACTAATAAGCATCAATGACCCCATGCATTAATGAACATCAGTGGCACCAAGCAGTAACAAGAGTCAAAGGAGGCAGCATTATTGAGCTTTGGTTGCCTCCAGCAATAGGCAGCCTTAATGGCCACAAGTTGGCAACTGTGAACAAGGCACCAGGGTTGCTGCTCTATTTATTTATTTTTTCCATTTATTTGTTAGGAGTTAATGGGAGAAAACATATGAATGAATAAAACCAGGACAATAATACCACTAGTCTAGTGTGACTTCTGGGAATTCTCCACCATCAGGTTTGAGGAAGACCGGAGCGTGCCTCTACAACACGGTCCCAACCACAAATGCGTCTTAACCACGCATTTGTTTACCATGCATGCCTTTACAACTATATTCATTGTAAAGGCCTGCTTGCTAAAGGAATATGTGTGGTAAAATGAGAACTAAAGGTTCCCTTCAACTTGCCCATCCAAGCAGACCCGTTTGGAACCAACTAGAACACCCTCTAATTGTACCCCCAAAAAAAAAAAAAGCAAAAACGCTCCTTTCCACAAGCCCCAGTGCAGGTGATTTCCCATTTAAAAACTAGGCCCAAACCACGCTTTACGTGGATCGGGTGCCTCCTCAAAAATCAAAGGCACAGTAGACATCCCTAGCCGTTGGTGACAGAAGCTGTTTTCACCTGGAGCAACTTGAACCCCACCCCAAAAAGCATTTCTGGACAACCCTCAAAATGGGCCAATTGGATAACCATGCAAACTAGACCATCACAAACAATTGTGTTTCGAACCCTTCCACTGCACCAATCCTCTTGACACTTGGAGGGACACTAGTCCCACATATTCTCAAGTACCTCCCCAAGCCGCATCCCGATCGAATCACGGAAAGGGGTATGACTTGACTCTAAAGACCCCACACCCCTGCTCATTGAAAAACAAGCAAAAGTCAGCCAAAACAAGACAAAAACACGCCAAATCTTGGCAAGTCCAAGACTCCAGGAACCCTAGACTCCAGGAACCCTAGCCCACACCAACCCTAAGTCCTGAAAAATACCCCGACCTCTGCCCTGAGCCCTAAAACCTACTCCACTCCCCAATAAAGGCCCCATCCCCTCTTACGTGTGTGCAGCGAGCCTTCTGTCCCAACGCTTCCTGTTCCTCTACCCGCCCATCCGTGCATCTAGACCTCGCGTTGCCTTATCCAGGCATATTCGTGGTTTTGCTTGTGCTGTTGGGACATGCATAGCTCTGCCAGCGTTATTAAGACTGTTTCAGATTGCCAGGCGCCCTGCTCATAACTGCAAACCAGACATGGGGGCAACACTCCATTGCCCCAGTTCTTTTTCTCTTGCAAAATGCAATGGGACAAGACTGGCATCTTTCCTGGTGACCAACTTACAACAGTAATTGTGCCCCTGTTGCTTGCTGTCCCAGGTCTCCTTCATCGGAAGCTCATAGCAGGTCACAACTGCCCAGTTCCCTGCTGGCAACTGCAAACAGCCACGTTCACGAATTACTAATGTTGGGTAGCGCTCCCGGCCTTGCATGGATGTTTGACTTCTTCCTAGACGTCTTTCCCTGTGCCTTGTCTATGGGTGGTGGAGAGAGACTAGGTGCCTTCTGTTTATTAAGTAAAAAAACTGCTTGTTATTGTAAACACGATTTTGGGTTACTGTGCCCTGTCGGGGCTACCTTTCTCCTTATTTTTGGAGGATGAAGGAGGATCAGTTTATCCGTCAGTCCTCCACAGCTTGCAGCATTTTGCTGGGCCTTCTGTGAGATACTGCTGTCACTTTTTTTCTTCACAACTGAAATCCCCCACCTCACCACTTGAGTTAGGCAAAGGAGCACTGAATGCTCCCTGGCCTATTCTTGGGCATGGAAGGTGGCACAAGGAAGCTTAATGGCCCTTAGAAACAGTCAGAAAGATCACGTAACTTTGGGGAAGCTGCTCCGGTAAACACTTTCCCACTGGGCAAGGCGGGTAGAAGGGCGCATACAGAACTCCCCTAACTCTTAGGCAAGTTTTTCGAATTATGATTCTTATTGCTTATAAGAAAAGGTACCATTTGCTTTGAATTACTGAACCTGAGACAGCTTAAACCAAACTAAAAAAATAAAGAAAATAATAATGAATTAAAAGAAAAAAGCTAAATAAGTAAAGAAAATGATAATGAATTGAAAGAAAAAAGCATTGTCAAAGGAAAGTTTTAGACGATCAGCCCTGGCACTGAAGTGCACTTACTTGTATACTAGGCAGGAGTACGCCTGTGACCAGGAAAAATGTTGTCATTCACTGTGAAAGCAAGCCAATTACTAATATGGGCAAACCCACTGCCTCATTGTGCATGTTGCGGTGGATGGAAGCAAAATGTGTGAATGACATTCGAAAAAGACCAGCAAATGAGAATGGCGACACACAGCCCCGTATATACTGAACTTATTTATGAACATTTTGATAACTAGGCTGGCAATAAAAACAAAAAAACCTTGTTATAGGAACCCTCTTTCGACTTTTGCCCATTTCCACGTGCCTGCACCAAATTTGCATCTATATTCTGCACTGTGTTTCGCCAACGTTTTATGCAAATTGGTGAAGGCATCAGGGGGAGCAATGCTATTAGTAATGCAAATATGCATTTTGCCACTGAACGTTGAGTTATGAGATCTACTGAAGTGCCTTTGCCACCGCTGTAATACATAGTATTTCATTCTAAGTAACTTTTATTTTATGTTTTGCATGGTAATATTAGCTTCTGAGTGTTAAAATGGACGCTGTTCCCTTTTGGCTACGTTTGCATTCAAAAACAGTTTAATAAAATAAAAAATACAGAATATTGTACAAATAAGTTAAATTCTTAGGTACACCTACATTCTAGTATAAGAAACTTCACTGATCGCCCCATATGTCTAAATTATCATTGAGAATAAAATAATTATAATGACTGCGTAGTACTTGAAAAGAGAACCTTAATCCCATTAACTACATACACAATCGACTGTTTCATTGACATTTCTTAATTCGAGGTGGGCAGTGCCAATATGCCTTCCAAACTCCTATTCTTTGGATGAAGATAATACATCGATGCACCTGCTCACGTTTAAACACAGTATACAATCTCTACAGAATCGTTTATTTCCTTAATCATCCTACAGATCTATTCGATTACTACCTTCATATTGCTAGTGCTGCCCTTTTTGAGTTTCAGCAGTATTGGCATCCCATCACAGGAAAGATATTGCTGCAGGTATATTGGGTACATACTAAGGTATCCACAATGGCTTTATTATGCTGATTTAAATAAAGAGTATGACAATAACAAGCGAAAGTACAGAAGATATTAAAAAAAAGGGGTTTTACAACACTCATTCCAGAAAAGAACACCACTGAAACACGGCTTCTTTATTTAGTTTTTTGATTTTGAATAGTGAGTTATCATGTGGATTAAGGTCGGCTAACGCTCAAGGTAGGGCCAAGAAAGTTACATATACAAATTGTGGGACAAATATCAGGTGAGGCAAAGTAAGTAATCGGTGTTTAACTGTGGTCATGACCTACAGTAGCCACCTTTTTGCCATCAACTGCCGACGCCATGCACAATCTCATGCATCACTTCACCCCTAACCTTGCAGATCAGGCGTTCCCACTCCTTGCAATGAACTACTGACACAACCTATCAAAATGCTCGTTTGTAATCATGCTTCTTTTACGTATCCATAAAGTTATAGCGTATTATTTTTTGCTTTTTATTTTGTTAATTATACTTTTATTTGCATTTGAAGCCACAAATGTGTTCTGATCAACCTCAGCAAAAATTATCTTTACATATTTTAATTTGCCAACACGGTTTCACAAGCATGGGCCTTGCAAACTATGGGGTCGATTAGGATGGCGGACGGACTTTGTGCGTCCACCATCCTGTTGTGGCAAGGGACCGGCTGCCATAATGGCGGAGGTCCCGTGCGTCGTATTAGGATGCACTTGCTACAGTGGCGGATGCATCCCGCATTTTTAACATTGCGGCGGGCGGTGCTGAAAGCACCGTCCGCCGCAATGCTAAAAATGCATGTTGTGCGTTTCAAAGCACAACATGACAGGCACCGTGCGGTGCCTGCCATGTTGTACTTGGAAACACTATGGTACCCCCCATGTGCACCCTCCATCCCCCCTTCACCCTGGGGGCTCGCAACGGGCCCCCAAAGCAAAGACCGTATGCCTAATGCCGCCACGGAAAGGCATTCCCCAAAGCCCATCCTAATATGGCTGGCGGTGTCCGATAGACACCGCCACCATATTAGACCTTCTTGCGACCGCGGCGAAAAAGCGGTGGACGGTCTTCCCGTCCGTCGCGGACCCCCCAGCCACCCTAATATGGCGGGGGTCATTTCAGTACGGATGGCGGGCGGATTGCTCCCGCCCGGTGGCTGCAATCCGTCCGCCATCCTAATCAGCCCCTATGTGTGCATTGGAACATTCTTTGGCAAGCAGTGACGTTTATGGGATTCATTATTCTAGAATCTGCATTGGTGTCTTGACGACATTTGGTCCAGCTCCCATCAGTGTTCATCTCTACCACATGAGTGGCGTCCTGTGCTGGATTGATAGCAAATCCAATAGAACAATTGCAAAGTGGCCAGAATGCTACAGTTCCTTTTGCCCTGGACTGAGGAAAAGGAGTTAACTTCCAGCCTGGAGCTGCTCCTTCAATTTGTTCCTGGTGTAGGGTAGAAACTATCCAGATTTTCTCCTTGAGATTTCAGCACATGCATCGATTGACGTTCTACTTTGTTGGAGAACAGCAAAGATTTACTTTCCAAGTCGTGGACTTGAGCTGGTCAGATGGATATCTCCTGCCAATTGCTGTTGGCCTATTTCAGTGCGAGTCAGTGGCCTTTAGCATCAAATATGATACGGGTAAAAACAAGTTTTCACAACAATAACTAAAGCAGAAGCGCTTAAAACACTGCAGAAAAGGTCACCTGGAACAGATAACAACTTGCAGATCGGCCACGTATTGTCAGATTCACTGCTGCACTGTCAGATCTACTAACTTAGGGCTAAGCCTTGATTTTCCATGGTATAGTGAAATAACCACAGGCGAAATGTTAAACGGCCCACCTGCATGATTAGGTGCACAGATATTCCTGGTCACTGTGGGAGTGGCTTTTATTGTATGCTGGAGGTGAAGGACACTGTGATAAAACAGCTGTTTTTAACATTATGTAGCATATTTATAGAAGGCGCTAAAAGAGCAGTTTTAACGTTTTGCACCATCTGTACAGAAATACTAACAAAATAAAAACAGCAAAGCTATTCCATGTATATTCCTACATAGAAATGTAACCTCTTCATATATGAAAGTTATATGAAATAGTGTGGTTTACTAAAATAAAACTAAATGCGTTGTACCGCCTCGAAGTGCTCTGCTAAATTTAGTATTTATAAAAAGTGCTGGATAAAGATTAAAGTAATATGTGAAATAGCACTTGCTACTGCAGTTTTGCAATGCTACAAACACATTTTACCACCGCCCGAATCAAAGTTAGTGATTTTACTGATCTGGGAAAATTAAAAGGTTAGTTGCGCACACTGATCTTAGTAGCAAGCTATGTCATCAGCGAATCACATGCTTCCAGGCACTACCCACCAGCGTCCTTCAAATACACTCTTAATCAGAGGGTAGTTTATATTTATTTGGTAAAATCTAGCACATTTTAAGCCTACGCATCTGAGCAGGGTGCAATGCCCTTTCAAGGGCACTGTCACTTGCCCTTGCAGTACTGTACCAATGCAGAACAGTGTGGCTGAATTGTATGGGCGAACTGCAATGCCACTAGGAAACAGTGAACAGAGGGCTGGAAACACAGCAGGCAATCTTAACAGTGCCTGAGCGGGACTAAACATGTAACCACGATCAAGCCTTGCAAATTTGAACTGGTAATGTTGCCCCCCGAGATGTACAGCCCATCTTTGTTTCTGTCAGGTAAAAAGACTTTCCCCTGGTTACCGTCCAATAAAATCGGGAGCATAAGTAGGGACTCCACGAGTGCTGAGAAAGAAGGTTCATCAGCCACTGTATGTTCGTGAAGAGGAAAGGGCCACAGGCACCCACTTCGTAGGAAATCATCAAAGGTCTGCTGCATCCTTCAGGCCCCACTTTCTTGGACACGCGCTTTTCACATACTCACGGTCCTAAAACTAGTTATAAATCCACACCCTCCCTCTAAAACATCCACTGATTCCTCGCTGTTGCGACGTAAGTGATAGCCACACTTCCAGTTCTCTTAGCCACTCCCAAACCACTACTGCTGGGCCCTCAGAGTGTGTGACTAGAGGTAGGCGGAACTCACAGAATTTCACTTTGCTGAAGTTACATAAAAACTCTGCAAGATTCCGCAAGTTTCTGCCAGTGGGTGGAAAAACGCACGGCATGCTACGATATAGCTCCGATAGCGTGTTCAGCATGAATGGCAACACTCTGTGCGCAAAAACGCGGCCATTCGAGTTGGTTTTGCTGCCCTTAGAGTAGAAAACCTACTCCAGAAACAGCTCAACAACTACGACCGTTCGAGTTCGAAAGATCATACTGAAAGGCTTCCTTGCGACCAGAATTCACGCTAGGGGATGGCAAGCCTCGCTCACCAGCTCACTTACTGGAGCCTTGCATTGTTTGTTCCGTTGCTCAATTGGGGAAAAAACGTCCGCCACACTGCGGAATTTGGCCAGAAATCCTTGTTAAAAGAATGATACGGAGTTGCCAAAATCCTCCAGTTGTGCAAGCGGAATTAAAAATTCCACCCAGACCTAACAGTGACATGCCGGACTGGCCCCCGCACGTACCCGAACACCATCTATTTGCACCTCCTTCTACTCTGTAGGTTGGGAGCTTCAGCACGAACCAATTGTACTCTTATCAGCTCCATACAATATTCCTGATAATGACAACATTGTGATCACGGTACCCCCAGGCACCTAGAGGCATCTGTACCCCCTGGCACCTAGAGGCATCTGTCCTAAGTGGACACCACCAACATTAACCAGACTGTCTGAGCAACTAATAGGTTTCTGGGCCACAGACCTAATAATGACTAAAAAAAAAAACAACTAACATACTGCCTCTGTTCCGGACGCTATTGTCATGGAACAACTATGTTCTTGCCTTGGAGGTGCAATTTATCTTCAATGCCCAGGTTTGGCTAGACACTTCCTTCGTTCTGGTAAAACACATAATACTGCCTAGCCAGAGGTCAAAGTGGGCAAAGTCGATTGGCGACAGCGTGCCCAAACTTTTTTTCAGTTTGTAAAAACTGTTGCTGTACTTTTTATTAAAAAATAACATTTAAAAAAAGCACTTCCAGAATTGTTACTCTGCTTTGGGGGCAGAGGGCGAAGTGTCCTCAGGGATTTGAGCTAAGATTATCATTTGACAGCCAGAAATAAAAAAAGAAATAGGAATCCCATTCATCTCCTTCTCCACCTACTCACCATGGTGTCTGCATTATAAATAAGCATTGGCAAAGCCAACTGGTCTGGAGTCAACCACCAGCCTTTTGAAAATTCATGTTTAGTCATGGCTTTTGCAAAAGTTTGGGAAGCTGGATGGCATTTGATACATGCTTGAGTGGGTTAGAGAAAAATGTGAATGACACCCCAACAGACAAATGGATAAAGTGTGGCTGAAAATCCCTATAAGTAATTATGTCATACACACAATTTTAGTACAATCAAAAGGTCTTGGTTTACACAGACCTTAAAAAGACAATTGTTATGCCACTGGATGCTAGTCTCTTGCCATTGTAGGTAGAAGGAAGGGAGAAAGGCAAGAAAGAAGGAATACAAAAGACAAAGCAAGAAAGAAGTCAAGAAAGCAAGACAGAATGAGAAAAAGACAGAAAGGAGGAATGAATGAAAAATATAGAAGAAAGCAAGACAGAATGAAAGCAAAAAAGAAGGCAAGAGGAAAGGATAGGAAGAAGGAATGAATGAAAGCAAGAAATTAGTGTCAGTAAGCAAGTAGGCATTTAGGCAAAAGAGGAAATAAGTAATGAAAGCAAAAAAAAAAAAAAAATTAAGAATAAAGGAATGGAAGAAAAAAGAAAGGAAATAAGGAAAGGAATGAAAGGAAAGGCTGAATAAGAAAATGGGCAAGCAAGAAAGGAGGAAAGAAAAAAGGCAAGAAGGTAAGATGGAATAAACAAGCATTTACAATGCAATGGTTTCGCCTTTGGAAAAGTTAGAGCTATTGGCATTGTAAATGACAAAATTTGTATTTATGTGTTGGTTTTGAAAACAGATAAATAAATGGCATTGTCATTTACATTGCCATTAGCTTAATCTCTTGCAAATCCGAAACCTATTGTACCCTACGGACGACAGCAGACAGCAATTACTACCACACACACACACCCAGAGCCACACACACACACACACCCAGAGCCAGCCACACACACACACACACACACCCACACACCCAGAGCCACACACACACACACACACACACACACAGAGCCACACACACACCCAGAGCCACACCCAGAGCCACACATACCCAGAGCCACACACACACCCAGAGCCATACACACACACACCCAGAGCCACACACACACACACACACCCAGAGCCACACACACCCACCCAGAGCCACACACACACACACCCAGAGCCACACACACACACACCCAGAGCCACACACACCCACCCAGAGCCACACACACCCACCCAGAGCCACACACACACACTCAGGAGAGCAAGCACAGCGAGGGGGCAGGGAAGCAAGCACAGCGAGGGGGCAGGGAACTAAAAGTAAAATACTAAAAATAAAATATTCCATGTCGCAATTAAAGTTACCATCAGCCAGTCACTGGTTAATGACTGTAAAAAAATCATCATCACCTATGTACCGAAGGGAGGAGTAAAGAACCTCAGGGTGCCCTTCAGTGTAAAAGTCTTCATTGGCTTAGGGTGCAGGTGGGCCTTACTTTTGTTTGAGCAAATGATGTGAACAGGCCCTGTCCCGTCCTGATGCTCTGTTCAGGACGGGGATGATCAATAAAATGATAATGAATTACCATGTTATTTTTTATCTCTGGGGGTTTGGGGATAATTTAAGTGTGGCAACACTCCTCTGCTACAACAGAGGAACTGTCCCTGCGTTCTGCACCAATAGAACTTATACTGACGAGGGCCCTGGCACTTATTTTACAAATTAAGCACTGGTCGCCTAGCTATGTAGCTATGTAGCAAGGCTTTGAATACCGGTGGGAAAGAAGATGCATCGACTGTCAGTCCTGCCCACAGACCTCAGGGCAGTGACTAACCAAGGAAGGTAGATAAATTAATAATAGGGATCCTTCAGGTGCAGCATTATCATCCAGTTGCCCGGATCCAAGAGAAATAAAACCTCTGCCAAAGTGAGCATACTGAATTTGTCCTGTTTAAGAAAGAAGTTGAGAAAGTGGAGATCTGAAATTGGACAAAGGCCTCCATTTACCTTTGGCACCAGGAAGAGTGAGGATAAAATCCACTCCCTATTTCAGATGCTGGAACCCTCTCCATGGCTTCTTCATCTAAGAGTGTAGCCTTATTGCTGCAGAATGGACAAATAGTCCCTATAAAGCAGCTCTGATGTGGGTGGAATATATGTCATGTAGAACAGGAATGGCAGGGTGTACCCTTGCTGGACTATCTGAGCACCCATTTATCAGATACAATGTTCTGTCACCCATGGAGAAAATAAATTCTCCTTTCTCCAACAGGGTGGCCATATGCCACAGAGGGCAAACAAAAGAACCTTGGAAGCTGCAGCAGAGTGACAGGGGGCTGGGCAGTATGCTGCCCCTGAGGTCATGGATGTTGACAGCCAGATCCTCGACCCGACCTTAAGAAAATAACTTGTGGGTCAGTTGCAAGGTTGAAGGGCATTGGCACGGTCTTTGTGCCACACCCTTTCCGTAGCGTCAAAAGGCAAAAATGCTAGGGCTACTTCCACATAGGCACAAGGGAGACAGAGGGAGTGCAGTATGGCCCAATTGTTTTGTTTTAGCACTTCAGTGCCGAGTCTGCTTCGTTTCCAAACAGGTAGGTGCTGTCAAACAGCATACCCATTAATGATGCTTTGTACATCACCCGAAATAAACAAGAAACTAAATCCAGCATGATGCCAAAGCATCACACTGGTACTGAACGCCCTGGCTAAACATTCAGTAGTATCCAGCCAATAGTGGGTGACATTTTGATGTGTGTTAGCCACCCTGGACGATCTGCGCTAGGTTAGAACGAAATTCAACATGGACTGCGGGAAAGATCTAGCTTACCATGTTCCAAAGTGCATGTGAGCATAGTCCAAAGAGGCAGATGGCATTGACTGAACCAAGGGCCAGACTAGCTGAGGTGAAGATTAGTTCCCCAAATGCCTCTGTATGTTTTTACTCACTATAAGGAGGAGTTGTAGGGAATGAGTTTCGTTTAACCTACGGGTAGAGTCCTGGACCACTAGGCTCGCAGAAGTGAGACACTGTGTGAGGAAAGCAGAGTCACAACGGTTAGGTCTTTGGCGTCTAGCCACTTGCCTATTTATTGGCCACAAGAACAAGGTTTGGCCTGAAATGCCTATTAAGTGCAATAGTCTGAGCCCCATTGCAAGGAAGGAGCGGTTCTGTGTTGGCCTGGTCAGAAGGTAGAGCCTCAGATAGTACGTTAGTTTAAACCTTGATAAATCGAAGCTGCAAGTCACAAACTTCAGCCACAGGCCGGTTGACTACAGCTAGGGGGCTGATTATTTTGTTGATTGGCAGGGGGAGGGGGGACGCAAAACAATCTAAGGAGAAGTATACAATCTATTGGCCTTGTGTAGATGCTTCAGAAAATAGTTATTATAAAAGTATTGGAATGAGCAATTCCATCATCACCATTTTCATCAACCAGACCATGTTGCCTGTGTTGTGAATCCGAACCAAAAAGGATTTGGAGTGCTTAAGGTAGACTCCCGAGAAGTGGTAATATATCAGAATGAGGGTGGACCATCTGTGTCAGATAGAATGAGACTTCGGTCAAGCTCATGGCAGATTAATCTTGGAGTTAGACAAAACAATTGGATGCGCCTCTGACATTAGCATCACAGCCAGCAATGGCATGGCAGGATCAGCATGAGTTGTGGCATCCGGTTCGAAGTCAGAATGGAAGCTGGTCCTAGAGAGGGGACAGACCCCACAAAGGGGTCAAAAGACTCACATGACGTCAAGGACAGATCCACTGACAGTAATGCAATTAGAGGCCTCCTCGGATCAGTGGAGCCTGAAGGCGTGCCAGAGGGAGCTGGTAGGGTAGATACGCAATATGGCTCTGAAAGACCGATATATGAAGCAGTGTCACCGATAGATGCAGAAACTTTTTTTTAATCTGTCCCAGTTGAGGAATCTGCTCCTCAGTAGGAAATCAGGACCAAGACTGAGAGGTACCTTAAGATGCACACAACTTTTCTGAGGAAGAGGGGCAGGACAGAAAAATCCACCTTCAGCTTCTTGGACTTTGAATTACTTGAGGACTTCGAATGAGAATAGGATCTTTCACAGGAACGACTTCCAGAATGGGAATGAGTGAGTCCGTGACTTCGAGTGGGAGCGGGTTGTACATGCATTTCTTTGGTGCTCGGTAACATATACTATCGCTTTGGGCTCAAGGATAACCTTGGATTCATCTGGTCACCGTTGGTGAAGGACTTGGAGTTGTGTCATGCCGCTAGACACCAAAGACATACCTGTTGGTAATCTGTCACATATCTATTTGTGACAGTCGCTATTAGGCTTAAAGGGGGACATGTCCCCTGCACATAGGAAAAATAATTTTGGAACAAAAGTTTCTTCAGAGACAAGGTAAAATTTGAGATTGTGCTCTAGATCTGCATCCCGAAGGAGCAGAAAGAAAGGAACTGACATCCTTGCTTAAGGATGGTGCGTATATGCAAATCCAATGTCATTTCCGGATCGAAGGCGAAACTGAGCCTCACAGTGCCACCTGCAGGTTCAAGTGAAAAATGCTGAGAAAAAAACCCGGATCCAGTCTGGAACATGGGGTTGTTCACAAGGTGGGGAACCTGCACATAGAAGTATCCCTTAAAAAAGTGTGTTTATAAATTAATACATTTAATTATTTGATACACGTTTAATTTGATGAGCTAATGAGCTGTAAAATTGTATTTTAATATTTCTGCGATAATAAACCGTTTATATTTAAATTATAAAAAATAATAAAAGTTATTACATGTTCCTATATTTTTACCATATGGAGCTCTCTACTTCAGGAGGTATTCAGTTGCTAGTAATAACTTGACTCTCCTAAATTCTGTTGCAGAAATCTTCACCTCATTTGAGGGATGGAGAAATGAAAGTCTACACTTAGGTTTAAATCTACATTCCGCAATGGTGAACAGCAAAAGGGTGGAGAGTTACCTCTAGGCAAGTAAATCTAAATGTGTATGTTCACATTTGTGAATCAGGCTCTTTCATTGCACCGCTTATAAAAAAATATTTTATACTTCACGCATCCCAAGGGAAAATAGAGCATGCCCTTTCTGAAAGGAAGTTGTGCTTCTTAAAATGTTGTAATATTAAGAGTCGCACTTCCTATTCCAAATGATGAGGAAATGTTCAGTAATTCTATGGTGAAGCGTATTAAAAGGAACGTCACTGTGCAGAACTCAATTGTTACCCCAACCACCGACCTCTTTGCCAACCCCTATTTAAGGGAGATTTTTTTCTCCTCCGATGCACAAGTTTGCTATAAAAGAGCCCTTCCGAACACAACTTAGTCCGCGTTCTACACTGGCAGGTGCAGCTGGACAGAAGAAACCTCGAATGAAACAATAAATGAACCAACCTCTTCAACAGTGGCTTACATCCTCGGTTATTGAAAGCATTGCTCTCTGAAAACAACTAGCTTAGTGAGTGGCCATTTGAAATTGTAACTTTTCCTGTTCACTTAGTCATAGTCGCCTATTTTAAATTCAGGCCGATTCACAAATTCGCTCAACGTAGTTTGAAAGGAAAATTTGCGGTCGCTTGGGGTCATATTCCCTTTAGCCAGAAGGACCGCCAAAGATGGACAGACAGACTGTCGGAAATACGCTACATTTGCTGCCATCGGGAAGATCTACCCAACCCACACCCCCTCTAAATTGCACGCCTAACCATAGCTCTGAGCGACAACACGAGAACAGTAATTATGTTTATCTACAGCATCCAATAAGGAGACGTTCCAAGAGTAATTGCAACACCTATGAACGCAAACAAGAAACCCATTCCATACTTTCCCGGACCCATTTCTTTATTTATATTTTTGGGCACCAAAGCATTGGCAGCGGCATGGCTTGAACCAGTTCTGCAAACACCAACACCACAGACCTTGGATTACACCTTTTATATTTACACCATCAACCAAACAGGACACCATTCGTAAACGCTGCGAACATGCAGATAACATTTGAGAGCACTAACCACGTCCTCGCTCCAGAGACACTTACTTGATCTGGCCCAGAGCAGGTTGTATTCTGAGACGGGATAACTTTCATGTTCCAGGGCAGGTCTCGGATCAGGAAGCGCGCCCTTCGAATGCCGACGAAAGATTCTATTTGCAAACCCTTCCAGCTTCTGACGAGCAGACGGAGCCCCCGCACCCTGCACACCTACAAAGTCACTGTAGGTGGTCATCGGTGAACAATTGTTCTTTTTTTTCAAACCGTGCCAAAGAGGAAGGTACCGTTCTAAAACAAGCTTGAGCAAAGCGATTGCAAATGTCGAACTTCCTGTTTGTCACATGAGCAAAACCACGACGGCAGTTTCCTTTATTACTAAGTTAGGGAAGGGAACCACTCACCTGGACTTCCTCGGCCGGCGGACAAAATTACTGGCATGGAACGCTCCTCATGAAGGACTGCATGACACGGCCCTGGCTGTAGACGGACGGCTGAGACCCACGGAGAAGGTGACCCGACACGAGGGAAGGAGCAGTCGCACGGGGATGCACGGGACAAAGGTGCAGGGGACATGGTGATTTCTACTACGGGGGGGGGGAGGGCCTGTGCTCGGGAGCCTCGGGGCGGTTGATCAATGCAGGCTGCTTCCTCCTTCCGGCTCTCTCCGCCTCCTCCTGCGATGACGCGGAAGGGGGCTCGGCCGGCTGGGCCAATCCCAGCGCGGCCCGGGCTTGAAGGCGGGCGCTGCTTCCTCCTCTCACTCGGGGCCGCGGCGGTGAATACACGGAGCAATGCCGGGTGGGCACCGGCCTTAAATCTAAATATTAAGCGAGGTGGGCACTCGCTCGGGGTACCACAACAGCGGCAAGGTCCCTGGCAGGGTAGGCACCTGCCAGCGGACAAAATAATCGAAAATCAGGTGCCGGCAATGCCGGACCAGATTCGGGGGCGTTCCCGGCTTTTGGCTGACGTATCATGACGTAGCCAAAAGCCAAAGATTCTCGGGAACGCCCCCGTGTCTGGTCCGGCATTGACGGACGCCTCTCTGTTCCAATGGCTAGCCTCCATTTATGGAGCTAGCCAATGAAGCAGAGAGGCGTGTTCAAGTCACCCATACTAGAAACTACAGATTTCTCTGGAGGAGGAGCCTAACGGCTCCGCCCCCCAGCGAAACCTAAAAAGGAATGCTAGAAAGAAAGAAAAGGTATGAAAAGAAAGAGGAATGAAAGAAACAGTAGGAAGTAAAGAAAGAAGGAATACAAAAAGTGCTGCAAACTAAACACAATAAAGCGTATCTTTCTGGGCAAAGTTTAAGGAAGAAAGATTTGTGAAATTGACTCCAGAGTAAACGTTTTCTGAAGAATTGTCCGCTTCTGAATTCAAATGTATAATGTTAATGCTTTCAATAACTCAGTGCAGAGCAGTTTAAAACAAAGGCGATCAGTTCTGCTGTGAAATTCCTTTTAGAGTGTCCTTTGTTTATCTGAGAAAATCAGATAAACCTAAGGACTTTCCCAAAAGGAATTCACAACCACATTGGCAGGAGACAAGAACCGATAACGCATGGAAATAGCCTGTGCTCCCATCTGGTATAAAGCGTCCTGCTGCCACATCAGACTCTAAACACAAAGGCAAATATTGGCCCATAAGGAAACTAGCTAGTATGCAGATGTGCTCCTTGTGAAAGAGCAAAATTAAGTCACTCAAAGTAACTGTATTCAGTGGCTGATATGGCTAACCACCCTGCCCCATGCTGTAGTGGACAGAACCAAAATGTGACTGAGACACCAGCAGACCAATGGATAGAGAGAGCTGGCTGAGCCTTCTTTTAATAAGTATATTGCACATATTGTTGTTTTTTTATTTTTTTTAATCAAAAGGTCTTGGCTAACGCCATTCATAAAAGGAAGCGAGATTTCGTTAATTAGGGAAATTAAATAAAGATCCAAAGAAGCTTCTACGTGGTAAATGAAGACCGCTACTCTTCTTTTGTTGGATTTTTCATAACCGTGGGTTTTTTCCGGTTTATTTAAACTGAATATGCAGTTTGATGGTGGCTTTGGAGCACTGGTTGTGGTAGATGTTGAGCAGTGTCTGTTTTGAGAAAGGTCAGATATGTGTAAGTCCTGTGAACACTCTTCTGCTCCCCCATAGTCCAGCACCTGAATGGATAATCATAATTGGATTGAGTTCTGGGAAATCACATTACATTAACTTTTTTTTAAATAAAACTCTGGGTCTTTGCCCTCCTTAATTCTGGCAGATAAGGCAGCTGAGGCACCTGGGGATCCAATACAGCGTTTTCCTAGCATCAGACATTTAAGTTGGAAATAAAATGTACTATTAGAACCCAGAATTGCCAATTTTCTTGTATGATATTTGCCACAAGATGACATCTCACTAAATAAAATCAAATACCCAGACCACATAAAAGAACAATAAACAAACATAACCAACAGCACTGAAGATGAAAATTAAGCAAACGACACATGTAAATAAATATGCAAAACATGGTTTTATTATATGTGCATATTGCTTGGGTTCTTAAGACATTTTAATTATTGCATCAGAGGACAGGAAATAAAAATTGGTATTAATATTACACGGCTCAGTATAGGCATTTCATTGGAAAATCTGAGCCAACTTCCTAAGGTATATTAAACCTGTGGGCTGCAGGTTGGAGACAGCGCTACAAATTCTGAAACAGCTGTGTTATTTTAGTCACTATCTGTATCCAATGAGGAATAGATAGCCACCCGATTGATGGTAGAGTCAGTATGGCTGTTTTACGCATCATACCAGCAATAGAATGGATTGAGAAGGTAAGGCATACTAGAGTGTAGACACATGGTTTGAGAGCCTTTCACTGGCTAATTTTCTGTTGCATCCTGATGTTCTTAAAGAAAGACTGGGCTGTTTCATAATGATAAGTGTGAGGGTTGGAGAGGTCACCACAGTTAACCAATGCATTCACAAAAGCCTCATTACCTAACCGACCGTCTTCCTCTCACAGTCGTCGCGTCCGAGTTTAGTCCATTGCTGAAGAACCTAACCACCAAACGTGACTTCCCTTCCCATTCCAAAATGTACTTCCTGAGTAAAAGACCCTCACTTCCTGGGAAGGACTTCCTGATTTCTTATTCTGCAGCCGGTTGCCATCTTGGTTTCAGGTGTTTGGCAGTGACTTGCAGGATATGATAAAATAAAAAGTCTGCAGAGAATCAGAAGCCTGTTACTCTCGTATGCCCAGCTTCCAGAGGCAGAGGTTTTGATTTCCGGAGGGCATTTCCCACTGGGGGTAGGACCACAGAACACCAGCCCTTTCGAGTTAGGCGTTGCGGCTGGGGCATCCCTCATGCTGACAAATCCTGATACTCTGCTGCCGCCTCCTCTCCCACCCACCCCTCCCAATACATGACGGTTCCAGGTTCCTTCCAATGAGGAAGGGGGGGAGGGGGCATCTTCAGTCCTTTCAGGACATTTGGATTTGTTCCATTTCCGATTGTGGTGTCCGAGGAACGTTTTTCTCTGCTCCCATCTGTCATATCTCCTCCTTAGTTTCTCAGCCTGGACTTGGCTTTGCAGTCAGGGGAGATGTCCTCTACTTTGGCTCCGGTTCTTTGTGGGAGGTTGCGCCTATATCCCCTTGTTTACCACCTCCTGGGCCATTGTGATCCGCTGTTCCAGGTGTACGAGGCTTTGATTCCTGAGACACCTCAGATCCACTGGAATCTCCAGTGGTGGCTGGACCCGCTTATCTGGGCAGGGGTTTCTCTTAGATTCCTCTGCCCAGTCCTGGTTCTCACAACTGATGCCAGTGGAAAGGGTTGAGGTGCCACTCTGGGGGATGCCTCAGCTCACGGGCTATGGGATCCGCTGGAGGCATGTCAGTCTTCCAATTGGAAGGAGTTGGCAGCGGTCTTGAAAACTTTGTTTTTTTTCATCCCCTGCTGATGTGTGCCTCGCTGTGTCTGTAGGCAGACAACCTGGTCGTCCTCTCTTATCTGAACAACCAGGAGGGCATGTGTCCTTCTCTCTTTCTCCTTGCTCAGAAGATTTCCCTTTGGGCAGAGTCCCATCTCCTGGGTCTGTCCTCAGTATCTTCCGGGGAGGGAGAATAGGACTACCAATGCTCAGAGTAAGAGGGTTTCCTCCTTGGTGAAGAGGAGTCTGGATTTGGGTGTCTTTTGCTCCATCCAGTGCCGGTTCGGTCACCCTTGGCTGGATCTGTTGACCATTGAGGGGAGTGCTCTTCTTACCTAGTTTTGTTGTCTGGATCCATCCTCAAGGGCATTGGCAGTGGATGCCATGGTGGTTCCATGGCCTACTTTATTGTTTTCCGGCCATCCCGCTTCTCCCTAGGGTAGTCCGGAAGGTGGTCCAGGACCTGGCAGAGGTTCTTCTGGTTGCCCTGGCTTGGTCACGGCGTTCTTGGTTTCCTTGTCTTCTCCACCCATATCTTCCTATTGGGTGTTATCCCCCTGCGTCTGCCTCTTTTTCCTCTGGTCTCTATTTGCAGATTGAAGCTGGCCATTTGGCACTCGAACCCTCTTAGAACAGGGTTGCACAGTGGATGTGGCAGAGCTCATCCAGCAGTCTTGGTGGCTGTCTACCCTTAAGGCTTATGATCGCCACTGGTGGAATTTTTCTGGATGTTGTCAGGATTGGGGGTTCTCTTCTTCCTGCGAGTCCCCCGTGGTTTTGGAGTCCCTTCTGAACAGTTTTCAGCTGGGTCTGGCTATTTCTACCCTCTGTAGTCAGTGGGTGGCTGTTCAGGCAGAGTCTGTATAGTCGGTGGCTCCTCAGGTAGCTCATCTACTATGTAGTTGTTCTCTTTGACGGCCGGTGGTACATTCCCCATTGCCACCGTGGGATTTCCCTCTGGTTTTGCAGGGTGCTCCCTGTGAGCCATTGGAATCCATTGGAATCCATGGGTTTCTGATTTCTCTCTGCTAAAGTGGTCTTCTTGGTGCCCATCTCCTCGGGAAGGAGGGTTGGGGAACTAGAGGCCTTGCTGTCCGACTCTCCTTTACTTAGTTTTTTTCCCGACAAGGTGGTGCTTAGGCATAATCCCATGGTGGTGTCATCTTTTTTTTTTTTATTTGGATTCGGATATTGTTTTTGCCCACCTTTTGTCCGGCCCCTGCTTCTGCTGAAGAGTTGCATTTGCATTCACCGGATTTCCATTGGGCTCTTACGGCTTATTTTCATCACACTGAAGAGTTTCGCAAGTCAGGTGCCTAGTCTCCCATGGTTTGGCCCCACGGGGTTGTAAATACTCCCTTTCTGCCTCGTCCCGTTGGATTAAGTTGGCAATCTCACATTAATATTCTTCGGGCTAGCCTGTTACCGAGTCTTTCCCGGGAAGGTCTACTGGGGGTGTTTCTGCCTCCTGGGCATCCTTCAAGGGGGCTTCCATTAGGGACATTTGTTTTGCTGCCACTTGGGCTCAGCCCTACACGTTCACGACTCACTACTGTTTGCACATGGGTGGGGATGTCTCACCCACTCTTGGTACTGCTGTTTGGAGTTCTGCTGTTTCTCCTGCGATACGATTCTGTATGCTTGTGGCATTAAACTTCCTTTGTTTGCACTTTTTTGCTGTGTGGTTTTTCCTGCAATCAGTGGTGGGCTTGGGTACATATTCCGACGTGGGGACTGAGAGAGGAAGGCAGACAAGGAGGAAACGCCTGGTTACCTACCAGTAATCATTACTCTGACTCCTTGTCTTCCTCATCACAGTCCTGAGTCCCCGCCCGCCTCTCCCTGGACCACCGATTTCATCTTGCTTGGTTATTTCAGAAGTCCTTCCCAGCAAGTGGGGTACTTGTACTCCGAGAGTATGGGGGCCATCTTGGGATGGGAAAGGAAATCAAATTTGGTGGTTAGGTTCTGCAGGAATGGAGTAAACTCTGATGATATGAGGACTGTGACGAGAAAAAATGGACTCAGAGTAATAAATATTATCAGTAAATAACCGGGCAGTCACACTTCTCGATTACAGTTATGGCCTCTGGAATTAAGTGATTCTGCAGCATTTTCTGCATTATTATGGATTTGCCACACTGTCCTTCATCTGCTTTATAAATTATAATTTACATTTTTCACCAGTGAAAAATTATTTTCTAGTTTACACAGATCAAAAATACAAAAAAGTGCAAAATGTGGTTTGGCGCAGTAGAAGATCCTTTGTAGAAGTTAAAGGATGACCCATCACTAACTTATGGCTATATTTACGTGCTAAACAGCTACCAATAAGGTACAACTCTGCCAACACACTATTAATAGGTGCCGACATGTCAAAATATTATCAAATATTGTGTTTTATACTGCACAAATGTGCCTTTTCCTGATGTAGAACGTTGTCAGTCCTGCTGTATAATTTGACTCTTAGTTCCAGTGACGTTACGTAAAGGCAACCTTTTGAGCAACAACAGCAAGGAAGCACTGAACTGAGCATTCAGTCTGTACTGCCTCCTTATCCGGTGATAGTGCGACAGACATGGGGCATAAATTAGCCTGTCCCTATAGTGATGAACTGAGGCACATCTATGTATTGTGAATGAATCTTGCAGTTACTGCTTGATTGCACTGATATTGAGAGGGAAGCGTACACCTTTGCTGCTTGTACTGTCCCTTTTTAGTGAGTGAAGAAAACTTGTGGTATTGTTTTCCAAACTTCATTAATTGTGCGCAAAGGAAATGAAATGGGGACATAAAAGAAGGTTGCAGAGAAATACACGTATACAGTATGTTCTTATCTGTGTAATCATGAGGCAAAATGCTGCAATCCTTGTGAAATAATTTAAGTAGGTAATAGACAAACTGCTGAGACCTGTGTGTCAACTGCAGGTCACAGATTATAATCATAGAACACTAAGTGAACAAACATACTTCTGAATTTTCCATGCTTCTTGGCGCCCACAGATTTTTATCCCAGTGAGAAAGCTTGTTGGATTAATTCCTCTAGTGCAGACATTAGTCACAGGCTCGAAATAATTACATATATTAGCGAGTGCATGAGCCTACTGCAGAAGTGTATAATTCACCTCTAGGTCACAATGTCCAATCGTAGTAAGATATTGCCTTTATCTGCAGAACATTCTTTTACTTTGTTAGGTTCAAAACGTTTGTTAAAAATCTAAAAAAATGTGTTTATCAGCTAAAGGTGTAATTGTGTAAAATACTGTATATGTATAGGTAAGAGATGGACTAAACGTTCACAGGATATTTTGTTGTTTCTAGACATCCTGTGATCGTGCGACCCCTACAAACACTGAACCATGCTCTTTGATTCACCCACAACCTCCTATATACACTTCTACCACTGTGCCTTGCGGTTGTGTTTCAAGCTGTTCTAGTTCATGCTCAAAGGCGGACATTCACAGATCCACCTACTGCCGGCAGACTTCCTGCTGCACTACACAATGCCACCTAACAGACGGGCCCAATTCAAAATGGCTTGCATTACCCTCAGAGCTCCGCACTTCTCACCCTCCCATCTAAACAATAAACAGAAAATCTTCGGAGCAGATGGGGGCATCAGAAATGCCCAATCCCTGCTACTGGAACCCCTCACCTTCAGTCAAGAATGGTACAAGAACCAGTCTTTCTCTGGAAGTGCCACCAGGATCAGAACCGACGCTAGGCATGGGCAGCGGCCCAGGGCCCCACACCAGTTCAACACACCAACAGCCCTCCTGTACTCCTGACGATTCAATTGCAGTTGGGCACATGAGAGCGAGGGAGCCCTCCCTGGGCCTCTTAAGGATAGTGTCCTAGTTGCAAGGAGACTTATTTTGCAGGTTGTCCTGCAATTAAACCTCCTACCTGGCTTCCCAATCAGATTCACTGCAGGACGCCCTTTGTCCAGCACTTTACCACCCCCCCAGTTTAACCTCTCAGCCCCTAAGCAATTCTCACACCTTTAGCCCAAAATGGGCTGTGAAAGAGGTGCCTGTAGGTGGCTGAGAGGAGGAAATGTAGCCCAGTAGAAGTCTGAACCAAGCACCTTCCGGAGCCCTGAAGGTGTCACTTATGTAAGTTAGAGGGACCTCGCAGCTTCCCTTTCAGCCAGGGCCCCAAAAGTTCTAGAACCGAAACCTGACCAGAATCAGGAACTCTCCGTCTAACCGCCTGCCTAGTAATCTTCATAAGAGATATCAAGCTCCTTCTTTTTGACAGACATCCTGGTTAATTCACCCTCAATCTTACGTCGTATATACTCCCCCAGTCCCACTGAGGTTCTTGGAGAAACAATGGAGACAATCTCCATCCACCACTAATCAATTTAATCTACCTACGTTCAGCAAGATCAAACTACTATAAACACATCTTCTGTGAAAAAGCATCGCACTTCAGAACCCTCCTCGACTCTGCCAAAAAACTATTTGATCTCAAGAAAAACTCAAACATCTCTCCTACAACCATCAGGTTTTACGATCCTCCCAAAAAAGTAGCAGAATTCCCTATATTCTTTGATGAAAAAGTGAAATCGCTGGTGGATCAGGTCATTCACCCGACTACCCCTAGAGGAGTGCAAATTCTAATTCATTTGGCCGAACTTTGACATCATCACTGAAGATGCCCTCCTTAAAAGCATTCTTGAAACAAAACCCTCAAACCATTCTTTCGACCCAATCCCTAGTGACATCGCCGTTGACTTCTACACCCACACTCTTTCCTATTGGACCAGTCTGGTCAACCTCTTACTCAGCCAAGGCTCACTTCCTGTTGCCCTCAAAACAGGACAAGTTACCCCCAATTCTTAAAAAACCCTCCGCTGATGCGAATGACGTCAACAACTTCCGCCAGATCACCAACTTCCCTTATCTTGCGAAAATCATAGAAAGATGTGTAGCGAAACAACTTTCCCTACATATCAAGGATAACAATCTTCCCGACTAATTCCAATCTTGCTTCATGCAATGCTGCAGCACTGAAACAGCCCTGCTGCAAGTGATCGACGATGCCCTGCGTGTACTTGACTTGGGGGGAGTCTTGTCTCTTGATTCTTCTTGATCTTTCTGCAGCTTTTGACACTGTTAATCACAACACTCTTCTGAACACTTTAAAACAAAGAATGGGCTTGGAAGGTACAGCGCTCAAATGGTTTGCTTCATTCCTCTTGGGTAGAGCTCAATTGATCAAATAGCTAACAGCTTTTTAACTTTAATGGCAGTAGGTCAAGGCGTCCCTCAATGATCTATCCTCGCTCCCACTTTGTTAAATCTTTACTTGGAACCATTGGGAAATCTCCTAAGTAAATCTGGGTCCTTTACCACCTCTATGCTGATGACACCCACATTTACCTGAAGGTGTCTTCCACACACGACATCTCAATCGTCAACACCACTCACAACTCTAGGCAAAATTGGATGTCAGCTCATCAACTCATTCTGAATCCTTCCGAAACTGATTTCCTCCTCTCTACCTCTCTCTCTCTCTCCTGCTCCTCCTCCTGATCAGTCTTGGATGGATAAGTTGAATTTCCTTAACAAACCTATAGTTGTCGACAGTACTAAATCCCTTGGTGTCATACTAGACAAAAGGCTCAATCTGCACTTCCACATCTATTCCATTGCCAAGAATTTGCGTTACCAACTGTACCTTCTCTGGGGTACTCGGCATTTCTTTCCAGAGCAAGACTTAAAAACCTTGGTCCAATCTCTGGTTCTCTCTAGAATGGACTATTGCAGTTCTCTCCTTGGTGGCCTCCCCAAATCCCACCTTTCCCCCTCTTAAATCCATACTCCATTCAGTGGTTCATTTTGTTTATGGGGCCAAAAGAAAAGATCACATCGCACCCATACTGTTTTCTCTTTGATGGATTCCCATTGAAGGAAGGTCGATCTACAAGACTGCCTCTATCAGCCACAAAGCCTTGCACACTTCTTCCCCTCGATACTGGCGAAAAAACTTAAAATCTCAGGCGGCTCTAGACCTTCGTGCAATGCTGAAAACTTACTGCTGAAGCCCCCTACTTTCAGAAGGGAAAGATCTATGCTCAATCCTTCTGAGGCAATGCGGTTAGAATCTGGAACTCGCTTTCTCTTTTACTCTGAACCACCACCTCTACCCGGACTGTCAAAACAGACCTCAAATCTCTTCTCTTCCAAAGACACTTCCAGAATTAATGCATCCCTTTTCATGTCCCTCAAGGCCACTTGGCATTCACCTGAGCCTTTGTTAACATCTATTCTGTACCTGTAATAACCTAATTTATTTTGTGTTTGTCACCTCTTATTTTACTTTTCTAACTATCCGAATTGTATTTGTAACATGTAAGTATGTAAATCTTATGTAATGTATTTGGTTCTATTGTAAAGCGCTTGACACCTTTGGGTAAAGTCTGCGCTATATAAAAATAAAATCTGGCCTGCTCTCGTTTTACCACCCCACCACCTAAATCGACGCTGTTACCATGTTTCACCCTAGCTCATTTGTTGTAACTATTTCTTGTGATAACTCCTGCACACACCCAACGTTGCAAACGTTACTAGTATTGTTACAGGATCTAACACTTGGAAACTGCTTGTTCTAAAGCGCGCTGATGCCTTCGGGCCATGTTTGCGGTATATTAAATTGCAAAAAAAGCAATAAAATGCGTTCCCTACACCGTCAGTCCCTGCCACATGGTGCAGAGGCTGAACTCTTCCTTGTGACTTTACATCTTGTACATTTGCAATTTTTTCCGTTTGCATCTTTTATGTAACGCATGTAATCCTAAATCCTTATGTTTTGCTACTGGTTCTTATGTCAAACGCTCTGACACCTTCGGGTAAAGTTCGTGCTATATAAAATCGCATTAAATAAATAAAAACTATGGCCCTTACCACACCAACTGTGCCCCTTCCTCGCCAGCTGCTACAGCAAAGCTGCTGTACGCCCCCATCCCCTTTACTAAACAGCTTAGACGCCTCCTGATACCGACACTACTCTGCAGCCTCACGGTCAGGTGGAGCTCCGTTTAGCGGGTGTCAGCGTCCGCAGAGTCCCATGGGTTTCTTCCAGCGCTACCTTCCACATCCAGAGCTACATCGTTGGTCCACTCGTGGCTGGGTGAACACTTCCGGAGAGGCGGAGCGAGGCTCTTCCGGGGTATCCGTAAAGACAGTTCATTCCGGACGCGTGGGCCGTCTTCGCCAGAGCGGGCCATTTTTTAACCAATCAGTGGGTTCGATGGGCGGGGTTCCCAGCACGCCCCACCCAGTACCGCCCAATAACATGTCAGTGACTCTGGGCTAGCTTTCCTATTGCCGCTTCCTGCCCTCACTTATTGGAGTCGGTTAGTTTCCTTCGTCTACTGAAGTCGGATAGAGTCGAAACCGAAGCAGAGGGGATCGATTTGAGAGATCTGCTGTCGAGGGACGCGAGGTAAGGCCCTCCCTCGGGAATCTCCTTCCTGACTCGCGAGGGTTGGCACGTATGGGGTGTCTTGTCAATAAGGAAGGGGTTTGTCTGCCTGTCACTTGGCACGAGCAATCCTGCTGATGGAGATGTCAGATCCTGTTAGTTGGCAGAGGTCCGCTATCCGAGTTACCACGGCTCTTCTAGCAAATGAAGGAATCCACTTGTCTCTGCAGATGACGGAGCCACCTTCTGATTGAAATGATGGATCCTTCACCAAAAAAGGTATCCGGTTCACTAGTAAGTAGAGATTAAATTCCCTTATTTTGGATAAGACTCGTTTGTAACTGGTTGTAACGTGCAGTTTATGAGGCGATGTGAACCACGTATAATTGGGGTTAATGTACATTTCAACATGAACGGATCCAATTGTTACTCAGGACGAGGTTAAGTTAAAGACGATACCATTCACCTGGAATCGGGGATGTCGTCCAGTTCATGAAGAAGGCATCCACTTGCAAGTATGAGAATAATTTAATGGAAATGGGATCTACTTACCGCAGGAAAGGAACTCAAGTTCACGGGGAAAGGATCCACTTGAGCTAGGCATAAGGTCAAGCCCGTGGTGAAGGGGTCCTCGAGTGGGAATGAGGTACAGTTCAAAAGCAAGGACCCACTTGTTATTCAGATGACGTCCAGTTAATGGGAATTAGTTCCGATTCACGGAGAAGGGATCTACTTAGAACCCCGAAGGGGAGCCTTGTCAATTAATTTAGGATTTGCCTTCCTTTTGGGGATGTTTTTGAATACAGAGGGATCTATCTGTAGTTGGAGGTGTAAGTAAGATTTCTGCCTCCTTTCACTGGGGGTGTAGGATTCTCCTGATTATACAGTGAATATTTCACTATGAAATTAGCATGACCCACCTGACTGCACAGTGTGATTTGATGATGCACCTACCTGCTGCCCCCGTAAGTGGTAATCGTTTTAGTGATGGAGGCAGCAAAGCACTCGATAGCCGAGGTAAAGGAGTGGTATTCTGTCCTGGTGGAACATGTACGAAGGAAGAAGCTTTCTTTTGTTTCTGCGATACAGGCATGGTGTTATTTATTTTGGTTTCACATTTCAGTGTGCGTTTAGAAGGACATTAGAGGTGCGTGTTCTACCTGTATGCCACTTTTGATGGAACATGCTGTTTAATCGCAGAGATATGCCCGTTGTAGTACAATAGTTTAAGGACCAAGACACATTTTGTCTTTGAAAGCTTTAATCCCATGTATGTTCCTTATCTCTAGCGACTTTCATCTGTGCATGAAGTGTAGCACATTGGGCCTCATCTCATTAGATGTTGGACACCATGCCCATAATTAATTTCAGGTGTCTGCCTGCCCTCTTTCAAATGGAGTTCTGCAGGGTCACTAAAAGACCTTTCAGAAACGCAAGAATGGATGTTCATCTTCTAGGCAGCCTGGTGACTTTATTCCAGATTGCTGCATCTAGTCAGCAGGATAGACACAAAATATAAATGCAATCATATGTTGGTATTTATAAAGCACTAGTTCGCTGAACTTTCTTCACGCCGAATTCATAACTAACAACACAGTACTAAATTTACATACATTTAATGAGTTGTTAAAAGCGAGAGTCTTTATAGATTGGGAAAATCTCAGGAGCAAGGGGATAGAACGTAGCTAGACTGGAACTTTCTTCTATGTCCAATGTGAACTGGTCATGAGGGCATAAGGAATGATTAGAAAGATGAAAATATGCTTAATGCAGGCACAAAAATATACAGGTTAAAAAGATTCACTCGTGAAAATGTATATAAAAATGTGTTCACTTCTGCAATTGACACCCCTCCTCCCCAACAAATTTACAATCTCGGTAAATATCGTGCTGTTCAGAAACAGTCTTCCCACTTGTTTTTTCCACCTCTAACTGCCTGTCCTCCCTTCTACTGTCGCTGTTCCTTTCTTTTGCCAGTACTGTATATTCTCCTTTGTAGCTAGTTGTATGTGCACCCCTCTCTGACCTTCCTTCTTTCTACCATTACTGTGTTCTGACTCTTATTGCCCTTTGTAACTTTAATTCTCTTTCCCTGATCTCTGTTCTCTCGCCACCACTCTCTCTCTTTGCTCTCTCTCTGTCTCTTCCGCCTCCCCCCTTCAGTATGTGGATGACTGTCTCTTAGTAATACCTCTGCCCTTCGGGGACTGGATCTGTCTACCTAAAATTGAACAAAACTGTATTGATATGACATGATACAACAGTAATGACAATGTTATTACTTGCTATATAACAAAGAACATGGCACTTATTACCTTTTAATATTTGCAATACATACATATATACCTGCATATCGATGCATCCATTTTCAAATCTAAATTTATACATGCATGAATCATTCTAACCTGTATATTACTCGTGCTTGTTGTGAGTATATTTTCATCTTTCTAATTGCTCCCTACACTCTTATGACCTGTTCACACTGGGCGTTGACAAACTTCTAGTTTATCTCTGTTTCATCCCCTCGCTACTTAGTTTTTGCACATCTTTAAAGACTCTTCCCTTTAACCATGCTCATTACATGTGTGTACATTAAATATTGTGGTGTTAGTTGTGTACTCATTGTCAATAATCTTCAGTGAACTAGCGCTTTATAAATACCAAATTAACATATGATTGAATTTATATTTCATGTCTATCCTGGTGACAAGATACAGCAATCTGTTTTTTGATGATCTTTGCTTATTTATATATGCATAAATGCAGGTTTGTTTTCAGGAGTTGGTGTAATCTTTAAGACTTCAGTTTTGAACTAATATTGATGTACGACTCTAGATAGAATTCAGTTTGTTCTGCATATTGTATAAATGCTCAATATAAAATTTAAGAATCTGAACAACGGGTTTTCAGTCATACCCATTCAATGTACTTGGATTTGCGCTCTTGGATACGTAACTACCCATAGCCACAGGTGTCTGGTAATTTTACTTTATATCTTTTTTGAAGCATTTGTCTCTATAAATATCGCTCATGATAACAGCAGCCCAGTAGGGAGGTTTATTTTTCTACCAACCCTGTGTCCTATTCTGCATATGTTTGCCCAGCTAGGGCCAGACTGCTATTGGTGCTTTGTGTGCCTAAACAAACTGGTCTATTTATATTGCTTTCCTTGCACCAGAAAATTGTTGGGAATTTTAAATTGGTAAGGAATACAGAGTAAAAACAACAATCTTTTGAAGGATGATGATCTAAGCTGATACTGTTTTGTATAGTTCACTTCGAATTGCTTATCTCTCGGAGCAGTACTTCTAAATATATAAACTATGAAACATTCCAATTCGTTATGTTTGATTTTGCCTCAATTTATTTATTATCTCAGTTGTGCACATTGTTGGTCATGTGGAATCCCACCATGTTAAGTCATTCCAATGTGGCAATGGAAAACCATACTTATCAAGCTTCTGTGTTTTATTTTTTACGCATAACAGACATCGTCATTAGCTCTTCTAATAAATTGCAAAACCAATATTGCCAGCAAGAAAATGATTAATTTGCAGCGAAATCATCACTTCTTTGCGTAGAGGAGGGGGGTATGCTTTTGGGTTTCTATTTTTCATTGTCTTTCTTGCCACAGAACTTGTTCCGTTCGAGATTTCACTTCTGTTTGTGTTTACTCGTTTCCATCAGCAGTGTATGGACAGGTGCCTTATATCACATGACCATCTTAAGCTGTTTATCTTTTGGGTAACTTCCTGAACTGTAATGAGTGATGTGTAAAAATCCAGGTTGGTGTTTCCCCTCTAACTTTCCTTTCCATAGAGTAATTTCCTGGGTTTTTAAAATATGATCTAGAAGTTGGATTACTTAGTTGCATTGGCTGGTTATATTTTCATACTGTGGAAGGCATCATCTCTGCGACAGAATGTTTCCTACACAACTCCCCCCCCCACAATGGCTGTGTGTGTTGTCTGGTAATTTAGTGCCCAAGCGAGTTCGTGCAATTTAGCTGAACCTAAAAATGTTACTGTTTATATCTGAATTCTTAGTTGCAAAGTGAGACCACCTGTTTCAGCTCTGTAACCCCCGTTTATAAAGCTTATGTGCACACGTAGTATAGTATATCATTGCAAACTATTGCTGAAACATTTCTGTGAGTATTTTTCACAATCTAAATAGTTTGGGCCAGCCAGATAGTCTATCAAATTTTCGTTGATATATCCGAATTGTCAGAGTTATCTTTCCAAATAGTTTTTGTAATGGTTCAGTTTGTGTCCCATGATGTGTACTGTGTTTTATATTGTAGTAGTCATTTAATTTGCATATCCCTAGTGCGCTTAAAGTTAAGCAGAGTTCTTCATTGTTGATGGTGGCAATGGTTCTTGTCATTGGAGTTGCGTCTTTGCCCACGCTTTTCTTACCTATAAAATGCGCTACTAATTCAGCTCCTGTTTCCAGAAACAACTGTATTTTACCCGATTCTGTGGGTGTGTTGAACTGTCTTTGATTATACGTTTGTTCCACTTTTCTTAACATCACGTTGTGAAGCACACGCTTCCAATTTGGCTAAGTCGTGCTGTACAGATTTCTAAACAAATGAAATAAATTGGGCAAAATGTGAATGGACTGGATTGCTAGCTCTATAGTTTCCGTACTTGCTTTTGTGTCAAGAACCACCTAAGGTCCCTGCCCTCCAGGATGAGTAGAGCAAGAATGACATGGGTGTAAGTTGTGTTGGCTGGTCTGTTGCTGCAGTGGGCCCATTGAGGCGTACATCACTGGAGAGTGGTTGCTGGCTGCTGCCGCTATGTGGAGACTTGTGTATGTGCACTGCTCTGCTCAGGTAGCACATACAGTGAACACAAAATTAAAGAAAGATGAGATTGGGGTGTATTGGATTGGAGTGGGGTGAATTGTGGTGTATTGGAGTGGGGTGAATTGGAATGGGGTGGGTGGATTTGGGTGAAGTGAATTGAATTGGCGTGGAGCGAATTTGGAGTGAAGCAGATTGGAGTGGGGTGGATTGGAATAGACAGTATGTTTTGGATTGGAGTGGGGCAGATTGTTTTGGATTGGTGAGGGGCAGATTGTTTTGGATTGGAGCGGGAGCAGGTTGTTTTGGAATGGTGAGGGGCAGATTAGAGTTGGGCAGGCTTTTGGATTCAAGTGGGGCAGATTGGAGTGGACAGATTGTTTTAGTATGGAGTAGGGCAGTTTTTTTTAGATTTGAGTATGACAGATTGTTTTAGATTGGAGTGGGGCAGATTGTTTTAGATTGGAGTGGGGCAGATTGTTTTAGATTGGAGTGGGGCAGATTGTTTTAGATTGGAGTGGGGCAGATTGTTTTGGATTGGAGGGGGCAGATTGTTTTGGATTGGAGGGGGGCAGATTGTTTTGGATTGGAGGGGGGCAGATTCTTATGGATTGGAGGGGGGCAGATTGTGTTGGATTGAGATGGGGCAGATTGGAGTTGGGCAAATTGTTTTGTATTGGAGTGGGTTAGGAGGGTAGATTAGAGTGGATTGAATTGGGGCAATGGTTTGGATTGGAGTGGAGCTGATTGGGTGAGGTGGGGTGGATTGTTGTGGGGGAGGATAGGAGTGGGTGAATTGGGGTGTAATGCACGTGTTTTGTGTTAAAGCCTCACTTCAGAAATTACATTTAAGAAAGAAACAGTGCTGCTTTGCAATAAGATAATCCTCCTCTTTAGAGAACAGTGCCTGCAAGCAACAAAAAAAGCAAACATGAGTGCAAAGTGAGAAAAAAAGACTTGGCAAAATATAAGAAAGTTAACTATAGAATATAAATGTTTGCAATTTTAATTGTCCTGTTTGGGACATTTTTGCCAGACACACGCCTTCTGTGTCCAGGGCACTAAAAGTTAAAAAAGAACAAAATAGGATCTCAATCACGTCGGGTGCAGCGGAAAGGCACTCATTTAATTGTATCAAATCCGTGCTTGGTCCCTGGTCCCCAGAGAGGAACAGATATTATACAAGGCCTGCCTTGACGAATTACGAGGCTGTAAAGACGAGTACCATGCAATTCAACAAATGGCAAGCAATGGACGATCTCCAAGCCTTTTTCTGTATACAAGAGTGTTTCGCAAGCAAGAAGCATTCACTAGCACGTGCTCTTGCAGGGTCAACCCTTAAAAGGATACAAGGTAGTTCTCGTCCTTGTGATGGGACTTTGATACCGAGTGGTAATTGGCACTTCTCAAAGAATACAGTGTAGCTTGGTTAAGTCTTGCACATCAATTGCTTAATTTATAATTTTGCTAAACTTCTTTCAAGTTAGCGTTTAAATCAGAATAAAGTGCAGTTATTATTTGCACTCAGGAGGTTCCTCTTGTAGCTGTTCCTCTAAGTCGCAGTGAAAGGGCAGATAGCACCTTATGCAATTGTCAAGCTACCGATAGGGAAAAATGCAGTGCAGTCAGTCTGCAGTTACAAAAAACTCCTTCACCACCTTGGAGCTGTTTTTCAGCCTGAAAAACACTTCTAGGTTGATGAAACCGCACAAAGCTTGCCTTGCAGTATAGCTACCATCCACCCATTTCATGAACTCGGGGACTGCCGTAATGTCAGACTTCAATGCAGTCTGTTATTTACATTTAAAGGTTGGAGGGTTACTCTTTCTCCAACTTGCATCAGAAATCGGGAGTAGATTGTAAGTCATAGTAACAAAGTTATTTACAGCTGTAAACACGAGGTTATGACCAAAAATTTCTTATAATTCACAAAGGTTTTCCTGGGGTCCATAGATGCATTTACTATTGTGGATTTGTATGCCACTTGTGCGTAGAAAACGTTACCTTTCAAGGTGCGGTTTGCCTTTGAAGTTTGTTTGCCCACAAACATGTATGATTTGACTCTTCTCCAACCTCCATCCTTTAGGACCCAGGCCTCCAAACTAGCTGGTCTCTGTTTTGGCCTCCTCCGATCGGTACGCAAAATACTGCCCCTGATTCCTTATCTATCCCGGAAACTTCTAATACAGGGTCTGATCATGTCCAGATTGGACTTTAGCAACGCGATCTACCTTGGGGCCCCTGAGGCCACCCTGAACAGACTCCAACAAGTTCAGAACGCGGCCGCACGACTGTTACATAACATCCCTATGTCTCGCTCGGCTAAACCAACTCTGAGGGCATTACACTGGTTGCCCATACGGGAAAGGGTGAAATTCAAATCCCTCTGCCTTGCGCACAAAATTCTGCAAGGCAAAGGTCCCCCAGTCCTGCAAAAGTTGGCGGTCCCATATAAAGCCGTCAGAAGCCTACGCTCGGACCAGCAACACCTGATCTGTGTCCCCAGAGTAAAAAGGGCCCGTTCAGGAGGAAGGAGATTCTCCGTCTATGTCGCCGCCCTCTGGAATGCCCTCCCCCTAGGCCTACGCGCAGAACCCTGTATCCTGCGTTTTCGGAAACAGTTGAAAACCCTTCTTTTCTGCTAAACCTCCTTCCCCCTCTTCTGTTCGTTCCTTTACTCCTTCTGGCATAGCGCTGGGATGCTCCAGGGTAACCGTGCGCTGTACAAAACCGATCTAATAATAATAATAATAATAATAACCTGGAAATGTTTGAAGGTGGAATAACTCTTTTTCTAGATGAGGGCGAATCACTCCCTGATTTGGCGGCATTGTAGGGGAATAGGGAAAAAACCTAATGTATACTGGGGCGGAGATCTAAACCTCTGCCTATACTTTTTTTTTAGTTTTGTTTTGGTACTAGGGTGCTCGCTATACATTATTTCCATCCAGGCATTACTTATGTTGAAAGGTACTCAGAAAGCCGTGCGTCTGTTATGTTGTTTTTTTTTAAACTGCAGATTGAAGTCCCCAGGCATCTCCTATCTCTAAGGCTTAAAAAAGGTTACATAATCTGTAGCTAGGTGTCCTTTTAGGGAAAAGAGAAGCTTGATGCCCCCCTCACTGGTACACACAGACCCTGAAAGGAACACACATCTCTCACTGCCGAGATGTGAAGCTGCAGCTCCGAGGTTTCAATCTTAGCTGACTTCTGAGGAAGATAAACTCAGTGCCCTGAATTGAGTAGTAGACCTCTAACCATCTTCTATGGTGCAAGACAGCAGATCTGTAGTTTCAAGCTCTATCTGCACTAGTCTGCTAAAATAATGGCGTTGACAACACTGTTTCATAAGATGGGCCTTGCTGCTGCCGGCTCTGAATACTATTAACAGGTGTAATCCTACTTTATGGTTATGTGTCTTTGTTATTTGCAAAATAGAAGTTATTTAAAGTAAAATAATATTCATATTTTAAAATTATCTGTATGTTTACTAAAATGCATTACATTCTTGCAACTAAGTGCAGTCAAAAAATAATATCAGTTTAGCAAATTCCGAGCATGCACGCTAATCATCAGTCTCACTTGCTGTTGCTGCGCTTACTGCGACAGGCACCCGCTGTTTATGAGCCAAAAAACACTCATTGGGCACAATTCTAAAACAATATCAATACATCTACAACCAGAGGTTTACAACATTGTATGGGCAAGCTGTGACACTCGTAGGGTTTCAGCCATACTCTAGGCAAGCTTTTGTGAATTTACAATTGCGACTGCGCAGAAGCATTACTGCATGCATGTGGAGTGGTGTGGCTCACTAGTTAGAGGCGGCAGACCTGAGACCAGAGAACGGGCTGGGACCAGGGTTCGATTCCCGACGTGGCAGGGTCTTGGACCAGGATCAGCGGACTCGATAATTCTCGCCTCGGTGCCTACTCTATCCAGGGACCACACTCGGTAACTCTGGGCATTAAGCTTGCCTCATCTCCACAACGGCCCCTCACAAACGTCAGGGATGCCTGGTTTCACCTTGGAGACTCCCAGGAGGAACTATCTCACAGGGAAAGCCAGGACGGGTTCCCCAGCGGTCTATAGCGCTACGAGGCCTGCGGTGCGGGTAGCAGTGCGCTTTACAAGACACACTTTCATGTACGAAGTTCCCAGTTGCGCATGGGAAAATTCCATTGCTATTATGCTTTTGTTTATTGCGCAAGGAAGATATATTTTTCTTGTGTAGACAGACCCCTGTTCCTGTCCTCCCAGCGTATGCTTATTAAAGAGGCTATTTGCGCATCTAGGTTACATTTACACGTGCTTGGTGAATCAAACTCGTTGTGCCACCATCAGATCACCAGCATTGTATAACGCGCAACTTTGGAAGGTGAGCCCCAAATCTCGTAATTCTATGGGAAGCAGACCCTTCCAGGTGTCACTCTACGTGCCCCTTGTGCCCTCTGTTTTTTTGCTTCCTGAATACGCACTTTCGGAAACGCTCCACTTGTGGTAAACGTCACAAGGAAAGAGACTGTAGAGCCCAGTCCGAGATGGCGCTGCGTGCACAGTGTCACCGGAAGCAGCAGCACTTCGCAGAATCCAGGCAGGAGTTTAAACAGAAGCTAACGGTGCTAGAGCCCGAGTGAGTCATTCTAAGAGCAGTATTTCGGGGGCTCTGCAAGGGGGGCCCCTAACGCATGCCACGCCCGTGGGCCACGTCAGAGCTGCCGCAGACCCTAACAAAAAAGGCCGTTGTGCGTTCAGTGCTGACAACACGGCGAAATGCAGATACTGAAGACATACGTCAGAGGAGATATTCAAACGTAAACACTGCAGGAACCCAGTGTTCCGCGCTTCCCAGCCCTCTCGCCACCACCCAGGTCCTGGATACTGGGCAGCAGGGGTGGGAATAGTTACACAGGCAGTGTGGCGCAGCAAGAGTGCCAAGGACGCTAATGCAAGCAAAACAAGTATTGGCAAAGCCAAGAAGTCTGGGCTTGGCAAGCTTGCAATTGTCTTGTTTTGCAAACCTGCAATGTGGCAAACAGAAAATATATCTAAAAGTAAAGGAGTGGCGGAGCATCCCAAATATCCCAGCCCGGGCACTGAAGTACACACCTTTTTAAGGCAGCTGTGCGCAAATGGTCAAGCAAATACCCCCAGTTCCTCATCAAGATACCAATCGATGAATTGGGCTTCCGTGTCATCTCTTTGGCGGAAGCAAAGTACGAATGGCGCTTGAAAAGACCAATGAATACGCTGCCTGGAAGCCCCTGTTTGAATCTGTTTGTGTTTTTATTAGTTGTATGGAAAACATGAATCTGACGAGAACTATAAAATGACAACCATATTAGAATGCAGTGGACTCCTCAGACCCCTAGGCTCTGCTGCACCTGTTGCGCTATTATTTTCCTGTGCATTCTTCCTGAAAATGGGAGCATCCGACGTGAGCTATTGAAGGGAGGGAGATCCTCTTGCAACTGTAGCGATCATGAGTCCTGTGTACTTTCTTTGTCTAGGTGTACATCTGACAAGGCTTCATCATACTAATAACTGCAGGGAGAGGTTGTGCCTGCGAGCCCTCTCAATCTTGCATGTTCATAGTCAGTAAAATGTAGACCTTCTACTTTCTCTTCCCTATCTTCTCTTGGAAAGTACCCAGACAGCTGTATCACCTTCATTAGTCAACAATACCTTCCCTTGACCTGACCGCAGGGCGGACGAGTGATTAATTGGGTCGGTGGGTCTTGTTTTGGTTTTTATGTGAGGAACTGTGTGATGGCTGGAGGAAAGGTGTAATATGATCAGCTATGTGCTGATATGGAGTAGTAGAGGTGATTATTTTACCTAAGCCGCTGATATACAGTGTTGTGGTAAAGGGAGTGATTAGTTGAGATCTGGTGGTTGTAGCTGCCTGCTGATCTGTGGATGGTGGTGTGATGTGCTGAGCTGTGGGAGAGAGAAACAGGTGATGATAGTTAGGGATGGGTTAGTATGATGCACTATGGATGCTGTACGGTGGTGTGATGTAAGGGTGGAAGATGTGAGCGTGGGTGGTGTGATATGAAAACTTTGTGGGTTGATGTAATGATTGTATTGATGGTGTTGTCACTGGTGGGATGTGATGAGTGGGGTCATGTGATGTCATGGACTGGGGTTTGTGTGATTAGTGCTGCCGGTATGTTGAACTGCAATTGTAGATTCTTTCACTGTAGGGCAGTGAGGTAAGCCTTTCTGTGTTTTCTGGGTCACGCATTTGATCGATTCTATATTCTAGACAAGAAGCATTTTTTTAGCAGACTTTTGAAGATGTGATCCAGTGACTTGTATTTTTAGATTTGACACACTTTCCATTTTCCATACATGATGTTCTTTTTCTTATGTGTTTCCTTGCAGCAGTGTAAGATTTGGAATATTTTCACCGAACTACGTAAAATGACATGAGCATGACTTTATATGTTCCAAATAATCATATTTCACTACTTTGGATAAATCTTAATCCCTTCCAGGATTAATCCCGGCCTTTTCGGCATGCCTCACCTCCACACTCTCACAAATCACCTTCCATATATCCTGTAAGGCAGTGATTTGGCATACATGTGGCTCACAAAATGTATGTCACACCATACAGTAGGCAAGAGAATGGAACCGAATAGTCAGCCCACATCCTATATAGCTCAGATTTGCTATGTGGTTCCAATGTTGGGGTAAACAATGTGGTTTGACAATTGGGGTAACCAACATCGCTCGCCAGCTCTACTCTTCAATGCTCGCTAAACAGCACCTTACGGATCACACTTAGAATTTGCCTTTTTTAAGCCAAATATTCCGACCAGACCCCTAATGACCTCTTGCGCACAAGGCACTGATGTGATATAGATGCTACCAGCTCAACACCAGTCCTCCGCAGTACACCAGTATACACGTTAGATCCACCAGGATAATGTTAGAGTAAATGTATCACACCCTCTTGCACTCAGCATCGCACAATAACTAACTGTGTGGATTGTGATGCAGATAGCGGTACTGTGACCATACAATGGAGAACCAACAACTGCATTCAGGGAGAAAGCAAAAGTAATTCAGAATGTGCACCCCGTACACACTAGTCTCTGTAAAGACCTCCAAAGATTAAATGCACCTTATTGTTACACTGATCTAAACAAACAAGTTCTGAACCAAATACTGACTAAAAAATCTCTACTACTTCATTACACATCCAAACGCCACCAAACGAGCTACACAGCAGACTGTAAGCCTTCCCGGCACCAAGGTAGAGAATGAGCTACAATGCTAAAACAATGGCAGGTGGCGGTATACAAATGCGAAGGACATAACAGAACACTGTAGTTCAGCAGAATCCAGTGTTGTATAATAAATGCAGTTCCACCCAACTAGCTACGGGAACTCACTCCCTGGAGCTAAATAACCTCCTAAGCATTCTATGTTTAGTGTTGGATTTTTGGGTCTTGCGTGTATTGTAATGGTCAATTAGCGGAAGGTCTGCACAACTCTGCTGGTGTAATAGACCTCCCTGTTTTGATTGTCCTGTTTTTTCGATGATCCTGCCTAGTGTGCATCGATTCTTGAAAGTTCAAGTTTTAGGTGACATGAAGAAAATTGAGAGCAAGAGACCCCAAAGAGTCTTTGGCAGCTGCTTTCTTTGAGGATGAAAGGTGCCAATAAAGAGATTCCGACCAATACTGTTGCGGTAGAAACATACTGTGACCACATAACTTGTCAAACTACATGGCTCCACTCCAGGGCACATATTGCCTTGAAACTCTGTTGTGTAAGTTACGAGGCCCTTGCCCAAGAGGAGCTTGTTATTGGAGTCCGAAACTCTCCTTCTTTGAGAATGACTCCTTTTTCAATGCTCTTTCATCAACAGATTTACCTTTAAGTATCAAGGCGATCTAAATGTACAAGTAACATGCTCTAAAGACAGATGCACTTTGCTTTAACGCTCTCTTTGCAGTAGTGATTCGTATCAATATTCAATCAGTTTAATTTTTTGTCTTCAACTCCTACTGTGAACGACTTTGCCACCCTTACAGATAGGTATGTGCTGTATAACTGTCCTTAGTAAAAAACGAAGATATGTAAGTCAAGACCATCGATGTGTGTGCCGGGCCAGCGCTCTCCTTCCTGGTTTCCCGCCCATCTCGCCGCCCTCCGTCTTCCCTCCCCGCTCCCGCCACCACCGCTGACCCCGCCCCTTTTTCATTCTGTTCCCTCCCCGCTCCCGCCTCCCAGCTGCCCCGCCCACCCGCGCACTTGGCCTTATATAGCGACCGCGCGGCGCAGGTGAGTGTGACCCACTTGTGGGACACCCCCGCGCCGCACGGCCACCAGCTGCTGAGTGTGTGCCCCATTGCCTTGCCCTCTGCCTCGCTGCCTCGCTGCCGGCTGACGGCTGACTCCGCTGCTGTTGTTTTTTCTTCATTTTTGACCTGCATTTGTGCCTGTATCTATTTGTCCTCCGCTGCTGTTGTTTTTCCTCTGTTTTGACCTGTATTTGTGCCTGTATCTATTTTTCCTCCGCTGCTGTTGTTTTTCCTTCGTTTTGACCTACACTTGTGCCTGTATTTATTTATTTATTTATTTATTTTCTCCACTGCTGTCTGCTTCTCTTTGTTTGGACCTTCATTTGTGCCTGTATTTGTTTCCCTACTTGTGTGCCCGTGTTAGCGTGTGCCTGGATTGTCCAGATACTTGCTGCCCGGGCCAGCGCTCTCCTTCCTGGTTTCCCGCCCATCTCGCCGCCCTCCGTCTTCCCTCCCCGCTCCCCGCTCCCGCCACCACCGCTGACCCCGCCCCTTTTTCCTTCTGTTCCCTCCCCGCTCCCGCCTCCCAGCTGCCCCGCCCACCCGCGCACTTCGCCTTATATGGCGACCGTGCGAACGCGCAGCGTTGACGCGCAGCGGGCGTGCCGATTGTGCGCCGAAGGCGCGCCAAAGGTAAGCCCGTCTGCGCCCGTCCGCGACCGGGTCGCGCCCAGCGCCAGGACCCCTGGCCCACGAAGACCCCGACCGACCCGCCTGACGTACTCCGCCGCCACCCTCATCGCACTCAACACCGGCCGACTACCAGATTGCAACCAGGCCACCCCACGACGCACCCACGGACCTTTCAGCTGCCACGCCTGCAAGTTCACCTGCATCCGGACCTGCCTCACACCAGCTCCCGCCAAGTCGAACACCAGCAGCACCCACCTCAAGTGCATCCTGCTCAACACCCGCTCCGTCCACAGACACGCCGTCGAACTCTGGAACCTCCTAGACGCCACAGCCCCTGACGTTGCCTTCCTCACGGAGACCTGGATGAACGCCTCTTCAGCCCCCGACATCGCCATCGCCATCCCAGAGGGCTACAAGATCGTCCGGAGGGACCGCAACGCCAACCAGATGGGAGGAGGCATCGCCATCATCCACAGGAACACCATCCGTCTCACGACCAGCACCGACAACACCCTGACCAGCGCCGAGCACCTGCATTTCCAGATCCACACCAACCCGAACACCACCCTTAGAGGCACCCTGATCTACCGACCTCCGGGACCACGCACACAATTCAGCGAGGACATTGCCGACTTCGTCAGCCCGCATGCCCTCCCCTCCGCCGACTACATCCTCCTGGGGGACCTCAACTTCCATCTGGAGAACAACAACGACCGCAACACCAGCACCCTGCTCGACAACCTCGCCAATCTTGGACTCAAACAGCTGGTGTCCACCCCCACCCACCTCGCCGGACACACACTCGACGCCGTCTTCTCCTCCAGCACAGACGTCGCCTTCAGCCACGCCACAGAACTCCACTGGACGGACCACAGCTGCGTCCACTTCGCCTTCAAGAGAACGACGACCCACCACCACCAGCAACAGGCCGCCCGCAGAAGCTGGAACAAGATCACAGCAGACCAGCTCGACACCACCCTGAGCCAACACCCTCCTGCCAGCTCAGCGAACCCCAGCCAGGCCGCCGAGAACCTCACGAAGTGGATCAGCATCTGCGCGGACGAGCTCGCCCCGCTGAGGACCCCGCCCAGCAGACCCGGCAGCAAGAAAGCCCCATGGTTCACCGACGCACTCAAGAGCTCCAAGAAGAACTGCCGAGCCCTCGAGAAAGTCTGGAGAAGGGAACCTACACCGGACAACAGGACCACCCTCAAACTGGCCACTCGGAAGCACCACCAGCTGATCCGCGCCGCCAAGAAAACTGCTTTCAAGGACCGGCTGGACAACAACGCACACAACAGCAAGGAACTCTTCAACATCGTGAAAGAGCTTTCCAACCCCAGCGCGGGAAACAACGACATCACCCCATCGCAAGACCTCTGCGACTCCCTCGCTTCCTACTTCCACAACAAGATCGCGGACATACACAACAGCTTCAACAAACAACCAACGCACACCAGGACCGAACAACCACCCCCCACCACCACCCTCCACGCCTGGACCCCGATCAGCACCGAAGACACCATCCGCACGATGAACTCCATCCACTCCGGATCACCGACCGACCCCTGCCCTCACCACGTCTTCAACAAGGCCGACGCTGTCATCGCACCCCACCTGCGAGACATCATCAACACATCCTTCGACACTGCCACCTTCCCTGAGAGCTGGAAGCACGCCGAACTCAGCGCTCTACTCAAGAAACCTACAGCGGACCCCACCGAACTCAAGAACTACCGCCCCATCTCGCTCCTCCCGTTTCCAGCCAAAGTCATCGAGAAGACCGTCAACAAGCAGATGGCCGCCTTCCTCGAGACGAATGGATCCCTCGACCCCCTCACAGTCCGGCTTCCGAGCCAATCACAGCACCGAGACCGCCCTCATCGCCGCCACCGATGACATCCGAGCCCTGATGGACAACGGAGAAACAGCGGCCCTCATCCTCCTAGACCTCTCCGCGGCATTCGACACTGTCTGCCACCGCACCCTAGTACAGCGCCTCAGCAACGTCGGAATCCGGGACAAGGCGCTGGAATGGATCATCTCCTTCCTCGACGGAAGAACACAGAGAGTCCGCCTACCACCGTACAAGTCAGAGGCCTCCAAAGTCATCTGCGGCGTCCCTCAAGGATCCTCTCTGAGCCCCACCCTCTTCAACGTCTACATGAGCCCCCTCGCGGCCATCGCACGCCAACACAACCTCAGCATAATCTCCTACGCCGACGACACCCAGCTGATCCTCTCCCTGACCAACGACCCCGCCACCGCCAGAGCCAGCCTACACGAGGGGATGAGAGAGGTAGCCGAGTGGATGACGACCAGCCGCCTGAAACTGAACTCGGACAAGACGGAGGTCCTCATCCTGGGCTCCTCACCCTCCGCCTGGGACGACTCCTGGTGGCCTCCCGCCCTGGGCACCGCACCCAAACCAACGGACCACGCACGCAACCTGGGCTTCATCCTGGACTCCTCCCTCTCCATGACCAGGCAAGTCAACAACGTCTCCTCGGCTTGCTTCAACATCCTACGCATGCTACGGAAGATCTTCTGGTGGATCCCCACCGAGACCAGGAAGACCGTCACCCAGGCCCTCGTCACTAGCCGACTGGACTACGGCAACGCCCTCTATGCCGGTACCACCGCCAAGCTCCAGAAGAGACTCCAGCGGATCCAGAACGCCTCAGCCAGACTCGTCCTCGACATCCCACGACACAGCCACATCTCCGGACATCTGAGAGACCTCCACTGGCTCCCCGTCAACAAAAGAATCACCTTCCGCCTCCTCACCCACGCACACAAAGCCCTACACGACCAAGGCCCGAGCTACCTCAACAGCCGGATCAACTTCTACGCTCCCAAACGCCACCTCCGGTCAGCCAACCACGCCCTCGCCGCCGTCCCCCGCATCCGTAGAGCAACTACAGGAGGAAGGTCCTTCTCCTACCTGGCCGCCAAGACCTGGAACTCCCTCCCGACCGACCTGCGCCTGACCCAAGACCACCTCTCCTTCAGGAAGAAGCTGAAGACCTGGCTGTTCGAGCAGTAGCGGCACCCCCCCCCTCCCCCAAGCGCCTTGAGACCCTACGGGTATGTAGCGCGCTCTATAAGTGTCACTGATTGATTGATTGATTGATTGTAATTAAAAACCCTAATTTCAGCATGTGTATGGGACAATCACTTTACACTAGTAAAGGCCAGGTTCTTAATGTGGCCAATGGCAACCTTATTTTCTAAACCGGACTGTCCTTCTGACTTGAAAGTTGCCTTTATAGTGGTCAGATAGTTAGATTTGAATGCGCAAATGACTTTGAATCAAACCCCCTTCACAGTCTCCTCCTATAGTCTCGCTCTAATATTATGCACCTTATTAATCTAAGGAAAGCCATTGTAATTTTGTGAGAAATCTAAAATCTCTGCTACCCTTAAAAAGGTGAACACCTTCCATCGCAAGGCATTGTACCAGCAGCTGGTCCCCAAAAATACGGCTCGGTCTTACTTGGGAGAAAATGTAGGGTGCAAAAATACCTCCATTGGTATTGAGCGTCTTTTATGTGCAGTATGCTATTTTGTGCATTGTTTTTGCTGTGCCGATTTCGCCAGGACATTCCCGAGGAATTTGTGCAGGTAACATTCCCAGGTCGAAGCACAGTTGGTGCACTGCTCGGCATTTCAAATGGGACTCAGACACCTTTTGTGGCCAATTTCCTTGTTAGCGTGGCACTCAGAACGAGACTATACATGGAGCTACTAGCCCATGGGTATTACAGCACTCTTGATCGCCCTTCGTCACATTAAAATTCCCTCAATAGCTGTTAATCTTTTCTCAGAGATCTGTCCTTCGGGTTAATTTCTAGATCACTTTAAGTGCGTATGGAAGTGGAAAGGGCAGTCCTCACATAATGAAAGGAGTGTACTAATTCCATATTCAAAACAAGGAACGCTGCCTGTAATTTTGTAATGTGGGATCAGTCAGAGCACAGAGCCATTATCTCATGTGCTGGTTTATTTAATTTCCTGGTCTGGCTTGAAAGTGCAGTTGTTTCTACACTTATTCTTACTAGGATTTTGTTAAATATACATAGAGTAGACTTTGACTCTACCCAGAGTAATATTTGTCCCTCACCTCATGCTGCAGGCAGTGTAGTAACTGATTTCCCCTTCTACGAGGGGGTTATATTGCAGTGCATGAGGGACTATTTTTCACTTGAAAAGTACCTTCTTTCATCACACTGTTCACATTAAATTCATTATTTCCTGTAAGCATTCTATACAGGAAGCAAAACCGTTTGCTGCTTTTTTTTCATGATTGGCAAAGTCCATGGGCCTGGTTCTAAAGTGATAGCTTAGATAACAACCCCTCACCCTATTTTTCCTCCCCACAAACAGAAGCCAACTGAATATGCCCAAGGAATCGCTGAAGTCGAGTCCACTCACTGGGAACAGCGCACTCGGTCTTGTGCCCAGTAGAAGAGTGGCCATTCTCACTCAGGGGTGTCTGGCTGCAATACACACTTGCCTTTTCAGGATATGAGAAAGCCTGTGAATTTGCAGGCAGTTGACACTCAGTAGTTTTTTTTAACCGTGCAGCACCCTCTTCGGTAGTGGGGTTTTAACAAGCTGCTTAGAACCAGAAATATAAGCTAGAGCTCAGCTTCAGTAGTGTTCGTAGTCACAGTTGAAGAAGACCTGCAAGTACTTGTTGGTACTTTCCGAATTACAGTTGCACGCTAGCACTGTCCTCCTCTTGGATAGGACAAGATGGAAACTATGCCTGCTGCCTTGCTGCTACCTGCCGCCTCTTGCCTAATGTGCTGCCAGAGAAGAAAACCCAACCAGCCTAAGGAGATCAGTGGAGCAATCCAAAGTGCACCAAAGCCCTGCAAAGATGCTTCACCAGAGTCAGCGGAGAATTACAGCTACAACAAATAAGTGCGGGGACATCGTTGTGCCATTGTTCACCGAGTGGCCCTTTTGTATTGTTGGGTCTCCAGGTCAAGTCATCAGTCTTCTCTAGACTGTCCGGCATATTTGGAGTATGGCCCAGCCTTGAGAGATATAAGAATGTCTCTCAGCTACACTAACCTCCGTAACCTGCTTATCTGTACAGATATCTAGTATTCAAGCATTGCCAATACTAAAGAACCAGAGCACTTGTGTAGCCAGACTGTGAGATTTGTTTTGTGAATTTTTGACTCCTCCGGACTCGTATTGTAAATTGTCTGTTCGGGGTTCTGCATTTTCTTTTGTTATCTATCACCGAGAGGTACTCGCTGCTCATTCAGAGACTTCGCCTAATGCAGCTAGCACCTTTGGGTCCTCAGTTACACATCGTCTAAGACTACAAGCTCACCAGCAGAGAGGCTACCAGGTTTTCCTGCTGCACAATACCTTTGACATGTTGTGACTCTGACCAGCGGGTCCAGAAATGCAGCATTTTTTTAGTTCTCGGATCGTCTGTCCATAGCGGGATGCTAGTGTCTTTAATAACAAAGATATTAGTCCCCGTAGCCACCGTTGAATCCCTAAACCCAGATGTGAGGTACAAGAAAGTACTAACCTGGTGCAACCATAATATATTTGATGGGTCCAAAACCAACAGGAAGAACATGTACTTTGTCCGACTTTGATTTTGATTTGCCTTGTTCTTTTTGGATAGATCTTGAGATAACGGTTCACTTCTGTACCTGCATATGTTATCCAGGGTGCTGCCATGGCTCTTCTGTAGGCTTCTTTGTAAAAAACTTTCTGCGTGCTGGACAGCTCCTGACCTATCCGTGGTCCTGAATTCTTATATGATAACGCTGAGCTGAACCATAGAACAACAATCTGACCCGGTCTGTAAACTGCAGAATAGCCCCCAACCTTAACATTGTCATGCAATACCGTAGACAGTAATCCTTAAGACTTGACATTTTCCTGCATAAGAAATTCATAAGTGTGATTCTGGATTAGGGTCTGTGTAACGGAATTCTGGTCTCCAGCCTCAGCGTCCACTTCCTTCCTAAGGGGAATACGTATCTGACAGATTTAGGGATGGGATTCTATACTATTGGTCCTTAATGTACCAATGATGATGTCTTGCATGACTATAGGAGATCGGAAGAGAGAATTGATACAGGTTGGGCACTTGGAGAGGTACTGGAAGGTGCAGCATTTGGTAAAGCAACCATACCGTTTTGGGGGGAAATGGTGTTGGCCACAATTTGACTTAGTGCTGTACCTTCTCTAAAATACTTGGTCTCACTAGTTTCCTAAGGAGTAGGAATTCCTGCTCCAATGGATTGGAAAACATTGTCTCAAGTTGTCTCTTTAGATTAGAACCTTTGCAAAGGGACATGATTTGATCATACCCTTTTCGGGTACGGGCTTACCGCTGCCCCTGCATCACCAATGGTCCTAGTCCAGTAACTTCAAAGTGATCAATATAACCCCAATATTGCAAAGACAGATTTGGTTCCAGGCAAGACTCTGGTATGGTCCTTATTACAAGTTCTCTGAACATCTCGAATCACCAGTAAACTGGAGTTTGCCACAGAATCAGGAGTTTTGCCAGAAGAACCTCATCTTTTGGTTTTAATTCAAGCACATTTTACCAGTGAAAAGAAGTGACGTATGTTCAGGGAAAGACCTCGGAGTGAGTGAAAAATGTGGGAAAATGGTATGCAAACGCTTATTCCCAGGGTTATTCCTCATTTGAGGCACACAACTTGTGATGGTGCGGTAATACCGCGTCTTGTAATTACTCTGGTTCCCAGTATTGGTATTTGAGTGTGATATTACTGCACTATTTTAATGGGCACATCTGAATGAGGCCTGAATTGTCATAAGAGCAAATTGATTAATGTTTGTCACGGGGATTTTCAAATTGAACATAAGCCTGTATAGGCTTCTTCTTGCCTCTCAGCTGTTGCTGCCTAAACTCGTGGGCCTGAATACATTTTCTTCTAAAAAATGGGGCTTTTAACATTCTACTACTCCTACATCCTCAACTCGGAGATCCAACGGACCGTAACTTCATCCTTGCTTGTTTTTGTGCATAAACAATTTAAGCCAACTACACCTTGTGACATTGACCTTTGAGGTGGAGTCGGCCTTCTTAGATTTTAGTGCGGCAGAGATTTTTGTGGAGTTTCAAGCTCTTTCCCCGAAGGATTCATAGTTCATGTTCCATGTAGTCAATGGGATGGTAAGAACATTATTCTAAAGGTTTGTTCTCTCTCTTTCTCACATTAAACCCCTGAGTTTTCTTACTGGAATTGATTCCTGCAGGATACTGTTACACACAAGCGTAAACTAACACAAAAATATTTGGTGCTTGGAGCTATCTCAGCTTTATTGGAAATAGTGACCATCAGGTTACACATCTATTTCAGCAGTAGGTATATTAACTCACCACATTTTCTCATTGTAGCTAGAAACTCCGAATAACAGGGGTGGAAACAGATTTGTCCGTACGACACTCAAACTCCTGATGTGCCTTGTTGTTCTTGGAATGGATGCATGTTACCTGTATAGAAGGCATTTATTGCTGCACCACTGGAGCAAGATTACCACATTATTTAAAACTCTATTTTTAACACATAACATTGAAGCCTCCTCGCTTCCCTAGGGCTAAAAGTTTTTTAGGCAAATTTTATACAATGGTTTAATATGAAAGCTTGGGGGTACACACGTGAAATAAGAAATATGAATATCACGTTTACACGGAATTACCTTGAGTGGGTAATAGCAAGTGCCATTGTTACTCACCTCCAAGGTATTTGTGGGATATTCAAACCTGTGATTCTGTAGATGGCATACACCTCTGCCGCCAAGGTGGCGACCTTCATAACTACCACACCAGAAGGTTGCACTTGCTTTATCACCAAGGTAACATGTATTGAGCCACATACATTTCAAAGAATGGTACAGCACTTAGATATCGTGTCACAATACAAGCCAGACCCATGTGATTTGTGAGAGCTCAGTGGAAGAACTGGATCACACGTACCACTGCATACTAGAAAAGAGAACAGCAATACAAGGTTGTCGGTATCTCCGTACTGGACCAGCAGTGTATGGCGCCCGGTAGTGGATACCTCAATACTGAAATGACCCCTCAGTCCTTGGGATGGCGACTCAGTGAGAGAGCTGAATCAGTACATGTTTAGATATAAATGCATACTGCTAGTCAGGAAAGAGGTGCTTTGTAACCGCTCTCTGGGTATGTCATTATTGGAAAACCAGTGCACTGCTGCAAATCAGGATAATGGCACACGACTGAGACACTCTAATTTCTCAGTAGTGTTTTAATGGTGCAAATCCGTATCAGAATAGTGGTGCATCATGAGGGCTCTGTGATTGTTTCGGGGCTTGGATAGCTGCCTGGGGAATGTCAAAGAAAGGGGGGCTGTCAGAGCTCCTAGGATGTGTCAGTACTTGGATACTAGCCTGTCGTGCATGCCAAAGTAACGTCTGGTCATTGACATCACTACTTTGTGCCACACTGCGAATATCCATTGGTTACATTTTCCATGTTCCAGATGAATATGCTGCCATTCACTCACGTCTAGAAGTGCATTTTTGGTATAGCTTACGTTTCAAATGGCAGCTAATGCACTGCATATGTACTGAGTTATGTCATGTTTACTTGTTGAGTGCACATATCACTCACATGGGTATAGTCTCTTAGAGAAGGGGAGTGCTTCCCCTGGCTGGGGTTCTGTTAAACTAGCACGTTTTCAGTTACGTCCGGAATTCAAGGAGTAAGCTGGTAGTTCTAGCATGAAAGGGGAGTTTGTTACAGGCTTTTGGAGCAAGACACAAGAAGGCGTGGCCCCTGCTCTGGCTGTACAGTTAAGTGGGTCAAAGGTGATCAGACCGCTGGCATATCGGAGATGTCTTCTGGGGGTGGGGGGTAGGGGGGAAGCTGATGTGGTTGTTCAGGTTGGTGGAACCTAGGCTGTGCAGTGCCTTGTATGTGTGAGTGAGTAGTTTTTACTGGGCATGCTTGTGGAGCCTATTGAGGTCCGTGGGGTGAGTGGATAATTGGTTTCGAAGTGGGATGTTGACTGTGAATTTTGCTGCTGTTTTCTGAATGATCTTGAGCCTCTCATTGAGTTGGCTGGAGATTCCGAAGTAGAATGCATTTTTATAGTCTAGCATCCTGGCGATTATGGCTTGGGCGATAGTTCGATGAGTGTTGAGAGGAAGCCATCTTAAGATCTTTCCGAGGGTCTTGATGGTGTGGAATGAGAAGGAGGTAATGGAGTTGACCTGTCTGGACATAGGCATTTGCTTGTCAGGTATCGGTCCTTGTTCCAATGGCTGCTAGACCGAGGACGCAAGTGAAGTGTGCCTTCAGAAGAGTAGCACTCCGTGTTGTCCGAGCTGATCTTCAGGCAGGTTAAATTTCATCTAGCAGGCAACTTCTGACACAAAGGTATTGATTTGGTCCATGATGAGCAGAATGAGCAGAATGTCGTCTGTGGTGGTGGCGATCAGGGCAATCTTGGTGCTGTTGTTATGTCTAAATCCTAATTGGGACCAGTACAAGAGGTGATTATTGTTGGTTTTTTGTAAGTCTCTTGTTGAGTTTCTCTTAGACTTTCGCTAGAAAAGGAAACAGGAAGATGGCTCAGTTGTTTGCTGTTAAAGTTGAATCTGCTGTAGGTTTTTTCAATAGCGGCAGGATGGTGTTGTTTTTCCAGGTGTCCCGAAAAATATCGGTGGTGAGTTAGTCATTTAGGATCGGGGTGAGGGTGGTGCAGATCGGTTTGAGACTTCTGGAGAAGGCAAAGTGCGGGCAAGGGTCGGGGGGAGTTTTTGAGTGGATGGAGTGCATGGTGGCAGCAGTTTCTTTGGAGGTGATGGTGGGCCCGCAGGTCAAGGCTTTTTCTGGTGTTTTGTCATCATAATGGAGGGCTACCAGAGAGGAGGGGTCTGGTTGGGGTGCAAGGTTGTCATAGATTGTGCTTATTTTGTTGCAGACGTAAAGATCAAGTTGAGAGCAGAGCTTCAGAGAGACGGTGATGGCTGTTGAGCTGCCAGCTAAAGATGTAAATTCCTTCACTAGGGAGGAGATTTCCTTAGAGTTATTGATTCTGTTGTTGATCTACTCGGTCAGAGCTGAGCGTTTGGCTGCTTTGAGTTGCTGATAGTAAAGTTGGAGGGTTGATTTTTAGGTCCTTTGCACTGTCATTGTTGGTTAGTCTCCAGCCATGCTGCAGCTGTTTTCATTGATTTTTGGTGAGCCGTAGGTCCACAGTGTACCAATTTGCTTGAGATCTGGTACTTACATTGGTCATGCTTTTTTAGTAGAGCCAGGACATCTAACCCATTTCATCCACAACTTCAACTACTGTAACACCTTCTGCATAGGTATTTTTGGTGCATTTGGAAGTGGTTTCGAAGTTCTGTAGTCCATATGTCCTTGGAGATTGCATTCCATGTGCGACGTGTGGTTTCGGTTGGAGCTGGTCTTTGTATGTGTAAAGTGTATGTCGAAGCAGAAGAGGGGGTTGTTGATCCTGTTCAGAGGATTCAATTTGTCCACTGTGATCTCCTTGTAGTGACAATGTGAAATAACATCTAGCAGATGGCTGGTGGTGTGGGGGGGGGGGGGTGGTGGTCCTTCACTTGTTGTGTGATTATGAGTGTGTTCAGGTTTTCTAGGAAGTTGGTGGTGTTCAGGTCAGCCAGGTCCACCAAGTGGAAGTTGAGATCGCTGAGGAGAATGAAAGAGCTAGAGATGAGCACCAGGGAGGCGATTGTGTCAGTGACTCTAGGGCCATGTGGCCAATAGAGCAGGGCGTCTCCCAGGGTGGTGGTGGTGAAGATGCTGTGTTTGAACTCTAGGTTTTCCAGTAGATAGCAGGAGTTGACTGAGGTGAGGGAGCATCAGCTGTATTCTTTATAGATTATTGTGATTCATCTTCTAGGTTTGCTGGTTCTGTTGAGCCTTCTGATCTTGTAGCCTGGGAGGATGGCTCTTGCGATGTCTGGGGCTGAGGTGGGTTTTAGCCAGGTTTCACTGAGGAAGAGTAGCTCACACGAGAGTTCGCGTAGGAGATCCCAGATTTCAATGGTATTTTTGGTGAGGAAGCAAGTGTTCAGGAGGACGGAGGCAGGTGTGCAGTGGGTATCTGTGTCACAAGGCGCGGGTATGCTAGTGTGGTGAGGGAAGACGGGATGGGAATTTGATGAGATATTGCAGGAGAAGTTGCAGGCGCTGCAGGAGAACGCACCTTGGGAGAAGCGTTCAGGGCATGGAGGGCTGTGGCGAGGTAGCATTTTGAGCTATGCTGGGATGGTGAAGGACCAGGGGTCTTGGCCCTGGACTTGGATGGACTCAGATGTGCTTGCCTTTGGTGCACCAGTGGCGTACCAGTTCATCTGTGCTGCAACCGCCATTAAGAAGGTCTGGGGTGGCGGAGCATGTGGAGAGAGGCAGCTGTGGGAAGGAGCAGATGAGAGCATGTTGCAGGACACCACAATGGGTAAAGGGCTATGGAGGCGATAAAGAGTGAAAAGGAGCAAGAGAAAAAGCCGAAAAAGGGGGAAGAGTGAGAACGTGAAAAGAAGAAGGTAAGAAAGAGAGCCAAAATTGTCAAAAAGAAAAGGAAATTACACAGCGACTGGAGAGAGTGAGAAAAAGAGGAGCAAAATAGAGTTGAAAAGCAGCAAAAGTGGCAGAAAAATGAGACTAAAGTGAGATTTAGTGAGGAGCAAAGAGAGTTAGAAAAAGCAAAGAGGCAAGCGCAAAGGAACCGAAAAAATGGCAACAACATGAGAGCTAGAGAGAGATCGAGTGAAGAGCAGAGAGAGTAAGAAAAAGAGCAAAGTGGCATGCGCTGAGAGGCAAAAATTGGAGAGAGGCAAAGAGGCAGAAAAGGAGAAAGCAGAAGCAGACCGGAGGCTGGGGCCTCCAGCCGATTCAACAGAGTGATGAGGGGTCCCAACGAGCTGTGCCTGGCATGGGTGCCAAGCCAGACGGGTAAGGTGGTCATGCAGGGCCAGGCAATACCTTCGAAATACTTTGTGGAGTGTTGTTTCTAGGTTGCAGTCTACCAGACAGCATAGGTGTCTGGTTTGCTAAATACATCTTGGGGACTTTCAGAAAGTTGACCTAGCTACGCATTCCGCCTGTTCATTACCATTTGCTTTTTGGTTCGTCACTCACATGTTCTGGCTTTCTATTTGCTGGTTTTATTTGCTTTAGGCTCTCCAGGTTCAGTTTGACCCTCTTCTTGCCTAAATCGTGTTTACTGTATTCCTTCACAAACTTCCTTTCTGTAAACAGGCCTTTAAATATTGTTTTCATCTTGTCACATTTGCTGTACATTAACCCCTTGGATGCGGCCAGAATTTTGCAGCGGTGCGGAAAAATTTCCTAAGTGCGCAGTTCGGACGGCTCGTGGCCGTCCGACGCACACACCCACCGCGGCATCGGACAGCCGGGGGCCATCCGACGCATGCAAGGGGTTAAAAAACCGAGGTCAAATTTCAGGCGCTGTCTTCCGATGGCACTTGTTTACTTTTCATTCTCTGACTTCAAAGTAAAAGGATGAATGTGACAATCTTTCTGGATACTAGGGGTAGGAAAGAGGTAATTTCTAGCACACGACAACATATAAATGACCTGTGTAAGTATTTCAGAATATATCAGAATTAGGAACACAAAAGAAGCACATTTTTGTTATTTCTGAAGTGGGTTGGAAAGAATTTTTTTAATATGATCAAAACAAATCATTACACTAGTTGATGCAATTTTCACATATTTTCGCTTGTGCACTGAGTAGTTTTATGAGTAAATCTATGTCTGTGCAAATGTAATTGTCATTTCAATTTAAAATGTGGTGTCTATAATATCAGTGCATTATATACTATGCATACTCCGCTCTACTCTGCCCCACGCCACACCCCTGCACTCTACTCTGCACCACTCCACGTTACAGCACTCTGTGCCACTCTGCATCACTCCATTCTGTGCCACTGCACTCTATGCCACTTCATGCTAAACCTCTACTCTACCCTGTCCCACTCTACTCATGCCAATGCACTCTTTGCCAATCTACTCTACACCACTTCACTCTTTGCCACTGCACTCTATTCCACTCCAGTCTAGGCCGTCGCAATCTACTCTGCACAACTCCACTCTACGCTCTCTTCAACACTGTGCTAATGTGCCACTGAACTCTAGGCCAATACAACTTCTATCCCACATCACTCTACTCTTAACCACTGCACTCTACGCTAATGCACACTACACTGCTTCACTCTGTCACTGCACTCTATGCAACTGCACTCTATTTTGCATCACTGTACTCTGCTCCATTCTATTACCCTGTACTCTGACACTCTACTCTGCAACACTGCACTCTCCATCACTGAACTCTATGCCACTCTACTCTGCAATACTCCACTCTACGCCACTCACTATACTCTACTCTGCACCACTCTGTGTTACTCCTCTGCACCACTCTACGCCACTGTACTCTATACCACTTGACTCTATGCCACTGCCCTCTGCTTCACTCCACTCCACTGCATTCAGTGTCACTACTCTGCTCTGCGACACTCCACTCTGCCACTCCACTCTACTGTGCACCACTGTAATCTATGCCGCTTCATTTTACGATGCTGCATTGTATGACACTGAATTCAATGTCTCTGGACTCAATGCCACTACACTCAATGACAGTGCAGGCTACACCAGTCCACTCTACTCTGTCATTCCAGTATATGCCACTCTACGTAACTCCACACAGTGCTACTCCAATGAACGACACTCTCTGCCACTCCACTCTACAACACTCTTTGCCATTCCACTGCACAACACTCTACGCAACGCTTCTTTACTCCACTAACCTATAGCCATGCTGAACACCAGCCTGGCTGGTATACAACATGGCTAAAGCACATTGGCTTTGCATAGGCAAAACCTATTGACTTTGCCAGTGCTTGTTGAACTCTAGTAAACTTTACATACATATGGCCATATATACCGCCCCCCCCCCCCCATAATCACATCATAACCTATGGTAGCTCCTAAAACTAGGAACTCAAGCAACCACAAACTATTCCATGTTTTAACACTGCCAAAAGATTTTATGTTTTCAAAAAACTACTTGCCATCACTAAATTCGATGCTTGACGAAGACCATAGTCCTCATTTGAATTACTTTTTCCCCGATCAAATTAATTCTCGTTGAAAAATAGTATGTTTTCTTGTCATTTGACATATTAAGAATTCCAGCGTATCTAAGTGTTATTCTGTGAACCAGTCAGGAAGGGGTGATGCGCTCCTCTTAACTATCCTATTTATTGGGTAGCAGTGTTGAAATATTCGTCTGTTACAATGTCTCTCGACAAATTTTACAGTCAGAAAATTCATATATCAAGCCAATGTTTGGCGTATTTGTATAAACGCGGAAGCTAAGTTTTATTTCAAGCCATCTGGATAAAACCTATTTTTTTAAATCTGCTCAGGGAAGTATGTGAAGTAGAATATACACTGTTGTGGGGTGAAAGTGGGGTTTCTTAGTTATTTACTATATCAAAGCTTCAAAAAATGTTTGAATATATATCCCTTAAAACAAAAAGGTAGAGGGCCTGATTTAGATGTAGGTGGACGGGTTACTCCGTTACAACGGTGATGAATGTCCTGTCCACCGAAATATACATCCCCTAGGATATAATGGGATTTAAATGTTGGCGGATGGGATTTCCGTCACTGTTGTGACTAAGTAACCCGTCTGCTAAGATCTTAATCTGGCCCAGAGTTATTTTATCAAAGTGGTCTCATATATAACATTGTAGCAATTGTTTTAGCGACTGATCAGCTGCAATTTTTATTTCACTGCATGTTTGAATTATTTTAAAAAAGCTGGATGATGTTAAATAAAATAATTATCTAAAAGATACAAAAATAAGTGTTGATAAATAGAATTGTATCTCAGATTATTATCCAACTTTAATGGGCTTGAACAAACGTGATTAGTCTAGAAGATTTAAATAAGATAATGAATTAAAGGCCATGATTCAGAAATATACCCCGCACATCAAACGAGGTACCATAGAACGATCCCTATTTCTTTTGTCTGTCAGTGTGTTTGTTTTTCGACTTTTTTATTTGTTTTTTGCTCAACTATGTTTAGAGACTTGTGTATTGTTTTGTTCTCAACAGTGGAGAGTTGTCTTGTTTTGTACCTGCCAGTGTTTGGAGAATTGTGTATCCTCTTGTGCTTCGCTGCGCTTCACCACGTGTTGATAATTCTTCTGTGCTTGACTGTGAAGAATTTTGTACTAGTATACTTTGAAAAACCTTTAACAGGTTAAATATCATATTCTAGAATTGTCGTTAAGTATCACGAAGCTACTACTTGCGTTGCTTAACAGCAGCACAAAGATATTTGGGGGCAAAGGCAGTGATGACAGGGATTTGGTGATGGAATACAAGAATTAACAGCTCGAAGAGCCATGTTGTTTTCAGAAAAGGGTCGAAAAAGGTTCACTGAAAGTCAATCTATGGAATCACAAATTATGTTTCAGACATTTAAATGATATCTAACCGCACATTAAGGAATCATTAGTGTGTATAATGTTTTGTTTTACTTTTTCACTTGAAAGATAGAAGATGAGAAGTTTGTGTTTCTGGGTGTCTGGGCACTACTCAGATGAAGACCTCAAATACATTCATTCTCGGTTAATCGAAGCTTTGGCACAAGTACCAGCATGCTTTTGCCTGGTATTCCAGGAACCTCTCAAATGTTTCAATGGAGAAAAACAAGAAACTCTCACTAGTCGCAGGGACATGCACATAAGCTTGCTGACTTACATGATGATGTTCTGATTCATAAAGCCACTCTACAGACTTACTGCTATCAAGTGCTTGGGGACAAAGAACAATATTTGGGTCTTTAGCAGACTTGGGATATCTGGAAAAGGAAACAACCCACGTTGGCAATACTCAAAGTCTTTGAACAAGAAATACTGAGCACCTAAAGTAATTCCTTTCATTATCTCCAAGAACCCCTTGTTCATTCTGTGGTGATTGTGACAGTTCCTGTAAAGTCACATGGCCATAGAGACTAAATGCCATGAATCATTTGGCAAAAAACTGCTAGTGCAACTCTCACTGAGGCAGCCAACCCCGAACACCGTGAACTACATTTTTAGTTGTGATACCACCACTCTGCTCGCATGTTTTGCTCAGAGGGAGTATAGGCTTATGTTCCACCTAGACAAAGATGTGGCTACACAAAAACTGCTGAAGTCCTGTGGGACCTCATTAATATGGCTGTCAGTGCGATGCACAAAGGCCTTCGATGCTCTGGCGCACATGGTTGAAGTCTTTACTAAAGGTCCAGGAGAAATTAATTGGCCTACCATTCGAATAAAAATTATGTTTTATCCCTCCTCCCATTATGAATACCTGTTCTACAAAATAGACAAAGTTAAAGTCTAATTGCTGTGGGATATACAAGTACTACCTGCTAAACCCTAGACATCTTGCCTACTGGTGAAGGCTTATGAATCCTTCAAGGCCGGGACCACCTGCCTTAAGTCTCTGTTCGTCACCACCTTTTCCTCTGGCTTGCCCTCTCAGTCCATGAGGCCGGAGCCTAAAAAAAGGCTTACATTCCATTGACTTCCTCAGGGCTCCGCTGTCTTTATCAGCTTCACTTCCAGAGGTTTACTCCACTCCGTTGCAAGCTTTGTCTCCACTTTCATCATTAAACCCAAATCGGCACTGATGCATGGACCAAGTTGTTTGTGTGGGACGACTGTTCTGTAGATTTTCCACCACCTTTGACCATCTCTTTATTATGATTTCCGGGACCTTGTGCAAAAAGTCAGAAGACTCCTGATTTTAGAAACCATAGACCCAGTCTGGCCCTCAGAAAGTGAACATAATATAACTCTGACTACTATCTTGTTAAAAATTAAAGGGTGAGGCAGCCGCCACATCGTTAATCTTGCAAAACTCAATGAGTTCCTGCCTCAAAAAGTTAAAAGTGCTGATTCTGATCTTGGGCCTTCCATTGAATTTTGTATTCCTTACTTCTGTATCACTAACACAAGGCTCTGCTTTCTGGCTTGCAAGATCTCCATTGCAAGACTTTAAAATAATCTTGGCTCCAGTGGCTTCTTTTCTGTGGCTCCAAAAAGCTTGCTGCTACTCTTACCTGTAAGGTTATCCAGTATGCTCTCCATCAAGTACGGTTGCAGCGCCCTTTCTGGCCCTTGTCCTTCAGACCATCTTCTGTCTTAGTTATTCAGTGAACTATACAGAATTATTATTGGTTCTTTCAAGAAGGATTCAGTTCACTGTGTGTCATTGTGAGGTCCTAACTTGGAAAGACTGTTCTTCTGGCAGTTTAGTTGCGGGACAGTAATCAAGTGTAGTCAAACTTTATTTTGGTTATCAAAGTAACAAATAAAGTACAGCAAAAACACATTGTTAAAAACCTCGAAACAGCCCATTGCACGAAAATAAAATACCAAAAATCAAAATACTGATTCAGACTTAGAAATAAATAAATAATTAAAGAGAGCAACCAACTGTATGTCATAGAGTTCCCCAGGGATCCGCTTTGAGCCCTATGCTATTTAACATTAATATACAACAGCTGGCAGTGGTTGCAAAAGCTTGGGGGCTTCCACTAGTATCCTATGCCGATGATACTCAGCTTGTGATTGCCTTCTCTAAAAACCTGACTAAATTCCATGATGACATGGTGGTTGTCACTGAGTGGATGACGGCCAACTGCCTTCAGGTGAATGCTAGCAAATCGGAAATTCTTCTCCGGGGAAGAGACATTCAACTATGGGGCAACCATTGGTGGCCCGCCTCGCTATCCCAGCCTAAGCGGTAGTAAAACACCTGGTCGCCTAGGTTGAAAAAACTCTGGCTTTCGAAGCAGGCAAAATCGATGCTGGGTGTCTGTGTCGGACATCTGGACTTCTACGAGAACTAAAACCCATGCTTGAGTTTTTTGATTCACATACACTCCAGTTTATTATCCAGCCCACTATACTCTCTATGCTGGACTACTGCAACCCTATGTATCTAGGCTCTAATAAGACAGTGACTGGAAGACTTCAGCTGGCCCAAAATGCGGAGGGCAGCTACTATTTGCGCTCCCTAAGTCCTGTTCAGTTTCCAGCTTCATCCACAGGTTGCATTGGCTCCCTGTGGTTAAGAGAATTCATTTTAAGGCGCTATGCATTGCACATAGAATCTTCACCTCCGAGGTACCTTCCATTTTATCCAACTTGCTCCAACCCGTATGTTCCTCAGCATGATCTGCGCTCAGTTAACCTGTATCTGGCATGTGTCCCTCGTGTCAGAAGAGCAGGAGCAGGATGGTGCTCTTATCACGCAAAATTTTCCGGCCCTCTGGAACTGTCGTCCTGTGTCCATCAGGAGCATCCAGAATCATTGGTCATTTAGAAGGGCTGTGAAAACCTGGCTATTCTCGGCCTATGAGTCTCCTTTCTTTTTTCAGACGATGCTTATTCTGGAACTAGCGCTGGGACGCCCCATTGCTGGGGCAAAGCGATACAAAAGGGGATGATGGACGGAGCGTTTGAGCAAATCAAACACTCACCCCCAGTCAACTGATCTGGGTTTAATCCATCACCATTCTTTAGCCCACTCAGCCACCCCATTTCAGACATGGCTATATGCAAATCAGTCTGACCCTGTGCCTCATGGGAACAGTCCAGCCCGAACTGCCAAGCCATGTCTTCCATGGACCGGAAACAAGCATCCTGGGACCGGTTTCGGATTCATAATCCTCATCAGCCAGGCTATCTTGAATCCAGTGGCCAAGTGAGCAAGGGACTCACATCTGAGCATACCCTGCCACACTTAGGGCGAACAAAGCAATACAAAAGGGGATGATGGACGGAGCGTTTGAGCAAATCAAACACTCACCCCCAGTCAACTGATCTGGGTTTAATCCATCACCATTCTTTAGCCCACTCAGCCACCCCATTTCAGACATGGCTATATGCTGGGGCAGCCATACGATTTAGAAATATTTTAACATAACATAACAACCACCAGCATGACACTTGGGGGTTATGTGATAAAAGTATGTCAAACGATATCAAACCTCTTCTAGTGCGGCCTTCACCCCAGTATGGTGAAATCAAATAAGGTGCTAGTGCCCAATAATAATAAATTACACAATTTCAGAATGACTGTTACAACAAGACATAAAACTAGACATGGATAAAATGCATGGCACCATAACATAGTCCGATTTGAGAGTTTAAACAGTCCACCAAGAAGGAATATCCACTTAATTTAAAACAGCATTGATTTCCGTCTATTAATAGCAAAAAAAAAATTTTTTAAAGGACAAATATTTACACAATTAGACATGGAATCAAGCTGCAGTAGGTAGGACAGGGCTACGCCAGGACTTCTAATGCCCTGGCTCCTAATTATTGGGATTAAAAACCTTGTGGTGAAATTTAAGATAATATTTACAAAAGAAGATAAAGTGCAGCAGACTTATTACATGGGCATAGCGTTATTTTAGAAGGATCGAACTGTGTCATCTCCTTTAGGCTCCCACAGGCAAGAACGGGCCCGCCCTTGGCCCGGGCTTCTCCGGTATGCGTCCTGCATGGCGGGAAATCACGTTTTGCTTTATACCCTTTGTTAAGGTGTGTGGTCGCCTCCTCCCCTCACTCTGGTTTGTACCTCCTGGCGCAGGTCACCTGGGGACACAAAATCCCCAAACAGCAGAAGGTCCTGCGTGATGGGAAGTCACGGTGCGCTTTATAACGCTTGTGAGGGGGTGTGGTCTCCTCCTCCACTCACTCTCGATGGTGCCTCCTGGAGAAGGTCACCCTGGGACACGAAGTCCTCAAACAGCAGATGGTCCTCATGAGCAAAAAGGTGACCCAGGCAACTTGTCCACTTTTTTGAAGGAACGTCAGTGGGGAAGATCCATTACGAATCATTACTGCTATCCTTTTGTCTGCTCATTCATGACCACCTATTCCCTGCTCCTGTAAGTCTGCCAATTTCTACAAGTCGACGCCTCAATTGGTATGGCAATCCGCAAAGTACAAGGTGGTTCCTCGTCCAGGCGCATCGCAAGTGATGTCAATGAGGGACGGTTAATCCAAACCGCTCCCTCCCTATTCATCTGACTCCAGTATTGCCTTTTAGTTGGTGGGACTGTGTGCCCGACCACGTACTGAAGTGGCCTTTCTCCTACAGAGCTGCTTTTTACAAATAACTTGCCAGTACATTAGTAGTGACTAACTAGGGATCTCCTGTGGGCCGTATCTGATACGTCCCTCCGTGTAAAACCGTAGGAAGTTCAAAACTTCCTTCTAATGATCAGGTCCAATAGCACAAGCTCTTTTAGCCCTTGGCATGAAACAAAAATGACAAAGACCACTTTGCTGCACCCACGTTAGTTATTGTCTGATGAGACATCGCAAATCCTTGCCAACGAATATGCTTGTTATTTCAATCTTGACAGAATCTGAATCTGTGCTCTGCTGACCAGCTGTGGGCTCGAGGATGCTGGCCCTGCTGCTGCTAAAACAGCCATTGCCAGTCAGAATATCCCCTGCACCTCTCACTGTGCTGCGTTGCACAGGCTGACCCTCTATCCTGCCTCTGGTCTCTACTAGTGCTGTGGCAGAACCAGAGGCTTTCTCCAGACATATGGTGGTCAGATGTATAGTAGATTCATGTGAAGGACCCATGCGTTTTGTAAGCATTTCCCCCTTGCGACTTCATTCGAAAGCAATGCAGCGTATACAGAAGTTTCTGATGGACATGTATGCTTAGAAATGCCGTTGCCAATGCTGTATTCTGCTTTACTATTGTTGTTTATGTGGATTAACTCCAGAGGCTAAGGATAGGAGTCAGGAAAGAGAACTTTGTAGCTCCTAATGGAGACGCGCTCCGTCACCCATGTGCTAAATATTAACCGTCTCCTTTTAACCATAGGGAACTGGTGAAGATGCACACACATCTGCATTGGGCACAGTATCTTGGATGCAGATGATGCACACCACATTTTTGTTACCTGTTATGAAATGCTTAGAGTAGAAATAGTTTCTGTCCCGTCACTGAATGTTAGAGCACACATGTTGACAATGCTAGTGACCCTACAGGCTATGCATAATGAAGAAGTCATTTGAAGGGTAATTTTAGCCTTTTAACTTTTAAGATTCATGGTTACTGCTGTAATAACTGATCGATTTGTTTAGCAGCAACATGTCAAATATTTTCACGTGATTGGGGTTGTTTGTTGAGCAGTAAAACATAATCGAAGGTTCCAAAGCTCCGTTGTAAGGCAGGTAGAAACATATCCAAATTGACAGGCATGGTGATAACAGTGCCTCAAGTTACACAAGATTTCTAGTACTCCGTGTTGCCTTTGATCGGAGTACTGCCTTTGATCAGCCTGTCTGGGGGTTTCCCCTTTGCTAGCTTTTCTCTTGTTCCATTTAGCTACTCTGCCGTAGTGTCCTGTGGCTATCTTGACACGTTGCCCCCTTAGGAATTCTGCCCTTGGTTCCACCTCTCCGAAATTGTTTCTTTGCCCTGTGTTTCAGTATTGTCTCTCTGCACCATGTTTCCCTTGGAGTCAGCGTCCTATATGCCACATGACCACACATCTCTCTATGCCCCTGTTGAACCAGTCCCTCTGATCAACTAGCACCGCATACACATTGGGTGACCTGACACGTGCCTGGTTTTGCCCTCATTGCCCTAAGTGCTGGTTGACTTCGCTGCCCACTTGTGCAGTTTGGGCATCCTTTTTCGTGTCCTTTTTGGCCGTCCTGCCCTTTGTACTGGTTTGCCTATCTACCCTCCCCTAGGGTACTTGTTAGCCTCCCACTGCCTTTGCACAAATGCCCCTTGTAGAGTTGTTGTTATGCTGGTTCCAAAAAGACATAGTGTATCTCGCTCTTCAATAGTTAATATGAATGATAAATGGATGTATACCTTGCTACATAAGCAAGCCAGGAAGATACTTTATCGGCAATAATGGTTCGTTTCTTCGCTTTTGCAGATCAGACGTACATTTACTTTATGGAGACTGTCATCTTGGAATACGAAATATGTAAATACTTGAGAAAAGATTCCAAGTGTGTTTTTAGAACACGTCCGCTGCTCACTCGCCGAGCAAGAATTGTTGCCATCTTGTGTTTTTCTCATGATTCATAGCACCGGATTGCTATCATTTTCTTTTCTAGATGCACACTGATGACTCGTGGTGATAGGTGGTGGTCAGACAATCAACATGTCTAAACATGTAGCACAGTGCCGAGAACATCAACAAGAACATCTTACATGTATGTAGCAGGACTGTGTGTGTACAATGTGAATCGCGGCAAGGTTGTTGTTTGCTTCGTGGCTGTACAACTTGTAGTGGGTTGTAATAATGACGAACACTAGTGTTTTTCGGGCAGGCAACCGACGTCTTTGAAGTAACGAGAACCCTTTTTTTTTGTGGGTTGCGTGTATCAAAGCATAGATACAGAGGGGTCTTAGAGGCTGTGCTCTATAGTCTAGAGTCCTATCATACTACATCATAACAGGAAGTTTAGTAGTTGTCTCCTTCCTGCACTCTAAGTTGACAAGATGACGCATTGCTTTCTAGCAAAAAATCCGAAGTTTGCCCGTGGACCTGCGAGGCGCTCAGTGACAGCTTGGGGCGGCTTTATTTTGTGACGTTACCAACTCTGGGCGGGCGGGCGGCCTCACCACGATTCACCACAGGGATGCCTGGCCCTCGCTCCCCAGGACTGGCGGCGTGAATGCGCGCCTCAGACCGACCGCCTTGTGTTTTTTGTGTAAACAACTGGCCCTCATGTAGGGCGCGTGGAGCCCCGTCCCCGGGAGGAGTGCTGACCGCGCGGCTCGCGCCGCTCCTCGCCCCCTCCTCCCCCCGCCGGGGGCTTCGGTCGGGGATCGTGCGGAGCAGCACTTGGTGGGTGGTGTTGTGACGTAGTTGTTGAAATGACGGCACGGGAGCCGGCGCAGACCCGTCCGCGGCCGGCCCTGCCCCCCGAGGAGTCCCCGCCGGCGATGCGAGCGGAGTTCCGGCCGCGCAGCCCTCCCTGCGGGCGGTGACGGCGCTCCTGTCACCGGGCTCATGCCGCTCGCTTCCACCCTGCGTCAGGTAAGTGGAGCAAGCCTGCATCCCTGCGCGACGGCGGGCGGGCTGTGCAGCTCCTGGATGATACATGCACCGTGCCCCTACACCATTCCCACAGCGAGCTGACTGCCCCAGCGAGCCCAACTACCCACAACATTCTTCAACCGGAAATCAAGCTGCCCCTGCACCGCTCGCGCTGCGTGTACTGTGCACCCCAATCAACCTGCTTCCGCGAGCTTTCTCGCTGCGATCTCGAGCCCTGTCATGGCGCAATAAAACGCGGGCAACGCGTCCTTGTTTGCACAGTGTTTTTTTTTAACAGAACTGTAAGCACGTTTATGCAACTTATTTGGTACTTAAGTCACGGCCTTGGCTTTGAATTTCTAGCTCATGGGTTGGTGCTGAATCTGGTCAAGACAAAAAAAGGCAACTATTACCCGACAGATGTTCAGTTGACGTGTTTTGTTTTTTTGGAATGTTTCATTGAGGCTGGAAATGAAAGTTAAAACAGGGTAGGAGAGCACAGATACAGTTGTCTGGTGATTGCTTTGCATCAATACACGACGCATGTTACAATGTTAAGACTGGCAGCACTGGTGACGTCGGAGTCTTTCATCCCACGTTCTTTTGGGAAGTTAAACTCCTGAAAGGGTTGGTCCAGTGTTTAGAAAAGCTATTTTGTTTCTTACTCATTCTTCTGTTAACCAGATTTTTACCTATGGCTATTTTGTGACCTGCTGGAATTAAGAAGAATTAATATGTCCTGTTATTTCAGTAGCGCAATTAGCTGAAAAGATAAGCCAAAATCTATTACAACCATTGACAAAGTTATGATAATCGCATGTAAGTAAATAAATCACTTTCGAAGCTTGCACAGTGAGGGATCAGCCTTCTGAGTTCAGTAGGCTCCTGCAGAGTAAGAATTCTCTGCACCTTCAGAGTAGGTTTCCTTGCACCTGACTGGGATTCCCTGTGACTGGCTGCGGTTTCCAGAAAAGAGTTAAGGTTCTCTACAGATTTAAAATATATTTGCAGTGAAAACTTTACCAAGTTTTTTTTGCGTTGCCAACATTCACATGAAAATCTGGACTATTGAGACAGTTGATGTTGCACATATCACTAACAGGAATGGTTCTGCAAATATGTACTTTGTAGACAATCGGTTCTGATTCACAAAGAAAAGAAGAAGACTGCCCTCACTTTAGTACTCCTAGAAACCGGTATAGATTTACTACTTTTGGGAATTCACATGCATTCCCCTAGAATGCCTGGAAAGATGAGCCAAGTGGAGACTGGTAGGCACACTAGTGGAAATGCCAAGTGACATATCACTTTTCCATAATTGTGCATAGCGTACAATTCCACATGGGGAAAATGCAGCCCAAATTTAAAATGTACATTTTTTCTTTTCTATTTTAATCTGCAATGTGGAAAATACATTCTCAGCGGGGGAATCACTTCCCCTTTAGACCCACCACGTTTGGAGGTAATCCATACCCCTTCCAACACCGGAAAGGAAGTTACTCTAGGTCTTTGCAGGGGTAGAACTCTTGACAATTTCTGTGGCGGCAAAGGGTCAGATTGAAATTTGTGAATGCCACCTTACTTGTAAGATTGTAGTCACCCTCAAACTTCAAATTCAACTCATACCTTGATCAGCATGCCCCTCCCGTGCTCGGGGTTTACTGCAGAAAAATGCTACACACTTGTGAAGGAGAAATTAGTCAGCAATATTAAAATCATATACATGTCAGGAATTTTGGGTATTCTTGATATGTGTAAATTGTGATTTTTGGTTGTAAACATATGCTTACAGTCAGTGTTTAATTTGTAAAACAATAAGGCCCTCATTTTGATGTCGGGCGGACTGCCACCGACAGGCCATAGATGCCAGTCCTCACAACATCCAGTACATCGGTCTGACCGCTGGATTACAATACCAACAGTCTGAGCGATTATGTTTGGGTGGAAGACCGCTGCCATCTACAGGCTTAAGAAGCACGTTGGGACGGCGGTCAGACACTTATACCTACAATGGAGTCAAGGCCTGCGCTGGCATTGCCGCCGGGATTAGGATGTCCCTTTCTGCCTTTTTCTACTGCGGGCTGTGCTGCGCCCCTTTTCCAGACCAGGCATTTTACGACCTCCTGAACAGCATTGTATCGTAATAGGGCAGGTGAGACTGCCAACTAATTTGTTGGACAGTCCCCTGCCTGCAGCAATGGCGGTAGGATGCTTGCTGACCGCCACCATAATGAGGCCCTAAGTTTCCAAGTCCAAAGTTTTGACCAGATGCCTGCATCCTGTAGTACAAATATCGGGTGCCAAATACCAAGGCTTCGTAGCTTTGATTCCACCTCATGCGTCTTTCATCCACCAGCAGCCACTCCTGTCTCTCTATCTCATTTTTGTAGGTTACTTTTCTACCCTACTTTTCTTCCCTATTTCTTCCCTTTGTTGCTGTTTTTCCATATTTTTATTCCTCTTTCCCCATTTTGTGTTTTTCTCTGTCTTGGTCTCGAGAGACAGTCTGATGGGGAAAAAAAGAAGTGTTGGTCATTAAATTGAGGGCCGATGGGCTCCACTGGGCACCTCCCAAATTAAGTACTGTTGACAGCCAAAAATGGAGTTGTGAATTGGATTCAAAGTATTTTTCTTCTGCAGAATATAATTAATTGTGCATAGAAAAGTTGTGCAAAATTAGTACATTTGCAGAGAAGAACTTCGGCACGCATATGCCTTAATGGGCTGAATTCCGCTACAAAGTGGTCACTTGCAGAGAAAAGGTCTGCAAGCTGTTTTCCAGCTTAGCTGTGTTTAAATAAAATGACGATTGCTCTGTGTAGTGAAAATTATCTTGCATCATCAAAATATTTCATAGGCAAAGGTAAACCTGGAAACTTTGTGAATGATAAAATCTGTGAACTTCGCAAATCATTCATGTAGAAAAAGGTGTTGAACCTTCCCTTGTCTAGAATGAGGCCCATTAGTTGAGCAATACCATTTAGTGCTCTTCAGATGTACAATGTGTGCTGTGGCCTAAGTGCAAATCTCTGTGATTTTGTAATCCCTTTACTGTTTAACCCATTACCCTAGTGCATTATGTCTCAGTTTACCGGTTAATCAATAAAAGCCACATTTCCAAAAAGCTTTATGCAGAATTAGTGTACTATAGAATTTAAAATTAGTTGTATTGTTATTTTTTTTCTCTAAAGCCCGAGAGTTCCTTCAGCTCATTAAGACCATGTCTCTCCAGCAGCCGCTTTAATGTGGTCATATAATTGCTAAGTGGTTATTTTGTCATTTCTGCCTTGAAGCACAACTCTCATTTCTTGAATTTCGAGACATTTCACGAGGCTACAGTTATTGTCTTCTTTTAATTCAAGGGGTCTCTCCACAGGGGTCGGATGGTTTTCATTTAATCTCTGGTTTCTTATCTGTATTGCCAGCTTCTTTAATGCCGCGTCGGGCAGATACACAGTAACATCTGTAGCACACTAGCTCCCTTGTTGCCTTACTGTGGTTCTCTTGAAAAGTCCATTCCTCGTATGATCCTCAGCTAAAGTCACAGGTTCCACAAGGAGGCTGGCATTACCTGCTCTTTCAAAACAGAGAGAAATAAGAAATATATATGGAACACACAGGTGTAATTGAATTTACCATCTTGCAAACAGTCGACCACAATTTCTTTTTGATTTTAATAGATTGTATTGAAAGTTTTGTAGAACATATCACAAGTATAGGAACAAATTGCATAAGTATATGCCAAAAATAATTCACACACAAAAAATATTACTGTGTTCATCTTAGTTGGAGTTAGTTACAAAGTGTGGCAACAATTAAAGCACAATTTGTGAATACAAGAAGATTGGTCGATCTTATGAGCAAGAGGTAACAATATTATTGATATATGGTATAATTATTGATGTGTACTTGTGATGAAACTCTATGTGTAAATATTATTTTTAATATAGGAAAAATAGTTCTGAGATAGATGGCAGAAGGCTGTGGGGAACAATAACACATTCTTCTTACATACTTATGAAAGTGAGAACTTGTGTCAGACCAGCAGCACAGGTTTATCCCAGGAGGAGACACTGCAGATCTTGTGAATACAGCCAGAGTAGTTTTTGATGTAGCAAAAAAGCTAGGGTTAGAAATGGGGATGGTGCTGCTGGATGGCGAGAAGGCGTTTGATTGAGTTGCCTAGAACTGCCTTTGGGCTACATTGGTGGGTTGAGTGGTCGGTATTGCACATGGGTACATGATCTGTATAAAAAAAAGGCAAAACTGATCTATGCACAATTACAGTCCAGCTCTTTTGGGATATACCGGGGCACCCGTCCAGGATGCCCCCTTTCTCTATTACTTTTTGCATTATATATAGAACCATTCATACAATCATTAATTTTGAATACACATATACTTCCGGTGCAATCAGGTCTCTGCGAGTTAAAGGTGCGTATGCTGACGACATAGCAGTTTTCTCTGCTGACCCGACAACTGCAATAGATATTATTAAATCTGAGGCTAATAAGTTGGGTGCTCTCTCAGGCTACAAGCTCAACATAAGTAAGACATAAATCCTTCTCAGCGGTCAACTTAACTCGGCAATCCCGGGATCCTGTTGGTGGCTACCTATTTGGGGGTTTGGATTTCCCCAAAGGTGGAAGAAGTACTAGGATTAAATTACGAGCCTTTGCTGCAGACTGTCATTACAAGTTTCAAAAATTGGCACAAACTACCCATTAGTATTATAGGGAGATTCAACATTATTAAGATGAATGTACTACCTAAATTTCTATACTTGTTCTGTGCAAAACCCTTACGGGTTCCATATAATTTGGTTTAAAATACTAGAAAGGGCAATCAACCGCTTCATCTAGGAGTACAGACCACCACGCCGAGTAATAAGATGTCTTAAATTTCCCTATAATCAGGGGGGACTCCAGCTCCCAAACTTCAAGCTGTACTATTGGGCCTCTTTTTTGGGACGTCTACGTACTTTGTTGCTCATAGGCAGCCAAGACCACTGCTACTATTTTGCATTAGGACCCGACAGCAGAATGTTTTTGTGTAGAATTGAACAACCCCAACTGTTTTAAAAGAGTGCCCTTCAAGACAGTCAGGGAAATTGTTTATATTTGGCAAGAGTTGTCATCTAAGTGCTCTCTTTCTCAGGTCCACATTAGCCTCCCCCTCTGGGGAAACCCGTCACTCCTGTAAAGTTTTAATGACAGCGGTGGTACGATACTGGCAAACAGAGGGTTGGATCAGCTAGGGCATCTGTATGATGTTAATGGATTCCGAACATTCAAAGACCTACAAACTTCATTTGGCCTTCCGCAGTGGCTTTTCTTTAAATACCTGCAGGTCAGAGATTTTTTTTTTTTTAGGGAGGCAGGGTATAAAGGTACTTGAAAGCTCTGACTTTGTCATGTCTGCATTCGGTTTCCCCGAAGCCATCAATTAGCGGTATTTACCAGATTCTGTGTCAATATCGAGGCTATGATATTTCAAATCTAGCATCTAAATGGAGCATCCTCCTGTCAAGGGACATTACTTCCTCGGATATTAACAATGCATTAAGAATTCTGGATAAACCTGTACATTATATTAGTCTAACACTGCAGCAATTTCGAACCATATGTATGTTATATTACACTTGTGATAGAATAGCTGACCGGGCTCGGAGCAAGAGAAGGGATGTAAGGGATAAGGGCAAATGCCCTAAATGTGGTCTGGTTGCTGCAGATATCTTGCATATGTTCGCAGTCTGCCCAAGAATTAATCTGTTTTGGAAGGAGGTGGGTCAGATCGTGAAGACTCGACTCAGCTTAGATCTCGAATTAATGGAATGCTTGGCTATAAGTCTGAGCCAGATCTGGGTTTAAGATCTCTTTTTTCCATAATTATAGTCACTGCTCAATTGTGCATTGCCCGGGCATGGATATCTCCAACTCCTCCAAGGGCAATAGAATGGTGGGCAGCTATAAGAGAAATATATGAAAGGGAGATGGCCCTGGCCAAGACCAGAGGGATTCGTTCTATGAGTAAATATAAACGTACATAGGGGGTAATGGAAAATGGTTTATAATAAGAACTAATCAGGGCCTATGAAAATGTAACTAAGTTAAAGCTCTTTGATAGAGACTGGAATACTGTAAGTGCATTTATGTTGTTTTCTTAAAAGAAGGATATATGTACTGTAGGTATTTGTAGGATGTATTTCAAAGGAGCAGATTACACCCAGCAGGAGATAGCAGATGCAGCCACAGTGGCTTGTCGACTTCCTTTCTTCGGATGCATGATTTAGCTCCACTCTAGCTCTCAGAGGATGTTCTGCTGTGAAAGAGTTGGGTGGGACCATGTGTGACAAGTGCAGTTCACACCCACATCTGTAGCAGCAGAGCTCTCTATGACTCGAGACATTCCAACACTCCTCATGACTTGAGGGTACAATATCCTTCAATTTAGTTGTTGCCTGTTTTGCAGTGATCACCAACACAATGTTTGATAATCTGGTATGGCCATATCTTAGATGTTTTGTTGAATTTAATGGGTTGGTGATCAGATTCGAGATTTTACAGTATTTGCCTAGGGCTTAAATAGCAACAAGTTCTGACTACTGCTTGAGGTCTTTTTTTCCTCCTTCAGTGAGAATTTAACGGTGAGTTTCTATTGTTGGTTATCAGTTATATAATACTCCTAAACAAAGAACAATTGGCCGTACACGAAAAAAGGTGTTGAAGAACAGATACCTAGTTTGTAAGTTTGCACCCACTGCATTCAGCTGCATGATGTGGTGGTCTCTACATGTCCTTTTAACACAGCTCACCGAATATAAAATTCTAAAGTGAGGAAAGTTGCCTAGTGAAACTCACTCTAATGCAGAGTTTTTGCATCTGTACATGTGTAAGTTTGTAATGAATCGACATGCGTAGGTTTGTAATGGATTCTCCATTCTTTTTTACAAGAGCAGATGAATTAGACCAAACCTTATGTTGCAGTTAGCATCTTGTGCTTTGTGTAATACCAGGTTTTCGTTGAAATATGTGAAGTTTTTCTGTCTCTACTTTTGTTGTCTACAAGTAAGCCCAGCATTTTGTGTGCTTAGTTTAGCTAATGATGCCCCAGCTGTTGGGCCACAAGCAGAACCAGAGCAAAAAATGGTCACTGTGTATGTAGCACACACTGAAAGATTATAACATGAAGCATGACATTCATAGAACATCTTCACTAAATTCCAATTAAAGAGAAAGTTAGTCATTATGTGGTACTGTACAAGACATTATTTTTCTCCTCGCCATTTCCTTTTAATGAGTCAAACTCCCTAACAAAAGTGGACAATCTGTTATTGCGTTCGGGACTATTAACTAAGTTCGCCCGCTGAGGTACCTAAGTAGATGTGACACCATTTTAATTTGTAGTTGGCCTAATATTTTTTCTCAATGCATGATTTCTATCACATTCAGGGTTTTTTCTGTTACATAGCTTTTAGTAAATACATCAAACCATCTCTTGTGACGGTGCCGTACAATTTCTTTGGATTCTCAAATGTTGCTTATGAGGAACATTGTTTTTTAAGGACAATTGGTGATGTGTGCTTAAATAATTTGTCTCTATCTACTCGGGTTTTGGTGAATGCTGTGTCCTCATCATTCAAATCACCTCTCTTCTAAACACCCTTTTGATGGTGCCTTCATTATTTTGTGTTTTCAAAAGAAGTAATTTTTAAATCACAGCCAGTAAGTACATTAAAACCAAATTGTTCACACTGACGGTTTGATGTCATGATGTGGTAAAGAAAGCACCTCATTTGTGCATTTTCTGCAATAAATATTTTCACTTAACTGAGAGGTATTTATGATAAAGATGAACTTACTCCACATCTAGCTGTATGCCTAGACAGCAGTGAGTTTTACTTGGAAGGCCATAAGTTGGAGAAAAACACACACACACACATTTTTTGATTTGTAACTTTGATCCTCATGGATGGATCTGCACCAAATTTGACACTCGCCTGTCATATGCAACTCAATTCTACATGTCACTTTTCATGCAGTGTTGTGCAGAGTAAAGGAGCTAAGGAAGTGGGGGAAAAAAGTGATGATTTTACTTTTTGGCTCACATAGGAAATTTTGCTTGCAGCTACAGCAAAAACCACTGAACGGATTTATTCTGCACTTGGCGAGAAAGTAGAACTTTACTCAGAAAGCGTGCCTTGCATTATTTGGTGTAAATCCATATAGTTGTTCGTTAGATATGAGTGTTTCAAGAGGTACCTGGCTTGAATGGGGTTAACACTTTTCTTTTTCTTGACAGTTGAAAATGCATTCATTGTTTTGCCTATAACTTTAGCACCCTTTGAAGAAGATACATGAACATTTGTTTACACTTAGCAGGCTCAGTGTGCTCCTGGTATTTTCAAATTTGAGAAGACCCATCAAGGGCGGAGAGTTCAAAAAGGTGGATAACCAATTGTTAATTTGCTAATAACTTAGGCTCAATGTGACACATCTGTGCAAAATTTAGTAGATATTTAGAAGGGTTCGTTTACTACTGAAAAGTTAAGTTTAGCGCCAGTTCTTCAAGGAGGGGCAACGTTGAAGGGGACAATGGCATTTTAATTTGCTAATAACATTGGTGCTGTTTGATGAGTTTACACGAAATGTGGCAGCCAGTTACCTAGTTATACCCTGCGCGGCTGCAGGTTTTTCAGCTTTTGTGCAGATCCAAATGAGGTTGGGGGCACCATAGTTAAAGAGGGTGGGAAAAATATTTTTGTTTTGCTTACATCCTTGGTACCACGTGAAGAACGTGCATGAAATTTAACATGCACTTTATAATGTTGAGTTTACTGTTAGTATTTAAGTTTATGCAGATCCATCAAGAAGGTCTAGAGTTGGTATGGGGGGGGTGGACAAGTACAGGTGTTCATTGCTAATAACTTTTGCACCGTTTGACAGATATGCACAGAAATTGACAGAAAGTTGACATGGATAAATTTTTTGTTCATATATCAATTTTATTTCAATCCCATGGATGTGTATAGTTAAAGGTAGGGGCAATATTTAATTAAATTACAACGTAGAAACTAATATATGAATCGGAATGAAATGCAAAACCAGTCAGAAAGTTACAACCAGTGCAGGTGTGTTGGGTATTGTGCAGATCCAGAATTTTGCGGCAAAGTTAAAGGGGTAGGGAGGTAAAACATTCAAATAAAACTTGACGAGACTTTGCATCTTTAGCTCACTGTTGGTATTCTCAATTTCATGCAGACTAGGTGGGTAAATGCAGTGCATCAGAAAAGAAACCTTAAAAAGTCACTGAAAGCACACAGTTAATGGTTAGCTGTGGTTCAGTGTACGCAAACTAGAAAATGTGAATTTCGCCAGTTAAGGTATGCGCGTTACAAACATAAATGGTGAGTTTCCGTCAGAATCATAACTCAGTTTTACTTTGGTATTTTTGTGGCTGCTTGCAACCAACAATATAGTTGGTTGTTTCACATTTGTACCTGTTCCGGTTTGAAAAAATCCCTTTAAAGCTAACTGCCCCAAAATATACATGTAATATAAAATGTGTTTAATGGGTAACTTGTAATATGGTCTTGTATTTCCTTATAATAATCTGTTGATTTTTACAAGCCACTTGGCTTTCGGCCTCATTGTTTATGATGTCAGCAGAACCCCCCGATGGCAATATTGAGCCAAGTTACACAATTATGCCCTTCCCTACTGTCTCATTCATTCATTCATTCAGTCATTCATTTTTATCGAGGAAATCGGTTTCGACTTTATTGAAAGGGAGACATTTCTCTGTTTAAATCACTAAATCTACATAGAGGTTCTATCGTTCTAGAACAAGATGATATTTTTCACTCAATTTTTGGAAAATGTTTAAGTAGCATTTCTGTATGGCTTGCTGAAAGAGGAAACGACTAAAAGTCGGATTTTAGGCGCACATACTAAACATATGATGCTCATCACGTGTAAATAATGTGATATGGGAAACTGTCGCTGTGATGTTCATAGGATATCAACTTGCAGAACCGTCACTGAGTTTTTATTAGCCTTCCAGATGACTCCAGACCAGCGCTATCTGTAGTGGCTTGCTTCTCTTTGCAAATTAGAACTCAAAGCCCAGTTAAATAGAAGATCTTAGCAAGTTTGTCTCCAAAAGACACTTTTTTTTTACATTGCAGCCCACCTGGACCCAACAATAATCACAGAGCATATCAAATACAGGATGATGCAAAATGGTCACAAGATGCAAACACCTTTGACGAGGAACTCTCGAACGAGCCGTGGCTAAACTCCACTAGTTTGCAAAGATGAGGACCTTACTCCCGGTCTGTGATCGGCAGCTTAAGATACTTAACTTGTTAGATGTGACACAAAAGTCCTTTCTTACCTATACAGTGGACGTTTACTGTTAGGACAGTAAAAGTGAAGAGAGACCTTGCATCCGGTAAGTCAAGGGCCCCGTCATAATAGGTTCATGTTATAGATACTTAGACATTGATAACTGAAGCAGACCACAGAGTTTGTTCAGACCGCTCATTCCCTTTCTGTTAAAAACTTAGATCACATTTGTTCTCTGACATTTCCGTAACTAGCCTTCAAGACTTTAATCCTTTTGTGAAATATAGTATTAAGGAAACAATGCTTCCTTTCAGTTGTATGTTATTCAGACAAAAGCTGTAGCTTTAGGGTATTTACAACAATGTATTGATGATTAATACTAATTAAATAAGCATACTGAAAGGTAGAATAAGCAGGAGCAGATGAACAAGTATATGAGCCATACAGTTTGTGTGATAAGACATAATGTGGCTAGAAGTGTGGAATGCACAGTGTTCAGTGCATAAATCTGTAGCACATTACCATGATAAGTGAAACTAGATGTAATAAGCATTGTCAAAGCCAGAATTCTCCCCTTTGTGGATTGTTGTCTTTCCCAGTGGTATTTAGACCTGCTGCTCAGCATTCCTGACCTGAGAAGTACAGGAAGGAGACAGCTGGGAAAAACATGCACTCTCATGGAGTGCTTAACCAAAAAGAAAACAAGCAGGGCTTAAAAAGCAAGCAGTGGAGTCATAGCAGGCAGCCAATCAAAAGTGATTGTAAAGAGGCAATACTCCTTGGGAGGGACAAAACACAAGATTAATAAGCCGGAGTACGAATAATAATCAGGGAAATATGAGTGATGGTACAGCCAAACAATGGTGAGCATTGGCCAGGCTCCAAGTCCCTGTATGTTCTTGGTAAGCCCACAATATGCGCCACTACAGGCAGAGCATGTGCTTTCTACTAGGCGAGACCTCAAAATCTACAGTCAACCCCGCTGCTAACAATAAATGGTGGTGAAATATTTTGTAGGGATTTGGTCCAACGCAGTCTTGTCCTGACTTGAATACATCTAAGTGTAGATCCTATATGTCTTGTTTGTTCTGCTTTTGAGAAGTACATTTTTCAACCTTGGTCAGTCTGTTTTCAATTAGAAATGCATCTGTAATGAATGCTGCAAATGAAAAAAGGACCCAAACAGATCTGTATGCACTGAACAATATTTTTATCAGTGTGTTTTGAGAGTATAACATAAAACACAAACAAAAATCACCACACATTATTCTTATGACGTAGGGATGTATTTGTGCGCTGATCTCATAAAGCATACCACCAAGCACGGGTAACAACGGCAGTGTAATGCCTAGTAGGTTTGAAAGCTCAGAAATTAGGGTCAACAACTGAAATAATGTTTTAAATCACAGAAACGTTACTTAGCCAATATTATGTGATTTAAGTAAAAGGAGAGAAAACTCAACAGAGTCTACTACAAAGAAATTACAGAGGTAAATATTTAAGTAATCGAATTTAGGAAGTATTGCTTAGTAGGGTTTGTGGCACATTTCAGACATTTAGTAATCTAATGCTATTAGGGTTTTGCCTATCTATTTAGACTCTGGTTGTTATCCTAATTTCTCCCATTTGTCAAACTATGCAATTCTTGTGCTCTATATACATCTCTTGCACAAGCAATTAGAAATATGCTAACCCACAGAACTACCCCTCATGGGATACATAAGTATTTTGTCCTTGCTTATTTCTTTATGCATCCTCATGTCCTGCGATGTTATGCAATTTGATTCCCATGGGTCTAGCTAGCGCTATATAAAACTGTATAAATAAATAATTAAAATACATAAAAATACTTTTCTGTTTGATGAGACTTTGCTATAGGTAACGAAAATCTTCAGAATAATGTGTGTAATTCTGTAGAAATGTTTCCCCATTTTTAGGGAATAATTAAGGCCATATCTGTTGGAATAACTGTTGGAAAAAATTGTGAAAATGCGCCATAATATTCATTTAACGCAGAAGTAAACAACCCATCTACATTTATTGTATATTTAATTTACCTACCACATTCCTTAATGTTTAAAAAGTAAGCCATTTGAAATAAGTAGGTTATTTTTCCGCCTCACGCACACATATCTCTTTATCCCGTGTGTGAGTCCTATTCAGTCTTGGTCCCTTAAGCATATCTTTCTTCCTGCTCCCTCTGTACTGTTCCACGGTCTTGGTCTGTATTGCCTCGCACATCTGACCATTGCATGTTTCTCCCTAAGATTACACATGTTCTTGTCAGATTCGGTCCTAGTGAATAGAAGGAAACCTCTACAGGGTGATCGAGTAACTTGGCCTGCAAAGACTTACTTTTTTAGGCCACTCCTGGGCCCATCCTGGTTTCATTTGAGTTTAGGTTACACTAAATTAGTACTAGTGACTGTGAATCAGTCTGCATGCCCTCTTCCTTGGTCCCAGTCATTCCATCTTCATTTTATCTGTTTCTGTGCTCACTCTTCAAGGGGTCCAGGCAGTGGAGAAGATCTAGTAGTGATTTCTGAAATGTCTTCTTGTTGAACAATCTATAGCTGTGTATTGAGACTGTCAGTATTCTGAGCTATTTCCTCCATGCTTTGAGATCGAGCTGGAAAATGGAGGGTGTATTAGTGCAGTCAATCAATCAATCAATCAGAGCATTTGTATAGCGCACTACTCACCCGGAGGGTCTCAAGGCGCGGGGGGGGGGGTCCGCTACTGCTCGAACAGCCAGGTCTTGAGCTGCTTCCTGAAGGCGAGGTGGTCCTGGGTCAGGCGGAGGTGGGTCGGAAGGGAGTTCCAAGTCTTGGCGGCCAGGTAGGAGAAGGACCTTCCTCCTGTGGTGGCTCTTCGGATGCGGGGGACGGCGGCGAGGGCGTGGCTGGTCGATCGAAGCTGGCGCGTGGGAGCGTAGAAGTTGAGGCGGCTGTTGAGGTATCCTGGTCCTTGGTTGTGTAGGGCTTTGTGTGCGTGGGTGAGGAGCCGGAAGGTGATTCTCTTGTTGACCGGGAGCCAGTGCAGGTCTCTCAGGTGTCCGGAGATGTGGCTGCGGCGGGGGATGTCCAGGATGAGTCGTGCTGAGGTGTTCTGGATCCGCTGGAGTCTCTTCTGGAGTTTGGCGGTGGTTCCGGCGTAGAGGGAGTTGCCGTAGTCCAGACAGCTGGTGACGAGGGCCTGGGTGACCGTCTTCCTGGTCTCGGTGGGGATCCATCGGAAGATTTTGCGTAGCATTCTCAGGATGTGGAAGCACGACGAGGAGACGGCGTTGACTTGTCTGGTCATGGAGAGGGAGGAGTCCAGGATGAAGCCCAGGTTGCGTGCGTGGTCAGTTGGTTTGGGTGCGCTGCCCAGGGCGGGGGGCCACCAGGAGTCGTCCCAGGCGGAGGGTGAGGATCCCAGGATGAGGACTTCCGTCTTGTCTGAGTTCAGTTTCAGGCGGCTGTTCGACATCCATTTGGCTACTTCTGTCATCCCTTCGTGCAGGTTGGCTCTGGCGGTGGCGGGGTCGTTAGTGAGGGAGAGGATCAGCTGGGTGTCGTCGGCGTAGGAGATGATGTTCAGGTTGTGCTGGCGTGCGATGGCTGCGAGGGGGCTCATGTAGACGTTGAAGAGAGTTGGGCTGAGCGAGGAGCCTTGAGGAACGCCGCAGATGACTTCGGTGGCCTCGGATCTGAACGGGGGGAGGCGGACTCTCTGTGTCCTTCCGGTGAGGAAGGAGGTGATCCACTCCAGTGCCTTCTCCTGGATTCCGACGTTGCTGAGGCGCTGTACTAGGGTGCGGTGGCAGACCGTGTCGAAGGCCGCGGAGAGGTCCAGGAGGATGAGGGCCTCTGTTTCTCCGTTGTCGAGCAGGGCTCGGATGTCATCTGTGGCTGCGATCAGGGCGGTCTCGGTGCTGTGGTTGGCCCGGAAGCCAGACTGCGAGAGGTCGAGGGAGCCGTTCGTCTCGAGGAAGGCGGCCAGTTGCTTGTTGACGGTCTTCTCGATGACTTTGGCCGGAAACGGGAGCAGCGAGATGGGGCGGTAATTCTTGAGGTCGGTAGGGTCTGCTGATGGTTTCTTGAGTAGAGCGCTGAGTTCGGCGTGCTTCCAGCTCTCCGGGAAGGTGGCGATGTCGAAGGAGGTGTTGATGATGTCCCGCAGGTGGGGTGCGATGACAGCGTCGGCCTTGTTGAAGACGTGGTGAGGGCAGGGGTCTGTCGGAGATCCGGAGTGGATGGAGTTCATCGTGCGGATGGTGTCTTCGGTGCTGATCGGGGTCCAGGCGCGGAGGGTGGTGGTGGGGGGCGGTGGTTCGGTCGTGGCGTGCGTTGGTTGAGTGCTGAAGCTGTTGTGGATGTCCGCGATCTTGTTGTGGAAGTAGGAGGCGAGGGAGTTGCAGAGGTCTTGCGAAGGGGTGATGTCATTGTTTCCGGCGTTGGGGTTGGAGAGCTCTTTCATGATGTTGAAGAGTTCCTTGCTGTTGTGTGCGTTGTTGTCCAGTCGTTCCTTGAATGCGGTTTTCTTGGTGGCGCGGATCAGCTGGTGGTGTTTTCGGGTGGCGAGCTTGAGGGCAGTCATGTTGTCCGGTGTTGGGTCTGTGCGCCAGGTTTTCTCGAGTGCTCTGCAGTTCTTCTTGGAGCTCTTGAGTTCGTCGTTAAACCATGGGGCTTTCTTGCTGCCGGGTCTGCTCGGCGGGGTCTTCAGCGGGGCGAGTTCGTCTGTGCAGTCGCTGATCCATTTCGTGAGGTTGGTGGCTGCTTGACTGGGGTTCGTTGTGCTGGTGGGAGGGTTCTTGCTCAAGGACGTAGTGAGCTGGTCTGCAGTGATCTTGTTCCAGCTTCTGCGGGGAGCCTGTTGCTGGTGATGGTGGAGCGTGGTCCTTCTGAAGCTGAAGTGGACGCAGCTGTGGTCCGTCCATTGGAGTCCCGTGGCGTGGCTGAAGGCGATGTCCTTGCTGGAAGAGAAGATCGGGTCGAGTGTGTGTCCGGCGTAGTGGGTGGGGGTGGTCACCAGCTGCTTGAGTCCCAGGTTTGCGAGGTTGTCCAGCAGGGTGGTGGTGTTGCGGTCGTTGTTGTTCTCCAGGTGGAAGTTGAGGTCCCCGAGGAGGATGTAGTCGGCTGAGGGGAGGGCGAGCGGGCTGATGAAGTCGGCGATGTCCTCGCTGAATTGTGTGCGTGGTCCCGGGGGTCTGTAGATGAGGGTGCAGTGGCGGCAGGGGTAAACTCGGATATACGACGGAACGGAGGAAAGTATTAGTAGTCTTTTATTCGATCAAAAATATGATCATTCACATCATATAAGAGCAGTACATTAAAATAAAGCAATTAAAAATACATTAAAATACATGTTATAAACAATGGAATATGACAAACTGATAAATCTTTCATTTTAAGAACAAGAATGTATAACATCGTGCCCTATGTCAGTATTATGCTAAGGAAAAAACATCTAGTGTTCAGAAGACAGTTTGCCCTGTTTAGACCTCTTCCATCAGGCATATAACAAAAACCTCGAGATTGCGGACACTAACCAGCTTGTGGTATCTGTCCTGAATAGGCGTAAAGCTTCCATAGGTCGATTAAAAGATAAAATACGACAAACCGGCACTATCCAAATGTTTCTGAGGGCAGCATAAAAAGGGCAGCGGAATAGAAAGTGCTCAATAGGCGCGGGAAAAATATGGCAAAAAGGACACAATGGATTGACGGGCTCATTCCCCCAAGAACTTCTTTTGGCATTCAGGTGGAGTGTTCCATATCTAAATTGGATATACAACGCTGGAGCCAGGGGTGGTTCAATATCATCTAACATCTCAAAGCCAAAACCTCCTTTAAAGTGCAAAAAACTCTCAGTTAAAGTGCCATGTGCAATACAGTTTACACTCTCTGTGTCCATTAAGTCCCAAAATCTTTTTTTAACAAGGGGGGCATACATTTAGTAATGGACTCTGGTTCCTCCCATAGCTGCCCCAACCCTATTTTTAAGAACCAGGCCTGCCCCTCCCCCCGCCCACGTCACCGCCCTACAGAAACACCTACTGCCGACCGCTACTGCTAACAAGATTTAACCTAAGAGTGTTCTTTGGAACCTGAACAAAGAAAGCCTAAGGCTGAAACCAGTGGGCTCCAGAGCGGGCCATCCACGTTTAGAAGGTCTGTTTTTTAATTGGAGAGCTGAAGTGATGTTATGGAAAGACGGTAATAATATAGCATATTTTGACAACATTTTCATGATAAGCCATGCATAAATGTAAGCACTGCAACTGTGGTCTTAACCTGGATCCTAGTCTTCATAGTACATATGAAGATTTGACTGCTGATTTGAATAGCCATGTTCTGCAATAAAGATATGGACCATCTGCAATGTGTATTGTGAGTGTAGATGTAATACCAATTTGGAGCCCAAACGGTTGCAGTGCCCAGCTACATGCTAATGAGAATTCACTATGGATTAACATAGCAGAACAGGCGTTGGAATTCTGACAAAAGAATTAAAATGTAATTTCTTAGATTTCTGTCTTGTAACGTGCCTGGTCTTTTGCCTTTGTTGTGTACATGCAGTCCTATACTGTCAAAAAGAGGGAGCACACAGTAGGTCAGTGTAGTTGTGAATCACGGTTAGTGCCCCAAGAGTGTTTTATTAGCATTCAGTCACAGAGCAAAAGTTAATTCATCTTCTTAATTGTATTGATATAATAAAATTACTGTGGTTTGTTTTTGGGGTAAACGCTCATTTTTTATGTCGTATCTTAATCACCATCATAGATGGCAACACAGCAATCACTTCGCCATGGACACATCCATCTTCCTTCCCGTCTATGCAAACTCTACTAAATATTGTAAAATTAAATATCTTTAGAACATTTGCTTCTCATATCTCTTTTGTACACCCTGGATTAGTTGTTACATTGGGGCAGAGGAGGGGAAAATAAAAACAACATAGATGTGTGAGGGAGGATGGTGAAACTGGAAAGAAAGTCTCTATCCACCAGAGGTCCCTGCAAAATCCATATTTTACATTACCCATTAACATGACCCTTCCCCAACAAATAGCATCCAGTCCTCGGAGAGACTGATTTAGATTTTTTTTAATAAGTCCTGCGTCCTTGTTTGTGATCCTTTCTTTCTCCCAGCAAACTCTGTTTTCTGCTATTCTCATAAGCTTTTTCATACTTTATAACTCACCAGACCAATCCCTACTATATGCAACGGGTCCCTCTGAACTACCAAAACCTCTGCAGATCTCATTTAGGTCTGGTATATCATCTGTCCAGTCAATAGACAGCACTTCCTCATTGCAAACTTCTTCTCGGTGTGTCTTGCGAAAAGAATTGTGTCCTGTCGTGGTTCTGTGACTCAACCATCTGAATCTCTGTCTTAAACCTTTTTCCTATGGAATGATTCCCAAGTTGTGGTGCAACTGGGTGTGCCTCTCCTCTGAAGAAGAATGCTTGGGGCTACCATGAGTTGGATGCTTGGGGCTACGATATGGCCTCCTCCTCATTGTAGTTTTTTGGACTTATTAGTGTATGCATTATGACAGTCACTTTTCTTTGTCCTCGGCAGGGTAGCTGCTCGCACTGAGTAACTGCACTCCAGGTCCTTGACCACTGTCACGGGGGAGTTCTTAAGCCCACCAGCCAGTGTTGGAGTTACTGTCTGAGATTTTGCAAATCTTGAATTCTATCCCGAAGCCAATCTTCCCCATGTTTTTTGTTTGTTAGATTTCCATACTTCCATGGTAATTTTCTCGTGAATGCCCCGGATGAGGGGCATGTGAGATGTGGTTTGATTGAACCGACCCCCAGACTGGCCACTGCTGCATTTCTTCGAGCCGGGGAAGCAGAATCTAGCTACCCGTGTGTGTCTTGCAATGCTCGCAGATTATCAGTGGCTCCTCTCCACAGGTCACCATGATTGGTTTGTTCATACCTACAAGCTTACCGTCTGAAAATGCTCAGTCAGATGTCTGCATAGAAACTCCACGGCAGTGCAGTACTGCATGCATCAACTATTCTAGTCTTGCTGAATCCGAAGTAATCCACGGTATTGTCTTTAAACACGCCTGCCTGCCTTGCTTGTCCTATTTGACTCTCCTCAATCAGTTGCAGCCTGCTGGCAATAGTGCGAATGTATGGCTATGAATTGTGGTAGCGCTGCGTGCTCTGGAGGTATATAAAAGCCATGTATATGTTGCTCTTGAACTAGTTTTAGTCCCCGTCTCCATGGTTACTGCTCCATGTGGGAAAGGGCAGTGTTACAGCGCGCACACTCAGCAGCCGGCATCATTGCTGCACGTCTCGTGACATGATCAGCGCCGTTTGTTCTACAGCGTGAAAGCATCGCTTGAACCATTGTTGTGCTGTAATTCAAGGGTGTTTACAGTGCGTGCTACATCTGTCCTTTTGTGGTCCTGTCTCGTGGTGGCATCACAGAAGCTCTCATTTGCAATCTGTTTGCCGTTTCACTTTTCCTTCCTTTTCCATTTACCTCACCGTAAATTGGTGTACATAAATGTTGCGAGTTCGAAGCTTGTGTGGCCTAATGCAAGCAATACAAGCTTCTCCTCGCGGTCTGCTTTACAAGTCAGAGTTGTGTGAATAAACCTAATTTCTATTTATACAGTCCACCAGGCTTGTTTATTGGCTGTAGTCTTACTGCACCATCCGAGCTCCATACCTCGGAAAGTGGGACTGCTCAGTAATTACTGTAATACTTGGAATATCGAGTCCTGTTTGCATTAAATCGGGAATCCTACTGGAGTCCTAGTTGGGGCCTAAGTGGCACGTGTAAGAATGACCGCATAGGCTCTTGAGCCTGAAATACTTTTGTGAACAGCGTAGTAAATACTGGGCCTGATTTAGAGTTGAGTAATGATGAAAAGCATCTGATTTGTGGAGGAAGTGCTGGGGCTCGGTCATCTCTTGGCACTGAACTTTGTATCGGGCCCTTAAAGAGAGTGCTTCTCTATGGTATAATAACATCCTTGAAAGCCTCCCTTAGAGCTGTGGTGAATTGTCCCTCTGCATAGGAGGCTTTAGATCGGGACTAAACTAAAATACTACCATGGGCCTCTCCTAAAACTGTCCAAATCTATATATTATTTGCGATTCCAATCGAATGTCTGATGTGTGTATTTGATGTACTTTCTTCCACATAAGTATATCGTATAAAAACCCTAAAATCCCTCACCTCCCTTTATCACTTCCTGCCCCATAACTCTTAACCTCCCGTAACTTCCGTTAACTCGGTCCCCCCTACCCACCCTTAACCCCTACTTATTCCTTAACTATCAAATCTCCCCTTTTTTAAATGACAATTAATTATGACATTTCAGAAATATATATACCTACCTATGTGGTACAGTAAGTGGGGTAAAGTACCAACCAAGACAAGCCCTGTGTTGTACTTACCTGCGCTGTAATGTCCTGCTGGGTAAAGGCTGCAGGTTGAAACACTGTATACCAATAAGAGCCTTTGGGCCATATGTATCAAGCAAAATTGTGATCGCAATTGCCGAATTTCGGCATTTTGCAATTGCATTTAAGGAATCGCAAATTTTGCGATTCCTTAAATGCAATGTAAGAAGCACCAAAAAAGTGCAATTTGGCCTTAAGAAATTGCAAATTACCACCAACTTCAAGTTGGTGATAATTTGCGATTTCTGTGAAAAATGCACTTTTTTGCATTTTTCAAAGTGCAATGTGAAGAAGGGCATGTATGTGCACACATGTTTTTTTCAGGGGTTCAACAGGGTGTCCTTTTAACACCCTTGCACCCTTGAAATTGCATTCTCAATTTGCGATTCGCTAATTGCTAATCGCAAATTGAGAATGTCTTCCCATTCATTCCTATGGGCCTCTAAGCCCATAAGAATGAATAGGGAGGTATTCCTTAATTGCGAATCGCAGTTCCGCGGCCAGGGCGACTGACGCTGGAATCTGGGGATCACGGTTCGATCCCCGGCGCCGGTGGCAGGTTAGCCCAGCACCATGTGACTCTGGGCAATAGCTTGCTTAATCTTCCCGACGGCCCCCAGCGCCTAGAGACCCCTGCAGGTGATTGTGCGCTTTACAAATGTGGATTTATTTATTATTTATTTATTAATTTGAGATTCGCAATTAAGGAATATGTAGGATTCGCAAAATGTATTGCAAATCCTACATACATACCATTTTACGATTCTCAAATAGCAATTCGGAAAAAAATCGCTATTTGAGAATCGCAAAATGACTTTTTGATACATATGGCCCTTAGTCTCAGTTTTTATCCTTAGTGTCAGACACCTCGTAATGTCCTTTGTGAATCTTATTTCCGTTTCTGTTGCATTTCTTTGCTGCCCCCTTAAATATGTTGCATTTTTAACCGGTTCCTTGTCAGTAATCCATTTGCAAGCTGGGTTATTTCCAGTGAGTTCTTCTCACACGTCCCAAACACTCCCAAGCTTGGACAAGCTGCTTGAGTCTGTCCTACTCTAACTCTGCTCTCAAAATAGTATGATGCCCAACTTCATGATTGTATGCTTGGGGCAATAGCAGGGGACATAGACTGACCATAGAGTATGTTGCAGTAGGACTTGTTAGACTGTGGAACAATGACTGTTAAACAGCAGATTAGAAACATAACATATGGCCTGAGGTACCAAGGCATTTTGTGGCTGCAGATCCAGTGATTCACGAAATCACAGTGTTGCAACAACAAAATAAAGAATCACAATTAGGAAGGGTTTACCCCAGTGGCGTGACAATAGCTCCCGCAGCCCTGAGGTGCGAGGGGGGCCCTCGAGCTCTATGGGCCCCCTCCAGCACTATGCACGGGCGGGGTGGCTGCAAGCCTTAAAGCTCCTGACTGGGTCCGCAGCGTGGGTGGCCCCTCTATAAACCTTGCAGGCCCCCCCCTCAAGTTCGTTACCCCACTGATTTACCCTCCTAATTACAAGTCTATATGTTAAGTACTAACTGTTTGCAAATGTAATTGCACTTCCAAACCATTAAATAGTTACTGACTCCACAAAATAAATGATAACTGATTAGCAGAAGGGAGGCTGTCCCTGTTCAAAAGCATCACAATGTCCTGTTGGGGAATCCTGTTGGGTCACCCCGGGAGGAGCAGAGCAGAGTGGACCACTGTCTGCTCCCCCTATGTCTTCCCAAACTGTGTTTTTTTTAAGCTGCCTTTTTTTAAGATACCTTAAACAAGCATGGGCATTTCAAATCATGGTTTCTTTAACAAGCATGGACACCTTTAAACTGCTGAGGCCTTTTCACTGCAGTGCTGAGCCCCTTTTTGGCTATTTGAGGTACTTCGCACTAGGGGCTCCATAACCTTTTTCCACATAAGCTATCTACTCCAAATGTATATCTTTTTTTCCAGCGTCCTGGGGATTCTTCAGGTATCCAGCATTTGAGGGGATGGTTGGGGGGGGGGGGGGGTGCCATACAAATTGCCATAATATAGCCACATTTTAATTTTTGGGGAAAATAGGGAACAAGGGCTCTGCAAAAAAGTGACTGTTTTTTCCCTAAAATGGCATCAGCAAATGGTTTGCTGTGCTAAAGTCACCATCTTCCCATCTTTCCCATGCAGTCCTGAATTTAAAAAAAACAATGTTTTCTTATTTTTGTACTCTCATCCTACATCCAGTTTGTGATGGAAACCAGTATGACACCCATGGGTTATCCCAGAAAGCTATAACACAGTATACAAAATTCTGAATTCAGCAATGGGGTCATTTGTGTACATTACTCAGTGTACTCCCCCTCCCCACCCCAAATTCCCCAAAAACAAACTAACTTCTCTCTCACGGTGGTCGATTTACAAAAGCAGTATACCATTTCGTCCGTTAGAACCTTCTGGTTGCAGGGATAAATGGAGTTTGTAAGTTATCCATGAACCCGAGGTACCCCAAGCCAACAACTGAGCAGAACCTTACAATGTTTTTTCATTCTGTACCGAGTATAGATCAATTCATTTGATAAAATATAAAGAGTGAAAAAAGGGTATCAAGGATACCTACGTTTTTTTAAATGGGCACCATATATGAATGTTAGGACCTGTGGTTATTTTTTCATCACTTAATTTGTCATTACCCATGCTAATGTATGACTCTGAAAGCATTTTTCAAAACGTCTCTTTTCTTGCACACTGACTTACATTTCAAAGGCACAAATACATAGAAATCCAATTCGTAATAGCAATTTCTAGTATTCTGTGTTCCCACATGTCTCCTGATAAAAATGTCCACTGCCTTATGTGGGAGGGCCTAGTACCTGTGACAGGACTGGGCCTATCAAACCTACATATTTTTTAAAACTAGACACCTAGGGGAGCGTAGGGTCGGGAGACTTGCATAGCCCTCACCAGGTTTTCTTATCCAGAAGCCTTCGCAATCCTCAAACTTTGACTAAAAGCACACATTTGCCTCACATTTATGTGAGGAAAACATCTGTAATATGTGAGGACCCACACATTTCCTATCACCTAGAATTTCCTTAAGTCTCCTGATAAAAATGGCACCTCACTTGTGTGGGTAGGCCTAGTGCCCCAAGCCCCAAAATGCAACATTGACACATCACATATTTCTAGTGAAATCTAAACAATGTTTTGCAATGTGGGTAGCTATGGAGTTTGGAAACCTAACAAACAAGCATATTTTTTAAAACTAGACACCTAGTGGAATCCACGGTGGAGTGACTTGCTGTTCTTACCCAGAAGCCTTTTTAATCCTCAAACTTTGACTAAAAACACACATTTCCCTCACATTTCTGTGACAGGACGTTCTGGAATCTGTGGAAAGCCACAAATGTCCTACTATCCTTGGTTTCCACACTTCTCCCGATAAGAACAGTACCCCAGCAGTGTGGGTGGGCCAAGAGACCAGGACACAAAAGGCCATAAAGGGCTATTTGGAGTGATCAGCGATAGGGGTAGGTAGAGTATTTGGGGACATGCTTGGTCGCCACCATGGAAATCTTCCAACCACAGATATTTTTGAAAAGTACACATCCAGGCAATTCCAGGGCTGGGTGACTTGTGTGGATGCCACAAGGTTTTCTTACACCTAATGCGCTGCAAACCTAAAGTTTTGCCTAAAACCACACATTTTCCTTACACGTCTGTGATGGAAACCATGGGTGGTAGGACTTTTATAACCCATACGTGTAGCGTTGAGTGGAGAGTTCTCTATAATGTGATGTGCATTTGGAAAGCCCACTATCACCCAGTAGGGTATTCTGCCGCTGACAAAGGAGCAGTCGGGACTGATCCGTGGACTGACCTGACCTAGTTGAAGAACCAAGTCTTCAGCTTAGTTCGGAAAGCAACAGTTTTAGAGATGGCACAGACATATAGAGGCAGGTTACTCCAGCCTTTCAAAGCAAGGTAGGAGAAGTCACTAATTAGTGTAATGAGGGAGTAATTGAGTATCGGGGTGGGTGCGGTGCTATTGGGGTTGAGTCCCTTGGGTAAGATAAAGTGATGACATGTGTAGCTCTACTACCTTGAGCATCTGCCTTCTATCTATGCAGTACCCATGTAAAAGCACACTTAGCCTACCGTTTTCCTACCTGTTCATGTTTTTGTCTCCTCCAAAGTCTTAACGAATCCTGTATACTTGCCAGGTGAACCTTTACTAATGCCTTCTGTTGCTAGTTCCCTAAAGCTAACGAAAACGTGTCTTTCATGCACCTTTAGCTGCGCTAAATCCAACTCCTTCATGTTTGTGATGTAAGTTGGGGATGTCCAAGAATGCCTTTGAGGCCCACATTCTTCGAACTGACTGAGCATATCTATCTTTGAAACTAAGGCAAACATGCTGGACAAAACTGTCTAAGTTCCCTAAAGAGAACTTCAAAAACTACTAAGAACTTTGTTTAGCCATACAGGGATGTTCTGTGACAACGTGGCATGGGTTCCGTCCACCGTTGTGTGTAGTGTAGTGACTGTAATGTAGTTATCATAAGGCGAACAGAGCAGCTACCATGTTGTGACGGCGGATAAAGGTGTCTAACAGGCCATAAGCAAGTCCATGATTTCCTCAAGTAAATTATACAATTTGTGATGCTGCTTTTCTAGTGAAGTAGTGGCCAATGAAATGTATGTCTACATGTACAGCCATTCAGAAGAATATATTAAGGCAGCTCCTCCTGAGTCCATTTCCCAATGATTCCGTTTTGTATGGTACAACATAAAGCAAGTTAGAAAACATAGGGCTGGCTGAGATGGGTGCTGGGGACAGCAACGACCCCCCTGCCTCTTTACTTGCTTACAGCAGGCTCTGCAATGTAGACATGGCCGAGTCTTTCTAGGTGTTGCAGGAATGTGGTTGGCAAAGTGCTGATCCTTCAGCCTTGTCACAGCCTCCACAGCAGATGAAGTGGAGGCAGCTCCTTCTGTAGAAGTAAGACTTTCATTGATGATCAACTTTAAGTCAAGGCTTTCCGTGGTGGTCTGACTATTAACATCTTAAGCATTGCATGTTGCCATCTAGATCAAGTGGGTAAACCGCTTCTTAAACCAAGTGCAAGTTTTACAACTCTTTGTATGGCTGAAGAACCTGGTCATTTGTATCCACTCCGATCATTACTTCTTGTAATCAAGTACACAGGTGGGCTTGTGAACTTCAGCCAGCTGACCCTAAACCATGACAGGGGTTGCGCTTTTATCTAGGATTGCAGTGGGCACGTACACATCCCACCTTTCGGAGAATTTGATTGCAAGCAGTGCGTTGGAACGCAATGCATTGCCATGGGATTTTTTGAGTTTCTCACAAACAATCGTATGGGAATCCTTCGCGATGATATCAAACTGTACCGCAATCTGTAGTGCCAGTTTTTTTACAGTTCACTGAGTGGCGCAATCCTGTATAGAAGTTGTCCACATAAAGGTTATAACCTTTACGGAGGTGTGCTTGGAAAAGCTTCTATACAAGCTTTGCTGTGAATCCTAGCGTGGAAGGGCAGCCTACAGGACTTAGAGCGGACTCCTTCCCTGTATACACTCGCACTCTATATACATAGCCAGTAGATCTCTCACACAGTTTGTACGACTTGATGACCTAAAGAGCTTTTTTGCTTGGTATGTACTGCCTGAACAGCAGCCGCCCTTTGTACAAGATCAATGACTCATCAATGGCTATATTCTTTCGAGGAGTATAAATCTCTGGAAAGCTGGCAGTCAAATGTTCAACAAGAGGCTGTATTTTGAACAACTTGGATAGTCCTGTGGCAATGCAGCGGAATCATCATTGAAATGCAGCATATGCTGCAGTAGCAAAAAACTGTCTCTGCTCATATGCGGTGCAAATATGAGTATTACCATACCACGCACATAGGTCAGTACAAGACTATAAGCTTGGTTTGTGCACTGTCCTTATTTTGAGCGTAAGGCACAAAAAGGTTTTCAACTGCTCAAGTGAAGTGAGAGTCCACCGGTGTGCCCTAAAATGAGGCAAAGAGTGCCACCTTTGGAAATTGTTCTACAGGCACATTTTTATTTGTTTTCCTCAATAAAGTCAACATCCAAAAAGAGATGCAAGTAGTCAATCGGAAAACCGTTCCTGTATCGACTTTACATCCAGCATCTGCAGTGAACAGGGGAATTTGGGGCCGCACTAAATTGGTGAGCTGCCCAGACATCACTCTGTCTGTGTTTGCTGGTGCACATACCTGCTCTCTGGATTGGTCTACCCTCTTACAGTCGCTCCATTGCACAGACTGTGTACTTGAGAAGAGACATCAAGACTGCCATGACCACGTTCTTCAGAATCGGTTAAAAGGCAAGTCATCGGATGGAACCCCACTAACTGAAAAATAATTTCTAGATTCTGTCCTTTCCCCTGGAACCCTCCACCCAGCAGGACCACAACTCTCAGCAGCCTCTGCTACTGGGAGTAGGATTACGGACATTTTTTACACACCAGCCCTCATTACAGTGCGTCCCCTCCCGCATCGCAGGACTCCTCTGGAACCCGCCACCCCGCAGGACCCCAACTCCCAGCAGCCTTTGCTACCAGGAGTAGGATTACTGACGTTTTCCCGCCAGCCCTCATTACAGGGCGCTTCCTCTTGCTTCTTAGGACTCCTATGGAACCCTTCAGGACTACAACTCCCAGCAGCCTCTGATATCAGGAGTAGTATTACTGATATTTTTTCCGCTGCTGCCAGCCCTCATTACAGGGTGCCTCTTTTCGCATCACGGAACTCCTTTGGAACCCTTCACCTGCAAGACCACAACTCCCAGCAGGCTCTGCTACTGGGGGTAAGATTACTGGCGTTATCCAGCCGCCGCCAGTCCTTATTACAGGGTGCCTCTTCCCACATCGCGGGACTCCTCTGGAACCTTCCACCCCTCAGGACCACAACTCCCAGCAGCCTCCGCTACTGGAAGTAGGATTACTTACCTTTTCCCACCTCCAGCCTTCATTACAGGGAGCCTCCTCTTGCTTTGTGGATTGAGCACAGGCAAAGCCAGGACCAAGCCTGTCCGCGCTTGTCAAAGCCTAGAAAAGGCTGGGCCTCCCCTCTTTCACCTGAACCCTTCTTCAGGTAGGGTGCCTGCCCCATCCCTGCCCTTGCGCTGCCTGCCGCCCCTGCGCTGCCTGCTCTCCCTATCTCTGTACTGCCTGCTGTCCCTATCTCTGAACTGCCTGCTGGACCTGGCTCTGAACTGCCTGCTGGACCTGGCTCTGCACTGCCTGCTGTCCCTGCGCTGCCTGCTGTCCCAGCCCCTGCGCTGCCTGCTGGCCCTGTCCCTGCACTGGCAGCTGTCTCTGCGCTGCCTGCTGGCCCTGCGCTGCCTGCTGGCCCTGTCCCTGCACTGCCTGATGGCCCTACGCCGATTGATGGCCCCGCCCCTGCATTCCCTGCTTTTCCTGCCCCAGCGCTGCCTGCTGTCCATGCCCCTGTGCTGCTTGCTGTCCCTTCTCCTGTGCTGCTTGCTGTCCCTTCTCCTGTGCTGCCTGCTGTCCCTGCTCCAGTGCTGCCTGTTGTCCCTGCCTCTGTGCTGCCTGCTGTCCCTGCCTCTGTGCTGCCTGCTGTCCCTGCCCCTGCGCTGTCTACCGTGCCTATCCCTGCGCTGCCTCCAGATCATTCCTCAGCACCTTGGTCCACTAGGACCACAAATGGAGATCGCCGCGCGGCCACGCAGCAGGCGCACTGCCAATGCACTACCGGTTGGACAACATCCAGTGCCAGGACCACCAGCTCTCATGCCACTCGATGGTACACCGCCAAGAAACTCCTGGACCCTGGAAGAACAGTTGCGTCTCCTCTCTACAATCCACCAAAGTATCATTCCCCTGCAGACACTGCCATTTCTCGTGCGACAAAACCTACGAAAGATCCTGCACCACTCCTGCCACAAGACCAAGAACACCCCAGAACCTCTCCAGTGTATCCTGCTCAACACCCGCTCACTTTGAAAACATGCCACAGAATTGTGGGACACCATCACCACCCTCTCTACGGACGTCACCTTCATCACCGAAACGAGGCTCAACCCCTCCTCGAACTCCGACATCATCATCACGACTCCAGAAGGTTACAAGATGATACAGCGCCAACACACAAGGCGGGGGATTCGCTATCATCTTCAAGGAAACCATCAGATGCGCTATCCCCATCGATGACCCCATACCGCTCATGGAACACCTCAACTTCCTACTGAAAATACGCCCATAATAGGCACCCTTGCCTACAGACCCCAGGGACCTTAGCAACATCATCCCCAACCTCATCTCCCCGTAGCAATCGACTCTCACCACTACGTCCTACTCAGCGACCTCAACTACCACATCGACGACGCCAACTCCATTGCCCTTCTGGAGAGTCTGAAAAACATCAGCCTTACACAGCCCACGTACAAAGCCGGACACACCTTTGACCCTAGAGTGACAGAATCAATTTCAGCCACACCACATAACTCACCTGGACTGACCACACCATCATAAAAATTCACCCTCACCGACACCCAGCACTCCATCACCAGGGGTCATATCACCTCCCAATGACACTGTAGCAAGGGGCAAGTCCTGCAAAGGGTTTTGGAGTATTCAGAAAATGATGGCGCTCATCAAGTAGCGGTTGGGTGTAGAGAAAATGAACAATAAAGAGCAGTGCTGCTAGAACAAGGGAAACTCAAAACCCCTGTAGAGGAGCGGGTTGAGAACCCCCTCCCACAAAAACTTTTACAAACAAGGACTAGAGCACACGCAAGGAGTTCTTTATGGAGTAATCATAGGTGTTGCAAGAAGTAAGATTGTTCACAAGAGTTGGTTTTTCATTTTGCTTTATAGATGAACGTGGTTCTCCTTGCAGAGGAGATCCAAAGAACATAACACCAGCCGACACGTGTTTCGTCACAAACGGGTGGTAACCCGTGACTCCTCGGGGCTGAAAACTTGTTTTATGGGGCGATATCGGGGGACCGGTGATATTTCCAACCCGGTCCTAGTCGGGTGAGTATGTCGATGTCAGAAAAAGGCCAAGCTGTGTATACAAATTCCAATTAAAGCTACCAAAGACAGGCCAGTATTGCCGTCAATGTATGAGTGTCCATGTGGCATGAGCTGCAGCCAGCGTGGATCGATGCAGAGTCGTCGAACTGTTTACCGGATGCGTAAACAGTTCGACGACTCTGCATCGATCCACACTGGCTTGAGCACCATAGTGTTAGAATCAAAACACAAACATACCTGTCAAGAGTGAGCGCCATTTCCACACTGTGCCTCATCACCTGTGATATAGATAAATAATTGAATCATTTAATTGAATAACTTGTGTACCAGCATGGACTTCTAAAATAGTTACAACTGTATTCCTGAACAGTATAGATATATACTGATTATTTTTAATCATTTATTGTGTGGAAATACACTATAACCTCAACAACAAACTTAGTTGAATCATTTAATTGAATAATGTGTGTAGAAAAAGTATTTTAATATAGCCTTATAGCCCGCCGTAGAGGGTTATACCGGTTATGGATGGCAGGCTGGCTATCAGCGCTTGGATGTCCAGACATTGCCTCAAACTGAATTCTTCCCAGACTGAAGTTATTGTCTTTGGAAATCTACCCCCTGTCTGGTCCTCCCGATGGTGAACAGATAAACTGGGACTGCCTCTTGACCCATTAACTAAGGCCAAAAATCTGTGTGTCGTCTTAGACGACAAGCTGTCCTACAAATGTTAAGTAAACTCTGTGGTCTCCTCTTGCTTTTATACTGTTAGAATGGTGAAGAAACTGTTCCCTTTCATCCTGGTTGAAGCTAGGAGAATGATTATATTCGCCTTGGTAATGTCCAAAGTGGATTATTGCAAGTTTACTGATCAATGCTCAGGAAGCGGTTTTAAATAAGCTACAGCTGGTACAGAATGCTGACGCTAGGATACTTTCTGGCACAACTAAATGTAATTCTGTTTCTAAGGTCATCAGACAACTACATTGGTTGCCAATTAAAAGTAGAATAAAATTCGAGGTGTTGTGTGTTGCCTATAAAATGATCCACAACATAGGACCAGAGTTTCTGAAGAACTCACTGAAGATGTATTCACCCAGCAGACCCCTGCTCTCTTCTGGCACTAACCTGCTTGCAGTCCCCATAACATATAGAACTAACAGGGGTGACAGAAGCTTTGTGGTTGCCATTGCTTAGTTATGGAACTCTCTTCCTCTTCAGATTAGAGCCCTTCCTACCTATTGGGGTTCAGGAAACAATTAAAAACCAGGCTTTTTAATAAGTAGGCTTTTTTTAACAAGTATGCTTTTGTCTTGTCCCAGGAGCAGTCAGCGCAGAGACACCAGTTGGTATTTGTGCACTTTATAAGTTGTTATAACATAACATAACATAAGAATGGACCATTCATGAGAAGAAAGTTAAAAGTCCAGCTTCTATCATCTCACTTAACCTAATGTTCGTATGTAGCTAGAGCCATGTGTGACTTGTTGAATGCTAGGCGGTTGGGTGATTAGTCACGGGTGCAGAATGCAAGGGGAATAAAAGAAGAGTAAATGTATGTAAGATCTCCATGTTCTTGTGGCAAAATTCTCAGCTTAGTCTGATAACATTTTCATCTTCTAGGCAACTAGTCTTGTTTGGCTGTGTATAAAATATACTGAAGCTACACTGGATCCGTTAAAATATTATGATTTAGGTCAGCTGGAATCTGATTCCTAAACCTCTCTGATGGAAGGCCTTTTTACCAAAGAGAGTGACTATCTTGGTAATTTATCTGAAGACTGTTCATTTAGTAGATAGATCATTTATGGGGTTTCCTGGTCTGGGTCATTTTCATTAATCTCCTTTTTCTGATGTTTTTCTAAAAACCGGGAGCATAAGAAAAAAATATGCGTTAGATTTTCAGGTGCTTTTAATTCATGTCCATCAGGAAGTCTCATTTTTAATGGCTATAGGCCAAGTTGGTTTGCTCCAGCCAAGGCAAATATTCCCACATTCTCAGAGCTTCTCCTCCTCATCAGGTGGACTGTGTGAAAGCTTGGATCTCAAAATTCCCCATCCACTGGATTTGTTTTACGTATATGTACTGTTCCCATACTTGAATTACCAATGCCTCTTGCATTTGTTCGGAGTTCATTTTGTGAGATAGCTACTTACAAGGTATCTATCTTGTATATATCGGCATTTGGTGGTAGCTTCAGCTCCTTTTTATGATACTTTTGTAAGGGAGTTGTGGGATGAATTGTACATTCGGTCCAGCATTTATCAATGCAGTGAGCTCTAATAGTGTAGATTAATTTAAAAAAAAAATATTTCATGCCCTTTTGGATTCCCACAGAGGAATAGAAACCGTCCTGTTTGAAAACTGCTGAGGGTGTCTTCTCATTCTAGAAGGTACTTTGTCATAATTTCCTTTGGACTACACGTCTTTGCTGAATTACATGCAGGGTTGGCCATAATTAGACTCCATGTTTAATGGAGTCTACTTTGACTAGATGTTTCAGGTCAGTGACCCAAAATGTCTGTTTCAAAATGACAAGCTAAACTAAAAATTTATTTTTAAACCAACATCAGCCTTTTCTGCTGCACAGTCCAGACAGGGCGTTCATGATTTGCAGTAGGAGAACGTGATTTCTTGATATTTGAAATGTTTTACTTTTTCAAAAAGATTACCCTCCAGAATAAAGTTCAGTTTTTGGATTTTAGTATTTGAGACCCCTAGCTAAGGCTTTGTACCTGTCATGGTTTAATTTGATTTATAGTTCCAGTACTTTTCTGTACTTGGGGGATTTGCTGCAGAGTATGTGGAATGTATAAAGGAGTTCAGAATCAGCAATGTATATGTAATTAGGCAACATGAGGTCTTGGATTTATTGGTATTCGTTTCTACCGCTAAAAGTTCTTCCTGAAGGTCATTGATCTAGATTTTAAAAAGAAATTGAGCCCTATGGCACCTCTGCATTACTCAAGCTCATGCCAGGAAGTTTAGTGTAAGTGTCCCTCTCGCCCCAACTCAAGGGTCTTGATACCTGTTACTGGATTAGATGTTCTTAATATTTTTTTCAGAGTTGTCCTTTTCCAATGAAGGCAAAGGCAGCCATGAACACATAATTTCATAAGATGTCAGAGAGTGTTTTCTGCTTCTTGTGGTGTATTTGAGATTTGAATGTTGATGAATGAAAGCCTGATCAGTGCTTAAGAGACCTGGTCTAAAACCCTGAAGAAACCTCGTCAAAATGTGGTCATCAATGACACATCAGATAAACCGGTATATATGGATTATCTATCTCACTGTTCTTATAGATAAAGACTTTTTAGCCTCTAGTCTGCGAACGTGCAAACAACGTAACAGAGGAGAAAGAAGCTCTTCGGTATGTTTAGCCACCAGCCTGAGACAGCTTTACAAGTCTTGTGGGGTAAGAGGTTCTGCATCGGTAGCTACACTTTTCAGTGGCATTGACAGCTAGTTCAACCTGGCTTTTCTTTCTTGTATTGTTCACCTGCCCTAGTCTTGTGACTTTTATCATGTATAACATTATTTGCCGTTTGAAATCATTGGAATACTGGGCTAGCTCTGCATATTTTCCTCATATTTCTCATTTGACATTTGTTGTGCCTTTTTTTCTTGTTTGTAAACATAAGAATTGATTTTATATATAAAATGTAAGTGTTGGTGTAACGTTCTCTGCTGACCAGCACGGTTTGATGTAGAGAGATATAGCTCATTTGCTAAGAACATTGTGAGTGTGCCTTAATTTCCAAGTTTCCTCAAGGTTTTGGGTAGAAGCTGATTTCTCCTTTTGCCCATTGAAATTTTTCAGCTCTTGTGCCTTTAATAAGAATTGCATTAATGTTTGAAGACAGGTATACTTTCCCTATGAGCAGGACTTTTATAGCAGTACAGATATGAGGTTCAGAAGGTTTCCCACAGCGTCCTTCGCGGGGGGAAGTAGGCAGGTTTTGGATGTAAGCACTCCAGCTGTACTCAGAGTATATTTCCAGTTTCATGCCACCTCCCCTTGGGAAGCAGTGCCTCCATTGCTGTCCTGTTTGCTCCCAGTTTGCTAATTTAATAGAAGATACACATGCCCAATGCAGCACCTGAAACTATTCCACTTGGATGGCTGGAGATAAACCATAGAACTGTTAGTTGGTTAGTCACATACATACAAATTGTGCCCTTAATCTACTGTGCATTCTTTCAGAAAATGGATGCATTGAAGCAATCTAGGTTTAACCTACAGCACAAATAGATAATCCATATTATGTAGATTATTAGTGCCCACTCTCGTTTAGATGGCAGGATTAATGTTTATTGTACCCCACTAGCAGGGTGGCTGGAGTAGCCTACAAAGTTTTTTCACCTGCAACAGCTTATATTTATCCATCGAGTAGACTGCTATTACATGACGGAATGATCAGGAGACACAGCAGGGATGCGTGCTTTAAGGATCTGCCATAGATGTTATGTCTAGTGTGTACTCATACCTTCTTAGGATTCTTTGATTAGCATAAAGGAGATAATGGATGGCAACATGATAATACTAAAGCAGTATTTCCCAAACTGTGGGCCACGAGCCCATGTTTGGTGAGTTGCAAAAGTCCAAGCAATAAACGAACATGGCTTTAAATTCTGTTTTCATCTTGTCACAGTTGCTGTGTTTCAAAGACAGAGGTCAGATGTATTCTGCTGTCTGTATTTTTAGGTCTCGGCTGGCGTTAGCAGCTCGCATGTGCTTCTCTCGCCATGCGAGGGCTTCTTGGAATCAATATGGTTCCAGAAGTCGTGTCTCTGCTCCACCGCAAATTTTCATTTGTGCGTGTCGTTTAGCATCATGGATTATGCAAAACACAAAGTAATGACTGTACCGGAGGCATTTTAATCCCTCCTGGTTGCCACCCTGTCCACTTTTGGCCCCGCCCACCGGGATTGGATCTTTTACTTGCAGTGTGAGACCGTGTCTCTTAATTAGCCGCTAAGCACTTTTTTCTGCTAATATCGCGTTTATCTTTAACAAGGGCTGAAGCGCCTTTCATTTCTCTGGCTCGGCTTGTTTTTCTTTGGCATTCAGCTCCAAGCGCAAGCGAAATGCTTTCACTTTTGCGCTTACTGAAGCTTCCCCACCCGTCCACTGGTGAAATACTCCTCCGGAAACCGTGCTTCATCATTTTTCACAGTGGTACACAAGGGGGTGGTGATGGATGGAGCATCTGAACCAATCAAACACTCACACCCAGTCAACAGATCTGGGTTTAATCCATCACCGTTCTTTAACCCACTCTGCCACCCCAGTTCAGACATGGCCAGATGCAAATCGGTCTGACCCTGTGCCTCATGGGAACAGTCCAGCCCGAACTGCCAAGCCATGCCTTCCCTGGACCGGAAACAAGCTTCCGAGGACCGGTTTCTGGCATTTGAGCCGTCTTCAGCCCGGCTTGCTTGAATCCAGTGGCAAAGTGAGCAAGGGACTCACGTCTGAGGGTACCCTGCCAACTTATGGCGAACAAAGTGGTACAAAAGGGGGTGTTGATGGACGGAGCTTCTGAACCAATCAAACACTCACACCCAGTCAACAGATCTGGGTTTAATCCATCACCGTTCTTTAGCCCACTCTGCCACCCCAGTTCAGACATGGCCATATGCAAATCAGTCTGACCCTGTGCCTCATGGGAACAGTCCAGCCCGAACTGCCAAGCCATGCCTTCCCTGGACCGGAAACAAGCTTCCGAGGACTGGTTTCTGGCATTTCAGCCATCTTCAGCCCGGCTTGCTTGAATCCAGTGGCAAAGTGAGCAAGGGGCTCACGTCTGAGCATACCCTGCCAACTTATGGCGAACAAAGTGGTACAAAAGGGGCATCTTTTTTCACGGCTCATGTGCGCATCCGTTCCAGCGTCCTTTTATACAATCCGTGCACAAGGACGATGCTGAGGTATCTGTTGGGTGAATCTCTCAGACCTCCTGCTGCACTTCCATAACCCAGCTGCCTTATGCAGCTGCCGGTCTGTGCATCCGATCCCTTTCCAACTTCCTGTCATACCACCCATGCACAAGGGCGATGCTGAGGGGTCTGTTAAACACTCTCTCCTGCAGCATTTCCATAATCCAGATTCCTTATGCAGCTGACAGTCTCTGCATCCTATATTCTTTGAGTGATGCTGTTCGTGCCTGCGTGACGTCAAGCTGTTGCTCCATGCACATGCTCAGACTTCTCACTAATAGTGTTGTAACCCAACCTTCTTATGCAGCTGCCGGTCTGTGCATCTTAGCATCCCCCTGTCAGGCCATGCACGCAGAACGGCGATGTCGAGCTGGCAGTTTGTGCCTGCTCTTTGACTTTGTGCAGTGCAGATCTGACTGCATTGCCTTATGCAGGTGCTGGTCAGTGAACCTTCCAGCTTCCTGTGACATCTTCTCCAGAGCCACCCCTTTACTTCCGGAGCTTCACAGTGCATGGCAAACGTGGTCACCTGGATGTCCAGCGCTCTTGGTTCTTATAAGAAATGTAATAAGCTCGCTTAGCAGCGGTCTATGCGGGGAGAGAACTCCGTGCAGATAATCACTCCGTGCTCAATGACTAAACATCAAGGCTGCCCGTCACTTGAGTGCCTCGACCCTCTGGGGCGTTTACTAAGACGTCATGAGATTCTTTTTCATGTTTGTACAATCAGATATACATTTAAAGTGGGGCTGTCTGTAGGTCTCTTTGTCCCTGTGTCCCCAGGATGTCCTCCATCCAATGCTGCAAATTGGCCTTAAATCAGTAGGAATCGCCCTGGACTGACTGCCCTTGATGTAAGACTCCTTCCTCCGAGGCAAACTGATCCTTATCGGGGAATTGTACCAGTCCTGTGGGAAGGAAGAGGCAGACAGGCGCCTTCCAGAAAGTCAAGGAAAGCAGGCAGTAGCCGGGATCTCTGCCCCTGGAGGCAGGCATGGGTGGGAACTCCTCAAGACAAACACAAGCATTGAAAATACAATAGGTCTCTCCTTGGATTAAGTTAAAGCCATTTGCTTTACTAATGGTATTGTATAGCAAAGCAAATGGCTGTAACCTAATGAAAGGCGAGACCTATTGCATCCTTAATGCTTGTTTAACACAGTACAGTGACTGATGTTTACAAACTCCTCAAGCTTTGCAGACAGAAAGAAAATTAAAGTGAATTATGTGACAATCTTCCTGGGGTCCAGGAATTGTGAAAGGAAAGGCTGGAGGATGTTGTTTTTCATAAGACACAACAAAATGTAAATACCTGTAAATGACATGTACACATTCAGCAATTAGGAAAGCAAAAAGGAAGCACTTTTTTTGTAATTCTGAAGTGTGATGCAATTAAAGAGTTTAATAGGATCAGAATAAATCAGGGTACTTTACTTGGTGATGCGTAATTAATAAATATTCATTGAAACCCGATTTCCACCCACTATCATTTGTGTGCAATATAGTTTTATCAGTAAAACTGTATAGTTGTGCAAATTTAGTGGCCATTTTAATCGAAAATGTGCTGTCTGTAAATGACAATGCGCTACCACATAATGCTTTAGTTGCATTAAAAAACGCCCGCCTCATGTCCATTAAAGCTAAGTGGGTCACAAAAGTTTTGTTTTTTTTTAAAGTGGGTAATTGTTCTAAAAAGTTTGCGAACCACTGCTCTACAGGATTAATTTTAGTATTATCATTCTTAACCAACATTTTACACACATCCTTCAGGTGTGTGTCTTCAGTGCTGTCTCAATGTCTTTTGAAATGCTTGTTCATGGTGCACTGATTAACATCCTTTCAGCCTACCAGCAGTGTTGAGGGTTTACACCCTAGAATGCCTGGGTGGTCATACCTAGTTTTTAGGTCTCGCCTAGGCAGCGCTTGCTCTGTCTCTTTGCGACATGCTGTATTCAGGTATGGACTTAAAGCGCTACCCATTTTCCGCCCATCTTTTTAATTGTCTTCTCTTATTGTCCTTTTTAAATGCTGGCTTTTGATTCGTGAACAGGCTTAGTAGTCCCTCCTTAGTACCGCCTTTGCTCCATTCGTAAACTCCCATGAGGACTGCCCCTTTTACATGTGTTGTTACCCAGTATGTTTCATTTACAGTCTGTTAGCACTATATCATTCTTGACCTCCTAGCTGCTGTTGCAGGAGGCACAATATGCTCTCCTGCATTGGCTTACACCTTGCACATGGAAGCAAGGCGCCCCTTTCTTTTCTTGGGCGCGGCTCGCCAAACTCTATATGCTTTTAGTAAGCAGCGCAGCACAGGCGGTGTGCTGCGCTGCTTACAAAAAGCTTACAATATTAAAAAATAGACTTTGGTGAACTGCGCCTTTCTTTTCACCTGCGCAGCTTGCCAAACTCTATGCAATAGGTCTCGCATTTGCTGGAGTTGGAGTTATTGGCATTATAAATGCCAATGCTTTTTACCTAGCCATGTTTTCCATGGGACCTCTGTTGGCTACATATGGTACTGCACCCTGCAACATGGCTAGGTACAGAATCATTGGCAATTATAATGACAATAACTCCAACAATTGCAAGAGCAATGCTCTGTTGTGTAGTTCCTACTAATCCATAGGATCTGTACATTGTTTGGACAGCATAAACTAGAGGCTTGGTGCCAAAACTGATCCGGACAGCCCCGCAGGAATGGTTTTTGGCAACCACTGAACATGACAACCCTGACCCCTCAGGGATCGTGGAAACAGTACAGAACCTTTTTATCAGTCACGCGCACTCACTTATCCTCAGAGGAATATAAAGAGAATACACAGTGGGATGTTTTCAATATATTTATTGAACTAATGTTATTCTTGTGTAGAATACATGTGCTGCAGATAAAAGTGATTAGAAAGCACCAAAAGTGTGAGTAGATATAGATCTTACATGGTGCTATAACAATGTATATATGCAGAAATATAAAACAAGGCAGTAATCGAAAGCACTCATACTATGCGAACCCTGATCTAAGTGTACCCAGAGTGTGTGTAGGTGTGGAGCCAGGAATCACCCAAGATACGATCCAACCCCATTACCTGGTGGGAGAGCATGAAGGACCCCGTCTTGGTCACAAACTGGACTCCCCTCACAAGATGTCAGACTGCTGCGTGCTCTGGTGTCAGCTGGAGTGCCTCTTCTGCTAATCTATTGGGAATGTCATCTTTTATTATAGAAAGCAGCCTTGCAGTGAGCGTATAGATTAGTGGTGTTATGGATATGTAGGTAGCCCTGTCGCCCCGTGGCTAAAGATAGAGATGACCTTTGTATATAGTGCGAAAAGAGACCTTGTACATGATGTTAAGGGCATTGTGATAATGTTGTGCGAAGCTAGATGTGTAAATAAGTTTAGTTTCAGGGAAACTGATCCAACATTGTCGCTCATACAAAGATGTGTAAAAGGTTACTGCTGAAAAATAGGGCAAGAAATTAGCTGCTTCGCTACATGAGCCTAATTTGGGACTACGGCCAGTCTTCCAGGTCTGATCCCTCCCTGCCCTCTTTCCTTCCCATACGCTGGTGTGCTGAGTGTTACAGTGGCTGCATCTTCACATCTACATATAGCCACTGGGAGATATGATGGCCTGGCTGGGCATCTTAGTTTAGTATTGCACCACCCCTCAATTATATCTTAGAATGTCATCAGTTCAAAATGTTTGTCACCCGATTATCTTATTTCTCATGTCTTCCCTTCCTTTGGACGCCTTGGTTCAATATTGGCTTTCTGTTCTCTCCCCCCCCCACCTCCCCCCCAACTCTTTTTATTGCTTTTACAACATGGTTAAAGTTCACATTTATCAAGCAAATTGTGTCATCCTTGGCACAACCAATCTTCTGCTCTCCCAAACACCCCCACCCCCCTGCACCACCCACCCCAGCAGAGGTACGCATACAGCAGATGACAGTCTCTAGATTGTCACGTATCAAAGGTTTGTGGAATAGGATAATCATGCACCCCAAACCTTAATGTGTTTCTGAGGGCAGCCTCTCTTTTTCTGTTCTTGGTAGCACCCCAATCCATTTGCCTTTTTTAGTTTTTTTAACTCTATGTTGAATCATTATCTCACTTTCAAATATCAAGTCTGTGCAATGTTCAAATTGTCTTTCTCTTAACTCTTGAAGAAAAGTCTGTTCTACTTTATTCAGACTTCTGGTCTTGTCAGAACCATAGTTTTTTTCTAGGACATTAGACATGCCATTCTGGTTTGCTTTCAGGCGCCTTGTATAGCATCTCTTGAATGTGTATTCCATTCTGGACCTAGAAAACTTAGTGACAGACGTTTTGCCATTACACTTTCCAATTTTATAGATGATTGGATGCTTTACCTTCAAGTTTGGCTCTGTCACCTAGGAGGTAAAGATGTGCTCTTCTTAATTCTAAAGACTCCAAATTGTTTGCAAAAGCCTTTTCAGCAGCAGTGCAGAGTCTGGATTGCGCAGCATTTTCATTCCAGCCTCTGCTCAACATTTGAGTTTTTGTAAAGGACTACTAAAACTCATCTTTATAACTTGCCATTGAAGTAACTGATTCTTGAATTTTACTTCTATGCAGATTATTAAATTTAATGTCATAGGTTTTTATCTTTTATTGCTTTAACCCCTTCGGTGCGTATGACTGCCCCCGGCTGTCATGCGTCACGGTGTGCGTGTGAGGAGGACGGCCGGGGGGTGTCTGGATCCCGCCCACTATTTAAATTGCCCGCACAGGGCGAAAATGTGAACAGCGCCGAAGGGGTTAAATTTATTTTTGTGGTTTTTAACACTTGTGTTTGAACTGTACCCCAGTAAACCTCCAGCCTACTGTTTTGCTACATTTTTACAATTAATATTTTACAGCAATTGGTTTCAGAGCTGCATCAAGATTCTCAATACTTATGCCAAGAAGTATGATGTGCTTTCTGTTGTTCTGATATCTTTCCTGACACTCACATAACCAAAGCATGCAAACACACCTCTGTGACACATGAGCAGAAGACATTACCCCATAGCCTTGAAGAGAAGTGAGGTTCGAAGCACATGAACCACCAAAAATAGTCACCTGGTAGTATTCACAAAGCTTTGAGGCACATATATATTTAGGCCAGATTGCTGAACTGGAGCAGACAAACGTAGTGCCTTACAAATATGTCGACCATTATTCCATCAATGGATTAAAACCTACTCTGTTAATTTTTAATGACTCACATTGGCAGTCCTTGAAAAATGTAAAGTAAACTTTTAAGAATATTGTAGACCGGTTCAGAGGTTCTTGCGATATGGATTTGTTTTACAAATTAAAATTTTTACAATTAAAGGAAGACTAGCATGATAAATGTCAGCTGTTCCAGGTAAAGAGATCAAGCTGCGAAATTATGACATTGTCACCTGGTCTTTTCACCTTGAGCTGCTGCGGGTTATCATACTGGTCTCCCACTAAAATAGAACTCCCTATTGAGGCACTATTGTAATCTAAAAGTTGCACTACACGTGTTGGCGTCAGTTGTGTGCATGTCTAATCATTTAAAAATACAACGTTTTTAACAATTGCTGCTGTATCTTCTTATCTCAATGAATTTCTTGTTAAAAAACAAGAAAACTCAAACTTCAGAGTGCAGTTCTGTTTTAAAAGCAGTTTGGGATGCCTTTGCTTCTCTTTTCATTATAATTTTTCTTAAGAGGATACTACAGCTCTCCAGGCAGTTTTAACGGGTCACTTTCTTGCCACTCATTTATTTTGCAGTGTGCTGTATCTCTCTTCCTCTGAACCAGGAGACCATTATGGAATGCTGTTGTTGATAGTGTCTCTTTGTTTAACCATTGCATGATGGCCAACACATTGGTTCTAAGTGTGGCAGCCATGCTGGAAATTTAAAAAATGATAGATCATGTTCAATACAACTGCAATTATCTTGCACATTTTGTTGAGTTTGTATGTTTGATTGCAGTTATGTCAGATGGTGAATGCAGAAATGAGTCAGTGGATGGATGAAAGGGTGCGTGAGCGCAAAGATGAGTGGCAGAGTGCATGTGTAACCACTTATCGTGTACCTGATCCCACCAGTTACACAAAAGGCAATTTCATTCATAAGCCCGCCCTAGTGGCAATGCTAATGCGTGTTCTTCTTAGAATACCTAGAAATCGCTGTTTCGTAAGTAGTTGCACTGCTAGTCTGGGTCTCCAATAAAAAATTCCCTAGACAGATTTTACAAGGTCATCTCAGATGACACGATCAGTTAACAGTATTGGTACCCATATACAGATCTGCTGAATCAATGCATCTCAGATGTGATATGCAGCAGTCCCCACTGTGTTGGTACTGAGATGCACATTTGTCAACGAATCTTAGATCTGACATGCTGGGAGCCCTTGCTCTTCATTTACAGAGGGCTTCCCTGCACAGAGCATGAAGGGGCCAGTGAGAAAGACCAGTCTGTAGGCAGTCAGGACGAAATCTTTCTCCTTCTCGGTCACTTTCTCGCTTTACCCCTCTCTCTTTCTTGCCCTCTGCTTCTCCTCATCCTCTGCCTCTCCATCTGTTCCTCTTCCAGCCCTCATGGACACCTCTCTCACACCCTGCCTTCTCTCTTTCATCCCCTATCTTGTTCTCATCTCGTGTTCTCGTATAGACTTTCACTCTCATTCACTGGAACACACACATTTCAGGAATGTCTATGTTTTTATGCTGCCTATCACTAAGTCAAATGTTAAATGCTAGTTAAGGCTCCAGGTTGTCCTTTTTTTAAATTGATTTATAAAGGTAAATACAGACCAAAAGCAATCTATGTTCTTTTCTGTGTTTATTTTCAAATGTGGAAAAATACAGAAAACAGATATTCTTCTAGACGATTCCCACTTCACTGGTTGCCAATTAAACAGCGTATTAGGTTCAATGAACTCTCTTTGGCCTATACATCACTGCAGGGCCTAGGTCCATCTCGGTTTAAGGATAAGCTTAGATGGTACATCCCAGGGAGGACCTTACGGTCAGGGTCAGCTAAGAACATTACAATCCCTTCCTTTAGAAGAACAGCCTGGGGTGGGAACGATTTTTTTGGACTACAACCCTTCTTTGATATAGCTCCCCCCCGGCACTCAAAACTGCTCCTTCGCTATCGATTTTCATAAAATCTTTGAAAACTTGGCTTTTAGTTCTATAGTAGGAGCTGTGTTTCTCCCTTGAAGTATCAAGGATCTTCACAAGGACACCAGAACATATAGCTTTATCAGTCTCTTTAGCGCCAAGACGCCCCTGGGCATCGGTTTGCGCTTTATACATTTCTTATTCATTCATTCACTGACTATCGTGTGTGCTAGGTCGCTAGCTGTGCAGACTGACAGGTAGGGGAGTAAAACAAAATTCTAGTGTAGCTTAAATAACTGCAGCAGTACATCTGGTTAAGCTGTTTTACATTGCAAATGATTTCAGGTGACTGTAATGTACTGTAAATGGCTAAAACACATTGGAACTTCAAGCATGATTAAACATTTGTTGCTTAAATAAACATGGAACTATACCCTTTGTAGCCTTGATTCTTACACGAAGCACACAATAAATATGGATAAATACAGATAAAAGTAGCAAAAAATAAATATGGGTCATTACAGACTGAAATGTCAAAATAAAACCATAAAACTGTGAGTCCTAATACTAATTTTACAAACGTGCAATGATGAAAACACATATTTGTTCCACAATTCGGTAAAACCTACCTACTCAGCCACTATACTTTTGATGTCATTGGAGAAAATCCTGTACACCACTGTAGACTTAAATCAATAAAGTGAAGACTTTGAAAGGAAACATTGCGAAATAACGTAGAAACTGCAAGACTTTTTGTCGATTCTTTTTTTTCCATGTAATTTATGAGTTTACTTTTATATTTGTAACCTTTTGTGTCATTGTTACTTGGAGTGTGCCAGCCACCTCCTAAGTTACTACCCTGAAGGGGAAACATATGCTTGCCCTCTTTGTAGAGCTGCAACGTGCATACATTCAATTTGGTGAGACACCAGTGAGGATGTATGTAGTCTCTTGCTTGAAGAAAATTATCTAGTTGTCACAGGAGATGGCCCAGAAAGCAGAGAAGGGAAAAATAGCCCATTTCGTTTAAGGAGAAGGATTTGATGTACTGTGACCACTTTCTGTTACAAATGCAAAAAGAACAATTGATAGACAGAATGCAGAACAGTGTCATACATTCACCCCACTACAGAGATCTGGGCCTCAATCCATCGTTTTTTGATGGATTTCCGTCGAGAAATTGTTCCTTTTGCATCACTTCCTGTTATATCACATCCTAGGATGGAAATCGATTTGAAGCCGTTGTGAACTGCTCATGCTATTTAGTCACCTTCCTATTTAGGACTCTGATAGTTTGATATATGTATCTGTCACACAATGTTTGTGCTATTTTCCTTCTTATGTATTTGTAAATCACATTGCACGTATTTGCTTTTTTAGTGTGATAATTCACCTTTTCTGGCGTTTTAGATCTTGCAGCTGTACTTGTCAATACCTAGTTATAGCGCATTTGGGGGCAGTTTTGATTGCTCTATGGCAGTGTTTGCCTGCGTAGGCGAATTTAATTATACAAATGTGATGGTGAAATGCGGCACTTGGTTGTCTGTAGGTTTTTGCGAAGATAGTGTAATTGCAGCTCAGGCCAAAAAGTCCTAAGTAAAACAGTGGAAGGGCGAATTATCATATATAATTCACAAATGGTGACACATGAAGTGCGGTCACAAGTAGTGATTTCATGTCTCTATAATAAATCTTACTTAAAAGGTCAAGGACCTCGTTTACAGAAACAGCTAATTTAATATAATCACAAAGAAATAGGAACATTCGTATTTTTCCACATAAGGTCTAACAGCTTGAAAATAACAGGAACTGACAATATGATTTAAAGACATGTGGAGATTGTAAATTATATTTGCAAACAAAATGTGCAATGTGTATTTTTTAAAACGCGAAACTTACTGCTATGGCACATTTGTTTCCTGATTGTTTTCTTTATCCACCTTCAAAGCTGAAAGTGCTTCGCATTTGTAGTTCGCTAAACAATAAAAGTGTCAAGTTGTCTGTTCCTCTGCAAATACATTAACATGTAACACCTACTGCGCCATTCCCAGAAAGAAAAGGGATGCTGCAAGTGGGGTGGAGGTCTACAAACATCCCTAGGTCAGATTACACGCTTAAAGAGTTTACAAATGAAAGCAGCTGCAGTGCCGGGGCACAAGGTCACCTCTCAGGTTCGAGCTAAGGGGCAGGAGTCCTCTTTCTAAAAATAGTAACGGTACTCCCGAAACCCAAGCCTATGCCCTGATGCAGCGCCTGCGCAGCACGCTCATTAGTTTATTCAACTCTTTTGGGCATTTTTTTAAAAGTGTTGCATACCTGTCAAAATTAGCCCACACGACCAATGATCGAAAAACTCTATCTTTTTTGTTTTTTCCCCAGCAGGAAACTCGTTTTATGGGACATAACATCAAATTGACAAAAGGCCCATAGGAAATTTGCTAATTTTTCCATCAAAGAAATGTGAAGCGTTTGTTTTGTTGCGCTGCTCGCAGGTGGGTCTCTTCTGTGTAAAGGCATTGGAGTTACTTTAGTTAGGTATGTATATTTAAACGCCTGCGCGATACATCCCAGGCATGCTATTTTGGAAAAGCGCTTGTTTTCACAACCGAGGTAGGTCACTTGCCCCAAGTCTCTCGGACGATTTTCGACTGTGCATTTATTCGTCAACCTTGTTTTTAAGACTCTCGTTTGCTGACAATATCGACAGTCCCGTTAAACACAGCAGGGCCGTGAACCTGGAAAGGACCACATTAACAACAATGGGGTGCAAACAAAACACTGCTAAAGAAAATCATTCTTGAAGATACAAAGCGCCACTAACGCTCCACTCGCACCGCGTATCTCGGCGCTTACCAAGTGTGTTCAATATTGCGAAAGCAATGCCACAATCTGTTCCTCGAGGGCGCGCGGCGATATTTAACGGCCGCCAGCGACTCCACCGAGCCCCGCCATTTCCAGGTCGTTGCACACATCAGATCTGTAAGGAGCTCTAGAAAGGCCTATAAAAGCCCGAGTCTCCTGTCACCACTCCGACCGCAGTTAAGACATGCTTTAAAGGGAAACACGCAGGCAAGGTCAGAGGTGGCCCACCGAGTCAAAATGTGGAAGGGGCTTCTTTTGTGGCGAGTGCATCAAACACCCACTAAGCAGAGCAACGGCCAAGATCTGCCGCCGCATTTATTTCTTTTATTGCACCAAGACGCTTGTATTTGCTGGCAGTGCATTTAATTTTGCGGGTTTTAGAGTGACCACAAGAGACGTGCCGACAGTCTTTTGACTTGGTGTGCTGCTAGAGCTTTTATTTTTACTCTATGAAGACAGGTCGGCTTTTATTAAATGGGTCTCCGTCCACCACCCATGGTCCAGAAGTTTAGCACTTGAGTGTTTTTGAGATTCCGCTAATCTCGTTACTTTGCTGCATACCCTGTACTTTAACCATATTTATCCAAAGAACATTCCAGTCCGGTATATCTTTGGAGGCTGGGCCGGCGCTAGGCATGGACAGCATAGGCGGCGGCCCATGGCCCCGAGCTCAGCCCATCAACAGGGGGCCTCGCAAAAGTGTTTCCCCACCACATCTTATGCCTCGCGCCTGTGGTGAGCACTAGGGCGGAGGAGCATTGCTCCACTGCTTTCTCGCAGTGCGAGAAGCAGAAACACAAAATGCTAAAACTACCATTTTATGTTTCTGCTACTCGTACTGCGAGAAAGCAGAAGTGTTTGGTTTGGGGCGGGCGGGTCTTGCTTTAGGGCAGGGGAGGATTGCCTTGCCCACTGCTAAGGGCCCTGACTGTTTGGTCGGCCATCCGGGGCCGACCAAACCAGTCATGCACACTCTGGCCTTTCTCCATGTAGGCACCATTGCACCCTACATGGAGAAGATGGCCTCCCCATAGGCGCCTGGCTGGTCAGCGTCCCAACCAATCACAATACTGCCATTGCAGCATTGTGATTGGCTTAGGGGAGGGAGGCTGCCTGCTTCCTGTTCCAGGAAAGAAGTAGAGCAGGTCAGGAGCAGAGATGGCGCGAGACCTGGGAAGGTAAGTTTGTTTAATTTTTAAATTACCCCCACCTCGTTTCTTTGGTATTTGTGCTATTACTTCTTCATCTGCCGCCTTTATGGGTCTGGCATTAGCCGTAACCTTTTGTTTTTAATAAAAATATATACACTATACAGGCTCACGTTCTTTCTGCCAGTAGCACCAAGCATGGTTCTAATACTTTCTCTTTTCCTTTATTATGTAAACTATTTCATGAACTGTGCAGAAGCGTGGTCCTGCGCACTTTAGCACACCCCCAGGCAGAGCAGTAAAAATGGATTTAGAGGTAGAAAAACCTTGCAAGCTGACTTTTGTTGTCTTTTATCACACTTAACAAACATCCTCAGTTTTTCCCCGCTAATTCTGCTGGGAAAAAACAATAACATTTGTATTTGAGGAAGAATGTAGCCACCAAAAAGTTTTTGGGGTGGAGAATTTCACGGGAGTCATAATTGAGCAAAAAAAAAAAAAATTGCAGATTCATATGAGAAAATTCGATGAATGTCACCCAATTGTACAAAAATAATTTAAATTCCAAATACGCCATTGATTAATATTTATTTTCTGTATGGCGCCCATAGTGTCACTTGAGATTGGGAAAGGGTCCTTTCCACTTGAATTTAGTTTGCCTAAGATTTATACTTAAGAATGTCAGAGGTGCATATCCATCTGTGAAAAACAGAACTATGAGAACTTTAACATAAAGTTAACATGGTGCCTCGTTAAGTCTGGTTGGTAGCGCAGTTGTCTGTTAACAATTGTTACAAGTTCTTTAAAACATAATTAGAGTGGGCTTAAGTTCCACCCAGTGGAGTATTTCTGTCTGACGTCAGGCTGTTGGCTGTTATGAGCATCGTTCGACCTTCTAAGATGTGCTAGCATTCGAATGCATGAGGGACTATTTTTGATCTGAAAAGTATACTTAATCATTGCATTGTTTCTCACATTCAGTTCTTTATTGCCTGTCTGCATTCTATAATAAAAGCGAATCTTTATATGCCTAGTTGTAAATATGCTAAATAGCATTTGTGCAGGCAATGCATGCAGAATCCATTTGTGCATGCTCTTGTTAAAATATGTTAGCTCATTGAAGCCATACTTTTTCGCCAATTCATGTTCTTTTATTTTTTTTACTTCAACCCCTCGATTTAGTAGGGGAATGCAGAGCTTCTAATCTAAATGGAACACAATGTTCATTCACACTTTGCACTTGAAGAAAACAATGGTCTGCAGCATACATAGATTCAGGCTTTTGTGTTTTACATATTTTTCAAACCGTTAAACATATTGCCAAATAAATAGACTCACTGTAATAGAACAAACGTGGTGATTTATATGTTGGCGCTATGTTTCCTCCGTCGCACCTGCTACAGACTATACATACTGCCAACATGAAAGCCCACCCGATTTAAGGCAGGAGGACCTGCATTTTGGCCACGGTGGAGACTACTCCGTGTTCCGCTGCAGCCAAACTTGGCTCGGAGAGTAAGGGCTGTTGGGGAAATGGCTACATGTCGTGATGCAAGTAATTTGTTACCGTTTCCTACTGCCAGGTAAAAAAAACCCTGATGGTAAGGAACTGTGAAATTGTAATAATTCTTTCCCTGCTATGGGAGAAGAAGACTCTCAGGCTGAGGGGAGGATTTTGTTCTTTCTTTACTAAAAGATAATCCCACTTCGACCCCATGTATCCTGACAAAAGGGGCTAGCATTGTACAAATGGCCTCCCCAGTTTCAAAGGATTTTAGAATTATTCATATACTGCAGGAGAAAAATCCAAAGCCAGGACTGTCACTGACGGCCCCACAGCAGGGTTTGCAAAAGCTACAGGTGTCTCCAATGCATAATCCAACACCAGTACAAGCGAAGATTTTCCAGGTGTTTAGTAGTCTGTTCTACTAGCGTTCCTCAGCATATATCTCCCAAATTGAGATAACCTGTTGTCTAACTTCATACCAGGAGACTTATTTGAATGGTAAACACCTACTTTCTCTCATCCTTCCTCTTTGCAAAAGGAAAGCTACCCTGCGGACATTTGCATCATACAGATTTCACGACATCTATTCCTTCTCAACTGAACAGCAAACCAGTTCATTGCACTATATTATATTCAGTGAAGGTCTGCATTCACACCCTGGTCGCTTCCAATAATGTACAATAATGTACATGACTGCCCAGTCACTCTGTATTAATTTTAAAACAGTTGACTGCCTAGTGCTCACATGTACCAGGTGGCAGGTGTCCTCATCCTGACCTGTTTCAGGATAATATTGTAATTGCATTTATATAGTGCTTACTACCCTTGACGAGGCGTCAAAGTGCTTATTCGGTGAGTAGCACGCTTCCAGAACCCAACAATGATTAGTGGTGAATTAGTATAGTGAAATGTGAAATTAATTTTAGTGGTGGACATGTTAGTCTGTTATTTGGATTGAAAAGGGTAGTAGAGGGATAGAAAAGGGGTTTGCAATTATATATCACTTGCTCACCCTGATGAGGTATTGAAGGGATTTTGGGCGAATAGCACGCTACTCTGGCACCCAAAAAGGATTAGTTGTGAATTAGTATAGGGAAATATGAAATGAATTTAAGAGGTGAACATGTTAGTCTGTTATTTGGATTGAAAAGAGATAGTTCATGGATAGAAGAGGGAAGGGTTTGCATTTATATAGTGCTTGCTACCCCTGATGAGGTGTTAAAGCGCTTTTAGGCAGGCAGCACGCTACTCCGGAACCAAAACAGGGTTAGTGGGGAATTGGTATGGGGAAATATGAAATTAATTTTAGCGGTGGAAATGTTAGTCTGTTATTTGGATTGAAAAAAAATAGTGGAGGGATAGAAGGGGTAAGGCTGAAAAGTTTTTTTTGGGGGGGTCTTCAAGGCAGTAGGAGGAGGTTTGGGATGAGTAAAGGGGAGGAGAGGGAGAAGGAAGAACCAGAGGGAAGGATTTAGAAAGGCTTGTTGGGAGATTTGAATAGTAAAAGAGGTATTTGATGATGCAAGGAGGGGTAGAGGAGGGAAGAGTATAGAAAGGGTTATTTTGGGAATCATAGTAGTGGAATGGGGTTTGGGATGAGTGAAAGAGTGGAGGTAGAGGATATATTGCGAGAGGTATAGGATGAGAAATAGGGTAGTGCATTGGAGAGTTTAGTAGAATGAGGTTTGAGATGAGTCAGAGTGGAGGTAGAGGATATATTGCAAAATATGTGTAAAGTGAGATATAGGTTATGTGCATTGGAGATGCTGAATTAGAAGCAAAGTAATAAATATAAAGAGACAAAAGTACATAGAAGGTATATATGTTTAAGGAAGGTAAATATATGTAGATTTAAGTTATTTAATAAATTCAGGCTTTCAAGTGCTGCTGTAATGTAAGTTTTTTTTGTAGTCCCTTAGTGAAGCAATTGTAACTACATCGTTATGATAAATGATTTTATCTATTTATTTTGATATCATTATTTACTTATATATGTAAATTTGTGTGGCAAAACTAACGAATATCAATATATTTTAAAACATAAATACTATGCACGTTTATACAAAGCAATACACATTTGAAGGTACATATCTCTAGTCCAAATAAATGCTTATATACAGAGGGATATGCTGTATATTTATGTTTGTGTATGTTAGTTATGTGGGGAACAGTAGACTTCTGAAGAGAAGCTAGTTATCTGTGCATCTTATGTTTCGGGGTTAAGAGTTCCATAGTTTGGCTCCTTGAACAGAGAAGAATGCGACACCTATGGTTATTTTCTTGCATGGTGGGATTTTGAAGTGGCGTGCCAATCTACAGTGTAGGTTCCTTTGTCAATTGTATTTGGTGATTTTATTCCTGATAAAGAGTGGTCCTTTTCCATGTATTCCTTTGCTGGTGATACAAAGTAGCTTGAATGTGGATATTCTGGCAACCGGTAACCAATGTATGGCTTTCAAGGCTTAGAACAAATCCATATCTGCCTTTGAAAAGCAGGCAGAGATATTTAAACGAAATCTTGGCTGCCACCTCCTCTTGCTGACGTCTGATGTGTTGTGTGTGTGCGCCGGAGCGAACCTGTACTCGTGCTCACCCGGCTGTGAACCACGCTGTTCCAGATTGAGTTGTTTGATTGGAGTGTGGCAGCAACGTCACAAGTCTGAATATCACAGTCTGCCCTGACAGCAGTTCGGGTGACAAAAACGGAACCTGGCTGTTACGGGCCTCCGTACCTGAAGGAAGCAATGTGTTGTGTGCGGTGATACTACAGGACCCCAAATCTACACACTCCCTGTGTGCCATGCCCATGCGCACTGCATATACTATATGTAAGTCACCCTTACCGCAGGCCTTACAGCAGGCCTGTGATGACATATCTGCATGAGCAGATATGCCCCTGTGATGTCTGGTCCCATATCCACAACATTGCAAGTTTTCAGGAAGCTATCTTAAACATATACTGGGCACTGGTGATTACGAGTAACTCAGCTACATGTTGGCTTCACTTAAAATAATGGTGTTTGGTATTGTACACCTTGTCTTAATAAATCTGTAATGTTGCCAGTACCAGATTTATTGCAACATGCACCCAAAGGCCACCTTAGAGGTGCCCCTTGAAAACCTACTAGTCCTTCATGTGCTGGCTGACTGGTGTCACCCATCCAGCCACCAAAGACGAGTTTCTGACCACTGTAAGAGAAAGCCCGCATGCGCAGAGTTCAGGAACAATGCCTGCTCCGGCGGAAGGGGATCACACCTCTTTCAGCAGGATAACTGGTGATCTAGCATATCAAAGCCAGTAGATTTAAAGTCTCTATCGCCTTTAAAATACGACCCCAGCTTCTCCCAGACCTGAGAGATGCCACCCCCTGCCTTGAGACCCATTTGGCACCAGGACAGGCGGTACGATTAGCTAGTCAGAAGGCGTGTTCAATATTGAGCTAGTCACATCCCTAAGGTGGGCCACCTGAAGTGGACAACAAAAGAAGGATACCAGAATATTGTTTTAAGTGGAACTAGGAACTCTGGGTCAGGATTATGCCCACTCTCCACAGGAAGTCTTCATATAAGGTGTGTAGGCACCCCAGGAGTAGGCATCCGATTGACTACTACCTTACATTCCCCTTAAACCCATAAATTCAATATTTAGGTGGACCCTGACACCAGAAACTCAGATTCGACTACTAAGAACTGAGGAAGGATAAAGAAAGACCAACAGCGAGAACAGAGGAGCTGTACCAAAGATTGCCACCAAACCCTGCTAGGCTACTTGCCCCTCGACAATCGCAGAGCCTGACTTGTCCAAAAGCTGCATATCCTCCCCAAGCCCAAAGGACTATCCAGCATCTCAGCAACTAACACGGTTTAGGCAAAACTGTCATCTTTGGAGGCATTGCTGTGATCCCTTCCTTCATAAGTAAACCGATATCTCAGTAAAGAATCCAGAAATAAATTATAAAACCATCAGATCAAGCAGGAGCAATTGTAATCATGACCATAGAAAACTATGAAGATGAGGTTGTAAAGCAATTACAAAAGGAGGAGCACAATAGAGCTATAAATAAAGATGATTCAGTGCCTGTCCTTAAAGAAATAGAAGAACTGGTTGAGTTGCGATCCATGGAAGGAAGGCTATCCAAAACTGAAGCTAAATTCCTAATCAACGAAAATGCCCCATCTTTAGTGATGTAATTTTACCTCAAATCCACAAAAATCTGGTACATCCTCCAAGAAGACCTATTATTCAGGTGTCAACTCAATTATAGAACCGTCAGCAAAATACATGGATGTATTGCTAAAATCTCTTAAAGCACAAATACTGAGTAGTAATATATCAATGATTCCATGGAGACAGTGATACCATGGGCATTGTAAACACACTTGACAATGAAGAATTTGATGACCAAAAAGAGATCCTAGTAATGTTGGATTTGTCAGCCGGTACACTAACATTCCAAGAGATGCTTAGCTAGAAGCCTTGGAATTTTTTGGGGAATCTAAACCAAGACTACATCAAGGTCCCATTAATTTAATTGTGGAGTAGGTATAGATCTATTTAAGAAATATTTTTTTCTATTTCAATAAAAAATACTACATGTAGATAAAGGGGACTGCAATGGAGTGTCCATTCGCTTCAAAAGTGGCCATTGTGTGCATGGACAAGTATGAGGAAAGATATGTTGTTCAGACCTCATGTACATACGTGCAAGAGATTTATTGAGGACATCATCATGGTTTGGGAAGGAAATGAGGAGAAGTTGAACAAGTTCTTTGAATAGCTCAACAGTAGAAACCCACGCTGTTCATCGTGCAATACCGATTAGAGAATACATTACGTGTTATAGCCCCTGGCAGAGCTGTTTCGGACGGAGGGCACTGATGGGGGTATCATGTTAGATGGCCTCAAACATATAATATCTCTCTATGCGGACGAGCTCCTATTGTATCTGAAGGCCTGGCCTGATGGAATGGGGGGTGCAGTCAGGCTTTTAAAGGAATTTGGGTGCTGTCAGGGTTAAGGGTTAATAGAGCTAAGACGTACATATTCCCCTATGTGAGGGAGACTTCTCCCCGGATTTTCGGTGAGCTGCCACGATTTTTTAAGTATTTGGAGATAAAAGTGTACCATGACCTAGACGACTTACGAGATGGGAACTTAGGGAACGCCCTTGGGTCCCTTCGGCCTAGTGTAGCCTTTTGGAGATCTTTGCGCATTTCTCTCATGGCACCACTGTTGAGCGCCAAGATGGTAACACTCTCACGATTATTGATTTTTTTTACAAACTTGCGGATTACAATACACACCTCTTGGTTCAAACAGTTAGATAGCGTCCTCCGTGAACTGATGTGGGATGGCGGCCACTATAGAGACTCTCTGGAGATCCTGAGATGCCCACCAGGAGATGGGGGACTGGGAGCGCCAGACTTTGAACTGTCTTACCTAGCAGCACAACTGCAGTGGGTAGCTAAATGGCTAGATGAATTTCGCACACAGGACCTTTAGAGCTACACCTAGTCGGGGGCAACTGCTGACATGCCTCTTATGCCCTGCAATAATCATCCAACGACCCAGTGTATTGCTGCGAGTGGCATTGCAATGTTGGCGCCGTTGTGTTGTACGAGGCCAGAGAGCTTCTTTATATGCACCTGCTTTGCCACTTGTGGGCCTCCCTCATGGAGACCCCATTACTTGTTTTACTTCTGCCCATCTGTCAGAGTGAACAGAGGCAGGGCTCGAGACAGTGGGAGGTTGTTTCTTGTAAGGAACCCTCATCCCACTAGAGGACTTGCCCACTACCTACGCATTATCCAGGGGCCAGTTCCTGGTGTATGAAGCATTATTATGAACATTCATGGATATATATATATACATATATATATATATATATGTGGGCCACGGGTAGGGAGGAACCCCCACATCACATGGTTCTCCAGCTGTTTCTCTCTATGGGCTCCGGCCGGCACCTGGTGAACTGGTTTTACTGAGCGCTGAATGAGATGGGGAGGCGACCACGAGAGAACCTGAGGGCGCAATGGGTGGAGAGGTTGTGACATGATATCACCGACAAGGAATGAGGGAGAATTTTATCCCCCAAAAAATCCCACAAAATACATGACTGAAATATACACAGTTTAATTATCTACATCTGACGTACCTCACCCCACATAGACTACAACTAATATATGGGGGGACCCTCGGGTTGTCCCCACTGATTCATCTATATGCAGACTTCTGCCACGTCTTGGGTTTGCCACATTTTGTAGACCTTTTAACAGAGGCTCCAGGCTACACTAGGGCACGCTTTAACAATGCAGATCTGTCTCTTGGGGGACTTTCCCAGACCCAAACCACGCAAAATGAATACTAGATTTACAGACTTGGCCCTGGCCTGATGCAGAAACGCGAATTGCTACGGCTTGGAACTCAGACAAGGGGCTGAGATTCGAAACATGGGAGAGGGACTTTGCGTTTTGGGCAGTGGCGGAGGGACAAGCCCTTAGAAGGGAGGACACACAGGGAATACGCAGACATCTGGTAGCGGACCTATGGCAGATCATTTTGACAGCCTGGGAACACCCAGGAGCCGTCACCAGGTCAGAACCAGGGAATCACGAGGACGGAGAGGGGAGTTCAGATGAATCTGATGCGGGAGAGGGGGAACAGGGAGGAAATACCGGATGAAACTGAAACATCTGAAATCATGATGCACAAAAACCCTGCAACATAAACCCAACGACTTACCTACTTCCGCACATATGGCTACACTAGGGATAACTCCTGAGACGCCACTGCTAGCTAAGTGAATCTAAATTAATGCAAGACAGCACTGGTTACATAACTGCATGCCGAGACTGAGAATGCATGCATGTGGGAACGGGTAACATATGCTTGAGAATTATAACATAAGGATACTAGATATTATATTGATACACGCATGTATTTTTGATGGTCACACGAGGTATATATGCTCCTATAAGACACAAATGGCCTGATATTGAATATGCTGGTTAATAGAATGCAAACAATTATCGGGATGTACAAATTAACACTCAAATGACAATGAAAAGATTTAAAAAAAGCTTTGTACCATTCTAAATATTTCAAACCCATAGAAAAGTTCAGACGCTGGAACACTAACTTTTTTCGCAATTGTCTCTCGGGACTACATGGACTGATGACAAAATACAAGTTTTTTGGAAGACGAATAATAAAATGGATATTAAGATTTTTGTTGTGCACTTATGGTGATAGTTGTGTTGGACAGATATAATTGTTGTGTTATAGTATCATTACGTTCTTGAGTTCTTTGATGACTTAAATATGTGTAACAACATGTTGGTCTTTTAGTTATGAGAGTATGTCAGGGATGTGGAATTCTTATAGCCCGACGCCCAGGACATATTGTTTGGAGTCAAGGGCAACACGTTTTCTTGTGTATCTTGTCCTTGGGACAAGTAGGCCAATCCTCCTGCAGCACTAACCCTTTGCCTGCCAGTTTATAGTACCATAATATAGATCAGGGAAGGGCATTGTCTGCAGTTAAGGTAATATTTCTGTCCATGTGATAATGCTTTTCAAACTTGTATTTATGGTTCATTAATGCAAAGCCTTTATTATTAGCTTGAACTCTCCAAGTAAATGTTGTAAGCTCGGACTGTACTACTGACAGTGGTTCCAGTACAAAAATGTGTACACACGTTTTCAAAGTTTAGCAATATGAGGCTATGCACAATGTTCCCAGAATGCTCTCTGATTAGATGCAAATATTTGCAGAACTTGAAAGCAAGATTGATGATTCTTTGCTTTCAAAATAAAATGTTCACAAAAAAATGCAAGTAGGAAGGAAAACATGTCGCTAAACCACTGTAAAGTTTTAGGTACATTTCTTTGCAGCATCATTTAGTAACATGTATTGATGTATGCTAGTATTTCTCAGAAATATTCATAGTAAATAAATCAGTGTAACCAGTTGCAATAAGATTATGGGAAATAAAAAGAAACAAGCATTGGCCAAGCCAGCAGGTCTGAATTGGTGGTCAGCCTTTTGATTTTGTCAATGCGGGACTAGTTTTAGCATGGTTTTTGTAAAATCTTTTTGGTGTGGGTGCTTCCTGGCCCTCACCATTATAACAAACATTGGCAAAAGAAAAAAATGTTTTTGCACTCAAAAAGCACACATTGCCACAGTAGTTCCTGGCACTGAACAAAACTACTTTGTGTGCTGATATACTGTTTGTGAAAGAGCAGAATGCTGTCACTCACAGTGAAGCAAGCCATTAGACAGTGACAGAAATGTAATCAACACAAAAGGTCATGGTTAATGCCAGACCTAATTAGGATGTCCAATTTTTAAAGAAAGTCTCAAAAGTGCACCCATGGTATATGTCCTTCCCTTAAGTGTTTGTGTATATATATATATATATGGAATTTAATGGATTTCGTGAATTCACAAGCATACAGAAGTAGGCCAAGAAATAGTACTCCTAGAAAATATTTGTGAACTGCATTTTAGCATGAGCAAATTTGCATGTGTGAAACCTGAGTGTTTACAAGTTTACTTTCCTTCCAACCACTTTTTTTCCCAACCTTGAAAGAAGTTTTATGTCTGCCATTGTCAGGTGTAGATTTCAAACCATTCTCAGTAGGGGAAAAGATTAGAGAAGAGTCGGTGAAAACCCTTAAAAACATGCTACTCAGTAGATTTGCACTGACTCAAAAGGACATTCCAACCAACTTGAGCCCCAGTATGTGGATCTGCGGAAACGTGGCAACATAATGGGATTGCTGGTATTTAAACCCCACTACAGTATGAGCCCTGGCATAATCGGAGAGGCTATATCAGAGCTCTTATATAATGAGATTGCTGCTGTATTTTGTCACTGCATTACATGGCACAAAAGGAATAAGTGGGTTTTGTTGCAGGACAAGTAGATTTATGAAGATTTTTGAAGCAACATGCCCCGTGGACAAGTAGATATCCACACCCCTGATTGAATGTCCTTTTTAGATGCTCGTGCTGAGGATGAAACTGTTCATGAATAAGATACGTAAAATGTATATATGCTTACACATTGATTGAAAGCTGTGCGTATATATATTTGAATAATTAATTGCATTGATGGCTAGTGGTGGTCCCTTGCCTTTATATTGTTGATAATGATCCCTCTTTTATGGGCCTTAACCCCAGTGTGATAAAACAACTTGTACCTGGTGGGATGTGTACTCATCCTGACCTCTTTGAAGGTAATATGGCTTATGCAATGCTGTAACTTTTAGATGAATTGCTGAGATCCCTTCCTTCATTAGTTCACAGAAAACTCAGTAAAGAGCCCAACCTAAAACAGTAGTTTGAAGCATGCTGTTTCTCACTCAGAATAGTGTATTTTGTTTGTGTATACTTGTTTATGCTTAGAACAATTTAGATAAATCGATCACATTTCATCATTCATGCCTTAGGGTTTTAGGGGATATACATTGTGCTCGTGTAATGGATTTACTCTGAAAGATCCTGTAGCACGTCACTGGGTAGTTCTTTGATTCTGATCAGATAGGTTGAATGAACTCCAGTAAGATACTTCCCCAGAAAGGGAAGTCTGGATGAACCATCACTATCTGATCAAAGGGTAACCGAACCAAGCTAGAAGCTGTGAATAAAGGGGCTGTTTCCAGACATGACCATAAAGTATCTTCTGACTATGCTATGGAAAAAAGTATCCGGCAGGTGGATTAGGAAGTTATCAAATATATTCCAGAGTTTTGCTGCTTCCTTGCAAATGTGCGAGTTAAAAGTCACTCCTCTGGTTGATTTTTCAGTAGTCCCCCTCTGTTTACTTACTTTAGCATTCTTGATGTACAGACATTAGTGCACAACCCAGCCATGCTTATTAGCTCTTCTTGTTCAAGGGGCAAAATCGTTTGGGAAAGTTGAAGAGCATAGTGTTTAACATCATGTTGTGTCTAAAAGCGACTTAGTTGCATGCAACAAGTATTATGGCTCAATGTATCTGGTGTTTGGAAAACAATGTTTATCCCTTTGTCTTTAATTATACAAAAAACATGTTTACAAATGTTATTTTCGAAGGTTGTTTTATTGTTCAATCTGTTTGTGTAGCTTTTTATCATAGTTAAAACATTTTGATGCTTATATATGAAGCGTTGCCTTTGAAAAATAAATTCTTGTAAAAGTTATTAATGTACTAGTTTTGCTACGTGTGTGTGAATACTTCTGTTGACTAAAAAATAACTGTGTTTTCTATTGGTTTCCAGAACTTTGCTTCAATTAGATGACAGCTCTACACCTATCCTATGACCCATGCATGGACAAAACATCTTTTCCTGCTTAAGGATCCAATTGGTTCCGCTGACCTCATTGTGATGTGGACAGAAGCAGAAAGGATGGATATCATGGAAGCAGAATGCAGCGTGGAAGGGGCCATCAAAGGACAAACATGCAGTCGACTGTTTTCCGGTGTGGGCAAAGGCACAAAATTTCAGAAAGTGCAAAAGTCCTACCCCTTGCGGAAGCGCTTGCACCCACTTAGTGAAAAAACGTGCAAAGTACTCCTTACCAGGCTGGAAGATGTGACTGGATCAGTGACAAAAGATAGCCAAAGTGGTACTAAACAGGGCCTTTCATGTTGGATTAGTGATGTTATACCTGGATGTTTCCCAGAAACCCTCCAGAATGAGAGTAGTCCTGTGGAAATGAATGTGACTCATACAACAGGGCAAAGGTGCAAAACTAGTTGTTCATTAAGGGAACCAGACCCTGATCCACCAGAGCCTCGGAAACGGCGGCTAGCCTCACTCAACGCTGAAGCAGTGAATAACCTGTTGTTTCAAAGAGACGATCCTAGGACTTCCTCCAGGCGTATTCGGAGAGACTCCACCAAAGTCAGTTCAGAATGTATTTCCAAGAGCCTCGCTCATATAACTGACAAGAAGTGGTCTTCGTTGCAAAAATCCACACAGAACGTGTGTGGAAGAAGGAACAAAAATGAGTTGAGCGCGAAATGTCACATTTCTAACGAGTCACTGGATACTGTTTTTGAAGAGGGTAATAAAAGTGGCGACAGTGCAGTCATCCACCATCCTGCTCCAAAGAGACTTGCCAGTCTGAACGCAGTGGCATTCTTGAGACTAACCAATGAAAAAGACCATCCCTTGAGACAGAGGAATAAATTAGGTCCTGACGCCAAGTCTGAGAATCACTGCACCAAACCAAAAGTTAAGTGGGCCAAATCTACCAAGAAGAACTGTGTCAAGTCCAAAAAGGAAATGTTACATGGACATCTAGAGGACCAGAACGGATGGCAAGAAGGCGTAAATTGTGACTTACAGAAAACAGAACTCCAGGAGACCTCAAAACTTGCTGCTAAAATGGACAGCATACAGAACGAACCTTTGTCGAAATACCATGATAGCACAGAGGCTCTATATCACAGACTGCCTTTGTTAATGGGAGGCCAAGCTGCAATGAAGCCTGAATTTGGACGGCCTGGGGAGAAGTCACCAACTCCCAAACAGGAGTTTCAACAGCCATCATTCCCATTGCATCAGCTCCACACCTTGCCTATCCCAGGCATTCCTACTGATTGTACCTGTCTATTTGAAACTTCAGATATCACCCCACTGGATGGGTTTTATGTTTCCTATGGCCAAAGTGGAATGCAGTACAGTAACTTTTCTCACTGCTCAGTGTATCCTAAAGCTGAGGAGTTTTCACAGGCAGTTGCTTGTCAGGGTCTCCTGGTTTCACAGAGTACTCTGCCATCGAGTACCCCTTTTCAGCATCTCCGCAGTTGCAACTCTCGATATTGTTTTGGGGAGGACTCTGAGTTGGACAGTTACAGCCTCTGTGGAGTTATGCACCTGCCAGTTGCCAGGATTAGCAATGGACACACAGGGCACATCAATTATCCTTACAAAATGCCTTTTACAGCAGGTAAGACCATAATCTGTCAATATGATAAAATATTATAAACTCTCTTGCTTTATTGATGAAAGTTGTTGGGTTTAGTGTGAATTAAAAACGATTACTTCATCTAATTGTGGAACTGATGACTGATTTTTTTTGTTTTCAAATTAGCCATAGTGACTTTTGAGAATCGTGGCTTGAATTCCTTTAAGGAGATTGTGCCTAGATGAGCATATGAGTTGGCTCTGAATTGTCTATCTGGTCCTTATTGTGCTAACCAAATTTCTTGTATCTAAATGTGGAGCTCAAGTGGTGCCTAGATAATGTGTGTCCATCCACTCAAAAGCAGCAATCATAGCATTATAGAAATCGAAATGTTATTGTTATAAACATTACTGTGATTACACAGTGTCTTTAAGAAGCATTGCAATGTATGTACTTGTCCGGCCTGTTTTTGAGATTGTCTAAAGTTTGGTATATCGACTTGGAGAATGTTTCTAGTTGGTGAGTAATAGTATGACCGCGAAATACTAACATGATATGAGAAGTAATTATTGTGTGAGCAATATGAGAGTCAAGGCATTGAAACGTGTATGAAATTAAATTCATAGAAAGACGCTTTATAAAGATGTTTCCTGAAATGTGAAATTGTTAGTGATGTTTTCTCTATTTAGGATGCACTAAGATGCCTTTTCAGCGCATCTTATGTGTTAAATTTGGACAAAGTATAAAAACTACTGTGTCTCTCTTGCTCTTCAGTCCTACCATTTAAATCTTTCTATGACATGGGGTGATACAAAGAGAAGTTTACATTTTTATTTTAATCAGTACAAACCATAACAATTACGTAATACAAGTGCAGCGTGCTAGATTTGGAAACACAGCTAAAATTACTTGCTTTGTACATGATTTTATTAAATATCCACAAACATGCAAAAAGCAAGTTGTTAAAACTGATAAAAGACAGTACATTTTTTTTATATAATCTTAAACCACAGGTAGAATAAAACTCACCCTAAACAGTCAAGATCAAGGGGGAAGGATAGCACGAAGTTCGTATACCATTCTGGCAAATGCCGAGACATAAACTTTCTATAAGAATGTCAGTCTTATATTGCTAGCAGCCTAACCCAAAACTCTGTCATTTTGCATTAGATGAAAGCTTCCTCTATTAAACAGATATTCCTCATTACCGCTCTTTTACTGTTAATAAATTGTGTACTCTTTTCACAAATGTTATGAATCGTACATTCACCACTGCAAAGTCTCCCCACATACAGAACATTGTGCTTGCCAACACATCCTGAAACCAAATTTGTTAAAATATTATGGAGGCAATATCTATGTTCTTTCAGCAGGAAGGTACACGTGCATAATAAGTGAGTTAGCGATTCTTGATGTAGACACAGTCTGCAAACTGCTGAATCAGATTTATCTGTCCCTTTTGGCAATAGATCGTTAGAGTAAAATTGACCTAACTGTAATAGGTTTATTTTAAGCTGACCGTAAACGCTTCTGAAAAATAATCTTGTGGTTGAAGGCGTTTATATGTATTGATTGTGAGCCAAGTTTGGCTTCTTTTGCTGACAACTTGCTTATGTTTAATAGAAGAAGCCTATTTGTTGAACATTTTTTAAAAGCAGTCTACGTAAAGATTTGTACCAACAGATATGTATCCTCCAAGACTTGAAATCACCTGGTAATGTTTGCCCTCAAGCATTTGTTTTCTCCCCAAATTATATCTACTTCCAGATCAGGGCTTTTTAGCATTGACCCTTCTGCCTGCCTCAATAAAAATGTGCATTTGAGAAGGCCTGCTTTCTAACGCAATTGTTGATCTATTATACCAAATTTCTAGCCTTATTTCTGCTTGCAAGGGTTTCTGAGGGAGATGCAATAGTAGACGATATGCCTTACACTGTGAGATATTAAGAAGCAGTCCAAATTTGAATTGAAAGGCTTCCGTGCCAAGAGTTGACGCCGGAATAAGATTTTCTTTCATAACTCTTAATAGAGGAATCAAAGCTGAACTGGAACACTCTCTAAATAGTTTCTGGAAAGCGAAAAAGAATTATGCAAGCTTGGGCTTTCATGCATGAAGCTGCAGATGGTGTGAGCCTCCGCCATGCAGCCAAACTCCTAGATATTTGTGTTTGTTGTTTATCAACACTACCCTACTCCCCAAGTGCCTGTGACCTTTCCTTTTCATCTTCTTTCTGAAAATCACAATATTTGTTTTCTGAATTTCACTGACAATTAGTTATCTTTACAGTATTTGGCCAAAATAGATTTTGAAGGTTTATTTCTTTTTTTATTAAGTAGCTCCAGTTTGTGTAAGGAGCAATGCTTGAGGGGTGTGAATCTGCTTGATCCAGGTGCATGTTCAAGTGTGTAATGAACAAGTTAGAAAGTGTTGGTGCGAGCACACACCCTTGCTTTAAGACCTCTCCGCTTAGGTACTTTAGGCAAATGCATCTGATTTTCGCCCAGTTTTATTTGGACCCATGTATTAGTGTACAAAAGTTGGAGATCGGGAAGCAAATTGGTCGAAATATTCCAAGAGATCAGTATCTACCATAACAAGTTCTTGTTGACATAATCATATGCCTTAGTGAAATCGATGTAGCAAACATATAGCAGTTGGGTTCTGTTAAATGACTTCTCAACTATCATCGATAATGCTACCAAATTGTCAGTTGTTTGTCTAAATGGAGTTAGTCTTTCTTTGGTAGCCCACTCCTCCAGATATGTCAGTAGCCTTAGGGTCATAAGGAACAGGTGGTCAAATGTATCCAGGTTACTGTATTTGTACTCCTGAATTGGAATTCCCCACCGGAAATCAGTTCCATTTTAAGAGCTATCTCTCCTGAGATGGTTGACTAGATTATATAAAGACTACTTTCATTATCCAAGGGTCGTTGCCCTATTTGAGAGCCAGCTCAGCCAGGTTTTGTTCCACTGTATTGATGAGATCCTTCCTAATGCTGTGTTTTGGATTAACATATATATTTATCACCTCTGTAGGTCCAATGTTAGTACCAAAATTCAAGTTTTCTATTTTTATACCAAGCATGTTTGAGGTGCTTTGGTCTAGATTTGTTGTTAAAGAGCCTTCTCAATGGATTTGGATATTGAAAGACCTCCCTTCGAGTGGCCTTTTCTTTTTGCTTTTTCAGCCGGTATTGAACAATTCAAAAAAGCCTCTTATTGTAAGTTCTTCCTCCCTGAAAGCATAGGAGATCATGAGAAGTTAGATCGTTTTCTAATTCCAGGTCCGTATGAAGTTTCTTTAACTCTGCAATATTCGAGGAGATGAAGAAGATGCCTTTCGTAGCTTTTGTGACTGGGGATTTACGGACTCCAGTCTTAGTGCCCAGTCAAGTGATTTTATTCACATTCAAATCCACCAAAATCCAAACATAGTCCGCTAACTGTGATTTGGTTGAGTGAGCCAGTGTACAATGTCGTCCATGTAATTTGTTATTGGTTCCGTAGGAAATGCCTTGGGATCCAGATCTTATCCCTGTGCAAATGTGAGCATTGACACTATACCTGTGGTTTCTTTGTTGGCTAATGGTGTCTGATACTCCACCCTATTGGCTTGTGATTCTTCAAGGAGTAAAACTGATGCATATCTTTCCTCAGGCATATTAGAGTCCGTGATTCCCGAATCGGCACAGATATGGTGTTTAAATAGTATAAAGTTGGCTATTACCTCCGAATCGCAGGTCGCAATAGTAGCTTCGTTCTGTCTTCCATTTGAGGGTGATCGAAATTCAGTGGCATCAATACTGCTTGAGGTTGGGTATTATAGGTCATTTTATGCCGCCAAAAATCTCAAAATAATTCCCCAACTCAAAATATGCTTATAACTTCTTCATTAATATTCCAGAAATAAAGGTCATAATTGTAATGGAATTACTGCAAAACTTTCTATTGGAATTAATTGAATTTGTTAAAATCAAAGGGTTTTGATGCTCTTTGGCCTGCTGCATATCATCAATCATCTTTGTACCTTGTGTTAGTGTAGAGAGCGCTTTTCCTGGTTTCAGACTCAGATTGCGCAGGCAATAATCCAACACAGGACCTACTCTCTGTCACTCTCTTTGAACTAATGCTCTGAGTGAGTTGGCTTGCTGGTGAATTATCTTCTAGACCTGTTCTGACTAGAGAATGGTCTTTGGCCAATACAGTCTCAGTTGGTTTCTTAGTGGCCTTACCGGAGCTAGTAGACATATATGGCCTCTTTCTATAGTCTGATGTGGAATCTAGCTAATTGGCTTATTGTCGCCATTGATCCAACTGTCCAAAGGATCATTAGCGGACTACTGACTTTTGGAGTTGTCAAGTGGCCCTGGAGGGAGTTTAACATTTGGAAAGCAGTTTACAGAGTCTCTTTTGCTTGCTGGTCTTTCACTTCTTTACTCTCTTTTTGTTTTTTTGCTTTTGCCTCTTGCTATTATCTTTGTAAATGATGGCGAGCTCTTAACTGCTATTGGTAGCTCTTCTGAGACAGGAGAGTTTGAGGCACATTGACTTGAGTCTAGAGACCAAAGCTCAATTTTGTCCTTATGTCTGAGGCTTGGTTGGGCATGGATGATACCTATATTACTAAGGCCATATTCTTCTGGAAGGATTTTTGACTTCGTTTCTCCTGCCGTCTTCAGCATGGGGATGCTTCATTCTTCAGTCCTGGGATAGAGTACATTTTGGCACTTTTAACGTCCTCAGTCAGCAAGGATAGTATTGCTGGAAGCGGTAATAATTTATTTACAAAAGGTCAACAAGGGCATTCTTGTTTGAGAAGCAGAAGTTCCTTATTAGCACCTGCCAGCAATTCCGTGACAGTTCTATACAGGCGCTCAAAACTGGAGACAATAGACACTGTGTAAGTTCTCCAATAGTGGTATTTGAATATCAAATTTACTAGATTGGATTTGTAACACCCCTGATGTTGCTTTCAGAGTTTGGAATAGGCGCCTTCAAACATCCTGCTCCAGAGCCTCCTTATTGTTGATCCGTTCTGTTGAGTGTTATAAGCTGATGCCTGCATTGTTTCACTATCATTCTGCTCCATTTTAGGCAAACGTGTTTCAAAAAATTGTTCACTGACACGAATGCCTAGGCTTTGCAGTGCTGTGTTCTAAGGTTCTAATTTAGAAGAGAGAGTTCAAAGGCTGAACCACAGGTTCCACGTTCTGGCTAGGGTTAATGCCAACTGGTGCTTGATTATGGTGTCTATAAAGAAATAGGGGCATGTCGTTGCTTCCCAAGGGTGTTTGGTTGTCCACGTCCTTGTATAGATTGTGATATTTGGTTGCCTTAATTTGTGTTTCATTTGTCCTTTCTGGCTCAGGGCTTTGTACAGCACATTACTCGTGCTGTAGATGGACTTTTACGATTTAACCTGCTAGGAAATAAGTGGGTGAGTGCCGCAAGTCTGATAAGTATTCGTGTTTGCTGGCAATCTCACAGGAGACTTGTACTTTCTCCCTAACTTGTTCCATGTTCACTGTTCACTTTGATTCCAAGGGACCCCCCTGGCCACAAGCTGCACTGTAGCCACCAACTGACTAGGCCCAGCCCACCCAGAGCCTTCCTTCTCTATAGCACCACAACTATGAGCCCTCTCACCGCCTCTAATCTCTGGGCCATAGGGAATTAGCAGTGTGGGATCAGGAGCTCCGTACAAAGGGAAGACAGTGTGATAGACTGAATCTTAAAGTCCATATAAGGGGAACTTCTTTCAGATCAGTCTCTGTCTTCATCTCTACTCTTGTCTTAACTTTTTTCAAGGAATTAGAAACCCTTTCACTGACCAAGAAATGTATTTTTTAGATGGGAGAAAAGCAAAATTCGATGTACTTTCAATCAGTGTCAGGATGAGCTCACATGCTCCTGGATGGTTAGGAAGGAGGGGCACTGGAAAGGTACAAATATTGTTCAACGTCCTGTGTTTTTTTGTGTGTGATTCACACAGAATGTCAACTCACCTATATCGAACAGGATGAAATTAGTTTTCCTAGACAATCCTGCCTAATTTTTCTAACCTCAGCCTCGTGGCAGGTTGGTAGGAGGAGGTATGCTGAGCAGCTCATCACATCCCCCCTACAGTCCCAACACAAAGCTGAGGATTGGGAGGAGGGAGTGGCAAGTAGTAGGGGTGAGAAGAGTGAAAATGTTTCCAAGCCCAACCCTTCAAACCCTCACCTACTGTTCTTCAGCTTGAGGGGAATAGGAACAGGAACTATGAACTGCCGCCAAGCTATCCTCATCCTCCCTGCCTATTACATCACAAGTGGAAAAGATCAGTGTGTGGATCAGAATAGGAATGTCTAGGATAAATGTAAGCATAGAAGTAGGTCTCGCACTTGCCCTTAGTTACTCAAGATTTGACAAAGTAATTGGAGAGACCTGAATATCTGAGTGAAGGAGAGGGAACACAGATTTGAGAGAGTCTGACCTCAGAGACACACTACTCTGAGAGTTGGAACCTCAAAGATGTTAGCCTGATTGATGGAGAAACCATTGAAGCAGTGAGATCGAGGGGAGGCGTAAGGGAGTGGGGTACTGACACTGAGATGAGAGATGGAAAGAGATCCTAGACACAGAGATATAAAAGACATACAAAAAAACAATTTTAGAGATACAGGCATCTGGAGGAGAATAGTCTTATGAAAAAACAAAAAGAGTCCACTCAGAATTTACAAAATAAAGTGCTAACCTTCTAAAAAGTGATTAACCCAAGTGAACCGTTTGGTTACTAGCATGGGAAAGCAATAACGTTTTTTTAAATAACCCTCACCCACCAAAAGGTCTCTTAATGGCATGCTACATCATCGGGTTCTTCCCGCCACGCTGCGGGGCGGGGGGCGTGCTACGACCGACAAATACGTGGGATCACTTTAGAGTGAAGTAATCTATGTGTATTGGTATGAGAGTGGAAAGGTCAGGAATGAGTGAGTTTAAAAACGACTTGGTTTTAAGGAAAAATTAAACTTTAATGCTCCCTATAGCTGGTATTGATAAAAAACGGGGAAAAAAGGAGGGAAAAAAGATTTAATGAGCAGCTACCTCGCTGTTCGACATGTTTCGAAGCCTACCTCTAAGCTTCTTCTTCAGGACCAAATCCAATGATCCCTGTTACCACTCTGAATAATGCCTAGTGCTGCTAGTCTATCAGGTGTTTCGGATTAATATACTTCTGTGCAAGACATTCGTTCGATACCTACTTGGTATACTCTTTAATATAATGAATATACAATTTCTTAATTTTGACAATATTATAGGTTTCCTAATTGGACCCCATGAGCATCAACACGGGAGGGGAGGAGCACTTGTAGTCAAACATTCATCAAACCATCTCTTACCCATAGAACAATGCCTGCCCGTGGCTCCGAGTTTATCTGGCACATCGTAGTGGCTGAGGAATTTCCATAGGGTCTCTCTGTCCATGCTGTTGAATGCCTTCTCATAGTCGATGAAGTTGGAATTCCATCGACTACTTAATGATGATGCTCAGTGTTGCAATCTGGTCTGTGCAGGATCTAACTTTGCAAAAGCCAGATTGCTGGTCTCTCAACTGGGTGTCGACTTGTTCCTTCATTCTATTCAGGATGATTCTGTTGAACACTTTTCAGTGGGCTGATAGAGTTATTCCTCTGAAGTTTACGCTGTTACTCAGGTTATCTTTCCTTGGGATCTTGATTAGATATCCCTCTTTCCAGTTTGATGGTATCTTTCTTCTTCCCAGATCCTCCCAAACATGGGGTAGAGCATGTATATTAATGTTTCAGTGTCTGCCTTCAGTGACTCTGTAGGAATCTTGTCAGGTCCTGCTGCCTTCCCGTTTCTCTGATGTTTGATAGCTTGCTGTATTTCCTGCATGGTTGGTCTGCTGCAGTCGAATGAAAAGTCCAGCTGTGTGTCTGGTGGAGACTGCGGTATGGGCTAGTTCAGCAGTGCTCCACCCATCTTTGTTGTCCTTCGTTACCCATGGTTGGCTTCCTAGCTTTGTATTTAACAGGTCTTTCTGGCTTGCTGTATCTGCCAGAATTTCCTTGTTATGTTGTAGAGTTTTTTTCAGGTGTCCATGGCTTGCTGCTTCCTGGGCTTCTGTGGCAAGACCATTGAGGAATCTATGATTGTCTGCTATTAAGCCTCTTTTTTGTTGGTTTTTGTGTATTCGCCCTGACCTTTCACTTTTTCTGGTCTTGTTCGGCTGGTGTTGACTGCAGATTTCTTTTTCTTTCTTTCTTGGATTTTGCAGAGAGTCTTGGAGGAGATGTCATTGTGATTTTTATAGCGCACAGCTGCCCCAGCAAAGGGGCGTCACGGCGCTTTTAACTGGCAGAAGGAAAATACCAATACATAACTGAACAGAAAGCAAGAGCAATAGCCCAAGGGCGCTCTTATGGGCCAGGAGGGAAGAGGAATGTTTTGATGACCCTCCTGAAAGCAGACAAGTCCTCTAGGGCATGGATATGAGCTGGTAGTAAGTTCCAGAGCTTGGCCGCGAGGTAACGGAAAGACCGACCTCCGGCCCGAGAACGTTTGAACCGTGGAACTGTGACCAGATTTTGACCCAATGACCTCAAAGAGCGGGAGGGAACATATGTGGTGAGAAGATGCACCAAAATCTGGAGGGAAGACAGCTTAAGAATTTTAAAAGAAAGACAAAGAGTCTTAAACTCAATCCTTTGAGCCATGGGGAGCCAATGGAGCTTATGAATGGTTGCTTTCGCCGAGCAGAACCTAGGTAAACCCACCAGGGCTCTGGCCGCAGCGTTCTGAACACGTTGCATCCGGATGACTTCCGCCTGATTGGCTCCCAACAAGAGTGAACTCGCATAATCTAATCGCGGGAGTATAGTGGCCTGGATTATCAACTGTCTGGTCGGGGCATCAAAAAATTTCAGGACAGGCCTAAGCTCACGCAATATACCGAAACAGGTAACAGCTACTTTTTTGGTGTGTCCGCAAAAGCTAAGAGCCGAATCTAACCAGACACCCAAGTTTTTCACCTCAGACACCGGGATGGGAGTTGGACCTAGCTCTGAGGGCCACCACTGATCGCCCCAGAGATCCATTGTTTATACTGGTGTTTCTTGTAACCCAGTGCTCTTTGGCAGGTTGATGCCACTGTTTCTTTGATCTTCTTCCACTGGCTTTCTATTGGGTCTGTGTCATCCTCTAGTTATTTCAGGACTTGAAACTTGTTACTGAGTGTGACTGAGTATTCACTCCGTTTCTGTGCATCTTTGAGGAGGGTTGTGTTATATCCCTGCCGTTGGATTGTTGGTACCACCCATGCTTTCTTCAGCTTTAGTTTTAGCCTGGCCATGACAAGGTGATGGTCTGACACCACATCCGCTCTTCTCAGCGCTGTCACATCCTGCAGGCACCTCTGGAACTTCTTGGCAATGCAGACATGGTAAATCTGATTCTCTGTTGAATGGTCTGGTGACACCCTCATTGCCTTGTGTTTTCTTTTGTGTGGTAATGCACAAGCGCCTATCGCCAAACTGTTCAGGGCACAGAGATATGTGTGCCTTTCACCATTCTTGTTCATGTCTCGAAGGACATGGTTGCCCATAACTTCTTCGTACCCAGTGTTGTTGCTTCCAATCTTGGCATTGAGGTCCCCCCATCAGTATGGTGATGTCACGCTCAAGGTATTTCTCCAGGATGGACTGAAGTCTGTTGTGGAACTTTTATTTTTTCTTCTCTTTGCTGTCCTTTGTAGGTGCATAGCACTGGATCTCATTCATGTTGATCTCTTTTTTTTCTGCGGAAGGTCGTTGTGATGATTCTGGGGCCGTGAGCTTACCATCCAATCAGAGCTTTGTTGGCTGCTGGCATTTGCATCAGTGCTACTCCCTTAGTATGTGGTACATTCTGTACTTTGTGACCAGAATGCAGCAGCATTCTTCCAGGAGCCATTTCTGTCTGGCCTATCTTGTCTCCCTGATGCCAACCAGGGCAAGGTTGTATTTTTTCATCTCTGCTGCCACTTGGGCTGTCTTGCCTGTTCTCGTACATGGTCCTCATGTTCCATGTCCTGATGGTGATGGCCTTGGTCAAAAGCTGGTGGATCAGCTTTGTGGCTTCCAGGGATCTGTAGCTTTCACCACAAGGTGTCATATCTCTCCGTGAAGGAGATTCTTCTCTCCACAAGGCTGGGGTGCCTTTTGGTTGACATTTCCATAGCTAGGATGGTTTTTTACATGGTGCTGTAGCTAGCCCCATGCATAACCCTCCTACTTTAGTAGCTGGGCGTGGGAGTGGCTGAGTTAAGTATAAAGCATGTGAATGGATATGTTTTTGCGTGAAAGCAAACAACTGTAGAATAATATTGGTTTAGGTTAAAAGGTCAGGTGACGGTTACACTGTCAAGCCAGACCTAAAAATCGATGTAGGTTAATGACTACCCTCGCCCATCTGTGCTGCTATCAGAGAAAACTGCTAAAGAAACAATTGATGGACGGAATGCTGGACAATGCAAACATCCACCCCCAGTCACAAGGATCTAGGTTTAATCCATCATTCTTTTGCTTGTCACACCACCCCAGTTTGGACCCAGCCATATGCAAATCAGTCTTGACCCTGTTCCTTGTGGCAACAGTCTAGCCCAAACTGCCAAGCCAGGTCCTCCCTGGGCCGGAAACAAGCAGTATCCAGTCCTCTTGAGTGTGGAAGGGATGTATTGTATTAACATCCTGGAACCAAACTGAAATCCTTTGCGTTCTAAGCATTTTTCACATCAGTGCAGAACAAGAGTTTTATTTATTTTATTTACCATTTGTAAAGCGCCTGGTTACACCCAACTGTGTGTCCCCGCTCTAGTATTCTAAACCCCTAAGAAGAAGGAAAGAGAAGGGGAGAAAAAGAGCTATGTTTAAGCTAGGAAGAGCAGAAGCACTAAAGGAAGGCAGCTATATTCCCTATTCTAAGGAAGAAACAGCCAAGATTTTTGTACCTTGAGGAAAGTCCTTTTCGTAGGTTCAGATCTCCAATTCAGTGGCAAAGTGTTCCACCTTTTGGCTGCAAGATAACTGAAGGACCAGGCTCCCATCCTGGCCCTTTGCACTCTTGGCACCTTGACCAAGTGAGCCTCATCAGTTCTTAGATTCCGTGCAGTTATGTAGGATGTGATCATAGATCGCAGGTAGCTCGGGCCTTTCTTCCACACAATTCTTTTGCAGTAGCACATGGCCTTGTAGGTATTCCTCTTCTCCATTGGCAACCAGTGAAGAGCAGACAGTGCTTTAGAGGTGGGGACTCTTCTCAAGATAGTAAGAAGTAAGTTATGCAGTACGGTGTCAAAAACTGTGCTTAGTTCAAGTAACACCAAAGTGGCTGTTTGTCCTTCATCCGCACACCTTCACAAGGTTTCAGTTGCAAGAAGTAGGGCTGACTCTGTAGAGTAAGAGGCTCTAAAACCCGATTGCGTGGGATGGAATAGATCATTCAAGTTGATTTGATTTATAAGTTGGTCATTCACAACTTTCTCCGCAAATTTGGCGAAGAATGGTAACAGTGAGACAGGCCATAAGTTTTCTGGTAGCATAGGGTCAGCAGAAGGTTTTTTCTGCAAAGGAAGTAGTATCGCTTGCTTCCATTTCCAGTTCTGGTCTACAAAGACGGCACCACTGACCCCCAATAAATGGGGAGTATTCATTCCATTCAGTTTTTAATACCTTACATGTAGCTGCCCCAAATCGATAATTGATCCACAACTGCTGGGCCTTGTCCCCTCTACAAGGAAATGTGACACCAAAAGTGAACCGGTCCTAAATTAATTTTCTTATTACTGGTTCTTGCTTATAGTCACATTGGGCACAAAAATGAATGATGCACAGCAACGTAGCACAGAGTAATTACCAAGGGCTCAGTTGAATTTAAGCTTTCCACTAATCTCCACATATGTCCACAACACTTCTTTTATTTTTTTGTTTTCCCCATCAGCTCCTCTCTCCCGGCTAACTGTGAGACACCTTTAAGGTCTGTCAGGAACCATTCAACCAAGCTGTTCTCTTCTAGCTGACAGAGTTAAATCGGTTTGTACTTATTGCTACGCTCTCTCAGAAATCTTCAATCTTTCCCTTCCAACAGAGTTTGAATGCTGTCATGGTTGTCACTGAGGCAATCACTGTTACCTCTGACGCTTACTATTTTAGTCAATCAACACCCCCACAAACTTTGGCGCACTACCTAAAACACAAAAAAAGTCTTTTAAGTTGTCTGTCAACTTAACTGAGGCAGAGTTCGCAAATGTGGATAAGTTCCAAAGGTGGCTGCAACACCCTTTGATATTAGTCACTCTTCTTATACATGGTGTAAATTCCTCAGCAGTCTCTCTCAATTTGACAGTTAGTCTACAGTCACCAAAGACAGTTGCGGACTCATGTTATAGTAAACCTATTTTATCAAGCACAATATAGATTACATCTATCTTGAAAACCATGTAATCGATTCAGAACCCATACATCACAGAAATGATGAGACTTTTGATTTTCTTTGCTAAACTTTGTGCAAAAGACTTTTAAATCTAGATTCCATTCAGTTGAGACCCTGAAAAATGAGACCTTCATTGTTCCCTTTTCTGCCAATTTGTCTTTGCACCGCAGCATGAAATAACCTTTGAGTAATGAAAACATTACCTCTGTTTAATTAGAAGTATACCACTAAATGAAAACGGAACCTACGCCCTGATTATTTCAAGCAAGCATATGTCAATTGTTAGCTAAACCTTGGAAAATGCAGCTGCAAAACCCATCAATCCCTTTTGAAGATCAATGTGCGATTAACAAGGGGAATCCTTTTCACTAAATCGTCGCCTGCTTACCAACATACCTTAAAATAGTGTTTCTGTTCATTGTGGTACAGACAGCCAACTGGTATATTGCATTATTGAGCCTACTGCTCTCAATAACATGTTCCTGTTTGTGTAATCTGGCCCAATAAAAACATTTGAGGCTTTTTGCAACATTTACAAAACACTCTGCTGGTGGCCTTCATTATCCTCCTTGGTATATCTAAGAAATCAAAATGTGAAAGTGGAGGCAAAATTGGAGACTTAGTAGAGCATATGGACTTGTAATAGGTAAGTGAGATGGCATATTATCTGGTTGGGGTTGTTCTTAAATTCCATGACTGTCTAGCCAGCTGCGAATACATATAAAATCATACTGACTGTGAAAAGGCGGATAATGCATCTGTGACATAAAAGGATGACAGTCTTTCATTTAAAAAGGGAATATGCATTAATAAATCTCTCTTCGCTGATGAAGCAGAATTGCTTTCACATTTTAAAAACATCTGGATTAATGGGACCCAAGTAACAATATGTTCTAAACAGAACACACTGCACAAAGGTCAGGTGGAAGGGACATCACTGAACCGCATCATGCTAGAACTTCACCTGCTGCTTTGTCAACGGTCACCCACCATTTTTACAACATGGTAAATTGGGCACAAAACACATACCTCCTTTAATCAATTTGACAATTATCGTTGTGAATTTTGGCATGTAGAAAGCATGGAACATTACTAGAGGTAACCAAACCATCCTTTCATTGTTGGCTTAATTATTGCTAAAAAAAGTGAAAGATTGTGTTTTATAGTACACGGGTATCCCTACTTTGTGCACTTTAAAAACTATAAAGATTCTTGAATACCAATAGGAAACTTGAAGCCAACTAGGCACTAGGAATTAAAGAAGCATTGGGAAAGCCAACAAGTCTGGCCTTAGCAAACTTGTGCATTGGTTATTTTTTATATACCATAAAAATAAAGAAAACATAGTTCTTCTTAAATGTGGCAATAAAAAGGTTACATTTTAAAATTAATTAACCATCACATAGAACTTTACTAGAATAGTATGGGTTTTTTCTAGCAATAATGTATACTTATATTATGCATAGAAACCCTTTTTAGTTTTAATCCATATCAAGGGAAAATATGATTCTTATTGGTGCAAGGCACTATTGTGTTTTAATTAGTTAGCCCTCAAGATACAGGTCTGCATTCAGAATTGTGTGGGTGGTCGGCCATCCACCTGTGAGGTGGAGGTAATAACCTCCGCTGTTTTGGCAGACTACTACTAGTTATATTTAGAGATCTTCACCTGCCTGTCCGACATCTCTATGACTTGATAGGCGCCACCTCCACAGCACCTCTGGAGGTACTGAAAATTTGCACAGTGGCCATCATGTGTCATACGCCTATTCAGGAAACGTTTTTAAACGTTTAAAAAAAAAAAACCTCCTAAAGTTGTATAAACCCAAAAACATAACACAATCATCTCCCAGTGTGTGGGGTCTGTTTTTTTACTTGATTCTTAATTGTTTTTTTACTTGTCTATTCAGAACAGAATAAAAAAATACACAGATATCTCGGAATGTCCACACTCAATACGATGGATGGACTGAGGTATTGTATTGTATTGTAATTGCAGTAATATAGCGCTTACTATCCCTGACAAGACATCAAAGCGTATAGTGAAATATGAAAGTAATTTGAGTGGTGGATAGGTTAGTCAGTTATTTGGATTCAGAAAGATAGCGGAAGGATAGAAGAGGGAAAATAAGGGTATTTATATAGCGCTTGTTACCCCAATGGGGTTTTATGGTGAGTAGCACGCTACTCCGGAAACCCATTTAGGATTAGTGGGGAATTAGTTTAGTGAAATATGAAAGTAATTTGAGTGGTAGATATTAGTCAGTTATTGGAGTGAGAAGGATAGCGGAGAGATAGAAGAGGGAAAAAAGTTTGCGTTTATATAGCGCTTATTACCCCTAATGGGGTGTTACACTGACAGCCATAAGTCCATTCACCTATTGATGTAAAGCTTCCACCTGTAGAGCCTGCGGGGACACTGCCGGTAGAAATATGAAGGTACGTGTATTTCAAAATAGAGCGAGGGGACCTTAAGTTTGGTGGACAGGGTACTGTACCAGGTTTGTCGCAGAGTACTCCTGTGTGACAAACTCTAAATGAGGGCTACGTATTAAATACATATGAATGCCTAAAAGAAAAAAGGTAAAGAAGAGCATTGGCCATGTGACATATTAGCCACCTGCCCTAGCACTTAAGTTTACCTCATTTTAGGCATATGTGCACATCTGATCAGGAAAAATACTATCACTCACAGCCCAGTGGCTGCAGTGGGATAATCAACTGCTTCATACTGTTTGCTGTGATGGGAGGAATCAAAGTATACATGACAGTTGAACAGACCAGTGGCGGAAGAGGGCTGACCAAAGTCCCCTCTATGTATTAAATAATGGTGGTGATACAAGTTGTCTCTGCTTCTGACTGGAAAATGACTAAACCATCATGAAACAGTCCTAAACATATAGAGCTGTTACTGCCACATTTGTACTGTCGCTGATACAATTTGCAAAACAAAGCAGAGTTCTAAAAGAAATACAGTTAGGGTTGATTGCTTCTGACAAGTGAAAGATGTGTGAAACAAATTGCCATGTATCTATACAAGAGTTCACTAAACAGCAGTTATGAACCTGTGGTCCGGGAACCCGAGTTGCCATCTCAGGCAGTCCTCGACTGCATAGAAAATTAATTAATTAAATATTTTAATAATGTGTATATAAATAAAGAAGCAAAATGTAAAATTGAAAATGTTTGAATGTTCCGTAAAGTGAAGGAACTAGAAGTTGGAGGCTAAAAATGTAGTTGGTATCCTCAGATTGATTTGTAGGACAGTGCAAGTGCAACATACAAAATATAGTAGGGATGATGGGTTACCTTAATTGAATTTAGAAAAGCTCCGACCTTCCCATTAAAATTGTGATTTAGTTTTATATTTGTAACTTGAATAAAATATTTAATAATGTGTGTATTGTTTTGTGGTTCAAATCATCGAAGTTGCTTAGGCTGTGGTCCCAGGCTTCCGGTAATGACACCATATGAGCCCCTGGACGGCAGTAATTATTCACTGGGGGTCCTCAGATTCCAGTAACGATTAAAGTCACTAAGGCAATGGTGTATAAAATGAATTAAAGAGATACCTACAACGTTCAGACATCTTTAATGATTTTTATACATATCAAAGTGGCTATGAGTTTATATAATAAAGGAGGCTAGACAGAGTTGCAACAATACAAATGCTTTAAGTAATAGTGCCAGAATAAAGGTACATGTTATTATCTATAACAACAATTAAATAAAATCTAGTATATTCTTAGGTGTTTTTGTTCTCTCTTTAAGAGGGATTTTACTTGGTCCGTTTGAGATTGTTGACGTCCTTGATTTATTATAGCGTCTGAAGTGAATTCGTAGGGTTTTTTAATAGAGGAATATTCTCAGTTTCAAAATAGTTATGCACAAGAATTGAATTAATATTTTATGTCCACGTTGTTGGGTTCTGCCCTAAAGGTTCGTAATCCTAGTTGATGAAGTATGGCATATTTTTGGTTGAACAATATTTATGGCTATTAGCATTAGTAATTGATTTCACTTCTTTTACTAATGTATTCAACATCCTTGGTTTATATATTGCAAGATTATTTACAATGGTGCAGAAATTGCAGGTTATTGGTGGTGTTTCTGTCTCAGTTTTTGCTTTTGAATCAAAGTATTTAAGGGTTCAAATTCTTATGTCTGTCCCTGCTAAGCATGTTGCCGTTGTAAGAACAGGCAAATGTATAAGTTGACTGATTTAACAGTTGCAGAAGGAGGCTTAAAAAGTGAGGGTCATACAAAAGGTGCAGTGTAGTTATCAAAAAATCTATAGAATTAGAAATGTTCGCTTTAGCGGGTGAGGAAGTGATTAGAGCCATAATTGGCTGATTATGAGTTAGAGATACATGTGTTTGCAGAGGTAGGTGATATTCTGCCAATAAGAATGATGAAGCCGTTTTTTTTCTGCAATTTGAACCTGGGTATTATTGATTTGATCTTTAATAGTGAATCAATGGCAATTTAGGAACTGATATAAAAAACATATTTAACCTGCGTCTCACCCTCCTGGGTAGGCATGGTATATTGGCCTGAGGAGCCATGGCCTGAAGTACTTCAGTTATTCTTAATTTGTTTTTAGCTGATTTAATATTGCTTTGTTTAATAACTGGGTTATCTCCGTTTGGGATGGGTAGGAGTTTGCATCGATATTTATAGAGGGTAGCAGGTGTCTGGGATGTCTGTGTGTGCATGAACCCTTTTCTTTGATATGATTCGAGAGGCCCCAGATGTTTTTTCTTTAATTGTCTTTTCCTCTTATATTTCGCCTGAGGGGCTAATGATTTGCGAATATGCCCAGATCTCATAAGTTTCACTGTAGAAGTCGTTATATAGGGAAACTGACTGATTACTTTAGGAATTCCTTTTCTGGGATGATTAGGCTTGGGTATATTGACTCCATTTGATGCACCACTACCCTTTATTGCTAGCCATTGGCAAACTAATAGCATTGTGAAAATGTATTTAAGGCTTTGGTTTTTGTCAGTGGTTTTTAATTTAAATTCAACAAATGTTTCAATCGGTGGGTTACCCTGGTATGTTTCTCCTTGTGATTATCCTGCTTAGGATTTTACAAGCCTCTACGCCTTTTTTGTTGTAGATCAGGGTTTCTTTCACCCTCCCTGAAAGTCTTAGTGGTGCAGCTGATTGATGGTGGACAGGCCTTAGCGATGCTTGGAGCCTTCACTACTCACCAAGAGCCTTATGGGCTTAGGACTCTTCTAGGAGCTCTTTGACCCCAGGGTTCTATCAAAAGGCGTGCATTGCCCCAAGCCGCATTAGGAACTATACAGCTGTCCAGGCCAGTTTTTCAAGAAAATTGTAAGAAATTATTTGATGTTTGATGTTTATTTAATAGGGCCCACTTGTACTTTTTGGAGAAGTAGGTTATTGATTCCTGATCACTGGCAGTCGTTTGGGCTACATACAGTAAACGTGTAAAGGATTTTATGCTGCTTTTATGCTGCTTTTATGCTACGTATAATTATGTGTATTGGAGTTTGCTCTACTGCAAACTGCAGGGTGTAAAGTGCTGTTTCCCCCTTTCGTCTTTTATCTTTTTGCAGCTACTATTACACGGCCCCAGGTCCTGCCCCTGCTCTGGATGCTCGTTTTAATCCTGTATGTAGATTGGTCCATCCTGTGTAGCGTGCGGATGCTTGTGTAGATTGTGTAGGAGCCCCTCTATCATGCCGAAAGCTGCACTGAGCCCACCAGCTACCCTCAGTATGCCTCCGCCGTTTCCCACCTTTTTGGGTCTCGCTGGCAATGCATCCGCAAGGATGCATTTGTCCAGCTGGAGACCAATAGTGATCAGTGTGGGGGGAAGGAGGACAAGAGGGTGTACGAGCTTGGATTGCTTGGATTCGTGTGCGCGAACGCGCACGTCGTGTCCCGCGCCATACACATGCGCGCGCAGACAGACACTCGCTCACACACACACACCCCCTCCCCCACAGTCACACACACGCACTCCAAGACACATACACACACACACGCACACGCACACATGCACGCACACACACATACACAGCCCGCGCCCCCCCAACGCGCGCGCGCGCACACACATGCTCTCTCTCCCTCCCCCCCCCCGCAGCTCAGCAACCCAGTCACCGGCTTCCTTCGTGCGGCGGCTCTCCTCAGCTGCAGGGCCCGGCAGCAGGACTCTTCTTCCCTCCTTCGGCACCGGGGTGCAGGGTAGGCTCCTGCCTGCTCCGGTGCTCCAAACACGGCTCCAATCGCGGCTCTTCCGTGGGAGGCGGGGTAGGCTCCCGCCCTCCTACTTCCTGTTTCCGGTTGTCACGCCGGCCTGCCTGACTTCCTGGTCGCAGGCCGGCAGAGTGACGGCGGTGATTTGCGGTATTTATTTATTTAGTTATTTATGCATTTTTATATAGCGCGGACTTTACCCGAAGGCGGTATTTATTTATTTATGTATTTATGCATTTTTATATAGCGCGGACTTTACCCGAAGGCGGTATTTATGTATTCATGTATTTATGCATTTTTATATAGCGCGGACTTTACCCGAAGGCGTCAGAGCGCTTCACATTAGGAACAGAAATGAAACATAATGAGAAACATTACAAAAGAACAGGTTGCAAAAACATACGTTACTTACATAAGGTAATAGTGACAATTGTGAGCAAACAAAATACATGAGGTAGTAAAAACTATGAGCAACCAAAAATACATGAGGTAGTAAAGGTAATAGTGACAATGGTGAGCAAACAAAATACTTGAGTAAAAATTGTGAGCAACCAAAATACATGAGGTAGTAAAGGTAATAGTGACAATCGTGAGCAAACAAAATACTTGAGTAAAAATTGTGAGCAACCAAAATACATGAGGTAGTCAAAAGTGCACAAGAGGAAAAATTGTGAGCAACCAAAATACATGAGGTAGTAAAGGTAATAGTGACAATCGTGAGCAAACAAAATACTTGAGTAAAAATTGTGAGCAACCAAAATACATGAGGTAGTCAAAAGTGCACAAGAGGAAATGAAAGTGACAAGTGTGCAGTTATAAGAGAAAACAGAGTATAATTAGAGGTATAGTCCTGCAATAAGTGCTAGACACTCAGGCTCAGGAACAAGCGTTACATGGGCAAGGTGGCACTTGTGCAAGTATCAAAGGTAAAGACATGTGAGAGGTAGCAGCCGTGTGTTGCAAGGGCAGAGTGGTGTGTGCATGTTACAAAAGGGCACCGAACACCAGTACATGGAAAATACTGCAAAAAGGCAGACCCTCCAATCACAGGCATACACTGGGAAGGCACTTCCATGGTCATGGAAAGTAGAAATTATCAGTAGTGGGAAGTCTTCCTCACAAATAGCAAGAGAACGTGAATTACTTTTGGAGGTGTCTCTGGAGGAGGAGAACTTTGAGGTCCCTTTTGAAGGCCTGGGAGGAGGCGGTGGTCCGGAGCTTTTTTTTGTCCTCTCGCGGTTTGTAAATACAAAACATATTGCATTACAAATGCTATAGGTATCACATTTGCGAAAGTTATAACTATTGGCATTGTAAATGACGAAGCTATTAATTTAGCTATTTAAAAAAAAAGAAACATAAATAAAAACTTTGCCATTTACAATACCAATAGCTCAAACTTTCCTAATGCAAGACCTATTGCATTGCAAATGCTTGTTCTAATCTGCTGTCTCATGCTACTCCGACAAACTGCACTAATCCCTGGGACTTCCAGTAGTCTTTACCGCTGGCCCGGGCCCATGGGCCCGAGGGCAGTCCATGGGTGGAGCAGTAGTTCAGGGTAAGGTGTCCGCCAGAATTACAGCTTCCAGGGCTCAGCACAAGGCTTCCAGATGCTTCTGCAACCTTGCCTCCCTCAACTCCGCTAAGCAGTCGATTTTCACCATCCGACTCAGCTCAGGTGTGCTGTCCCTTGATTGATGTCATACACTAGTCTGACCTGTCGAAATGTTGTTTTCAATTTGCAATATGGAAAGGGACTTTGGCAAGTTGATTTGAAAATGGAAGTTATGACAGTGTTTCTTTGGAAAAAAGAACTCGCCCGTTTTTTTTTGTTGCGCTATCATCTGTTATAGTGAAAGTACAATTAACACATTGTAAAGCTGATTTATTTTAACACATCTGGTTTGCGGAAGAAGAATATTTCCCTATATTCACTGATGTAATCTTACCTAAATGTCAAGGACTGAATGCTCAATTATTAGGTTTTTTTGGTGTTGACTGCTACACTCGCATCATTGAAAAGGCTAATGGTGATCTTCAGTTGAGAAGCTTTAAATCAATTTGCTAATGGTGTCAAGGACTGAATGCTCAATTATTAGTTTTTTTTGGTGTTGACTGCTACACTCGCATCATTCAAAAGGCTAATGGTGATCTTCAGTTGAGAAGCTTTAAATCAATTTGCATGCATCAAATCCAAGGCTCAATGTGGATTTAATCAGTATAATGAAGAGTTTTTCCAGTTTTAGGAGCCACATATGCCAATGACCTTTTTGATATTAAATCCTATTATAATTGGAATTTTAACATTTAGTGGATGAAAAACATACACTTTTTCGATGTGCAAGGTAATGGAATAATGAGTGATTTGCTGAAGTTTCCTCATCATTATTCTAAATGGTGAAGTTGGCTAATGGTAATAATGCTCATTAATTAAAGACACAGGGCTCCATTATGCGTCCTTCTAAAATACTGAATTGATGCTTCTGCTCCTGAAATTAATGCACTCCACTGAGGTGTTCTCAACTCCCTTAATTCCGAACACCTCAGAATTAAATGTTTGATCCTGGGGTCCCCCTGAAAAATGGAGAATTGCAGCAGGAATTGCAAGTCTTGCACTACATTACCACAGCAAGTCGCCATTTTGGGCCCATCTCAACCTAGTCATTAGTCACAAAAGTTTTTTTCAAGTTCGTGCTTCTCAGCTCCTTCCTGGAAACTTTCAGTGCGATTCATCAAGTGGTCACTGTGTTTTCATAGTTTGGTACGAAGAGCGTTTTTTGTTTTGCTAATACCGTTGGTGCCTTTTGATGAATCTTCACTATACTTCACAAAAAAAAGTTAATCTACCTCTGCTCCGTCCTAGAAAGTTTTGATCTTATCTGTCAAGCTGGGGCCAAGAAAAAGGTGAAGTCCCATAACTTTGTTTTCCCAAATTAATTTACATACGAAATGTTATGAAGTGAAACTGAAAAAAACGGCTGACCAGAATTACACTAAATTTGGCAGAAAGTTAAAGCTTCACTCTGAAAGCCTGCTTTTTGTTATTTAGTGTAAATCTGTTCAGCTGTTTTCGAGAAATTTGCATTTAAATTTTAATAACATCTGGACCATTGCTCCAGTGAGAGTCCCACGTTATCAGATTTTACAAAATACATCAATCTGATGAGCTGGGAGGTTTTTTTTACTGGCCATTTCGGTCCCATGAGATAGACCTATCTGATTGGCTAGCGCAACCTGAAGTAAAATGTTGCACCACGATTACAGGATTCTGAGTTTCAGTACCTGCTTCCTGAACTTAGTAAAAAGTAGAGAAAAAAAAAAGATCTAATCGTGCAGGGTACGGATACCCTGTCTCTCTGGCAGTTCTGTGAGGGGACCAGAGGGACTCCTCTCCAGGTCCAAAAATAAAAAAGATCATTGCTGCTGGTACTGCTGTACTTCTGTGGAATCCCGTGTGGTCTCCCACAGGAGATATGCACTGCAAGACCGCGAAACATTCAGTCAGTGAAGCCTGCGCAGTCTCGTAGTGTCAGTCTTCTTCAGTAGTCCCCCTGGAGACTGGTACTGTGAGGCCACACAAGCTTCAGTGAGTAAAGTTGCATGGTCTTGTGTACAATGGAGTGATGCTTGAAGGGCGTTACTGCGGGAATTCTGTGATACCTCAAAAATAAATAAATAAACAAATATGTCAAAATATGGGATGAAAGACCATGCAGCCAATTCCTGTGCATGGCAGGCAGCCCAGTCCCAGCCCCTTGTCACACATTGCCAAAACCTATGCTCAGTGAGAGAGTTGGATGAATATGATCAAAAAAACAGATATTCACTGAAAAAAAGTTTAAAGTGATGTTATAGTTAGGTAGGGTAATAAGTGATGTGAAGAAAACCTTCATTTTAGTTTATTAAAACCATGAAAGGATACGATGATAGAGAACATATAAAGGAAAAACAAAGAAGATTAAAAGACAGGTGATTCATTAATAAATGTAGGTTTAAGAATCCTAAAGATTTCAAGGGTAAGGACTTTGTCAAGCTGACTAATCAAAAGTAGTGTGACCCCGGTAAATTGGCCTGTAAGTAAGATGTATATCTAGTATGTTCATTGTAAATTGCCTGTTCTAGAGAACAGTGACCCGTATAGAAATTAAAATCTAAATTTAAGTATGTATCTATAATATCAAATACCATACAAGTCTCTAAAAAGTGGCTCTGTTAGAGCAGAGTCATTCCTTTGTGGTCCACAATTTAATTGAACACATTCATGAATTTGACCAAAGCATACAACATTTGCACATTTTTCCCACTTGAAGCTTACTTACAACCACTGAAGGGAATGACTATCCCACTGTTAGATTTTTGTTACAAGGAAGGGAAAGGAAGGTTCTGTATGTGATTTGAGAAAGGGAATTTTGAAAACAGATGAATGAGATAGAAATGGAGGTTGAAAAAGTGTGTGTGTATTGAACCTGCTATATGTAATTATGACTGTTCATCTTTGACTAATATATTTGAAATATGTTTTTATCATTTGTTTTATAGATAACATCTTTGTTTTTAATACTTTGTCCTGAAGAAGGTGGGGTAAAACAGCTATTGACCACCGAAACGCTGCGTCGACAATTTGGAATATTTTAATTTTAGACTACTGTGCAATAGGCCTTTGTATATTGTATTGATATGATAAAAAAATGTATTCATATACCCATGAGACAAATAGATATGATATGGCTTTTATCACTGACATTTAGTTCAGTTCTCTGATATGGAAAAGTGTGTAATAAGGTATTTATATTAGAAAGGGATTGTTTTTAGTATGCTGCAATGATGTTTTAAAATCTTGAATTGTATTTTAAGGTATTTAATTTGATGAAATCTTAGATGGCTTTTGAGAGATCAATATATTGAAATATTTTAAAATTACATGATTATAATAAAGGCTAGTTGTTTTGCATAAATAGGTTCTATTGCATGAGTGGATGGGTAATAATTGTTGAGTAAATGAGTTCCGTGGAATAAGAGTTGATGCATGTGAGATTATAGACAGGATACACAAGATGGACCTATTATTGTTAAGTAAAATTGAGCAGGAGCACTGGCCTACTTTTATCATAACAGAGGCGTTTACCTGATGTCCGGTAACCTTTACAAATGCAGGTATACTCTTTTCTATTGCACTTCACACATATTACCATCAGCAGAGAGGGCGACTTGAGACCTGATGAATTCCACCAACACCTGTTTATGGGGTTGGTATCTTCACATGCGACCTTACGACGTGGGTAGAATTATTCCCCACTAATTTTATTCTGCCAACTAGGAGACCCATTAAATTACGTTTTGGAACCTAGAGGTAGTTTTATTCATGATTTCCTCTGCACATCCTAGCACATACTAGCCCCCGAAACATCCCTATATTTTATAGGGAAGTAGCTTACATCTACTCCTTAGGAGAGATGCCAGGAGGAACCCAATGATGAAGCATGCCACCCATTGGGTGGGTGATGGCTTTCGTCCTTAACCATGAAGGGTTTCCTACTAAAACATAGTAGGATCGGGATCTAGTTCGTTGGTGTAGGAAGTCTGTTCTTTCTCTTTATGTAGAGCCCCACATATGTTCAAAATCGCTTTCCCTTATCTACTAATTTGTAAAGTGTAAATCTAAATCCATCACACCCAGTAATCCAGAGCATTAGGTGCTCTGTTGACATTCCTCTACCTCGAGCCCCCGTGGCTGATGGGCAGATAAACACCATCTCATCTCTGCATACATAAAATCCCAACCAATCATTATTTCATCCTGATCACATAGCGTTGGTCATTTTACTACATTTTTTTCTCCTGCACTCCACTCGATAAATGCTACTCAAACCCATCCGTTATAGTAGAAAAGTGTACCGTAATACTTAACACTTGATGCTATTCACTCTATTCAATCATCATTCTCATAAAAAAATGCTATATTCAAATACGGCAAAATAAAATTTCAGGTCTTTTGCCAGTTGCCATTAGCAGAATGTCATTCAGCACCTATATTATTCACGATTGGCAGTACTTGTAGCAGCAACACCAATCAGCACATAACGGTAAGTTATGATATATCATAGCTCACACATCTTACCACTCACATGGTACCATGTATTTATTTAATTTAATTAAATTTTAAAAAATAGCAACAGTCTTCAAAGAAATATAGCACTTGCAACAATTATTTACTGACTGGGAATACCTGCGCATTTGGTGTTCACATAGACTGCAGTAAGCAAAATAAAATCTATAAAAGCAGGAAAAAGACACAAGCTCAGAAGAGGCAATATATAATACAGACCAGAGTCCAGAGAACAAAGACATATGGAATACAGAGGTACATTGGATACAGGCAGTTGATGCAACAATGCTTTGGCATGTCCTCTCTTCCGTCACCGACCCTCCCTGTGTATCATGTTTTCTGCCTCAAACATGCCGGCGGGTAGGCAGCAGTTATGCATCATATGATAAAATCTATATTCAATAGGTGCAACTGCAAAGGAGCCCAGAAGTGTTTGGGTTTCTGAGAATGAGGAATCGTAAAATGATAGGTCTCTGGTTATTCATTGCAATACACCATATCATACAACAATATTTTTACAGTGGGGGAATAATTTCTTCCCCCTTACACATGCCACTCTCAGTTTTCTCAATAGCAAAGCAATCGAGAGAAATCTTCGAGGTATGTTGATTGTGTAGCCTTGCAGCGTTAGCTTGGATGACATCGCAGTATCGACCTCGGTCATGGTAGAAATACGGTCAAACACCTCACTACAGTATTGATTGACCTGTGAACAATTCCAAGCGAGATGAAGGAAGTTGACCTCGGGCCCTACTTCTCACACATCAAGAGTTTCCCACAGTTTGTAATTAAAGGACTAAAATGGGGTAATGTTTATCTGGCTGTGCTAACATTTAAAGTGTAGTAGATTTAATCTGCCATTTGGGGCAAGAATCCTATATGGCTTCAATAGTACAACCAGTCTTTGCCTGAAATAGAGCATTCGAGATCTGCATACCTTGGTATTTTAGCCTTGAGTAGAGCAACCTAGGGCTTCGGTTTGCCTAGCAGCATACATCCTAGTGACCAAACATTTGTTAGTTAAGAGATAAAGGATCAACGATAGGGCTTTATAGGCTTTTGGTGCCTGTGGAAAGATTGGGTAATTTGTCCTACACAATACTCTCTCAGTTGAAAGTATGTGAAGGTGTATATTATGGAGTTTTCATTTCTGTCTGTTATCAGACTCTCAACTCACCACCAGACCTGCTCAACCTACTAATTCCATGTAATATGACGTGTCACACTTTTTGTCATCTACAAAATTAGCAATCCTCATCTAACTTTCTTCTGTAAAATAATAAAATAGTGGCTTAAGGATCTAAAGTCAAAGATAAACATTAATGTTAAAATGTGGAAAAGATTTTCCAATCCACGTTTACACAATAAATTGTTATCTTGATTGCAAATCAAGATACATGCCGATTCATTTCACTTATTAGATGCCGCCGCTCCTCCCAGAGAAATATAAAGTCAGCCTTGCGGATATGGCTACAGCTGACATTGTCAATCAACCAAAGGGCACTTGATGCAAAGGATGTTTGGGTGTACTAAGATTTAGGCTTTCTGAAAAGAGGTCAAAAAGCAATTCAAAAACCTTTTCAATCAGAAAATCACAGCACTTTCTTCGCCGTGCCTGGGATATACCCTAGTGAACCTACCATGACATCCATTAATGAAACAACCTGCTTCTGTTTGACCTTCTAATAAACCTCACGTTGAAATCATAATCTGCAACTGGAAAAACACTGAGAGATCGTCACACTCTTCTTAGTGGTCATGGCTTTACTTGCAAGAGTTGAAACCCCCATGAACCAGTACCCATCCGAGGAGTCCAGAAGCCATGCCCCTGCACCCCTTTTGTTGAAGCTTCTCATTTAGGTACTGATCTGGTGAACTGCATGCTAGCTTACAAGGTAATGCTCTACTTGTGACTAGAATAATATATCTGTTTTTCTGTTCTTCTTTTTTTCATATTAAATTCTATAAACAGTTTTTGAAACGAAAGGTAATGAAAAGGGAAGTATGTCTTTAGTCTTTTGATGGAATGGTATAATTTTAAAGGCTAAAAATAGTGAATGAGAATATTTCCCATCTCCATTCAAAATCTCCTTTCCTGCTCTATTTTCTCAAACTCACCATCCTCCTTCACAGTTTTTTATTGCTAGAGTTATAAAACCGAAAGCGGATATATTTATAAAGAAAGCAAAGGGCTTTTTCAGTCTTCCTCTTTCATGTAAGGGAACTGATGTGTGAGGGGCATGCTGCTATGTGGAGACAGAGCCCACATTCTTAAGTAACAGGTTTGTGTCAGCGTCTGGTATGGTACCTACAAGAGATGTTTTTGTGAGATTTAGGGCCTTATTCAGAGTTTAGCCAAAGGGTTATTCTGTCACAAACAGGATGCATACCCCGTCCACATAATTACAAGTCCATTATATCCTATGGCACTTGTAATGAGATAGATGGTACCAGCTGCAATCTCTAAATCAGACAATGTATCCTCTTTTTTGCAACTCCATTTTCCTGAGTCAGATCTATTCTTTTGCACTTATCTGCATGACTGTGCACTGCTGACTTCTAAGTTTAATCTAGTTGAAAATGCAGTCAGTATATGCCCAGCTTTTCATTGACCCCAAGACACTGCTCCACTTTTGTCCACTCTGATCACCTGTCCCTGGAGCTTTCTATTCACCCTTTTATGTCAATATATGTTTGTTTACAGATCTGGACTTTTGGTCTGTTATTTATGTGGATACTAAAATATTCTCCATTTCAGGAATGCTCCTACTTTTACTTTTCAGTTCTTCATTTGAATTATGTGAACCGTCCGCATTGAATGCTTGCAATACAAATAATACATGTTTGCATATGGTACTTGATGGCATAAGCCTTGAAGCTCTTTTAACAGACGTTTTATAATTATGGGGGCCAACTCAGTGGCATCTATTTCTTAAACCTCAGGAAGTATGAAAAGCAGAGTGAAACTTGGAAAATAATCACTGTTCTCTACAGCCTGCGGCTTAACCCCCTAAGCTCGACAGTGAGCAATAAATGAGGGTATCCACCTCCAGGAGCTAGACTAATTGCAACCTCCTGTATTTTAATCCATTGACCTTAACGGTATAAAAGACAACATTTTTTGAGGTTATTGCTCAAATCAGGAATATCTGAGAAAGATGCTTCATAATGTGATGTTTTAAACATGGTAAATGATGTCTTGCGTGCTTCTCACAATCAGTCAGTCAGTCACACAGCTTTATTCGATCTTTTATAAACAGATCATAGAAGCACATAAGTGCATATAATATTTCCTTCTCACAATCATAAATTTGCTCCGTTGTCTTTGGAAGTACCATTAAAAAAATAAAGGGTGAACAGTAGGAAAACAAACCACTTATGGTAGACTTCAACAGTTGTGTAGCCTCACTGTCATATTACAATTTAGCATGCCGAATATCCAGTAAATTGTGAATTTACCCTTTTTACACATTGACTTCATGCTCATTCAAAGTAAAGAAAAAAAATAATTTTAATTAGACATTGATTAAAAAAAAGTTACATTGCAGAGAAGCATTTTATCTAACTAATGCTTATTTATCATATAATTTGCTTAGATACCCAATGTCATCACTAATTAATTATTAAAGGACTATTTTACTCTCTGCACAGGCATCCAATGTATTCACATGTATACATCCGGTCAGATACAATCATTCGCATACTCCAGATCACTTGCCAACAAAAGAAAACTTACTTGGAATTTCTAAAATCTATCAAAATGATTCAAATAACTACAAAATACACTTAGTATTCCACAGTAAATGAGCAGAAGAAAAGGTCAACAAATAATAGCTGTTTCGATTGACTGTATGAGTTCTCCGGAAATTGCGTTCATCAAGACTGATTTAATCCATGAGCCTACAAGTGCTGTTAATTTTGATTCCTTTATATACCTCTTTACAGTGCTGTTTACGAAAGTCGATTGCTTTAAAGTAATCAGCTAAAAAACAAGTTATGATTAAATAGTGAAAAGAATCACTTTATGCTTCATGAACTGTTTTCCCCTGGATCCATTTGTATAGTTGATACAGAGCCCCCAGCAAAAATATTAAGTTGCTTATCAAAATTTAGCTTAGTTCCAATATACTTGTGTTGTTTATTTAGAATTAAGTTAATACTCCCTTTGTCCATGTGGATACAAACTGCTGTCTGCTTCTCCCCACCTAGGCAGTACTAAACTTTGTCCACATGGTTATGGAACAGTTGACCCGGAGTCACCAAGACCCCCAGGTCTTGTCTGAAGAGTGAGTCATTTGATTCTTCCGTGGCATGATCCTGTTCTCTTCTATAGGTTACTCTACTTACATTTTGTAGTTTGGGACGTTTTCAAGATTGATAAGTGACTGGGACAGTGTTTAGTTAGTCATTATTACTCCACGTTATGGGTATTTATTATGTCAACCTTGAAAGGATAAGAAGAAAAAGTAAACTTCATCAAGATTCGAACCTATGAGACCTATACAATTTATTTTATTATTCTTGGTATAGTGCACAACTCACTCCCAAGTATTATTTCATTGCCTCAGCTCAAACACCATTCTACTCATTCCACTGAAAGCTCGTAAATAAAAAACAGCGGCCAGATCATTTGCAGGAAATGCGCCCACAATATGGAACTCTATTCCTCCCCACATCAGAACTAACCCCTCCTTTACGAGTTTCAAAAGCCAGCTCAAAATCCTGTTCTTCGATCGATACCTAGTGAACAGATAGGAGCTGTTGGAGCTCCAAAAATCGACTCAGCACCCGGCCTTGACTCTACGCCAACTAGCCCTCTATCCTATTCTCTGGCACTGTGTCTTCACAGTTTTTAGTATTTTAGGACTGTCCTCATCATTGATTTTGTGTTTTACATGTCCTGTTATTGCTGTAAAGCGCTCCGATACTCATCAAATAAAAAATAAATAAAAAAGACATTAGTTCATGAACTGTTTGAATGTTATAATTAGAAACACTTGTGTGTTTAAAAAAAAAACTTTTGAAAAATAAGTGGTGGTGCCTATTGACATATTTGCAATGAAAGCCTCTAAAAAGCAAATTTACTAATAGTCTAACTGTAAATCACCACTTAAAGACTGCAACTTCTAACTAATTAGAGGACAGCCTTGAAAAGGTGAGCTCCAGCACAGATAATTAGTTCCTTTAAAAGAAAATCATGAACATGCAGGCAAAATGGAAATGACTGGAAGATGGTTAAGGCACAAGAGCATAATTGGAAATACCAAGCATTGCCAAAGACAAAAGATTTTGCTTACACAAGAGCTGTTTTCTACGCCAATATCATTTAGCCATGTTGTACAGCAGTGTGGAATAGAGTGACATGGTGTAGAATGGAGTGGCCTGGAGTAGCGTACAGTGGCATAGAGTGAAGTAGAGTGCTGTACAGTGGAGTGCTGTACAGTGGAGTGCTGTACAGTGGAGTGCTGTACAGTGGTGTGGTGTACAGTGGTGTGGTGTACAGTGGTGTGGCGTAGAGTGGAGTACATTGGCATGGATTAAAGATGAATAGAGTAGAATAGTGTAGAGTGCTTTGGCATGGAGTGGAGTCCCATAGAGTGGAGTTGATTAGAGTGGCATAGAGTAGATTCCTGTAGGTTAGAGTTGTGTAGAGTAGAGTGGAATGGCATGGTGTAGAGCGGATTAAAGTGATGTAGAGTGGAGTAAAGTGGCTTGCAGTGGCATTGAGTAATCGTGTAGAGTGAAGTGGGATAGAGTAAAGTGACATGGAGTAGAGTGGCATCGCGTAAAGTGGGGCGGTGCGGAATGGCCTAAAGTGGTACTGAGTGGAGTGGTGTGGCATACAGTGACGTACAGTGAAGTGGAGTGGCATTGAGTGAAGTGGACTAAGGTAGAGTGCAGTGGTGTGGAGTGCAGTGGTGTAGAGTAGTGTGGCGTAAAGCACAGAGGCTTAGAATGGTACAGAGTAGAGTGGCATATAGTACACTGGTGTAGAGTGAAGTGGCCTAGAGTAGAGTGGTGTAGAGTGCGGTGGCATAGAGTTGAGTGGTGCAGAGTAGAGTAGTGTGCAGTTATGCAAAGTAGAGTGCCATAGAATTCAGTAGAGTAGTAAAGAGTAGAGCACAGTGGTAGAGAGTGCAGTGGAGTAGAGTAGAGTTGTGCTGAGTAGAGTGCAGTGTCTTAGAGTGCAGTGGTGTAGATTAGAGTGGTGCAAAGTAGAGTGCAATAGCATAGAGTGGGTCCTAGTAGAGTGTAGTGGTTTAGAGAGGTGAAGAGTAGAGTGGTGCAGAGTAGAGTGCAGTGGCGTAAAGTGCATTAGAGTAGAGTGGAGCAGAGTGCAGTGCAGTGGGATAGAGTAGAGGGTAGGGGGTGGTAGAGAAAAGAAGCAGCTTGGAAACTGGGAGGTTGGGAGGGAATAGAAGCTACATGGACAGGGAAATGGGAGACGTACTGAAAACACAAGCACTTATGGAGTGCTTAAACTCAAAAAAGAAAGTTGCTCCTGAAACGGGAGCAGTGGATGGATATAAGTACTTGGTCCATTCGCCAGGGGAGGGCCAAACACAAGAAGAGATGCCTCCTGCATGCCGTGACAAACAGGAGCAAAGCAAATGTAAGTGACTCTGAAGCTAACAAGTGGTAAGCTATGGGTGGGCTGTAAGCCCACTGTTTGTAAACAAAAGTCTCACAAAGACAGCACATAAACTGTCTAGGTGAAACCTAAAAACACAGCTTGGAGGATAAATTGGAACGGTTTTACCACCATTAACTTGCTCGGTTTACTGAAAGGAATATACTTCAATGATTATTCCCTCCCTCATCAATCTTAATAAATAGCGTGGTAATTAGTAGCATACTCCACCCTGCACAACTGTACGTACGGTTTATAGCATGGCATTTGTTTTCATATGTATTTCTTTGTAAAAAAAAAATATATATTCAACTGAAACATGAATGAAAGTGGTTAAATGTGTGAAGTAAATTAAAGTCATGTTGAAGAGGCCTTGTGACTATTAGGAGACTATTAGGCTTCCATGTGTGAAGTTATTGTAGTCCGCAATCTGTGAGGCACGGAGATGTGACCTTATGACCAGAACTGCCAACTTTTAAACCGGGAAACCAGGTTGAAATTAACCCTGGGCGTAGTTCGCGAAGTAGTGCTAATCGTAGCTACGCGAAGTGTACTTCGCACTACGCGAACTGCGTAGTGCACTGTGCAACATGCTGTTAGCACTGATTGCACAGTGCCGGATGCTTGTCCGCACTGTGCAATCAGTGCAAACTACATCTTTCACAGTACAAGCGATCGTTTTCTGACGCTCGAGTAGATTTCTACTCGAGCGGCCGCTTTCTCTGCGGACTGGTAGTTTCTCATCGCTAGCGGGCGCAAGCATACGCGACCACTCGCAATGAGAAACCTGACCTCCCCGCATTGTGAATCTCGAAAACGAGGAAAAAGTCTCGCCGGGAGGTCATTTTGCTCGCTCGCGGTCGCCAGCTTGACGTTGAGGTCCGCGAGCAAGCAAAAAATGATCGCTACCGTTGTTTTCACTGTGCTACATGCAATTCGCGTAGTGCGAAGTAGCGCAAACTACTCGAGCGTAGCGTAATACTTCGCCCAGGGTTAGTTGAAATCCCATGTTGGCACTATATCTTGTGGTTCTGGGGCAATAACTTATTCTCCTCCTGTCTAAAACAAATAAAAATCTGACCTTGTCTAACCTAATCTGGTGCTTTTGTAAAGCGTCTACTGCCCTCAGGCAGAAAATACGCTATATCAAACTACAAAAAAAGGTAAACTGTGTTTTTCTCGTGGCAGTTGGTTCTACTGTGTGTAATAAACAGAAATGCAACCTTTAACTAAAAAATATGTCAGTCTGCGTGTATTAGTTATTGGGCCAGCTTTATTTACACTACCATACATGTATATATGTATGTATGTGTGTGTGTGTGTGTATATGTATATTTACAAATGTACATAAACACACACATACATAAATGTACATACATATGAACGTAACAGTGATCCACTCGCCAGCTGATGCATTTTATTTATGTCTATACACACTTATACATTTTGCCATGTTGTGCACATTTTGCATGTTATAACTATTAATTAAATTAATTCATTTGCACTGAAATATATATGAGATCTATACACACACACACACACACAAAGTGTAATAGTTCATGTATTATCATTGAGTAATAACAGATTACTTTTTTGATGTACACTTCCACCTTCTTCACCTTTACAATCCCCCCAAGCACCAGACTTAATCTAGAAACGGATGCAATAGCTTTGCCTGCTAACAGGAGGCGCTGTCACACTGTTTGTCGACTCCACACCACCTCTAGATGAGGTAACATGAAACCACATATAAGCATCAACCATGCAAGCTGACATAATTTCGTCTTTTTAGGTGGAGCCTAGCGTTGCAGCACGCATGCGCTGCTCGCTCTGCCAGTCATGCAGCAGGATAGTGTGGTGCCTTCTCTCCGCCCATATTTTTCATTGGCTGGTGTCATTGTCCATGGTAAATGCTGGCTTCCGATTGATGAGGCTTGTTAGTCCCTCCTTCTTACCGTCCTGTTGCCATTTGGTACCTCCCATGAGGACTGGATCCTTTACTTGTGTTACACAGTCTCCTTGATTAGTCGGTAAGCACTAGTTTTTTCATTCGGTTTTGGCAATGGTGGCCGCATGTTTATTTTTGCATCACGCTTTCACTTTACCAGTAGCTGCCGGTCAACCCCGCGAGTGCTGTGTGGGGCGGCAGCTATTGTTAAAGTGAAAGCGCTATGTAAATATAAACAAGCGGGTTCCTTTGCGCAATGGCGACAGCTTGTTCTTACTGTAGGCACAACGTGCTTTGGTGCCTTCTGAACGTAGTAATCACAGACGTAAGGCGCATGCTTTGCCTAAACCTGTAAACATGCTCCCAGAGATTGGACGCATTCTTCCAGACAGCCGCTTTATCGCGGGTCCCTCTAAATTCCACAAGGCGCTTCACAATCCGTGCCTGACAAACACAATCATGTCCCGTTCCGCCCCATGGCAGTGCTCGGCTCAAAGATGACTCGAACAATACCACATCTCATTCAGACCCCTTCCCATAAAATGTAAAGGGAGAAACACTCTCACCTACCGCTTTTTTTTCCAAGCGGGGCAGAATACAAAGAAGAATTGTACTTTACTTCTAAAGAAACAGAGTTGTGGCCAAGAAAATTCCAACCCTCACCCTCCCATACTCTGTCCCCCACCTCTGCCGCACATACAGCGCTGCCTGTCCCGGCAGCTGCCCAAGACCTGCCTTTGCCATTTTCACCTAGCAGCCCGGCCATGGACAAGAGAAGGATCAGTTTATTTTCATCGCAGTTTGTTGTAGATAGCCTGGTGTACTGTGTATTCAATTGGAAGTTCATGTCCTACTTTTGAAAAGTTGGTAATTTGTGGTTGGATTCATCCTGCTTTTTGAAATTTCTCGGTGGCATAAAGTTGTTTTTTTTGTGTGTACATCTTGCTGGTTCATAATGTTTCACATAGCATGGGTTATCAGGGGAAAGGGTGGGGAAGCATTTTCGCATCCTGGAAAGAGTGCCGTTTGTGCTTTATACGTAGAAATATTATTTTGCAACCATGCTAATCAGTCCGAGGTTGGGGCTGACAACAGACGTGCTTATTAGTATAGTGGTTTTCAGTGATGTGCTCATCTGGGATTTGGAATGTGAAGAGTACGAATGCTTAATTGTGTCTTATTACTTGCAAGTGACTGGCCATTGCTCCCACACTGTCTACAGGTGTTTAATGGTTGCCTCAAATCGCTGCTGGGGAGCTTGCTTTGCTCTTCTGGCGCTGATACACGAGGTAGAGTCATGCAGATGAAAACCCATTCCATGACTAGCCATGAGAGTGGTTAGCAAGTGGAAGACAATCTGCAACAGTCGTTGGGGTTCCTATGTGTGGTTAAATTCCCAGACCACTGACATAGTTATTAAGGCCGCAGTGTTAACCGCATAATTATGAATTTACTCGCCATATGATTCACCATTGAATGTGTAGCTTACAGACTTCTACAGCATAGTTTCTAGCTGAAACATATGCAATTTTGCTTTTAAAAAAACGCGCTACCACACAGTGGCAGGTCCTTATGAAAGCAAATAGTTTTTTAGTTCAATTGATTGCCGTATGCCTATGTTGGACTGGTACTGATGAGGTGAACATGTTCAAACTGTATTATTGTGTTAAAATATCTCAATGGCTAAATAATACTCTTATGGAACGTGCTCGCCCACTCAGCCCATATTTTTCGTTTGCTTGTCATTGTCCTTCGAAAATGCTGGCTTCTGATTCCTTAATAGGCTTGTTAGTCGTTCTTTAGTACCCCCTTGTCTTCATTTGTAACCTCCCATGAGGACTGGCCCTTTTACTTCAGTTGTTACATGGTATGTCTTATTTAGTCTGAAGCGCTATTTTGTTTAATGAGTTTCTTCTACTGCAGGCACCACATGCTTTCCTGCAACATTCGGATTATGAAAAACAGGGTTAAACCCACTACTGTCAATAGGACCTGGGTAATTATCAGTATAAAGGAAAGGGGTCCAAGACAAAGGACAGAATACTGCAAATTTAAATCTTAGTGCAAAATAAATTCTGGCAGCAAAGCTAGTCAATGCAAAGGAGTTTTAATCAAGTTTGCATGGTTCCCTTTCATGGGATGAAGTTCATCAAACATTTCATTGTATACATAACAATTTGAAAATGAACGTACGTGCCCACAATCACAACAGGGAAGGGACAGTGAGGGTAGTGTAAGTGGTAGGGTGGGGTCAAGAGATAGTCAGATTCATTCCGTGACAAATATAATTTTCAAATATAGAAACTTAATGTGAGTGGTCCCTTTAACCAGAGGGCCACCTCAAGCAGCTCAAAAAAGAGTCCAAGCAAAAAATTATTAATCACAGATCCAAACTCCGTTACAGCCGTTAGAGTCCTGCTTGGGGTAGGAGATTGGTCGTTGTCAGGTAGTCAACGTTTCGACCCGTAATATAGGTAGGTAAATGTTTCTTACAGGGCGGGTCTTCTTCAGGACAAAGGAGTTGTGGGTGGGCAACCTCCTAAGGAGTATAAAAAACTTTATTTAGGATTAATTAGTACTCACCCCTCTTATTAATTAATAAAAGGAGGGCGGATTTGGAAAAGAACAATTAGGACAATTAAAAAACGTGCTGTCAAGGGAGTCTTTTGTGCAACATATGAACTGAAAGGCTTATATAACAGAGCATATCCATGGCACGGTACCCAAGATGCAAAGAAACTAAATCTCCCTTAAATTAGATACACTTGTGAGATCATCAAGACTGGGGAACCTCCAGCTTATACACAGGCTGTCGGTGTCACAACTTAGGAGCCTATGGGGAAACTACAGGTCCCAGAATGCTTGGTGGTTAGTCTGTTTTCCCTTTCTTCTGCTCTGTCCTTCACAACATCTATAACTATGTCTGTGTGGAAGCCCTTGGTGCTTGTCACCTGTGTTTAGCCACTATTCTGTCCTTGGAACCTTGTTGGGCGCTTTTTCCTTGCTTCGTGAATTCCGGCTCCTTTGGATCTGCAGGGGGTCGGCAAACTGTTGACTTATCGAGCGCCGCGCTCTGGAATAGCGCTGGGAGCCGCGCTGTGACCCGCTCTAAGAACCGAGCTGGGAGCCGCGCTGTGACCCGCTCTAAGAACCGAGCTGGGAGCCGCGCTGTGACCCGCTCTAAGAACCGCGCTGGGAGCCGCTTTGGAGCCGCTTTGGGAGCCGCGCTGTTATGATATGACTATAGGGTGAGTGGATGACTTGAATCCAGCTCCCCTTTTGCCTCGCTTACTTTTCCGTTTTCCTTGGAACTAAAGCCAGTGGCGGACTAGCGTGTGGAGTGTACTTTTGATTTGTTTTATCCGCTACTTCCTGATTTTGGATTTTGCTAAACTCTTTTGTTTTTCCATTGAGCTGTTGAGTAGCTCGGACCGGGTTTTCTTCACAAGGAACCTTGCAGCTGACCAGGGGTTGGTCGAGTTGCACTTACAGAGAACACACTACGCTTCAGATAAGTAGCGTTTACATTGACTATGGGTAATCCACAGAGACTCTGTAAGTCTTTTTCCGTTTAGGGTTCATGGGCAGTTCCCTACTATTTTTTGTTGTTTACTTTATTTTTCCTACTTTTGCCCTGATGTGTTGGAGTGCTTGCTGGAGCCTTGACATGTAAGCATATTGAGTACTCAAGTATAGATAGTAGAGGTGGCCTTGTATATGAGACAGAGAGTGAATCCTGTGTGTTTTGTGTCTCCATACAGGAACCTGTACCCCGACGTAGGCGAGGTGTATCTCCTATTGTCAAGCCCTGTGGATGGTTTATGGCTGCCAGCCTTTTTCTATTTTATTTCTCCATTTTTTCCCCTTCCCTGGGTGGTGTCCTCTCAAGTGATGTTCAGCTAAAGATTCACTTGTGGTACACATCTAGGGAGGAGAGAAACTAGCTTCAACATCGCTCCCGCTGTATTTGAACAAACCAGGTTAGTCAATCTGCATAACGTGACAGTCGGGTTTGTACTGGTATGGGCTTACTGATTTACTTTACAGCTGTAACCATACATTTATATTGAATTAAACTATATTTCAATCGTACCTACGGGGTTCCGCAATTCCTCAGAGCTTCTCATCAATGTCAACGTAGCTCAAAATATATGCTGGTTGTAATTTTCATTACCTTCAAGTCAGGAAAAATAGATTAAACATGGAAATGCTCGTAAACTCGGTACCATTATAGGGAAGGGCCAAAAGATTATAGTATATAGCCTGCTTACCACTTGTTTCAAAAGTCTATGACAGTGATAGAGAATTGTTAGGGATTACACTGTTTTAAATAGTACGGAGACCGGTGCTCTTCCAATATAGAAATGATATATTAGGCCTGTGTATGATGAGAGGGAGACAATGGATACAAATAAGTTATAGGCATGCTTAAAAATACCCGATTTTTACACAGAGCGTTATTGCACAAAATAACATTAAAAAATGTCCCAAGATCTGAGGGGGGCTTACCAATAATCATCAATCTTATGGCCGATAAAGGGGAGCTATCTGTTGATGCCCAGTTCTAAGTCCTAAGCAATCGTTGCGGTATACCGATCCCTAAAAGACATAGAATGTAGAAAGTAATCAGTGCAAAAACCTATAGAGGTGCACTGTTTTAACAAGGACCATATGAGTATAACGGTGAAAGCAGGTACATGTAACATACCTCAAATCAGAATCTGTTTACTCGCTAGTTTGATCAGGATATGCGGAATGGAGGGGACTCTAATTCAGTTTCTATAGAGTCCGAATAAGAAAGAGGGACGAAGGTGAACCATCCCCGCTAATGCTTGCAATATAAATGAATATTTTAATTCATGTATTTTGAAATATCTCACTGATTTATTTAATCAGTTATCACTTGCCCAATACTTTAATAATCTTTCACTCGGATCGACACACTCTGGTTTGCTGTGAGTGTTTCTTCATTTTCTATTGAAGTAAGGGACGCAGCTCCGCCCCCAGATTCTACACCAGGAAGTAAGCGCGGTCTCGCTGTTTCTGGCAGAACTGGAGCCTCTCGGATTTACCTCCCGGGTCGTCTTAATTTGATTAAGGTAATACGTACTGGGCTTTTGTATCAATTCCCTTAGTAATGCGCAGGGGACCAGCGCATGATATATCGGGAGGTTTCAAATGTAGTTTTTTACGTCTTTGCAGGGCCCCCGTCGAAAAACGTTCGAGTGCTTATCTGGATTGTTAGCGTTTGGATACATCGACACTGTGGCTTAAGGACTCTACATGGAATTTTAAAAGTGGGGAGCCATAACGCTCTGTGTAAAAATCGGGTATTTTTAAGCATGCCTATAACTTATTGGTATCCATTTTCTCCCTCTCATCATACACAGGCCTAATATATCATTTCTATATTGGAAGAGCACCGGTCTCCGTACTATTTAAAACAGTGTAATCCCTAACGATTCTCTATCACTGTCATAGACTTTTGAAACAAGTGGTAAGCAGGCTATATACTATAATCTTTTGGCCCTTCCCTATAATGGTACCGAGTTTACGAGCATTTCCATGTTTAATCTATTTTCCCTGACTTGAAGGTAATGAAAATTACAACCAGCATATATTTTGAGCTACGTTGACATTGATGAGAAGCTCTGAGAAATTGCGGAACCCCGTAGGTACGATTGAAATATAGTTTAATTCAATATAAATGTATGGTTACAGCTGTAAAGTAAATCAGTAAGCCCATACCAGTACAAACCCGACAGCCTGTGTATAAGCAGGAGGTTCCCCAGTCTTGATGATCTCACAAGTGTATCTAATTTAAGGGAGATTTAGTTTCTTTGCATCTTGGGTACCGTGCCATGGATATGCTCTGTTATATAAGCCTTTCAGTTCATATGTTGCACAAAAGACTCCCTTGACAGCACGTTTTTTAATTGTTCTTTTCCAAATCCGCCCTCCTTTTATTAATTAATAAGAGGGGTGAGTACTAATTAATCCTAAATAAAGTTTTTTAAACTCCTTAGGAGGTTGCCCACCCACAACTCCTTTGTCCTGAAGAAGACCCGCCCTGTAAGGAACATTTACCTACCTATATTACGGGTCGAAACGTTGACTACCTGACAACGACCAATCTCCTACCCCAAGCAGGACTCTAACAGCTGTAATGGAGTTTGGATCTGTGATTAATAATTTTTTGCTTGGACTCTTTTTTGAGCTGCTTGAGGTGGCCCTCTGGTTAAAGGGACCACTCACATTAAGTTTCTATATTTGAAAATTATATTTGTCACGGAATGAATCTGACTATCTCTTGACCCCACCCTACCACTTACACTACCCTCACTGTCCCTTCCCTGTTGTGATTGTGGGCACGTACGTTCATTTTCAAATTGTTATGTATACAATGAAATGTTTGATGAACTTCATCCCATGAAAGGGAACCATGCAAACTTGATTAAAACTCCTTTGCATTGACTAGCTTTGCTGCCAGAATTTATTTTGCACTAAGATTTAAATTTGCAGTATTCTGTCCTTTGTCTTGGACCCCTTTCCTTTTCCTGCAACATTCAGCATGCCATGCACGCTTTCACTGGGCGCTTTTAGAAAAAAAGCATTTGTTTGTCAACTTGACAAACAAATGCATTGTGTGGTAAGGGCACCTAATACCGCGCTTTCACTTTGATAGTCTGGTCGCAGACCTTTCTTTAGACACAGCTCATCTAAAGAAAGTGCTGTGGCCTCTATTAGCGTGAAAGCACAAAATGGTGCGCTTGAAATCGCACACATTTGCAATGCAATAGGTCTCGCATTTTAGAAACCTTGACCTATTGGTATTGTAAATAACCATGCCTTTTATTATTTCAGGTTTTTTAAACACATAAATAAAATGCATTATCATTTACAATGTCAATTGCTCAAAACTCGCAATTGCGAGACCTATTGCATTGCAAATGCTTGTTTTTGTTTTTCGTTAGCCCGCTTATATCCAGATTCAGGGCTTCACTCCCAGTTTCGCCTCTTGCACTTTTTCAACAGTGTGCGAGGCCTATCTGCATTATAAATGACAGGCTTTATACTTCACTGTGACTGCCATAAGCAGATGTTGGTCACGGATCCACACAATGTTTGCCTTTACTTCCTTGGCTTCAATCAAAACTCGAAATCCTGAAAAACATGCCTCTTGCTGCACCTAAAAAGGGAGCGTGAAATCAAACTCTTTGTGGCCAAGCCAAAGAAGAGGGGTTTATCCTGCACAAAATCCTGTGTTTGCTTGTGACTCTGGCCTCAGTCTCATTTGGGGACATCTGATAAGTCTAAAGTGTCGTCAAAGACCAAGTTGAGGCATAAGTACAAGAAATCCAAGTGAGGGATGACCACTCCTCGCCTCTCCCCTGCTAACAGAAAGTCAGCCATCACTACTGCAGGGTGATTCTGGCTGCCTTCCTTGACTCTGGAGATATCCATGCTGCAGTTGTTAATCATAATCATAAGTTGTGAGGCCCAATAATACATTTTTATGTTGGGTAAAGCAATCCCCCCATCATACCAACTCCGAACTAGTTTGCGCATCGCTATACGCGCTGCTTTCCCATCCCACAGTAAAGTAGTGACTTCCGTGTCAATAGCTTTGAAATACGCGGGGTGAGCAAGGAAGGGAGTGTTTTGTAGGGCATACAGGAACCCTTGGTAATGCCATCATTTTAAAGAGAGTGGCTCTACCCAGCAACGTCAGTGGTAGGGACCTCCAGTGTTTCACGTCGTGGCGGAACTTTGTTAGTGGTTTCATGAGGTTTTCCTCAATGAAATGCGTTGGTTGGGACGTGATGTATATCCCTAGATATTTGTATCCCCTAGTCGCAGCTTGCAGCTTACAGCCCGGCTGTAACCTCGGAGTGGTGCCGTATAAAACGTATAGTAATGACTTCGCCCAATTTATAGTGTACCCGGAAACCTTCCCGTATGCGGTATTGATGCCCAGTAGGCTAACAATTGAGCGTGCTGGGGACGTCATGCATAGCAGTACATCATCCGCATAGAGCGAGATACGCTCTTCCCATCCCATTTCCCACTATGCTGCAGTTGTTAACTGTTTGGTACCCCTCTGTCTAGACTTTGCGCCCCACAGATTTGTTGGGGGCTCTACTTCGAGTGGGCACTTCACTCAGAAACCCACCAGTGGTTCTTCCCAGGTACCATCTGACCTGGTGCATTGAACCTCACTCTGGCCTGTCCGAAGCACGCCTCAGCAACAGGCCCCACTAATTGCCCCCTGTTCAGGTGGAATCTGTTTTGCCTGCCCGGTTGATTTCTGATGTCTTTGGACTGGTAGGTCCTTTGGCTTGTTCAAGTTGGTTGCACAATCCCTTTTGTGTCTGCTTCTACCCATGAACCTCCATTTATTAATCAGATGGCAGCAGCACATTCCACCATCCTGTTCAAGAAAGTTCAGTCTCTATTTCCCAAGGATGTGATTGAGGTGGTACCTGCAGCACAGGATGTTACTCCTCAAACTCGTTCTGAAGGACCTGGTGGGATCTTAGATCAAAGACTTCTCAATTTCTGAAAAAGGAAAAATTCAAGATGCTTTCGCTGGCACAGGTTCTGTCAGCCTTGGATCCAGGAGACCAGATGGTGACCTTGGGCATCCAGGACACGTACTTTCATGTGCTAATCCTGCAGTCCCACAGACGTTGGCTCAGGTTCGTGGGTGGCTTAAAGCATTATCAATTTACTGTCCTACTGTTTGGCCTTACTTCGGGTACTACACCCCCAGATGTTCACAGAGGCGATATTGGTGGTCAACGCAGGTTGGGGATACATCTATTCCTGTACTTCATACCACCAAGTCTCAGCCAGTCTTCAGGCGATGGTTGTGTTGCTGTCCACGCTGAGATTCTCAACCAGCAAACTAAAATGGCATTTTTCGCTCCATGCAGCAGATCCCCTTCATTGCAGTCTTCTTGGACATGGTGACTTTGAAGGGCTTGCCGCCTTCTCATCAAGTCCGAGACCGATATGATCCTGATGTTTCTGGCTCAAACCTTTTGATCTGACAAGGGTGGTTCTGAGGCTTCTTGGTGTCCTGGCCTCATGCATCCTGATAGTATTTCATGCCTGTTTGCACATGCAGGCTATGCAGTGGCACCTTCAGCTTGAGTGTGTTTTGGACGAAGTGGCCTGGATCTTCAGGGGCAGACAAGTTATGCTAATCTGACATATAGCATATAGTTTTCTTTGCTCCTCCATGAGCTCATGGGTGTGATGGATGCGTCGATCCCGGCTAGGGGTTTAACCTGGATGATAAGGAGATCAGATGGCTTTGGTTTCCAATGGAGCAATGTCATCATATCAGTCTTGTGGTGCTCCGTGCCATCTGCCTGGCCTTCAGGGACTTTCTGCCTTCCATCATGGGCAGGTCTTTCCTGGTTCTGATGAATAACTTGACCACCATGTGGTTCCTCAACACGCAAGATAGTGTGGAGCCTCATTCTTTATTTCTGAAAGTCCTGCGGCTGTATTTTGTTTCACACAGTATTTCTATCGACTGTCAGTCACCTCACCAGGTCTTTCAACACTAGGGGCCAGATGTACGAAGAATTTATGAGGTTGCAAATGTTCAGATTTGCAGAATCGAGCTGTTTGCGACTGCATAAATGCTTTTTCAAAAGTGCAAACACCAAACTGTGATTCTATAAAATTGCAGTTTGAGTTTATGAATCGGTTTTTGGAAGGGGAGTGTTTAGGGCGTCTGTCCGAATACCGGTTCGCTGTAGTATGCATCAATGAATTATGGTTGCAACACATTCATATTTTACTGACTACCAAAAGGTAGTGGTAACCCTTTGCAAATGGGACGGGGTAGTCATGGGACCCCCATCCTTTGTGAGAATATTGAAAACTATTTTTTTTTCAGAGCAGGCAATGGTCCAACGGATCACTGGCCCACTCTTAGAAAAATGTAACTTAAATATTTAATTTTTTCCTTTTGAAATGCATCCCGTTTTTCTTTAAGGAAAATGGACTGCGGTTAAAAGAAAAAAAGATAGCTTTATTTAAAAGCCATCATGGACATGGTGGTCCGTAGACCCCAACAGACCACCACCCCTGTGATGGCTAGCATTCTTAATGCGTCACAAACTGCGACTTACCTCATTAATATTCATGTGATCATGCAACCAACTAGGAATCACTATTTAAAAAATAAAAGATTCATTCATTAGGAATTTGGATTTGCAGAAAATCTCAATTAGGAAAATACTACTCCTAATGTTAGTACATCTGGCCCCAGGTCTGACAGGTGTCCTCTTGCTGACCACAAGTATCGTCTGCATCCAGAGACGGCACAGGGCATTTTTGGACAATGGGGTGTGAATGTGGTTGATCTGTTTTCTTCCTACAAGAACGATGAATGTCTGACTTTTTGCACATTGGCGTTTGCTATTCAAGATTCTCCAGGAGGTGTGTTCTGCCTTCGGTGGGGTCAGACCTCCTTTCTGCTTCCGCTCATCCCTCTGCTTCTGAGGAAGGTGAAAAGATCCAAGTGCAGCTCATCACAGATCGCGCCAGAGAGTATAGTACTCCTACCTGCTTAATCTGCACATATACCTTCCACGTTGGCTCCCTCTTCAGAGGACATACTGTTTTTTTTTTTTTTTTTAAGAGTTTTATATAGCGTGAACCAGACCCAAGACATCGGGTACCTGAGCGATTTACATGAGCACCATTTTCTTTACAGATGAACGCATTCATTTTTATTAGGCACAGGGAGATTAAGTGATTTGCCCAGAATCAAACACAGGATGTTGAGCGTCGTTGCCGAGACCTGAACCCGGTTCCCCAGGTCCGAGGTTGACCGCTCTAGCCGTAAGGTTACATCCTCCAATCTTAGAAGACGCCATAGGGATAAATCGGGGGCCTATAACGACTGGACCTTTGACTTCTTGAGGTATGCCTGCCAGCAATATCTCACTGTTTGCAGAGTTATGGAGTATTTCCCAAAGTCGACCTCCTCCAAAAAAGTCTCCTCAATTGTTAAACCCTTCATGACCAGATTAATGTCCTTCCCCACCATGTCTGGGCTTTGCCATACCTACTGCAGCAGCCAAGTCATTTGAGCCATCACGTAATAATTTTCAAAGTTTGATGCACTTAGGCTACCCCTGTCAAGCGGGCACATACATTTGATGGACAGTCAATGTCTTACCCAACATCCGGTCTGCTAAAATTGTGTTTAGGTCCTTAAAGAACCGTCTTCTAATGATTAAAGGCAATCTCCTGAAATAGCATAAAAACCTAGGCAAAAACAGTATCTTGGCTATGGCCACCCTACCCATTGGGGAGAGAGGCAACTGACACCAAAAGAGAGTTTGCCGATGGAAGATAGGAGCTACTCCCTCCTTTTTTTCCCTGCAAAAGCTTGTCTTCCTCTTGATAGACCTGCACCCCTATGTATTTAGGGTATCAAGTTGGCATTTTAAGGGCAGTCCCAGGGCAGGGGTGTGTGTGTCAGCAGGAATAAAAATAATTTTAAGGCCCCACACCCCAGCAGTCCAAAATGTTCAAGCTCCTGCATTATATCAGGGAGGTCGCCTGTGGGGTCCCTGGTACCTCGTTCAATCTTGCTCCGCTCCCAGTAAACCTGTACTTTGCAAATCCTTGCAATTGGCTGTACTCCAGGAGCTGTTTCCAACCAAAAATAGTAGTGCCCAGTCCGATTTACTGCAGTATCTGAAACAAGTAAACCCAGAGCAGAGTGTCAAAAGCATTCTGCTTGTTGAGAGTAATACAACTGAAGCCCACTTCTGATCCCGTGGTGACCTGTTCATTACGTAGAACAGATGTCTCGGGTTAACGTGGGTATTGTGTCTAGGAAATAACCCGCTCTAGTTGGGGTGCGCCTGGTCTCACAGCAAGGGAAGCAATCAGTTGGCTATCATTTTGCCCAATATTTTAACTTCTGTACTTAGCTAAGATAAAGTTCTTTTTGAATTTACGTCCAAAGGATCTCTTCCCACCTTTGGATGCTCCACAATTATAGACTCCCTTACTGACGCTGATTACACAACAATTCTCTTTGGAAGCCCCCTCAAACAAGTTTTGTTTTAACGGTGACATAGAATTCTGGAGATAAGCCATTGGCGCCAGCTGTTTTTCCTCTGACCTGTTGATCAAGTGCTCCTTTTATCTCTTGCTCCATTAACATCGGTTCTAAGTTTTTTTCTGTTCGGCATTTGGTATGATAAAATTACCATCTCCAAGTACTGTTGAGCATTAATATTTGCCTTGCCTGAATAACGTGACATTTATATCTAACAGAGTATGTGTTATTAGGAAGATGTTTTCTTCAATTCTTCACTGAATGATATTCTAGCCTATTCTGATCTCACCAGCTACTGTCCAACATGATTCATCACCAGACAGTATGGATCTCAACCTAATGCTATCTTAACAGCCCACTTTGACTCCTATCACCAAGTACCATTGGGGACGCCCTGATCCAGCGAGCACTGAGGAACTATGCAAATAGTAGTAAAATACTATAACTTCAAACTAAACCTACTTGATAGTTTAATTATCAATAGCTTGGTTATGTCTGAAATATGTTTATATTCCAGATTTAAATCTTAATGTACCAACCACATTCTCTTCCATTTTTCAAATGCTCACATTCAGTATTTGCAAACCTTTTGCAGTAGTTGCACTCTGAAGAATATTATCCTAGCTATTGAACAATAAATGGGTATGTGGCAATGTAGTTTAACCGGTAACCTATTTAAACATGGACATCCTTTTCCCTTGGCTCAATGTATTTCAGTTCTGTGAGAGTTGTTTAGTGTCGTTTTTTGCTTCCGTTCACTGTTTGCCTGTGATGTTGGTCTCTAAAAGTTGGGCCCACTTGCCCTTACATCATCGCATGGTTTTGCTAACTGTTCTTGCAGAGCAGTGTACAAACCTGCCACAGCCCTGCGCCCTGCAGTGTAGTGCTATGTTCGGGCGTGGCTCCACCTGGCCCCAAGTGGTGTCCAGTGCATGACCCAGTCTGTATCTCGGATGGTTTGCTAGTTAAGAGCCATTCCACTAGTCTGTCATGCCTGACCATTCCTTCGAGTGTGAGACGTTCTGGATTGGCAAGCGTGCGAAGCCAGCACAGCGGCACAGCACAGCGGCCACTGCAACTCCAGTGTAGTAGCAGTCATAATTGGTACTATTACAATTCATAATTAGTGCCCCCAACTCTCCCACCATAAGTGGGAGTTGTCTCATGTAGAGTACCACTCTTTTTCGTTTGCCTCCCAGATCAGGTCCGACAGCCTCATATGCAATTCTGTAAAGAAAAAAAAGAGGCAGCAGTGTTGGAATCGCAGAGAACTTATACAATAAGTATGATAATGAAAGCATTTTAGCGATGGCTCTACAGCCTGCTGAGGAAAGGAAAGTGTGCACCAAAATTATAAGTATTGTCTGGAGGTCATCAAAAGACTACCCAGGTTGAATTTCACCAGGTTATTAGTATTGTGGTACACCTGTACCTCGTATTTAAAGGTATATCAGGCGCCCACATCAGGCTATTGTTTTGATTCATGGCCTTGTCGTGCGATATCTCCTTTCTAGGAAGAAAAAATAGAACTTGGCCCAGTTCACCACGAGTCCTGATTGTTTCCCTAAGTCATCTAGGGTTGCCATGAGTGCAGGTAAGGAGTCCCTAAGTTTACAATAAAAACACCTGCGAGCGTTCTCCTTCTATAAGGACACTATAGCACGTCAATCTCATATAAGGACATCAGATGATAGTTGCCGCCTTGGGGAATTCCGCATTTCGGTGCTCTTTACCAGAGCTTGTAGGCCAGTGCCTCCATTGCCAGGACAAATAGGATTGGAAACAAGAGACATCCTGTAGAGCGTCCCTCATTATAGCAAATTCTTTCGATATGGTGTGTCTCACACGCACTCTGGCCAGGGATCTCACATATAACAGTCTCACCCACCCCGGGAACAGAGGGCCGACGCCCATGCGCTCCAGAACCAGTTCCGACTCGGCCAACTGAGGGTGTAGAAGGCTTTCTTGACCTCTAGGAACACCACAACTTTGTTCCCACCCACCGGCCCTACCACGTCCATCACTGTGAATGATCTGCGCACATTTAGAACATGGTACATGCCCAGATGAACCGTTTTTAGGTCTCGCCTATTACATCCCGAAGGGATGATAGGCGAGGTTATAGTAAGCGGTCCGAAAAGTCTACCTAGCTGCGGATCGCGTACAGTTCATGTGAGCCAGGCGCGTGCACATCATCGCCAGCCACATCACACATCACACACCACCATTTGTCTGTGCCTTGGCATCAGACTTCAGAGGCTGCCGCTCCCCCGCACCCCCCCCCCCAATCAGACTTCAAAGGAAGCCGCTCCCCGCTCCTCTCCGCGCAATGCCAGAACATCCTTTTAGGGCTGCGACAACCCTGCCTCCTCCCTCCTCCCTCCTCCCTCCTCCCTCTCTCCTTTTCCTCGCACAACTCGCGTTTTATTTTTTTTTAAATTAATTTATCGCACCCCCTCCCCCCTCGCGCTGTCCCACTCTATAACCTCCAGTTTTTTCTTTCTCTTCTTTTGACCACTCCTTTCAATGTCTCCATTCTTCCCTTCCTGTTTCTCTCTTTCTTGTACTCCCTGCCCTCACACACACTTTATTCTATTTGTCTTCCCTCTTCCTGTCAACGTTATATGTACAGCGCCCTCCTTTCCCTTCTGCTCTCTTATAACTTGTCAGTTGATTGGACTACAACAATTCTCTCTCGCAATTAAATAGAAGCCTATTTAATAATTCACTCTCTTGCGTGGCATGGGAGGGTTTTTAACAAAATGTATAGTAATTAGAGTTTGCCAAGTTTAACCCCGGCGCACAAGCGTTATTCGCCAAAAGGAGAGGTGCGCGTGGCCCTGATTGGCAGGCACTCCAATGCGCAGTGAGGCGCGGGCAGGCAGACAGACAGAAAGAGGTAGACAACCAGACAGGAGGAGCGAGAGCGAGACAGATAATAACACTCCCTATAAACAGTAGATAAAACACATCTCCGTCTGTTGCAGTTCTTGTCTTCCCCGCCCCAACCACCGGTTTCATTTCTTTTTTATTTGTTTCCCCCAGTTGAGCTACTGCTGTGCCCCGTCCCGCCCCCCGAGTCGCACATTCCTGCTCTGCCATTCACTTTTCATCTCATTCTCGCGAATTCTAGCAGTTTCCTTTTATTCCCCCACCCATCCCCCACCCACGTCCGCTCCACCTGGGTCTGCGCCCGTTCTCTAATCAAAGCCTTATTTCAAATTAATCATCTTCTGGCTCTCCATGTCGGAGCTCTCTCCATTTCGTCCCCCTCCCATCCCCCTCTTACTACCCCCTTGTTATTGCCTTTCTTTGTAATGCGATCCGAACACATTATGATTCGTTTCATTTGCAACATGCACTGGCGAACCATGGGCATGCTGCAGCTTCCGATTTATGTAACTGCTGCTTTCAAGCTTGTGAACAGAAGCTGCTCGTTGCAAGTTAAATGAGAATTCAACCCCCCACACACACAAACCCACACACAACCGCCCCCACACACACACAACCCCCCACACACAACCCCAAACACCCACAACCCCCAACACAGACACACCCCACCCCACACACACCCCTACACAGACACACAACCCCACACACACACAACTTTCCACACACACAACCCCACACACACAACCCCGCACACACACACACACCCCACCCCCCCCCACACACACAACCCCACACACGTAACCCCCACACACAACCCCACACACACACACACAACCCCACACACACACACACAACCCCCCACACACACACAACCCCACACACACACAACCCCACACAACACACCCCCACACCCCACACACCCCCACCCCCCCACACACAAACCCACACACACAAACCCCCCCACACACAACCCACACACGCAACCCCACACACACACCCACACCCACACCCCCCCCCCACACACACAACCCCACACACAACCCCCCACACACACAACCCCCCCCCCACACACACAACCCCCCTCGCACACACAACCCCCCCCCACACACACAACCCCCCTCACACACACAACCCCCCCCACACACACAACCCCCTCACACACACAACCCCACACACACACACACCCCCACAGACACAACCCACACACACACCCCACACACAACCCCCACACAACCCCCACACACACAACCCCACACACACAACCCCACACACACACAACCCCCCGCAACACAGGTTACACAACCCCCCACACACACACAACCACACACACAACCCCCCCACACACAATCCCCACACACACACACACACACAACCCCACACACACACACAACCCCCCCCCACACACAACCCCCCCCACACACAACCCCCCCCACACACACAACCCCCCCCACACACACAACCCCCCCCCACACACACACCCCCCCCCCACACACACAACCCCCCCCACACACACAACACCCCACACACACAACACCCCACACACACAACCGCACACACAACCACAAGCACACACATACCCACACACAACCACACTCACAACCCCACAACACACAACCCCAAACACAACACACAACCACACACAAAACCTCAAACACAACACACACAACCCCACACCCCCACACACCACACACACACAACCGCACACACACAACCACACAACAACAACCACACACATAACCCCACACACAACCACACACACAACCACACACAACACACACACAACCATCTATCTATCTCACTCACTCTATCTATTGCCCTCACTCTATCTATTGCCCTCACTCTATCTGTCTATCGCACTCACTCTATCGCCATCACTCTCTATCTATCTATCTATCTATCTATCGCACTCACTGTATTTATCGCCCTCACTATATCTATCTATTGCCCTTACTCTATCTATCTATCTATCGCCCTCACTCTATCGCCCTCACTCTATCTATCTATTGCCCTCACTCTGCCTATCTATTGCCCTCACTCTGCCTATCTATTGCCCTCACTCTGTCTATCGCCTTCACTCTATCGACCTCACACTATATATCTATCCATCCACCTATCCATCCATCCATCCATCTATCCATCGCCCTCACTCTATCTGTCAATCGCCCTCACTCTATCTGTCAATCGCCCTCACTCTATCTGTCAATCGCCCTCACTCTATCTGTCAATCGCCCTCACTCTATCTGTCAATCGCCCTCACTCTGTCTATCTATCGCACTCACTCTGTCTATCTATCGCACTCACTCTGTCTATCGCCCTCACTCTATCTATCTATCGCCCTCACTCTATCTATTTATCTGTAACCGGGACCCCCATGCGCGCCCCGCACTAGGGCGCGAACTGACCATGTGTGACCCCCCCTCTTCTCTCCACAGCCCCCGCATTCAGCAACGTGGTCTGGACCCGATAGATACAGTTGCGACGACGAAGATGACGGGCCCTTTAACTGGACCGAAGGTATGTTGGAGGAGGAGCCGGAGCCTTGGATAAAAGACGAATCCGAACAGTCCCAGGTGTGTTATTACACTGGAGGAGTGGTCAGTGAGAAGGAGAGCGGAGTGGCGGGAAGCAGCGAGGACGAGAGGAGAAGTGGAGGACGAGGCGACGTGAGGAAGGCGTGGATCGACAGCGGACGGTGGATCACCGAAGGTAGCCTCGCGGAGGAGGAGGAAACCCCGACCCAGGAACAGAGAAGACATCGGACTGCCGGGAATACAGCGGACATCCCCGAGACGACGGGAGCGGATTGGAGAGCAGCGGACCAGAAGGACCTGCCCGGAGGGCAACACCACGATCCGCGCAGCCATACGCCAGGAGGGGTACGGCTCACAGAGGTGCGTGACCGCTTCCTGGGTTGGTGTAAAAGGAGAGCAAGGCGCCTCACTTAGTTTGGGTTACGTATTCTGGTACAATCCCGGGTTACCCTCACCTCCACTTCCCTCCATAGTATAGTAAGGGTGTGTCCCTGACGGGAGTGGCAGCACTGGGTGATTCCCCCACGGCCCCTTACCTGTGCACCATTGAAAGTACTTTTCTTTGTTACTGATACCCGCCTCTCTGCTGTTTCCCCTTTTCGGTGCCGGCGAGGGTGGACAGCACGGAGCCTCCGGAGTCCCGAAGAAGGAGGAGCCCCGCCCGGAGGAAAAAGGAGGAGGGAATACTCCGGAAGACCCGAGGAGAGCGGAGCCGATCTCCCCGCAGAGTACCGACCAGAAAGACCTGTACTGATTCATTGTATGAACGAATAAATACCGGAATCACAAAAACACGACTCCTGCCTTTTCCTAGTCCCGCCGCTACAGTGGTGGAGAATGCGGGCATGGGGAAAGGGAAGAGGGAGACCACCGGAACAAAGGAGGCCGCCGCTGCATTGACCTCCCCAGACCCATGGACCTTAGACCGCAGCTTCCTATTCACTCAGGCCAATGACGCATCGTTGTTCAATGCCTGGGAGACAGCTCACCAAAATCAGGGTTTGGCTCCCGTAAGATATCCTCGCCTGTTCATGAAGAACGGACTGCTGTACAGACAGGGGAAAGAAGACGACCCGGAACAATTGGTGGTCCCGGTCTCGTTTAGGGAACAAGTACTGTTTTTTTCCCATTCACACCTGGTAGCAGGACATACTGGGGCAGAGAAAACGACGCAGAATCTCTTTAAATGCTTCTATTGGCCCGGGATATATAAAGACGCGATGAATTATTGCCAAGAATGCGACGTTTGTCAAAAACGAAACATGACCCGACCCCCAGCGGTACCCTTACAGCCCCTCCCCATCATAGGGGTACCCTTCGAACGAATAGGGATGGACATCATCGGGCCCCTCCCGAAAACAAGAAAAGGACACCTATACGTCCTGGTAATTGTGGACTACGCCACTAGATTCCCGGAGGCTTTCCCCCTCACCTCTACGACCACGAAGAACGTCGCTGACAAAATGTTGGAACTATTTTCTCGAGTGGGATTCCCAAAGGAGATACTAACAGACCAAGGAACCCCCTTCGTATCCCGTCTAATGGGAGAGGTCTGTAAGGTGTTACACATCCATCAAATACGCACTGCGGTGTACCACCCTCAAACGGACGGCCTCGTGGAGAGGTACAATCACACGTTAAAAACTACCTTGAGAAAAATGTTAGAGGTCAACAGTACCGAGTGGGATCAGGTCCTCCCGCTTGCCCTATATGTCATCAGAGGACAGAAACAAAGCAGTTTGGGGTTCTCGGCCTTTGAACTGCTCTATGGCCGACAACCCCGCTCACGGTTAGACATGACCAAAGAAGCCTGGGAGCAGGAAACCCCCGAAGAGACAACAAAAACTTTGGAATATGCCCGCAACCTCCGCTCCAAACTGGGCAAATTACGAGATCTGGCCTTCGCCAATCTAGAAAAAAGCCAGCAGAAACAAAAAAATGTATACGACAAAGGAAAGAAGTGGCGAAAGATGGAGAAAGGGGATTGGGCCCTAGTGTTGTTGCCCTCTTCAACTCAGAAGTTTAAAGCGGAGTGGAGCGGGCCCTATCAAGTGGTGGAAACGATCGGTAACACCAGTTACAGGTTATTGATAAACGCTCGAAAAAAACAGGTGTACCACATTAACATGTTGAAAAAATGGCTGGGGAAACCCCCTACCGTAATACACCTGGCGGAAGGGAAGAAGGTCCCAGGTTCTACCACTATACCCCAACTCGTGATCAACGAGGACCTAAGACGCGAAGAGAAACGGGAGTTGATGGAAGTCCTTATGGAACAGAAGCAGGTGTTTTCCGACCTGCCGGGGAAAACCACCATGGCTGAACATCGCATTGATACTACTCCAGGAAAGACCGTTAAAATCCGCCCCTATCGGATCCCGGAGGCCAGACGACAAGACATACGTCGAGAGGTGGCCGACATGCTGAAACTCGGCGTGATTCGCCCTTCCCACAGCAACTGGTCAAGTCCAATTGTTCTTATACCGAAACCCGATGGGACTCGACGTTTTTGTATGGATTTTCGAGCCCTGAATGAAATATCCCGATTCGATGCATACCCCATCCCGAGAATCGACGAACTGATTGAGAAATTAGGAGAAGCCACCTTCATCAGCACAATTGACCTTACCAAAGGATACTGGCAGGTCCCACTGCGGGAAGAGGACCGCCATAAAACCGCGTTTTCAACTGCGGAGGGACATTACGAGTTCACAGTGCTGCCGTTTGGCCTACACGGAGCACCCACGACTTTTCAGAGACTAATGAACAATGTACTACAAGACCTCACAGCGTTTACGTCCGCTTATCTAGACGACATAGTGGTGTTTAGCCCTGACTGGAAGTCTCATCTGGTGCATCTACGAAAGGTGTTGGAGACCCTCGAAAACGCAGGATTACGGATCAACGCAAAAAAATCTAGAATGGCCTTTCACAAAGTAAAATATCTGGGATACGTCCTGGGCCATGGACTCATAGAGCCCCAAACAGAAAAGGTGAAGGCCATATCCGACACACAGTTTCCCACCACAAAAAAAGAACTATGGGCCTTTTTGGGCCTTATTGGCTATTACAGGCGGTTTATACCCCAGTTCGCGCAGGTGGCAGCCCCCCTTACGGACGTCCTCCAGACGGCAGTCAAACAATCGGTTTTGGCATCCCCCACCCCGGCCATGTTGGACGCCTTTGCCGAGCTAAAAAGGAGGATCACGTCGACTCCGATTCTCAACTCGCCGGACTTCACGCGTCCCTTTGCACTGCACACGGATGCTTCGGATTTTGGAATAGGCGCGGTACTGTCACAGGAAGGCGGCGACGGGATGGACCATCCGATTCTCTTCATCAGCAGAAAGTTGTTTCCGCGTGAACTCAAATATGCCACGGTGGAGAAGGAGTGCCTGGCTATCCGGTGGGCGGTTGAGAAGCTGGCCTATTATTTGGAGGGCAGATCCTTCACGCTTTTCACGGACCATGCACCTCTATTATGGATGGCTCGTAACAAGTCCTCCAATGCAAGAGTCATGCGCTGGTTCCTGGCTTTACAGCCTTATTCTTTCAGGGTGTGCCACAAAAGGGGGGTGGATAACACTGGGGCTGATTTCTTGTCCAGGAATCCGCTTCCCGATCGGAAGCGTCCAGGGGGGGAGGTGTGTAACCGGGACCCCCATGCGCGCCCCGCACTAGGGCGCGAACTGACCATGTGTAACCCCCCCCTCTTCTCTACACAGCCCCCGCATTCAGCAACGTGGTCTGGACCCGATAGATACAGTTGCGACGACGAAGATGACGGGCCCTTTAACTGGACCGAAGGTATGTTGGAGGAGCAGCCGGAGCCTTGGATAAAAGACGAATCCGAACAGTCCCAGGTGTGTTATTACACCGGAGGAGTGGTCAGTGAGAAGGAGAGCGGAGTGGCGGGAAGCAGCGAGGACGAGAGGAGAAGTGGAGGACGAGGCGACGTGAGGAAGGCGTGGATCGACAGCGGACGGTGGATCAGCGAAGGTAGCCTCGCGGAGGAGGAGGAAACCCCGACCCGGGAACAGAGAAGACATCAGACTGCCGGGAATACAGCGGACATCCCCGAGACGACGGGAGCGGATTGGAGAGCAGCGGACCAGAAGGACCCGCCCGGAGGCCAACACCACGATCCGCCCAGCCGTACGCCAGGAGGGGTACGGCTCACAGAGGTGCGTGACCGCTTCCTGGGTTGGTGTAAAAGGAGAGCAAGGCGCCTCACTTAGTTTGGGTTACGTATTCTGGTACAATCCCGGGTTACCCTCACCTCCACTTCCCTCCATAGTATAGTAAGGGTGTGTCCCTGACGGGAGTGGCAGCACTGGGTGATTCCCCCACGGCCCCTTACCTGTGCACCATTGAAAGTACTTTTCTTTGTTACTGATACCCGCCTCTCTGCTGTTTCCCCTTTTCGGTGCCGGCGAGGGTGGACAGCACGGAGCCTCCGGAGTCCCGAAGAAGGAGGAGCTCCGCCCGGAGGAAAAAGGAGGAGGGAATACTCCGGAAGACCCGAGGAGAGCGGAGCCGATCTCCCCGCAGAGTACCGACCAGAAAGACCTTTACTGATTCATTGTATGAACGAATAAATACCGGAATCACAAAAACACGACTCCTGCCTTTTCCTAGTCCTGCCGCTACACTATCGCCCTCACTCTATCTATCTATCGCCCTCACTCTATCTATCTATCTATCGCCCTCACTCTATCTATCGCCCTTCCTCACTCTATCTATCGCCCTTCCTCACTCTATCTATCGCCCTTCCTCACTCTATCTATCGCCCTTCCTCACTCTATCTATCGTCCTCCCTCACTCTATCTATCGCCCTCCCTCTATCTATCGCCCTCCCTCTATCTATCGCCCTCCCTCTATCTATCGCCCTCCCTCTATCTATCGCCCTCTCTATCTATCGCCCTCCCTCTATCTATCTATCGCCCTCACTCTATCTATTGCATCACCACAGCATCACTCAGCACCACCACAACATCACTCAGCGCCACCACAGCATCAATCTGTGCAACCAATCAACAACAACTGGTTCAAATATGTTCTCTCAATGTTTCAAGCTTTATTGCAAATGTTACAAAAAGATGTTAAGATTTCACTTCTGTTCTTGTTTTATGTGTGTGGAGGAGCACCGTTAGCAGGGGCAGCTGCCGGTTAGCTAGAACCCAGCTCAATATTTTGTCATCTTGGCTGAGGAGAGACAAGGGGTGGTAGAAATGGGCATGTAGCGAATCTCTCCTCTTATTTGGAAGTACTACTATCAGTGCTTCTATCATAAGGCCAGGGTATGCTTCATTCAGAGGTTTTCATTTAGCTTTCTTCTGAATCCACAGCCTACGTCCTGATGTTCTTCTCTTCACTTGGAATTCCTGTCTCATAGTAAGTTTTTTGTGAAAGTAAGCTGGTTTTCACAGAGTTCTGGGGTTGCATGTGATGCATACATACATAAGACGAAAGCAGAGCTTAATTTGTCTGACATCAGTTGGATCACCAAGCGGAAAAACAATCTCACTCATTGACAGTTCTGTACATTTAATGTAACGTATAGGTCCCATGCATGGCCTTTATCAAAACACACACTATTCTTTTTTTGTAAAAGGTACAAAACATAGTGTAATCGTTATAATGTAAGTATTTCTCTAGTTTGTCAAAAAAATATTTTGTTTTGTAGCAGTTTAATTTCTTCATATAGGTGGCTGTGTCATTTTGTTGAAGGCTTCGGGAGACCTCCTTTGTATTGTATAATATTGTATTCTAACACTTGTATAGCGCTTTCCTACCTCTCAATATGCCCCAGTGCACTTCCAGGTGGCCAAGTAAGGTGTTAATCCATTTACTGCATGTTGTGTAAATGGCTGGAATGTTGTTATTGATGTCTAAGTGAGAAGTATTTCGGTGTCATGCTTGAGGCTCTGAAGTGTGCTTCAGTCATGTTATGGCAAACTTGTAGCAGTGCTTAATCATGGTGTGATGTGCAGAGATGTTGGAGGAATAGTCTGGTTTACATGTACATAATATAATCACCTTCCCAAATGTACCATGTACTGGGGATTTCATAAGCTAACAGGACTAAGGGCCAATTTAGTATCCGTGATGGTGTGACCTGGGAAATCCACAGACGCCACGATAATAAGTCTGTGAAGTCCACTCAGTAGAAGTGAGGTGCAACTCAAGGAAATCCACAGACATCACGGTAATAAGTCTGTGGAGTCCACTCAGTAGAAGTGAGGTGCAACTCAAGGAAATCCACAGACGCCACGGTAATAAGTCTGTGGAGTCCACTCAGTAGAAGTGAGGTGCAACTCAAGGAATTCCACAGACGCCACAGCAATAAGTCTGTCGAGTCCACTCAGTAGAAGTGAGGTGCAACTCAAGGAAATCCACAGGCGTCACGGTAATAAGTCTGTGGAGTCCACTCAGTAGAAGTGAGGTGCAACTCAAGGAAATCCAGAGACGCCACGGTAATAAGTCTGTGGAGTCCACTCAGTAGAAGTTAGGCCACTCAAAGACATCCAGAGACGCCACGGTAATAAGTCTGTGGAGTCCACGCAGTAAAAGTGAGGTGCAATTCAAGGAAATCCACAGACGCCACGGTAATAAGTCTGTGGAGTCCACTCAGTAGAAGTGAGGTGCAACTCAATTCAGACGCCACAGTAATAAGTCTGTGGCATCCCCTCAGTAGAAGTGAGGTGCAACTCAAGGAAATCCACAGACACCACGGTAATAAGTCTGTGGAGTCCACTCAGTAGAAGTGAGGTCCAACTCAAGGAAATCCAGAGACACCACGGTAATAAGTCTTTGGGGTCCACTCAGTAGAAGTGAGGTGCAACTCAAGGAAATCCAGAGACACCACGGTAATAAGTCTTTGGAGTCCACTCAGTAGAAGTGAGGTGCATCTCAAGGAAATCTAGAGACACCACGGTAATAAGTCTGTGGAGTCCACTCAGTACAAGTGAGGTGCAACTCAAGAAAATCCAGACACCACAACAGATAAGTTTTGTTCGATGCTTCTTCTTTAGAACTGTTGTGGCGTAACAGGGCTAAAATATATAGGGAGGGGTAAATGCTGATGTGTGAACAGAAATACGAGTGACTAGACTTGTCAGTTCGTTTCTGACACGGCCACTTACTGGACCCATGCAAACCCATTAATTTCATGTGCATCAGTTGAAATGAAGAGAGAGACAGAATTCCCCTTCACCTTAGCCTTATGATTGGATGCCGACGTCCTAAATATGAAAGTAAGCCAAATGACCTTTGGCATCCCTCGGATGATTTGCTGCACTCTTGCAGTCCGTTATCTCTGTCTCTGAGTCTTGACATGGGACACTGGTTAGCACTTCTCGCACAGCTTGTACTGAATGTATCCTGACAAGTCCCAAAGCGAACGTGTTACTACACAGTGGGGCACACGCGGCGCTGAAAACGCTTTACTAAACTGGCAGTTGCTACTGTGCAAACAATTTATTTTCAATGTGTTTCTCATTTTCGCACAGAGGACCGAGCTGCGATTTAAAAAAACATCCTGTAAATTCAGACAAGTGATCACAGATGTTCTGTCTGTGCCGGGGTGGCAGACCCGTACTTTGCCATCACAGCCCAATGCCACACAATACAGCTTACTGACACACCTCGTACGCTCAGAGTTCTTGTAAAAGCTTTTCGAATTCATAGGTGTTACAACAGTTTTAGACGGGAAATTTCCGTCTGATGTTGTCACGAGCTGACGGTCATTTTGCTGTCTTCATTTCTGATGCAGTGGTTGAGAAATGAAAAATGTTCCTGGCCATTGAGAAGGTAAATTCAGATTCCATTAAGGACACAGACGCGAGGACTCTGCTTTTCTTATTTCAGCTTTATTGCTCAGCTGCGACAAGGATCACATATTCACAATAAACTAGTTTCCCACGCTCCCATTGGAGTAGATCTATCAAACTCGTATGATGTCATTATAGTCCATGTACGTTGGGAAAAACTCTAGGGCCATCCATAGTTCCCTCTTTCCTTGCAGTGAAAACCAACACTATATATCCCTAATATTAAAGCTAATTCCATACACGTGTTCCTATCTGATCGTGCAATAGAATAAATTCACTTACATCATTCAAATTTACCCTGCGCTTATTTTACCTTTGTTCCAGGCACCTGTGAACATTAGTGTCAATATTAAGTAGCATAATACACAATTCAGCATTGCTGACTTTAAATGGAACTTTTCGAAGGTAGATTTCGTCAACCAGTCTGCTTTGGCTGCCCCAGCCTACCACCACCTATAAAAGCTTTGGATGCCATCGCCCCTTTCATAGGATGCCTGTCAAATCTGACCATGTCAATACCTGCCGGATCCTAGCCACTGGTAAGATCTACATTCCAGTCTGTTGTTTTTTTGTGCACTATGCCACCTGATACAGGAGACAGCGATATACAAATCAGCACTGGTCCAGCTCCATTAGCGGCAGTCGAGAATTTGTCTCAAATCTGACAATGTCAATACCTGCTGGATCTTAGCCACTGGTAAGATCTGCATTCCATTCCGTTGTTTTTTGCCCGCTATGCCAGCTTATACAAGAGACAGCAATATGCAAATCAGCACTGGTCCATCTCCTCTAGCGGCAGTCGAGAATTGATCTCGGCTTCTGAAGTGGCTGAGATTAAATCAATCATTCTGCTCATCGCTTTTTCTTTTCCTTAGTGCGACCCTTGGTGCAACAGTATGCCCAGATGTGGGTCCTGTGCTCTCTGTGCCGTAGGACTCAAGCTGTATCCTACAGCTTCCTTAGAAATTAGCAGGTTTAAGCTGTATCCTACGGCTTCCTTACAAAATTAAATACTATTAACAGATTATTAAAATGTATATAAATAAAGAAGAAAAATGTAAAACTGAAAACTTTCAAACGTTCTGTAAATGTGAAGGACTTTGAAGTTGGAATCTAAATGTTAAGTTAAGTTAGTATCCTCAGATTAATTTGTCCCCAGATTCCAATAATGATTAATTGGGCTCCCCGAATTCCAGTATAGATGGGGGTCTACAGAAGTAAAAAAAAGGTTAAGAACTCCTGTCCTAGAGTATAGTTCTCCACTAGCATTATACTGCATTTTATTTTTAAGGCCTGACTTGACAATGCGTCTGTCAGCATGACTAATTGTTACAAATGATTTAAAATGTACAGAAAGTACTTTGTCTCCTCTCACAGGAGTATTTGCCTTTTACCTCAGGCCATTGGATGTTAAATGTGCCATTCTGCATCCCGTGGAGTGCTTTCCTTGCAATGCAGGAAGGATTATTTTACCTTTCTGAAGTACCCTGAAACATCACCCATACGACTGTTTATTTCATAAATACCTTGTAAACTGAAAGTATTGTTTTTTTTATTGTTTCTTTTACGGCAGCAGTCTTTTTTTCCACATATTTTAATTAGGAGTCAACTTCAAGCCAGACCTTTTGCCATTGCTTGCTGTATGTGTGTTCTACAGTAGGTTTGTGCCTTTGTTTGGTAGCAGGTTATGGTAGGGTGAGTCCACACTTCTCTTGTTTTTATGGGGTGTGTCTATCCCTGCCACTTCTCTTGTTTTCAACTCAACAGAAATAAAGGTGTGGAAACATTCTGGAACCTACAGACATGTAGAAACTGTGGAATATATATATATATATATATATATATATATATATATATATACAGAGACAGAGAGCTCTGTATTGTACACTGACTGTAGGAAGATTTGTGGTGTGCTCACTGCTGCTTTCATGCGCATGCTCCTTCAGTCTGCTCTCTTGTCTCTAAGGATGGTGTCCTAGCAATTTGAATTGTTCTACTTTAGCCTCCACTCAGTTTCAGGGTGTTCACACTGATAATCCTAGGAGTTCTTTATCACCTCAGTTGGCAGGTTATTCTGAGGGCAGGCATCTGACTCATAAACGTACCTCTCTCACTCTCCATGTCACTTGGTGAAGGGCCTGCAGATTATCTACAGTTTGTTTCATTCCATATGCTCTGTGAATCTAATTAAGCTGGAAAACCTGAAAGTGGGCTCTACTCATCATTGAGATGACAACTGGAAAACAGTAGGTCAGAGGAGCAACAGTTATCTGAAGAAGTAAATGCTAACGAGATGTTTTCGTAATGTTAAGATAGCCAGGTTTACCCTATAAAAATTGTTTGCAGAGGCTTTCAAAGTTTGAAAGCACCTGGAGCAAATATATTGTCTTTTTTGCAAGATGCTTATGAATTATACCGTCTGGCTTGTCTCTTCATTTCAGACTTGAGAGAATAATAAATGATGGAATTGTGGAAGAGCAATGGCTTCCCCGAGAAGGGTATTGTTGAACTGATATTTCTTAACCTGAAGCTTTTGGTTAGATTTGGTGATTTTGCAGAAACCAGTTCTAAGTCCATATGATATAGCCATAGGAGTAATTATGTCACTTTTGGAAACCTGCGGTTAAGAAACGTATGTTTTTAAAACATATATTGATTGTACACAATTTAATATTGAGGAACTGGAAAGCTTGCCGAAGCTGACCATCAGTCTATGGGTGGAGGACATGAGCCAGAAGGCTGTTTTTGAGAAAACTACTTTCAAGATGAGATATTAGCTAAACCAGTTTAAAAAATTGTATTATATTGTTAATGTTTTTATGAGTTACTTTATGTTAAGTAATGAATTGTAAATAAGTTGCATTGTTGTTTAGTTCTACATTCTGTTTGTAATATTTGTGGTTTATATGTGATTTGTATTGTAATGTTCTATTGTAACACGTAATTGTTGACTGTGTTAACTACTGATATTGTTACTTGCTGTACTATTTTGTCCAACTAAATATTATAAAAGCAATTGCAGTCCTTTATCATGTTATTGGCTCACATTTGACAAAATCAACATGGGTGCCTATTGCATAGGAGGAGACAGTTATGGCATGCATCGTGGTTGATTGCAGTGAGGTTGTTGGTTATTTCCTCAGTAGCCTGTAATTCTTGAGGGATGCAAATCTGAACACTGTGGTGGGATTTCAAGATGAGAGGAGTGCTTTGTTCCAGCTATTAGCTTTAGCAGTGTTTTGATGAGGCTAGCATGCACGAATCATCATGGGAAACTTTGACAAAAGGGCGTTTGAGAGTACAGAACTAGTGGCCAGGAATGATAGTGAAGAAAAAGAGTGGACATTAAAAGTTTCAGGTGTAGAGTGAGAAATTGTTGAAAACTAGCTGCTGCCAATTGATTGTGTCAAGTTACCTCATAGTTTGGAGGGGGAGGGCAGAGCCCGGGCTTTATTTGACCAGCATTTGAGTGTCCAGATGGCTAGAGGTTTGGATTAGTAAACTGCCTTTCACCAACAGTTTCATAGATGGGAAGTCGCTAATGCAGTGTGTGCTGCTCTGGGTGACAGCAGATGCTGTTAGACACGTTCATAATGTGAATATTTTGCAGCTGGATGCTTTGCAAGATGAGTTCTAATGAATTTAGTAGAAATGTTGCTGACATGTTTACAGTAAAATTACTTGTCCTGTATTTTATTAAAGCAGGTGCAAAGTTGTTCTTTGTCTTTAGAATTTGCTTAGATCAGATTGTAAAAAGATTGTTTTCCTGGTTACCCGAGGTACTATCACTTAAAATCTGATATGTAGCCATAATATTGGCTCCAATTAACAGTGATCATACAAAGCCTTGTTATATGGAAGTGTAGGCTGTTATGTAGTGTGGCTCAAATATGAAATTACCTTGACAAAACAAAAGACAATATGTGTTTGGCTAAACAGGAACAGTAGTTTTAATTAAAAGGTGTGGCTGGAAGTAGTTACAAAGCTGGTCTGAGGACTGACTCGAAGTACAATCAATCTGAACAATGTTTTATACATTTCTTTGGGTATCCTAAACTGTTTACGCTGATACTTTTTTGGTCTTGTCTTTGGAGTCATAAATAAGGGCCCTGATAACAAATATAGGTGGGCCTTGACCTTGCATGGATACAATGAGGGCCTTTTGGTAATGGGTCCAGATGTCCGGCTTGAGGGGCGCGAGATCGCTGCATATACTGTGCATGTTGTGTTCTGATTGGCTGGCTGTTCCTAACTTCGTGTGGCATCTGACTTTATTATGTTTTTGGGAAAGCATGCACCTCTCTGGCTGTGTGTGCTTTATTGGGGCCAAGCTCCCTGGACTACTGTGGTGCCGCTGCACCCATCTGTGGGAGTGATCTGAGTTTCCTGTTAGCGCATTTGTCTGTTGGCTACGTGTCACCCTACCTGTGACCTATAGGTAACCTCAGGCCTATGTCTCCGAGCTGGCCTGACCACGTATTTCTGAATCGGGTTGAAGGAGAGTTCATAATGGGCGAATTCGATAATAATGCAGTCTCGTTCTTATACATTCATGTATCTTTGTGCGCATCAACCTCAACTTTTCAATATCAACAGTAGAACTCCATTTCTAAAATATTTTCCAGGTCTCATAAATTTCTCATGAGCAAGCATTGCCCATTATCAAACACAACAAAATGATGGACAGAGTGCTGAAACTTTTCAGTCACTCAGCCCCAATCACACATCTAGGTTTAATCCATTGTTTGTTTGCTCACTATGCCACCCCAGTTTGGACCCTGCCACATACAAATCAGTATTGACACTGTTCCCCATGGGAACAGTCCAGCCTGTACTGCCGGGTCAGCTCCTCCCTGGACCGGAAACAAACATCCTGGGAACGGCTTTGGGGTTTCCCCCCTCATCAACCAGGCTAGCTTGAATCCAATGGCACAGCGAGCAAAGGACCCACGTCTGGGTATACCATTGGTCAATTAGGGCGAACATAGCAAACACAACAAGAGGATGGAAACCCCGAAACCAGTCCTAGGATGCTTGCTTCCGGTCCAGGGAGGACCTGGCCTATCAGTTTGAGCTGGACAATCCCCATGAGGACAGGGTAAAGAATGATTTGCATATGGCTAGGTCCACACTGGGATGGCATAGTGCGCAAAAGAGCGATGGATTGAACCCAGATCTGTGACTGGGGGTGAGTGGTTGAAAAGTTTCAGTACTCCGTCCATCATCTTGTTGTGTTTGCCAAACATTGCTCAATGTCAGGGTTAATGAAAACCAAGGCTGTGTTGTCTTTATTCCACCCCATGCATCTTTTATCCAAAACCAGACACTCCATGCCCCTCTATCTCACTCCTGCAGTTCAGCCCGACTACCTCCAGGGAGCCCGCAATATAAGTCTTACCAGGTTTTGCTTCTTAATTTGCTCTATCTGGTTAAACAGTGGAACCACTTCCATTGCTAGATCTGGTCGCACCAACACCTAAATCCTGCAGTGTGCAGCATGAGACAAGAACATTTTTTTAAACTTTTGGCAGGTGCACACAGTGGCTTCACCCCTCTCTGTTGGTAAGGTGTGTTCTGCCATTTCACCCATCATAATTGTTTGCAGAATGATGTCCGCAGACTTCATCACAATTTGTCTAGGCCTCTTCTGGGATCTCTACCACCCTTGGCAATAAATGCGATTCTTTTTGGAACCAAATCAGGTGTTTGAGTGACTTTATTGGGCAGCAATGGTCTCGGACATTCAGATCTGAGGCGTAGCCTCACTTCCTTTGGTATTTGTTATCTTAACCAGAACTGCATATAGTCCGCTACATGCGCAGCTGGTGACCATTCGGGGGATAAGGGGTGTTTCAATAGAGAGGAGTCAAACATAAGGCTCCCGAAGGGGTCTGTTAGTTCTCCAAAATCCTCAGCCTCAAAAACAACCTTATTGTTGTCCTTTGGAGGTAGTATCTCAGATCCCTCTGAGTCGAAGTCAGAGGAACAACTCAGTTCAACCTCAGCGCTCCCAGAGGAGTCATCACAATGCACAAACTTGTGTTTGCGAGCATTAATTAGTAGTTTTTCTGATTCATTAGATGGACCCTTTCCACGGTCCCCTTGTGTGTCCTCGACACCACCAATCTTCATGTGAACAGATATTTTCTTTGAATCAGAAAATGTACCCCTTTTGTAACTTGGACCAGCTGGTTGGTCATTTTTTTGCTTCCTGTTAGCCTTACCTCCTTTCTTAGTCAGGGGTTCTTCATTGGCTGACCAAAATCTCTCCTCATCAGAAGCTCTATTTCTATCTAAATTAATATTTTCTAGCTTCTTATCCATTCTCTTCTCTAGGTCTTTGGAAATATTTCCCAGCATTTCTTTTAATTTGTCCTCTAAGGACTCTTGTGAAGTGCTAGGGGTTCCTTGATTTAACCTATCTTGTTGTTCCATGGCAAAGAATACATTAAAATACCAAATGAAAGGCTAGAGCAGTTCAATTAATGCCAAATGGAACGCTAAAGCAGTTGAATTCATTCCAAAAGGAAGGCTGAAGCAGTTCAATTAAAAAGGCAGGGCAGGAGAACAGATATATACCAACAGCGTAGTCTGAGGTTCAACTGACAAACAGCTGTAGTTTGACAGGAATAACTGTCAAAGTTTTAAATGCTGAAATGACATGGAAAGCTTTATATTTAATGAAAGCTATCCCAAAGCGTTGAAATGGCTGCCAAGACTACTTGTACTTTTATTGTTTAAGAAATAATATTAGCCTCCGTGTCTTTAATAAAATCCAGATTTTCTGACCATCAAGGTTGGGGAAAATCTACATTCTCCAACATTATGTTCTACCACAAAATGATGAACATAACTGTGAAGAGAGTGAACATTTGCAAATCTTTAGCTATTTTCTTCAGTCTGTACAAACACATTTTTTTTTAAGTGAGAGCAAAAATACTGAGCAAAATTTGGAAAAGTACAAATTGGCCTTCATGTGCTTGTGAAATTTGGTGGCAATCTGCTTTGCAAGCAAGAAAGTAACATGGAGATTCTGTTGCAGGCTAGCGTTTGATAACCTTCAAAACGGTCATCAATCTGCGCAATTTACAGGATTTAAATAAAAACTGGATTGTGTGGGGGTTTTATGGAAAGCATTGATGCTGGAACATTGTTCTGACTGGCAGTTCCGGCCAGGGGACATCAGCTCACTGAAATTCTGAATAAAAAACCCTTTGCTTACTGAACAAGCTCGTTCAGCAAATGAAAATAACGTTTTAAGTGGAGAGCTTGTATTTGTGGGAGAAGAATGAGGATGGGATGGTATTTCGAGAAATATTTTGTGAAAATGTGGTTCAGTGGTCCATTATGATACAATATTCTAAAATATAAGAACATATTGTTTCAGTCTGCTCAAAACAGGAGTTGTTAGGAAGAGCTCATTGATCAATCAGGTTTTTTTTTGTAATATGTGCACACATGGGTAATAATAATGTTTGTTTTGTGACCATACTTGAAATCTTGTGTCCTACCACCCACCACAGTTCAAAGGCCTAAAATAAGCTTCATTTGTAAATAGGTGCCAACTTTTAAAAGGAGTTTTTAGGTCGAAGCACGACCTGCATTCAATGCGTAAGCATTGATTGCAGTCTGCTTCGACAACTATTGCTACCCGTTTTTGGGAATGTGGACAGGAGAGGGTGCACGAGCGCAGATCTGCTCAGTTTTGACCTCGTGAGCGCGCACGGCGCCGTGCCCCTCTCCTGCCTCATTCCCTTGCGCAAACACTCTACACTCACGCAAGCGCACATACACAGCCATACACAGGCACACACACACTGCATACACAAACTGCATACACACACGCAAACCCACGCGCACACACACAGACACACGCACGCACAGACACATTCGAACCGACACACGCGCGTCCACCACCCCCACACCCACCACTTACCGGGCTCTTTCGGCGTGTTCAGTGTCTCATCTACGGCAGCGCTGGTACCAGGGGGCAGGACTTCACTTCCGGGGCTCCCTCCAGCACCTGGGAGCCCCGGGCTGCGGAGAGGCCATCAGTCGGCCGGCTCCACTTCTTCCTCGGCGGCGGCGGCGGGCGGGACTTCCTGTCGGATTGCAGGCCCCGTCTCAGGCAAAAGTGCCTGACTTCCGTTTTTTTTTTATTTATGACTTTAATTCACAAGAAAAACAGGCCTCGGAATATGTTAATTATGGGGCGGAGTGAGAGGTCTGCGGCGGCGCCAGTCACTTACCAGGGACAGCACAGATGGACACTTTCAGGCTTTTCTTACATTAAATGTGTATTAATTTTCTCTTAGATCAGACCGACTGTAAAAAACTGTTTTATTTGAATTTACCCAAATCAGAAATTTCAAATGGTTGTCTCTTTTCACAGCCTCCGCGTCATTCTTGGAGCGTTCTGTATTTACTAAATGAAAGTTGCGATTGCTCAGGTGCAGACTCTCAGAAATATAATTTACGAGCTTCCATCTATGAGCTATCACGTCACACTGCTGTTTCCAAATGAACAGGCGCGTTGTGTTCTATTGGCGTGATTGTATAGCTGCACATATCACTACATGCGTTTCGCAGCGCTATGTTAAAATCGACCTGTGTCCTTTGGCGTTATATGTAATTTGAAAAAACATGTATTACTTTTGGTCTTCTAGTATCCCTCCCTCCGCCCCTTCAGAGCACAATATAGAGAGCCCAAGCCGGGGCGCGGACAGGCTCCTGCCTGGGAAAGGGCTGGCATGCCAGGCGTCAGAGGGGCCCTCGTCGACTCTCTCCTTGCAGGACGCCACGGCCCTGAAATAGGGCTGGGCGGGCCTTGCCAAGCTCCACAGCGGTGCTTTCAGTCTGCAAGAGGGCGACGCGAGTTAAACTCTCGATGCTGACATCTTCAGTGAGCTTAACTTGTGATTTTGCACCTCAAAAATGCCAACTCAACTTTTTTTCACCCAAGATCCTGTAAATTGAGGCTCATAATACTGGAAAATAGAAACCTCTGCTATTTAAATCACGAATGTCCTCCCTGCGAGGGGCCCGGTGTTTGAAACGTTAAAACTGGATCCATAAACTCCAATATCGAGGTGTTTTAGGTGTTAAGCTGGTACTCGGGAGGTTAACCTTTGTCCGGATTGTGTTATTATGTGTAAAATGACAACACAATGAAGTAACAGTGTGACTAAATGTGCTGGATTTAACCGCACAGTTTGCCCTTTGCTGTAACATAATTTATTCAAATCTGTCGCATAATTTGGTCGCCCCTACTCAACAATTCCAGTGGCCGTGGTTACATGTAGCAGAACACAGCAACACTACTAAAACATGTATTGTCATTACATATAGGTACAATTTAAAGGTGTTTTAGAGCACATTATGACCGGAAACGCAGGCACACACCATCAACAAACCAACATTCAGCAATACCTTTTGTTGGTGAATGTGAAATATTCAGGATTGGCTAAAGAAAACGGTTTGTTGCTTCAGGCAAAATATCATTTTGCTCCTTTAGCACTCCCTGTTCACTCATCCAAAGTCTGTGTCCTTTCTTTCCATTTAGTGGTGACACCCTCGCCCTATGGAGGTACCAGCGCCAACATGTGTCCTCTTGTAACGCAACTGGTGCTCATGTAAAACGCTCTGATACCCGATTCAGGTCAAGTTCGCGCTATATAAAACTCTGTAAAAAAAAAAAAAAAACATGGAAATGAAGTCATTTGCCCAGAACCACACTGTTGGTGAGTGGCTGATGCTGGGATTTGTACTTCCGGTCAGATTCCAAGGTAAGCAAGTAATTCCCTGCTATAAGTGTATTCCCAGGGTTCTCAGCTGGCATCGAGTCCCGGGGCTGGTTTTGATAAACGACCAACGCAATCTAAGATAGCCATAACTGTTTTGATTGCCTAACGCTGCAGTGCAAAGAAACAACTGTTTTCAGGAACAACACGTTAATCAAAGTAGAATTTAGCCTGATTATCTGCTGACATCATTGGGTGTTACTGATCCAATCAGATGTCGGACATCGCTGTAATTCAATGGGTGGCAGGCCTTATCTTCGGACTAGATCTTGAGTCGTTAAGGTTAGCGGGCCAAATAACTGTTATGCAAACACGGCATACAGTGTTCGGCAAGAACTTATTTCATGTGTTCTTTTTGCATGGCTCATAAATCTGCTACCAGACACCTTTGTGGGCTGATTGTTAAAGCAGGCAAAGGGCTTAGGTATATAACCTTCTCACCGAGCAGTGGCCTTGAGGCTGCAAATCAACACAGGTGTTATCAGCTCTCGCGCTACCTCGGAAATGGGAGTTTGACTCTGAAATTATGGAACAGCAACAGCTCTCCACAATCAAAATGTGACTTCTCATGTATTTGGCTGCTTTTGAGCACCACCGCCCTGGCTGGGACTCCAACAGACACAGAAAAAAAGCATTTGCAATGCAATAGGTCTCGCAGTTGTGAGAGTTTGAGCTATTGGCTTTGTAAATGGCAATGCCTTTTATTTATGTGTTGCTTATTAAAACATAAATGAAAGGCATTGTCATTTACAATGCCAATAGCTTAAACTCTTGCAAATGCGAGACCTATTGCATTGCAAATGCTTGTTTTGAATTGGTGCATTTCATGTGCATCATTCTTTCATCCTCCAAAAGAACTGAACACAAGTTCAGTTAGCAAGTGCCATCTCTTTGAAGCCTCATAATGTAGACCTAGCATCACGACAAACAAATGTGCAGTTTTATGTTAACATTTGTTCTCTAGAGTCTCCTGTATAACCATTGACAATTCACAGCATTTGAACAAACATCTAATGATGCATGAAAAGAACACTGACTGAAAGGCTTCATTTTTTCCCATTATCTTTCTGATCTTCCTCTAGATCTGCCGGTGGTGCAGCTCCTACCGCACTCCTAGATCCCATGCTCCTGTGGAAACATTTATGCAGAATCGTCAACCAATGCCATAGTCCTTAACAAAACAAAGTTAGCTTTTCCTACAGTTTGACCGATCTAGAAAGTACCAAAGTGCTATTCCCTAGGTTTGGTTAATGTAATTAATATAGAGAAAAAGCACCCTTTCAATTAATAATCATTTTGGACTTGTGATAAATATAATTTAACCTTCCCAAAGAATGTGCTTATCCACCTAAAATTGATCCTTTAAATTTAATGCATAACGTTCAAGGGTGCAAAACATGTTTCAAAGGAGTTTGCAAAAGTTCTTTCATAGTTCCACAATGTTCGAGACATAATAAGCTGAAATCCACAACAATACAATACTGTGGCAATTCAAATACGAGGTCAGAATAAAGAAAAGCAGAAGCTTACTCAGATTGTTCTCATAACAATAGCAGTTATCAATAGGCAATGATTATCAATCAATCAATCAGACATTTGTAGAGCGCGCTACTCACCTGTGAGGGTCTCAAGGCGCTAAGGGGGGTGGGGAAAGCAGCTACTGGTCGAACAGCCAGGTCTTGAGAAGTCTCCTGAAGGTCAGCAGGTCCTGGGTCTGGCGCAGGTGGGCGGGAGGGTGTTCCATGTCTTGGCGGCGAGGTGGGAGAATGATCTGCCACTGGTGGTCTTCGGCGGATGCGTGGTACGGTGGCGAGGGCGAGGACGGCGGAGCGAAGCTGACTGTTCGGGGTGAAGGAGGACAGTCGTTTGTTGATGTATGCTTGTCCGTCGTTGTGGAGTGCTTTGTGAGCGTGGGTGAGGAGCTTGAAGGTGAATCTCTTGTTGACCGGGAGCCAATGCAGGTCTCTCAGGTGGGTGGTGATGTGGTTGTGGCAAGGAAGTCCGAGGATGAGGCGTGCGGAGGCGTTTTGTATGCGTTGGGGTCTCTTCTGGAGTGTGGCCGCGGTTCCTGGGTAGAGGGTGTTGCTGTAGTCCAGCCTGCTGCTGACTAGTGCTTGGATGACCGTCCTTCTGATTTCAATGGAGATCCATCTGTAGATCTTGCAGAGCTTGCAGAGGGTGTTGAAACAGGAGGAGGAAAAAGCGTTAACTTGCTGGGTCATAGCGTTAATTCCAGAATGAACCCCAGGTTGCGTGCGTGGTTGGTGGGTGTCGGGGCAGCTCCCCGCGTGGCCGGCCACCAGGAGTCGTCCCATGTGGAGGGGGTGGAGCCAAAGATGAGGACCTCCGTTTTGTCTGAGTTTAGTTTCAGCCGGCTAGTCTTCACCCAGTCTGCCACGGCCTTCATTCCCTCCTGGAGGTTGGATTTGGCAGTGGGCGGGTCCTTGGTGAGGGCGAGGATCAGCTGGGTGTCATCGGCGAACAAGATGATGTTGAGGTGGTGTGCTCGGACCATGTTGGCGAGCGTTGCCATTTAGATGTTGAAAATGGTCGGGCTGAGGGATGATCCTTGGAGCACGCCGCAGGTGATCATGGTGGCTTCGGATCGGTAAGGGGGAGGCGGACTAAGATAAAGCAAGAATTAATAAGAAAACAGCAGCAACCCAGTTTAACAAAAAATGAGAAAAACTCATGTTTATGCTAGATAAAAGCACAGACCTGATCTGTTCAATATGATAGTAAGACTCCAGAATAATAGGCATTTATTTGTTAGATTTAGGTTGGTTTTGATTTCTCAAGACATAGGTCAGATTTTCCCCATATGAGACGCAATATTACCAGCATGTCAGGTGGCCCAGGATCCTCGGGAACAGTGACCTCCAGAGACTCACCTTTTAGCAGCTCAGGTTCTGAATATAATACACCAGAGGAACAGAGTGGCCAAACGAGGGAAAAGGATTATAGGGTATGTACGCCATGGAGAGAGACCTGTGGAAGGAAATGGCAATAATAAAATAATCACATCACAATGTGCACAGAAAGTTCAGACAGTCGCACACTATGTGTCTTCTCCAATCCAGGAAGTGGGAATTGTATCACCTCCTGAGAAGCAAAAGCTTAATCAACAACAAAACGTACCCTGGTCATAACGCCAACCTAACACAATAAGGTTCTCAACCTTTGTATTCACCACACATCCAAAACTCATGCTCTGGTAATTCTTCACTGTGGGTTGACCCCATTAACTCTTGGGCCCGAAACAGCCTCACAAAACCTTGTACATAAGACATAAACACACCACCAGACACTTGTGATGGTGATTATTTCCTGAAATGAGATGGCCAATATAAAAGGAACATCAATATGGATTAACTTGAAAATACCCTGCCACAGGCGGATGACTGAAAGTAATGGCTCAAGGAACAAGTTAAAGTCTGAACACTGTGCTAGGAGTATGGCAGTTCAGAAGCACTGCAGAGACAGAAACAAACTGAGCCTTCTTCCACTATAACTCTGCTGGGCAATTTGTTAGGAGGTCCAAGCAGCGGCCAATGTCAGTCCCCCAGCCACCCCGTGCTAGTCGAAAGTAAAGGTGCCAGTCCAAACGGGAGCGGGCGCACTCGCAAGCCATCACGTTCTCTGACCTCTGATAGCAAATGCAGAAATTAACAATGCTCCCCTTATCTCCTGCCACCACAGTCGAATCACCACAAGAACAGGAATGCCAAACCACTCAGGAAACAAAACTGCAGAGCTGTCACCAAAGTATAAATCCGGAATAACAGACGTTTGACCCGCATTTCTGGGTTGTTTTAATACCAGACCTATTACCACATTGTCCCGCATGCATGCGTTTCCTAGGTTTAGCAACAGTAGCGGCCATCTTGGACAGGGTCTAATTTTAGGATAACCCCATGGTATTCCTTATTGAATGTGCCACTTCCCACACAACCATGTTGTCCAGTTACCTGTTCTGGGTGCAGAATGCGCATAAGTGGTGCCAATCGTGATACAGCACTTATATATGTTAGCCATTCCAACCAGCAATGCATTGGATTCTTTCCAGTTGCAAGGGGATTTTTTAGGTGCTAGTGTAATAATAAATCTGATCAGTAGTCTGTTAGCCTCTGGTGAGAATTTTAATTCTGGGTTGGTGAGTATACCCATGATTGAAAAGATTAAATTCTTCCTAGACTGTAATTCAGATATAGCTTTAATATGATTATAAATGTTGCCCCTAAAGAAGTTTTAGTTTGTGCAGGAGTAAAATGTGTGTTCCATATCATCATTGTTGTCACCACGGTTCCAACTGGTGTCATTATTTCTGACTCCTAGTTTGAAAGTCTATCTGGTGTCCAGAAGATACGATGGAGTAACAAGGGTAGAGCCCAGATTTTAGACCAAGAGATGATACAGTTCTTTTCAAGGGCCAATTTTGTCCACCCTTGTTCCCATTTGTTTTGTAGTTTAAAAAGTATTCAGATTTTAATAGGACGTATGTCCTTCTAGGCTTTGGAAATGGTGTGGTCCTTTTTCAATAGCCCATGAATCACAGATGGGAAAGAAGGGTCTGAATCGCTTGAGGGAAATTTGGATACACTAATTTTGAGTCTTAAAAACACATTTTAATCCATATTCTTCAGTGGGACTGGTCACTGCAACATAGCAAATGAGGAGGTTTTTAATTCAAAACTCTCCTCTTTCAATTTTGATTGCTAGATTTGAACATGCAGATATCATGTTGGAGTTTTTCATTTTGATCTGTAGCTTATTATCTAATGACAGGTGGTGTCTCTTTGTTTATTCTACTAGATTAGCAAATAGGTGGAGATGGGTGTCTGAGGTCAGGAACAAAATAAGTGTAAGTATGCCGACAATTGTTCTTGCAATTTCTAGGCAAGGTGGGTATCTATAATGGACGCTGCAGTACACCATTGGGCCCTTGTCTTCGGAAGAATGCTATCTGGCATTTTTTAATCAGCTGGCTCCCCCTTTGCTATTTGTTAGTTTTAGTTTTTAAGAGAGATGTTAGGTTTTATGTTGTCTAGATCTAGCAAATCAGCAATTTTATTAACGTCATTGTTTCTGATAATTTCTGCTAGTTGATCACTAAATTCAAAGCCTAGATATTTCATATGCACTGCTTGTCAGGAGACAATAGAGTCTCAGTTTAAAAGTCTGACTTTGGATTAATTTTTGTTAAGTGTGTAGCCGGATGCTGCTGAGCATAGCTCGATTGTGGATAATGGGGCAGTGATCTCTGCAACCCCTTGTTTGTAGACAATCAATACATCATCAGCATATTCAGCTGCTTTCTCTGTTATGTTCTCAAAAGGAATATTGTAAATCGAATGGTTCTTTTTCATAGAGATTAAAAAAGTTTTAATGACAAGAAGAAAAAGGGCAATTATAGAGGGCCACTTTGTCTGGTAGCTTGTCTTCGGTGGAATCATTCAGTGCTTCAGCTGTGGAGATATTTATTACACCCAAGATCCTATAGCGAAGATAGAAATTCACTAAAGTGAACTTTAATTTTTCCAAGAACATAGTGTAGAATTTGTAGGTTTATATGTCCAGTCTGAAAGTCCATACTAATTTTAGTCTGGAAATCACTTTGTATGTTTTCTGCATGGGTATTTCTGAGTGTAGGGCAGAGTTTTGATCTGCAAACAAAGAGGTTTGAGTTTAAGTTCTAGACGTACTCAATACATTCCTTGCAGCTGGCTTTGCAGATTTCGGCATACAGGTCTGTGTAGGTTTAGTATAGATTTTCCTGTCGTTTTAAATGGAAGTTATCACATATTTCAACTTGTTAAATTTTCAAAAGGTGGCTATTACTCTACCTGCTGGTTTTATACGTTATAGCTTTATGGACTTCCGTGTGTTAATCCATATATCTACCCTATTACTTACATTTCTAATACACTCATATTTTGGGGGGGGGTTAAAACGTCTATGGTATCTTTGGATATTGACAATCTTTGTTTTAGTTCCAATTCTTTGCTATTTTCTTTTTAGGTTATTTAGCTTATCTGTTGCAGTCTCATTTATGTGTGATCTATTACTAATTAATCCAAATCTACTTGTGAATTTAAAGGCATTCCAGATTGTTTGGGTGTCTACATTTTGGTTATTGTTTCTTTAAAGATGTTTGTGATGGCATCTTGTATGTTAAGAATGCTCTCAATGGCTGTGAGTAATTCTTCACTAACTCGACATTCCAGAAACTGAGGAATGTGAATGCCAGTTGATAGAGTGATTGTTGTGTGATGGGACATTATAATTCCTTCTATTTGCAAGGCTTCTATTTTACTGACAGAGTGCGATAATAAGAGGGAAACCAGTCTCGAGTAGGATTGATGTGGTAGCGATAAAAAAGGCATGTTGAAGTCACCTCCACATATGATTAGGGTGCAAGTAGGTATGTGCTTTAGTTTTTCTTTGACATTGGACCAGAATTGTGTACTGTGAGAGTTTGGGGCACAGATGTTTACTATAAATAATTCTGTATAATTTTTCAGGGATTTTGCAATGAGTCGGCGTCCTCCTCCCCCCCCTGAAGAATTCTTTATGATCTTTCAGCACTTTTCGAATGAACCAGCATCCGTCCTCCCACTTTTCGCTTACAGAAGTGATAGCTTCAAATGTTGTGCTTTCATAATAAAAGCCTCCCCTTTTTTATTTCATTGGTAACTATATGCACTCATTTATCAGTCCTTAATTCCCTTTTCTCTATGCTATTACTTCAAAGATTACTCTGTGGGAAAAGAAGCTTGTGTAACTCTGGGCTCATTTTATCAGAGGTGGTGTGTTGGTGAAGCATAGTGGAATTGATAAGTACCATAGATCACTGCTGCGTAGGTATGGGTATGTAGATAGTGAGGAGAAGCAGAAAGAATCAATTAAAAATCATGACAACAATACAAAATAAGAGAGGAATTACCCCCAGAAACTCCGAATTATCTTATCCCATCAAACCACTGATGTCTGTAGTACCCCATTTGCACCAGGACAGAAAAAAGCATATCTCCATAGGTAAGAAATAAATACATTGAGTTAAGCAGAAAAGTTTATAACAAGATAAATATAACCTGAGTTTAAGCAGCAGAGTGTATAACAGGAATCAACACTTTTTATTAACTTGAGTCTGGTAACCTAAACATCTTACTAGGATTAAAGACGTATTCCTTTTAGCACAGGCAATCTATAAAGTGGTTAGTGACTGCTGATTGAGTCTAGACAATTAACTGTTAGCCAGGTATATAGAAATGTGTCATCAGGATCACGGCAAGGAGCCAATCAGTGGACCTGTGTGTGGATTGTAATCTGGAATGATGCAAGCAAGAGAGTGTACTAATGAACATTGAAGGAAATACGTCTAACACTATAGTGAACAATTGATACACTATGTTTATGTCCTTGGGGCCAGATTGGTATACTACACAGAGAGACCATGGGGATTCTGACCCACACTGGATTTATACCTGGATGAAATATTTGTGAGAACTAAGTACGTTCTCTTAGTGGTTGGCTTGTGCTTGACCAGATTAAACCCATTCAAGATTTAAGACTGTCAGCTGTGCTTCGAGGAGTACACTTGAAGGTACTATCATTCTAGTGGATATACCAAGTTACCTCCTAAATTGGAGAAGAAAAACTTGTTTGTGATATAGTTGATTAGATGTTGTTAAACTAGAACTTCACATTGCAAAAACAGACATGTTGCTTTGCTTAGGTTAGGCACGTCTGCCGTAAGCATGGTTGAAAAATCTAGGTTGACTTAGTTGCATTATTCTCCATTTCTGTTTCTTTCAGGCCTTCCAGAAAAGCTGAGAAATCATTGAGGTCTTGGTAGATTTGTATTTTTCCCTTGTAGCTGATTTTAAATCTGGCAGGGCCTGCAAAAGAGAAGGGAATTTAAAGATTCCACAGACTATGCAATATCCCCAGGAAGTCATTCATAGCAAAGACTGTTTCTTTATAATAGTCCAGGGCCAATTATATTATCATTCCTCCTTAGTTGATAAATGTGTTGCTTTTGACATAAGCTATTATTTCTTTCACATGCCACCAATTTAGAGTGGGAAGCCTCCCAATAAAATCGTTCACCAAAAACTGGGGGACTGACTTAGATTTATATTGCCATACTTGCCCATGTGTGGAAGAGTCCTTGCCGCACATCCTCTTTGTTTGCCCTGCTTATAAGGCACCTCGGAGAAAATGGCTTAAGCCAGCTTTTGCACAAATGGGAACAAGATCCTCTCAACTGGCTTTGCGTATTCTAAAGTCTGACACCAGCGAAGTCATAGTTGTTGCTATGGCAAAATTCTGGAGCTGGACTTGGGCCATAAGAAGGATTAGGATGCAGGGCATTATGTAACCATATATGTATTTTAATACTTTTTTTGCCATCTTGTAACAGGTGTTTCTGAGCTCTGGGGTCTTTCTCCAACTTAAATATTTTAATATATGCCTATATTCTCGTTACTAATTTTGCCATATCAAATTGAGGTTTCATTCTTATAGTATGATTTTATTTACTTTTGAAGATAAAAGTCCCCCTATATGTATTTGGAACTGGACATGTAAATGGATTTTAATGAGTTCTATCTTTTGATATTTGTATATGTTTTATTAAGCCAAATTTGGTTTTAATGCTGTTTTGTACAAGTGTCTTTTATGATTGTTCATAATCGAATAAAGACTAACTGACAGTGACCATGACATGTTGCTTTGCTTAGGATAGGCATGTCTGTCGTAAGCATGGTTGAAAAATCTAGGTTGACTTAGTTGCATTGGTCTCCATTTCTGTTTCTTTCAGGCCTTCCAGAAAAGCTGAGAAATCATTGAGGTCTTGGTAGATTTGTATTTTTCCCTTGTAGCTGATTTTAAATCTGGCAGGGCCTGCAAAAGAGAAGGGAATTTAAAGATTCCACAGACTATGCATTATCCCCAGGAAGCCATTCCTAGCACAGACTGTTTCTTTATAATAGTCCAGGGCCAATTATATTATCATTCCTCCTTAGTTGATAAATGTGTTTTTGACATAAGCTATTTATTTCTTTCACATGCTGATATCTCAGGGGCTTTCATGCTTTTGAATTCAGACATTTGGAGTAGTTTGTCTTGTGTCTTTCCTTGTGGGATCTTTGTGAGCCCTTTCCAATTCAGAGCCTATCTTGAACTTTTTTTCCAGTGGCTTTAGGATTCCAGGATTCGACGAAGGATAAGCATAAACCTGATTCATCTTCCAAGTCTGATACCTCTCTCCTAATGATATATTTTTAGATTTATGGACGAGTAAGTCTATTTTCAGCTAATTTCCAGAGTCTTCTAAGTTGAGCATGAGGTTCTCCACTTCTATTATACTGCCAGTTATGACTTTTATGTCAGTTCTAATTCCTGAAATATCTTATTGCATAAGGTTGCTTCTTTTTAGTGCTTTGGGCTAAGAGCATGTACCTCAGGAGATTTTTTTTTAAGATTGTGTTGAATTGTGGAATTAATGTATGTTTTGTTTCTAACCATCTGAAAATCAGGATTGGTATAGGGGTTAAGTTTTAGTCTTTTTGAAATTGACCTTTTAATCCTTTTCCGTTATGTTGGCTAAAATGTGTTGTTCATATTAAGTGTTGAAAAGGTATTGTAATTTCAGTTCTGTTCTTTGCTCAGTGATACCTGTGCTGGCAATATAGTAGCGCATATAATAATTCTTCGAATTTTGCTGGCAGAGAGGAGCACTATGTTGGTGTCGTAGAGTGGGTCATGCTGTTGGAAAGCCATAGTGCTGTGTGGTTGTGTTAGCGCGTATCAGGTTAGGTTTTGATTACACTAAAAGATGCAGTTGGAATACCTATATAGGTGACCCATTGCTAACAGTTAAAAGCTCATAATTACACTAGAGAACAGAGCGTGGTGCCACGGCTGGCAAGTATTGATTAGGGTGAAGTAGTCCTATTTGTCAGTCTGCACTTAAGCCACATCGCTGATGAGTCCGGTCTGGGACCTCACCAGGCCAAGAATGAACTTGATTTCAAGTTGAGTGCCATCGGAGTGGTTATCTTGTCCAGGCCCAGTGGGATAACTGACGGTCTTACTTCCATAGTGCAATTCCAAGTCCTCACACAGTGGGAACCCTTCAGCACCAGTGACAAAATTAGAGCACAGCATGGATGGGTAGTGAGCGAGTGTGCGAGCCAGGCTATCCAGTCCTAGGGTGTTTGTTATAGGCCTGGCTGATCACTCTGATATGAAAGAAGAAAGTGTATAGCTCACAATTGCTTATCTGGAGGAGATTCAGCTGTAACCCAGTCTCCAGGTTAGACAGAAGGCATTATAGTGTATTTCTGAGATATTTGGGCATTCTGTTAATCTGTTAAACCCAGCATATGTCGGCAGCAGCTATTTTGAATCGTATTTTGCTGACATATACTCACAGAATCTGGATGTGTGTAAATGCTCAAATGCACACTTCGGATTGTAGTGTTTCTTCTGCAACAGTATTTTGTCAGCCTGGCATACTGCAGGTTGGCAGGACCTCTTGGATTTCCTTGGATCTTCCCTTCAGAACAAGAGCTCTCTGGCTTTGCAAAAGATCTATTTGTCAGTATATTGCCCCACTCACACAACATATTATTTAGGTATTTTAATGCCTTCACAGATACTCTGCCAACTAGAAGCGTTCTTAACATTCATAACAAAAAAAGCTAATTACTCTCTTCAACAAGCTTCTCACAGGCCATTTCCTATTCCACACCCACTCTGTCCCACTAATACAATAGAAAATCCCCTAGATCTAATCCAGCTAGTTGTTAATCTCACTCACCCCTCTCTATTGATCCATCATCTCCCTCTGTTAATCCCATGCAACATACAGCAGTTTCTACTACAATAAGAATATTTCCATCACTTGCAGGAAATTTTATTTGGCACTCTATGCACATCATTTAATTTCCCACTACCTTTCTCACTCCTTTACGCTCTGCACTGTGGTTCCCAGCTAATGATTACTTCCTTTCCAACAGCACTTTCACATTCTCGTGGTGCTCATTTACATCTTCGCAAACTCGGCTACTTCTGGGAGTTCAAGTCTCAGTATCAGTCCTTTCCTACTCTTGAGCTACACTACACTATTATCCTTTTCTTGCTTTTGCCTTTCTTCTCTACAGTGAGGAGACGCAGATATTCTCATTCTCCTATCTATCCTTTTTCTTAACTCTCCTTCAGTTGTAGATTTTTTTTAATTTTTATTTATTTTTATTTTTTTTGCAGAGTTTTATATAGCGCGAACTAGACCCGAACCGAATCCGGTATCAGAGCGCTTTACATAGCACCAGATCCCTGAATAGCTCAATCAATCAATCAATCAATCAATCAGGGGTTTATAAAGCGCGCTACTCACCTGTGAGGGTCTCAAGGCACTGGGGTAGGGGGGTAGCTCCGGATCAGTCGAAGAGCCAGGTCTTTAGGCTCTTCCTGAAGGTGTGCAGAGTTGGGGAGCGTCTGATATTGTCTGGGAGCTCGTACCAGGTCTTTGCTGGGACGTAGGAGAAGGCTCTTCCATCTGCTCTGGTTCTGCAGATGCGTGGGATGTCTGCCATAGTGAGGTCGGCGGAGCGGAGGTTCCTTTCGGGTACGTGGAAGGAGACTTTTTTGTTGAGGTATTTGGGTCCAATGTTGTGGAGGGATTTGTAGGCGTGGGTGAGTAGCTTGAAGGTTGCTCTCTTCTCGACGAGGAGCCAGTGGAGGTCTCGTAGGTGCTTGGTCATGTGTTCGTGTCGTGGGGTTCCGAGGACGAGTCTGACTGCGGTGTTCTGGATGGTTTGGAGCTTGTGTAGCAGGGTGTTGTATATTCCGGCGTAGAGGGTTATGTAGTCCAGTCTGCTGGTTATGAGTGCGCGGGTGACGGTCTTTCTGCATTCGGGGGATCCACGTGAAGGTCTTGCGGAGGGTGTTGAATCAGGTGGAGGCGACTGCGTTGATCTGGCGGGTCAGGGTGAGGGAGGAGTCTAGAATGATGCCAAGGTTCCGGGCGTGGGCTGTCGGGTGGATGGGTTTCCGAGGGCAGGGGGGCAGCAGGAGCTGTCCCACGCAGTGGGGGAGGGTTCAAGGACGAGGACCTCTGTCTTCTCCGAGTTCAGCTTTAGACAGCTGTCGCTCATCCAGGCTGCGACGTCTTTCATTCCGTCTTGGAAGCCGAGTCTGGTGTCTTCGGGGTTCTTCGTGAGAGAGAGGATGAGCTGGGTGTCGTCTGCGTAAGATACTGTGCTGAGCCCATGCTGTCTGACGATGACAGCGAGGGGGTCCATATAGATGTTGAAGAGCCTGGGACAGAGCGAGGAGCCTTGGGGGACTTCACAGTTGATCTCTGTAGGTTCGGAGAGGAAGGGAGGGATTGAAGACCTGAGTGTTATATGTTGTGTGAGAGACTTAAGGTTTGAGTTTCATACTGAGATATTGGATGTACATTGAGTCATAATTGCTTTTGTTGGTGTTATCCTTAATTTTTTTTACCAAAAACAAGAGAACCTGAAATAAATAACTTTTCCATAGAAGTTGCCTGTCTCCAGTTTTTAGCACCAGTTTACTATGTCTATTTGCTGTAAAGGTAACAAGGTAAAGCCAACTTATACTGTGATAAAGCAGCACTTGCAATTTCATTACAAGACCGGAGGCTACCATTATGCATACAACTTTTAATGCAGTCCAAGCACAGCCGCATATGTCACAAAGCAAAAGTTCCAACTTAGATTACATATGAATCAACAATAGCATGAATAACTAGGCAGTCAGCCTCTTTTAAATGCGGCTCCAAGCAAGATAAGTCATCTCCTTACTTAGCTCTTTATAATATTGTAATTTCATGTTTAAGACTTGTATTTTATTATTAATCTATATTTGTTACTATATACTGATTAACCCCTTAATCCCTACAGGAGTAATATTTATATATATATATATATATATATATATATATATATATATACAATGTACCTGTTTTATATACCATTTTATAAGGTAGAGTAACACCTTTTTGCTCCTTATACCCGGACCCCCAACCTCCAATTTACGGAGGTTGGCTTCCGCTTTCCTTTCCTGTAGTTGTCTTTATTTTAAAGTTATAATTCTTTCCTCTCGCTCGCGAATTATTCAAAAGACACACTGACCCGCTTTATTTTCAGAACAATCTCCCAGATGTTCATAATTGTGCCCAATACCTTAGACTTTGTCAAAACCTTGTGAGGTACGACGCTTTGTGAATTTATCTAATTATTTATCCGTGTTACCCTCGCCTCCCTCCCATAATCAGTCTATTAGGATTGATATTTACAAACTAATTTGAAGGTAATATTAAAAAAAAAAAAGGAGAGAATATATATATATTGAAAAGATTACTATAAACATATAAAAAAAAAAGGCTGTGCATATATAGAAAGTTTATAGAGAAAGGTTAAGAATTCTATATAAGCTTTAGACATTCTTATATATTTATTTTTTCAATTCAAAATATGTCTGAGTCAGATTCTGATTCAATTCACAGTATTACTATTGAATCTGATTTTAATAATGATGCCATCAAAAAACTTATCCACAAGGAGATGAGATCATGTATGTTTTCTACTCTCTCCCAAGTTATGTCATCTAAGAGATCCTTGATCCATGATAATGATGACCTATCTGACTTGGACATAGCAGAGATTAATGATCTCACCGAAAAAAGGGGTAAGAGGCATAAAAAAAGTAATAATATTGATTATACCCCAGAGAGCACGGGAGGTCCTAGCACCTCAAATTTTACAGGATGTCCTCGCACCTCATTTGCCTCAGGTGTCCCTCGCGGCACAAATCTGAAAGGTGTCCTTAGCGGCACAAATTTGATGGGTGTCCCTCGCGGCACAATTCACCAAAGTGCTCTAGATAATGATCCAAGTGATATTGATGGCTCAGAATCTCCTGACGAATATATTCTTGACCTAGATGAGGACGATCAAGATATTGATTCCTTTCTCTTGAATGACAACAATGGTCCTTCATCTTCTAAAGATAGTATCTTGGACCGTTTAGGGGAAGAAATGTTCTCCCCTTTTAACATTAAACATCCTAGAAGCTCAGAGTGGACTCCACATGAGCACATTTCTAAATTCATATCTAAATGGATTAGGAACCCTTTAGAAAGGGAAACTCGCAATCTTTTGAGGGCAGAATGCACCAGACCTTCAATTGAAGGTAAAGTCTGTCAAACTCCTAACCTTGATCCGGAACTAATTACTTATCTTTTTAAATTAGGAAGAGACCCACGCAAAGGCTTGGAAAGGTTGCTTAAGCTCTGCCAAGATAAAGTTCTCGACATCCTAGGTCCACTTACTAAAATAATCGACGCAGCTGAGGAGAGTTACCTTAATGGTTCCCCTCTCGACACACACTCCATTCGAGAATGGAGCCAAAGAGCACTTGTCCTCTTAGGAAATGCCAACGCAGGACTTTATTGTGAAAGAAGAAGAGTAGTCCGCAATAAAATTAGTCCAAAATTAATCGATATGGCTGAAAAAGAAACCTCCGTTAATCCAAAAGGTTTACTTTTTGGAGAAGATTTAATACGTATCAACCTTTACCGCTTTAGATAGAGCGCATCAAAACATGAAAAAAGTTTTAACTACAACAGCAACCTTTTTGGAAGGGCTGGAAGAAGGTGGCAATCTTCCGGCCGCTTTAATCGACGCCACTTCCCAAGACACAGAGGCAATTTTGGTAGAGGGTACCAACCACCCAACTAACCACAGTTTTATCCACCCAGAGGAAGAGGTTTCCGCTCCAGAGAATTCTGAGCATGAGGAGCACCTGCTGACTCCACCCCTCAAAGTGAGTACTCCTTCCCCTTCCCTTTCTTTGAATCCAAAAGTGGGTGGCAGACTAAGATTCTTTTACCACAATTGGAAAATTATCACACAAGATCCCTGGGTTCTGAACACCGTTCAAGGTTTTTGTATAGATTTCACCCAAACTCCAATACAGTACTCTCTTCCAAGACCGACACCCCTTACACTAGATCAAGAACAAATCATAGAAGAAGAAATTTCCTCAATGCTAAAAAAAGGAGCAATTCTAGAGGTACCCATGGAATTTATGACATTCATAAGTACTCTCTTCCTTGTGGAAAAGAAAGACAAGGGTTGGAGACCGGTTATAAATCTCATGGAACTCAACAAATTCCTTGTCTACCGTCATTTCAAGATGGAGGGCATCCATCTTCTCAGAGACCTCTTACTAGAAGGAGACTGGCTAGTCAAATTAGATCTGAAGGACGCCTACTTTACAATTCCCATGACAAAGGAACACCAACCCTTTCTTCAGTTCATTTGGAAAAACCATCTCTTTCAATTTCAGGCTCTTCCCTTCGGCCTCTCTTCTGCCCCATGGTGTTTCACCAAGGTAATGAGAGCAGTTGCCTCATGTCTAAGAGAAAAAAGGATTTGTCTCATTTACTTAGACGACATCCTGATTCTTTCTCAAGACTATGCTCAAATCATCAAAGATCTGAAGACAGTTATAGACCTCTTAGAAAGTCTGGGTTTTATCATAAACGGGGAAAAATCCATTCTAGTCCCCTCAAAGAAGATGGAGTTCCTGGGCTTCACAGTAGACACAACAGAATGTCTTCTCCTTCTCCCTCCCAAGAAGATTGCCAAATAAGAAAGGAGATAAGGCATGTATTGAAACAAGAAAATCTCTCCCTAAGAGAACTAGCAAGACTTCTAGGCCTTCTATCTTTCTCCATTCAGGCCATTTTTCCGGGACCACTGAATTATCGAGCACTTCGGAGAATAAAAGCAAGAGCTCTCAGGTCAGGTCTTTGGTACGGAGATCGAATTTCCTTAAACCCAGATGCAATCTTAGAACTAACATGCTGGTTAGACAATCTAGATGCATGGAATGGGAGAGCGATCTTTGGTTCAGCACCAGATTTTATTCTAGAATCGGATGCCAGCCTTCATGGCTGGGGTGCTTGTCTACAGAACCAGAACACTGGAGGAATTTGGTTCCAACAAGAGTCCCTGCACCACATCAATTATCTAGAATTAACTGCAGGACTTTATGCTCTAATGAGCTTCAAACACTTTCTTCAAGGAAGATCAGTCATATTGAAAATGGACTATATGTCTGCTGTTGCTTACATAAACCGTCTAGGAGGGACCAAGTCAGAAGACCTCTCCAATCTAGCAAAGAAGCTTTGGTTTTTCTGCCTAGAACACAAAATCTCCCTGAGAGCAGAATACCTTCCAGGGAAATCCAATCTTTGCGCAGATTGGAATTCAAGATTCATCTTGGATTACAGCGACTGGAAGCTCAACACTTCTGTTTTCAACTCCCTCAATTATTTCTGGGGCCCATTCCAAATAGATTTATTGGCGAGCAGATTGACTACCCAATTGATATCTTATTTCAGCTGGATGCCCGATCCTGGTGCTCTAGAAGTGAATGCCTTTCTCCAACCTTGGGTAGGGATCAACGCTTATGCCTTCCCTCCATTTGCAATGATCCAGAGACTCTTTCAGAAAGTGAGACAAGAACGATCCTCAATTGTCCTAGTAACTCCTTTTTGGCCATCCCAAGCATGGTTCCCAACAGTTCTAGAACTAACCTACGATTTTCCCTTCCTAATTCCTCCTCTGAAAGATCTTCTTACAGACGCAGACGGACAAATTCACCCTCTTGTTCAGACAGGGAATTTGAACCTTCTTGCTTGGAAGGTGTCAGGAGATATAAACATCTCGCTAGACTTTCGTCAACAACTTCAACTCTCCTTGGAGAGCCATGGGCCCCTGGAACACATTACCGGTACAACAACATTTGGAAAGTCTGGTCACGTTGGTGCTTGGAAAGGGACTTGGATCCCGTGGAGGCACCTATTGTTGATATAGTTAATTTTCTTGGAGAAAAATTCGATAGAGGTTCAAGTTACAGATCTCTCAATTGTTTTAGATCTGCTATTAACAATAAAACGGTAGGTAAAAATCCTATTATTTGTAGAATACTTAAAAGTATCAGACTTAGAAGACTTCCTCAACCTAGATATCAATCTCTTTGGGATGTTAATTTAATTCTTGACCTTTTTTGTTCTTGGCCAGTTAATTCTCTTCTCAGCAGGAAGAATATTTCCATCAAATTAGCTACTCTTCTTTGCTTAATTTCATGCAGAAGAGTCTCAGATGTTAAAGCTCTAGATATTTCTTTTAGATCTTACGACATGTTTGGAGTCAAATTTGAAATACATAGAAGAACTAAAACCATGTCAGGTCTATTTTCTATCCTCGTTTTGATACTTGCACTAAACTCTGTGTTGTTCAATGTATGAAAGAATATGATGTGAGAATGAACTCTCTTCGTCCTTTGAATGTATCTCAGTTACTCATCTCTTTTGTTAAACCCCATAAAGGAATTTCTTCTACCTCTATTGCTGGATGGGTTAAAACAGTCATGAAACTTGCTGGAATCAATCTGAATATTTTTAAACCACATTCTATTAGAGGCGCAATGGCCAGTAAGTCATTCTGGTCAGGTGGTAAGTTAGATGATATTCTAAAGGCTGCTGATTGGTCTAATTCTAGAACCTTTGCTCATCATTATTGCAAACCTGTTTCTCACATGTCTGATGTTGTTTTACATGGCTACCAACATGCATAATGGTAGCCTCCGGTCTTGTAATGAAATTGCGATTCTCCTATTAACATGACAAGAGAATCTGGATTTCATTAAAGACACGGAGGCTAACATTATCCCTCCCACCCTTCCCTCGGTGGTTGATTAAATGATATAATATATATATAATATATGTTATGATATGCTTATTTGAATTTTTTACTTACAAACAAACATTCTTTTCCTTTGCAGGATTACTTACATCCTTTCCTTTGTCAGGAATTGTTATTTAGATGATTGTTTATTATTCTTGTCCTTAATACTTTTATTGGGATTTATTAACAACCTTTCTTTGCCTTGCAGATAACTTGTCTTCTTGATTTCACACCTGTGGATCAATCGTGGATGGTGTATTCTTCCGTCATCCTTCTTCAAATTTGATTTTTCATTGGATTTGTTTGGACTTTTCCTTTTTCATTGTCACCACATTTAAAAGAGGCTGACTGCCTAGTTATTCATGCTATTGTTGATTCATATGTATTCTAAGTTGGAACTTTTGCTTTGTGACATATGCGGCTGTGCTTGGACTGCATTAAAAGTTGTATGCATAATGTTAGCCTCCGTGTCTTTAATGAAATCCAGATTCTCTTGTCATGTCAATAGGAGAATCGCAATTTTCAAGAAATGTAGTCAAATGAAATTATAATGAAATAGTAAAAAGAAAAACTATGAGAATGTAAACAGCGTTCATCCTTTTATCTTTCATTTCCTCTATGAAATGCACTGCAATAGACTTATTGTAGATCAAAAACGAATTAATATAATTCCGGCCACACCAATCTCGTGGTTCCTAGAGTTCCGGGAAGTGCCAGATTTGCACGGGCTCGTCCAGAATAAACGTTTGAACTGGAAGCCTGTCTGCCAAAGAGCCACCAGCTCCCAGCATCGGTCGCCCCACCCTGTTGAGGTGTCCACCACACAAAGTATGGCGGGCAGGGATAATGTGCCATGCTAGTTTACTCTGGTTAGTTCTGTATTTCCCCCTTTGGCTAGGAGTGGTTGATTACTCTATCGTTAATATTCCTGAACTGCAGGTCATCAAAGAGGGGAGGTCTCTGTAACCTTTGTGTTAATCTACTTCGTTTCCTAATACTCTGCAATGTTATACAAGAGAACTCCTAATTAAATGACTTAAACCGAGTATCTCAAGGTAGAAATATGGCCATTCTTCTTTTAGTGGAATAACACAATTCTGCTGATGCCCCAAATGTTGAAATAATTACGTAATTGCTTCAGTTACTGTGTTTATTTTGGCAAAAACACACTGTGCCCCAGTCACAAAGAATGTGTACAGCTTTTCCCCACAGAATTAGCCTGTGTGTGTGTATTTTCATGACTTGGTGGGATTCACAAAACGTATGCATTCCTGCAAATTAGAAGTGGGCGAGCCACTGATAGCTCGGTGAGGCGCGAGCCAGAGGTCTGCCTATGGCTCAGCTCGAAGTCCTCTTGGTCTCTCGAGCCCAAAACGAGCCAGGATTTCACAGAGGCGGTGTGTGCTACTGATTAGGTGTCATCATGGAAATGTCTGAATCCAGCCCTCGGGTCTGCATCCAGGGATTCCAAAAAAAATCCTTCCTGTGCTGAGATACCTCGTTTGTTGTAAGCCCTCTTATGCCCTTGGGCAAGATTTACACTGGTAAAACTGTCCAAAAGAAAATCTGGATTCTGCCTCTCACCCTCCAAGAACTGAGGACAAAGCATTATACTTTTAAGTCACAAGAAATACCCATACAGTGACTGAATTGCACAGGGCAAAAGTGGAAAATCTGCAATCAATCCCGGCTTCCCTGCTTGGCCAAATTATGTGATCCTGGTTAATTCATTTATTTTACTGTGACTCCTATTTTTATTATTACATGTGAGAGAACCTTTGAATGTGTAAGTACAGAATCAGACCCCCCCCCCCAGGATATAGCGGCATGGATTAGCAAATTTAGCGGCACAAATATGGAAATTTAGCGGCATTTTTGCGGCACTTTATTTTACTCATAATGATTCATTTTCAGCCTTATATCAATGGAAACTGTTTTAGCAGAGTATTCCGCTTTGAAATAGGCACCCTGGGATATGGAACAGAGGAAGTAGCCCACAGGTTAAGGCTGTTATCACTTGGAAATGCAATCCTCCATTTGCTTTAGTATAGGTTCTGAGAAGCCCATCAAAGATGGCCTGGTAGCATCCCATAGGAAATGTTATTCCAGAACCTACTTTAGTGAAATTAAATATTTGCCTAAGATCACACAATTTCAGCATGGAAGCCACGAGTTTATCCAAATGTTCTGGCTTCACTCTTTACAAATCAGCAAGTAAGTGGGTATCAATTTGTCTTTCCTTATGTTAAGACTTTGTTTTTAGTTTTAACCTCCTAGTGCATTCTTCTGTAGTTTTTTAAATTATAGCTCCAACTTGACCCAAAGGTATTGAAGCTCTTCACATGTGCACCAGTCACACTACACAATTACAACACAAACACATGCATTGTTTATAGGCTTAGGGAGATTAAGTGACTTGCCCAGAAGCACCGGATGACGAGCCACAAAGTGTATTAAAGCAAATCTAACTCAGCAACTGTCTAAGCTGGTTAACATCCTTAAAGAAATGCTCTCTGCCCTGTCTGCCACACAGGGAGGCCTAATACCTCCTCTGACACAAGTGCTTCCAGCACACCTGCCCCTATTCCTCCTTGTACCTCCATTCCAACCTATGACCTCATTCCGCCACCTGACCCCACTCAAAGCACTCACATTGTCCCAAGTCCACCCAATGTCTTCTGGTGAACCCATTCCTCCTCCTCCTTCAACTATTCTGCATTTCCCTAAATAATCCCATACCCCATAACCTCACCATTTCTTAAACATTCCTACCCAGTAGACCCAGGCTATGCCCCCATAAAAGTCTTCAAATCCCTAGCCAGGTCCAAAAAGTAGGACTTTCATATGCTCTAAGTGTATATAATGCCCTAAGAGGGGGGCATTAATACAAAGGTGTGGAGGCAAGCTGAAGTCCTGGAGCGAAAATAAAAGACTGTGATAGGACACTGTTTTCCTTCCCCTTCCCTGGACTTTCAGTTGAATTTTATTTTTCTGCCACCTACATATGCACATCCACACAAAACCACCAAAATCTCCGACGATAATTTTAAATTACACAGTGACCCAAGTCACTTTACTTAAACTTTAACAAAATAAAGATTCCAAAATGCCTATTTACATAAGCCCTAATGACCCCTCATAAACATTTTCCCTGCATTCCTGGGCACTTTTGTAAAAATCGCAGACTTTTTTACAAAAGTGCTGATTTTGCGGGCACTTTTGTAAAAATCGCAGCATTTTTACAAAAGTGCCGATTTCGAAATCCTGGAGGGTCTGCAGAAGAATGAGTGCTGTTCCCAAGTTTCCGTGGAAACAAATCTCTTGAACATCGGTTTCTGACCCTTTGGGTGGATTTACTTAAGCACAATATTGGGCATTTATGTGGTAGTATTCTACCTGAGCAGGATGTATAACTGCAGGACACCTTCTTTGAATACAAGTCATTAAAGGACCGTTTGCATGCAGAAGTCAGACCTAGACTTTAAAACGGTTGTATGTATTGGCCCTCCTTCTTGTAACTCTAAATGTACACCGCATGCTCCACGGGTCGTGTTAGCACGGCTTCAGGCTCTCAGTAGAAGTGAGATGCGTTCTCAGTGAGAGTTGCTTCTGTGATCTCCCTAGCCTAGAGTAACAGCTCATTACAAAACACACTACAGATGGATGACGTACATTTAGCAATGTAGCAGTTGATGATGCGGTGGTATAGATGAAGTAAAAGCTTGTCTCCTTCCTTCAGCGCTACTGCCAATTCTTTCCCTCTAAAAATTAACAGAACGCTTTAGACGTTTGCTCTTCCTCTGACGCGTTGTGTTTCTCAGGCTTGCTCTCACACACATACACAGTCTCTCCCTTTGTCTCCCACACTCTCTCTTTCCTTCTCTCTATTAGGTGTACAGGAGTGTATTAGCCTGGCCTACACTTACTCACAGAACTGAGGCACCATCATGTGACATAATTTTTTTAAATGTATTTATCATAAATATATCTTTAAAATTTGACGCGGATACAAAACACACCACAAGGTGGAAACATCCCATTGCGCATCTTGCTACATTGGTTCACAAGGTTATTAATGGGTCCGGAATCAGAGGATCCAGTTATTTATTATAAATCTGAAGGCACTGCTGTTGGACTGCAGGACAGGCACACTTTGGTAATGTGATCCATTTAATCTATTTTATGGATTGTCGTTATTTCAAGATGCAAGTCTCGGCCGCCATCCTGCGCTCGCGCTGCCCCTCTCTTACCACACTGGCCCGGTGCTCTCTCCACTGGGCCCCCTCTCACACTCTGGCCTCTTTTCTTGCCTTCGTTCTTCCCTGTCGCCGCTCACCCACTGGTCACATCTAGCGCCTCGGATAGGATGGCTTCCTTCAAGAGCAGAGCAGCAGAGTCGTCTCGGTCCGTGTTATCACGCACCTCCTGCCTAAACGGGATGCACGGCAGGTGCCCGTGGAAGCTTTTTAGGTCTCGTCCTATTAATCGCGCAAGCGAAAATAGGACGAGAGTATTGAGGGCAAAGCAAGCTCTGAAACCACCAGGCGGATTACGTCGAGTACATGTGCTCGTGGACGCGCTTACCATTTGCTCCAGAGCCGCCTGCCTCCGAAAGCTTCACTTCAAAGGGATCCGCTCCCCCGCCCCCTGCTTCACACTTTTCACGGCGACCAGGCCGTGTCTCGCATTTCTCCTCCCCCCTCCCCACAGCAATGCCAAGAGCTTGTTTTTTGATAGACTTCCTCGCCTTTCTGCGTTTGCCCTCCCCTTACCATACCCTCGCTCATGATTTGCTATGGCGTAACCTTTCACTGTTGACGTAATGGAACTACTATTTCAACTATAAGTTAAAATAATAACTTGTTTAGCACTTCATGGGAGTGCACGGCTTGGTTTTCAGGCAATTGCATCGCTCGCTCTCCACTGGCAAGCAAGACTGCCAGTGCTTGTTTGTTCTTCCGGGTTTTCGCAGATCCCAGCCCTGCCTCCACATCCAGCAACAGTTCTAGAGGTCTTGCTTAATGCATCTGCTGACCTCCATGACTGCACCACTCCAGGCTGCATTGCACCTCTCATTAGCCGGCTCCTTTGTGGTGCAGAAGCACAGCCTGCTGCGAGCCGGACCACTGGGCTTACACGCCGAGGTGCCCAGTGCAAGTTCCCTTTCCTGTGTTGTGAATTTAGAGACATAAGTGAGAGGCCGTCGCTGTTTGCCTTCCCAGAGCGGCTGTTTTTTGTTTGTTTACTTGTGGATGAAAGTCATTGGAGTAAACCCTCCTCCGTGTCCATCTTGTGGGCGGGCCACAGGCAGGTTATATCCGGTCATGTGGCTGCCACCAGCAGTAATAATGCGGTTCACTGCGCCCACCCGATGACCCGACAGAGGCCGTGTGTATTTTGTGATTATTACTACATAAACATAGGTCTGCAAAGAACACGTTCACTTCCAGTGCAACAGCTTGGCGCTGATAAGAGGTCTATTGTTACCCAACTCGATGGCGCGCATGTTATCAACCTTAGAAGAATGAATGGCTGAGTGGACCTCTTTGAGTTCGCAATCTGTGACCACTCGGCAAACAGATGCACCTAGAAGGGAAGCATTATTCGTCTGTGGATCTACACAGCGTCGAATGCAATATAAGTGGACGCTGAGAACGTGTGTGACCGTAAAGGCTGCGAGGCTTAGTAATTGGCAAGCTTTATTAACGTGAATAAATTACAACCAATACACTTGAAGACGGAGGTCAACCAAGGGAGGACAAGGGGGCAAACAAAGGCAAGAGCGAGGGAGAGGAAATAAGAAACCCCACCCCTCTGAAATAGAACAATATAAAACTGCATGAAATAAATAAATAAATACCCGATTGTTTCTAAGAAGTGCCGGTACTGTCCAAGTAAAAGTATCACGTTTTTCTTTAGAAGTGCCGGTACTGCTCCCTCTAAAAATAAAAAAGTGCTGGTACTCCGTACTGGACAGTTCCGACCCATTTAACCCACTGGTTATCAAGTATTTATTTGTGAGTATCTTCGTGTATGGACTAGCTGGGACACAGGCTCACACCAATTGCCTGGTCACTAAATGAAATATACACATTCCTAGCACCACCACAGCACCACCACAGCACCACTCAACACCACCACAGCACCACTCAGCACCACCACAGCACCACCACAGCACCACTCAGCACCACCACAGCACCACTCAGCACCACCACAGCACCACCACAGCACCACCACAGCACCACTCAGCACCACCACAGCACCACTCAGCACCACTCTGCACCACCACAGCACCACTCTGCACCACCACAGCATCACTCAGCACCACCACAGCATCACTCAGCACCACTCAGCACTACCACAGCACCACTCAGCATTACCACAGCACCACCACAGCACCACCACAGCACCACCACAGCACCACTCAGCACCACCACAGCACCACCACAGCACCACTCAGCACCACCACAGCACCACTCAGCACCACCACAGCACCACTCAGCACCACTCAGCACCACCACAGCACCACTCTGCACCACCACAGCACCACTCTGCACCACCACAGCACCACTCTGCACCACCACAGCATCACTCTGCACCACCACAGCATCACTCAGCACCACTCAGCACTACCACAGCACCACTCAGCACTACCACAGCACCACCACAGCACCACCACAGCACCACCACAGCACCACTCAGCACCACCACAGCACCACTCAGCACCACCACAGCACCACTCAGCACCACTCAGCACCACCACAGCACCACTCAGCACCACCACAGCACCACTCAGCACCACTCAGCACCACCACAGCACCACTCTGCACCACCACAGCACCACTCTGCACCACCACAGCATCACTCAGCACCACTCAGCACTACCACAGCACCACTCAGCACTACCACAGCACCACCACAGCACCACTCAGCACCACCACAGCACCACCATAGCACCACTCAGCACCACCACAGCACCACCACAGCACCACCACAGCACCACTCAGCACCACCACAGCACCACTCAGCACCACCACAGCACCACTCAGCACCACCACATTATCACTCAGCACCACCACATTATCACTCAGCACCACCACAGCAGCACTCAGCACCACCACAGCACCAATCAGCACCACCACAGCACCCCTCAGCACCACCACATTATCACTTATTATCACTCAGCACCACCACATTATCACTCAGCACCACCACATTATCACTCAGCACCACCACAGCAGCACTCAGCACCACCACAGCACCAATCAGCACCACCACAGCACCCCTCAGCACCACCACATTATCACTCATTATCACTCAGCACCACCACATTATCACTCAGCACCACCACAGCATCACTCAGCACCACCACATTATCACTCATTATCACTCAGCACCACCACAGCACCACTCAGCACCACCACAGCACCACTCAGCACCACCACATTATCACTCAGCACCACTCGGCACCACCACAGCACCACTCAGCACCACCACAGCACCACCACAGCACCACCACAGCACCACTCAGCACCACCACAGCATCACGCAGCACCACCACAGCATCACTCAGCACCACCACAGCATCACTCAGCACCACCACAGCATCACTCAGCACCACCACAGCATCACTCAGCACCCCCACAGCATCACTCAGCACCCCCACAGCATCACTCAGCACCCCCACAGCATCACTCAGCGCCACCACAACATCACTCCGCGCCATCACAGCATCAATCTGTGCAACCTTTCAACAACGACTGGTTCAAATATGTTCTCTCAATGTTTCAAGCTTTATTACAAATGTCACAAAAATATGTTAATATTTCACTTGTTCTTGGATTTTCATCACAATAAAATACACTGAATATAATCTTCACAAAAGTTATTTACAAAAGTTTAAGCTATTGCTATCATAAATTACAATCACTTTTATTTAAGTATTAATTATTTAAAAAAATTAAAAGCCATTGTTATTTGTAATATCAATACATCTAAGTCACGTAAATACAAAACATGTTGCATTACAAATGCTATAGGTGTCACATTTGCGAAAGTTATAACTATTGGCATTGTAAATGACAAAGCTATTAATTTAGCTATTTTTAAAACCAACACATAAATAGAAAAATTGTCAATTACAAGACCAATAGCTCAAACTTTCATAATGCGAGATCTGTTGCATTGCAAATGCTTGTTTTTTTATTTGGCTTTATTAAGCACATTCACCAAAGCAACGTATATATTTAGAACAGTAAACACATTGGAAGTGTCGGTCAATAAAAGTCTGAAGTTCGTGGCTTCCGTTATTTTACAGTTAGTTCTTAATTGTCCCTTCCAAACCTTTTATATCCTGTCTCATTTAAGGGCTTTAATGAGTTAATGACACTTTTATTTAAGTAGTATGCATTATTGCAGTCTCGTCTGTTTGCATTTTAAGTTTTTTTTTTTACCTCCTACATCGGATTTGAAACATCTGCAGTAGTGCTGACTGCTGTCATTGCATTTGGTCTCTTTCATGCCGCTCACTGAACGCCTGGCGTGCCCCTTTTAGAAGACCGCCATGTTGTATGTATGCCTGTCTTCTAGAAGGCATACAACATGCCTGTCTTCTAGAAGGCATACAACATGCCTGTCTTCTGTAGTCCTATGTTATTGTATGCTCTGGATGCAGACTCCCTGCAGCATCCAAACTAATGATAACATAAATTGTGACTTTAATAAGTAAAGCTGGATACTACTAGAAAAATAATATGTAAACTCTTCTAACCAGCATTTGAAAACGAATCTATAGCCTTTCAGTTCAGTTCCATGGAGGTTGAGAGGATGTCAGTCTTTGTAGTAAAATATGTTATTGACATTTTCAGCAAAGTTTCAGTGTTAAAAGATGATACAGAATGTGGTTTGTGCCTAATTTTCTGTTACACCAGCGTAATTCACGCAGATGCATGCCATGCTACTAACGCAAAATGTTGGAAATTATGTCCACGCAAAATTTAGCACACTTTTTTGCTTCAGAGAACAGGAGACAAGTTCGAACGAAAAGTGCGTTGCAAGAGACATTTATTTGCTGACAGGATAGTTCAAGCGATTTAGGAATGTGAGGTATGCAGTTAAGTTTAACTTTTCACTCGAGATACCTTCCCACAGAGGCATTTTGAGCAGTTTGGTTGTAATTTCACGTAACGTAATTTTTCTGACGTTTTGCATAGTTTCGGGAGGAAAAAAATAAGAGACCTTACAAATAATCAACATGAAGAAATTCCAAACGTAATACAGATAAGTATTTATGCCCAGGTGAACCCTCAGGGAATTGTACCTCTGTTGTATTCATTTTAAAATCATGTGTTTGTTGATGCTTTAAACGTTTTATTTCCGCGGTGGAACCAATTGCAGCCCCTGTGATTGAACTTTCTTTTTGTTTGGTTTGTGTCTGTGTGTCTGCGTGTATGTTTGTTGTCTGACAGGGCTGGTTGTTAAGACTCAGTGATTGATTGCCTTGAAATCTGTGACCCTTTTTATTGCGATCCACACAAGAAGGTCCAACAAGGAGTAAAGAAACATTGGAAGCTTGTTGAAATCTGCTCTGTCATTCATTTGAAATGGGACAGTGTTCAATTTACTGTAGAAGCCATCAGGGACAGAGTCATGTGTAGAGTTTCCTGTACGTTGGTTAAGTGTGCACCATTCATCTTTTAGGCCTATTTCCTGCAAACAAAAAACCGCCACCACTTCTTTCACCATGGCAGAGTACACCTTTATGTGGTTACCGGGGTGTGTACTAGGAATGGGTTTCTTTCTGAAAGCAGTCTAACAGTATTCTAACAGTATTATTCATGCCAGACCAAAAGGCGTTTAAGATAAATATCAGTGCAGTCCGTCCACACAGTCATAAAAAACGATAAAAACGGTCAGCTTAAAAGCATTGGGAAATGATGATTGACAACGCTTGTGATGTTTTCAATGTTTTACTCCTACCAAACATCAGGAAAGCGTCCTGCGCTTAGGAAAGTACGAATGGTACAAAATGCAAAACAGCAGAGGGAAATATGGATTTTACATAGCTAGCCATCAATAAAATCAACTATAAACTAACGCATTGGCTTCTCAGTCTTTTAAGATACAGTTTATGGACAACAAATCTGTTTACGAGGAATTTGTTAGTGTACAATGTATCACTTCCTAATGCCCAGGAAAAAGAAAACATTTCAGAGGTATACATTATGAATAAAGAACACTGTATTTTAATAGTGAGCTAGCTAAGAGAAAGTATTGACAGCCTTTTCTGTATAAAGCCCACCCTTAAAGTTCCACTCTAGTATTCTTTCACTAATTTCTCTTTGTCAAGGATATTATAACAACTAATATGATCACTACATTTTTGTTTGTTTTTTCTTAGTGAAATTCAGGAACAGTTTGAACTATTCTATATTTCTTTCTTTTAATTCTATATTTCTTTATTTTAGTTTCTTTACTTAGCACCTTGATGTTTGATCATTCCATTGAACTCTAGGAAAAGTAGCCCATCTGAATGCAATTTGGGAATTATGACACTCACTTATTTCCTACCCACAAGACTGGCTGCTGAGTAGTTACATGTTTGTATATCATCAAGAAAGTGGGTGGTAATAGCTCTTGAAAGGCCTGATTTGTTTCTCAAGGCGGATGTTAAGAAGATGTACTTGCTGTAATCCCCCTTTTCTTCCAGCATACAGAAGAAGTTATTCCTTCTCATCCTATTCACGGCTATCTATCTTTCATTTTGTCTGCTTTTCATATCTCCCTGATATTTTCATGTCTTGAGTAAGCTGTGTCTATTCAAGTTATGCTTGAAAATGTTGTACCTCCTTTTTGACTGACCAAAGAGACTTTGTTTTCTCAGGGAACACTATCTTACCCCTACTTACCATTGTCAATGCCTCTCTCACTCAGGGCATCTTCCCAGAAGCTCTCCAGACTGACCAGATTGCCACACTCCTATAGAATTCTACAGCAAACCCTGATGATCTCGCCAACTACCAGCCAATCACTCGCTTACCATTCATCAGCACAAAATTGAAATAACAGTATATTTTCAACTCCAAGATCACATCAGTGCTAACTATCTCCTGCATAACTAGTAGTCTGGCTTCAGATCATGCTGCTGCATAGAGACTTCTACCTTGCGCATCATAGATGATGCTCTCGTGACCACAGATAAAGATGACCCCAGCCTCTGGATATTTCTAGAACTCTCAACTGCTTTCAACACAGATGACTACCCCGCCCTCATAAACTCCTTGGCGTCTCGAATAGGATTCACCAGCAATGTACTTCACTGATTCTCCTCCTACCTTTCCAGCCTCCAGGTCACAAAAAATCCAACATCCAGATCACAATACGGTCTCTTGTCATCTTCAGCCTTTACATGGGGCTGCTTGGTGCTTTATTAACAGAAAACAGCATCAAGATTCACCAGTATGAGTCTGATGCACGACTCTACTTGAAAGTCTCCTCTGCTTCAGACATCCAACACCTCAAACACTGCATGCACATCCTCCAGACTTGTATGTCCAGTGCCTGTCTAAAGTGCAACCCAACTAAGACAAAATTCCTGTTATTTGCCAAGACCAACAAGACACAGTACAAAACTATCTCCATTACATACCCTGATGGCTTTGAACCCCAACATTAGCAGGATGCCAAGATACTTGTATTTAACCTGGACACAAACCTCACCCTCAAGGAGCACATTGCCAGAAAACCTTAAAGATGACCTGGTATCAATTCTGTGTTCTAAAGAAAGTTAAACTGTTTCTTCCGGGAAACTTCTTCAGAACTACTGTTCAATCACTTATACTCTCTCTTCTGTACAGTGGTAATGCCTACTAAATGGCCTCCCAGACTCCACACTGCCACCCCTTAAGAGCATCTTACATACCGCAACACATCTAAATCAGGGCCTTAAAAATATGAACACAACCTCATGGAACTCATTTGATCCCTTTGCTGGCTTGCACTATTTTAAAAAACAGCAGCATAATTTAAAGCAATCAAATCCTCACCCCGCTTCTCTTGAAGATCAGCTCAGTCTACAACACTCTGTCAGACTGCAATTTAAGTGTAAAAAAGAACAACACATCAGGCCTTTTATATGTATGCACCCAGGACCTGAAACAACATTCCTATCCATTGGAGCCTCCCCAACATTGCTCCAGTTTAGCAAAGAGTGGAAGAGTCATCTTTTAAAGAACACTACATCACAACGCGTTAACCATTCACACCACAACTTACCCTCCTATTACTTGTTGACTTTATGCTTGTTTTTGACCATGTACAGAGCTCCGCTGCCTTTTAGCTAGGTTCACACTATAGAAATAGCATAAACATGCATACATACGTACCACAATTCACATAATTACAACTGCTTTGAGATTCCTGCAGTCCATAAAGTTGTGTGCTGGGATACTGCTCCAATGCTCAGTGTTTTGCAGTCCATAGTTCAAAAGTTCTAAGGCAGCCCTGCTCCACGAGTTTGCTTTGTTTCTGACTCTTTGTTACTGCTTTTGTTGTTTACAAAGTAATTGTTTCTCTGACATCGCTGGCAAATAGATATTGCAAACACCGACTTGGCTCTTGTTCACATTTCTTGTTTTCTCCCTAATGTTCATTAGGCCAATCACTGATCCATCAATGCAAAAGAGTCATGGGTTTCCTACTTACAAATTAAACCCCTTCCATCTTCACGTACATACTGCTTTAGATGCTGCTCTAAGTGTAATATATACACCTGGCAATTGAAAAGAAGGCCCAGCACCAATTCATTTGTTCTTGTTTAAAAAAGAAAAATCAGTTAACCCGTGGTAACCTTGTGGTGCCCACTAGTCTGATTAAGATCTTTTCTTTTTCCAGCCAGTGTAGTTTATAGTCTCTTACAGATGCTACTGTCCACCTCAAGAACTGTCTTGCCCTTCCACATTTGGAAGCAAACCCGCACATTGTTGTCTGGCTCTTCCTCAAAGCTTCCTTCTACCATATTTATATTCTGTGTGTCTGTTCTGGAATTCTTTACCCCAGTTAGAGTTTGAGTGATGGTTACACAACTCAAACCACAAAAAAAGAAATTTCACCCTCCCAATCAGCAAAAACGTATTTTTCTTGCTGTGTTTTCACAAGCATATTTCTTCCTCAGTTCAGAGTGGGAGGACAGGTTTTACTGGTGAGACTTCTTCAGTCTGTACTTGTTCACTACTTTGTGGAAACAAGAGACCTGTTTATAGGCTATCATCCCTTCTGACGTAGACTTGATCCATGAGATGGCTAGCTAGCTAAAATATTGTTATCGCCAAAGAAGACCAAGACATATTTCTGCTCTTACCCTCATTCCTTTCATGCAACTGCTAAGCTCTCAAACTTGTTGTATCCAAAAAGTGGCTCCTCTTTCTCCTTTTAGTGGGTGGCCACGTCTGGCATGTGGAATCTCATCCAGGCCTCTCGGCGTGGCCCATTGCACAAACCAATGGGCGAGAGTCTCACCTGTCATTGCCTAGGTCTGTAAGAAAAATCTTCCGTTGAACTCTTGGTGTCACTGCTGATCCCCATTCTTTAGAGTTTAATGATCTCTTTCAGAAGTGAACTTTCTTTAGGAGGTTGAAATGTATTGCATGGTAAAGGCTAAAATGTATTGCGTGGTAAAGGCATGGTAAGCCGCCAGGAAAACGATAGTCCATGCCCTGGTGACTTCGGTAGCCGCCAGGAAAACGATAATCCATGCCCTGGTGACTTCGCGCCTGGACTACGGGAATGTGTTGTACCTGCGGGAAAATAGGAGGTGTGTCCAAAGAATACAAGGTATTCAAAATGTGGCAGCGCGCCTTGTTCTGAGGCTACCCAGAAGGGCCCCATCCAAGAACGCTCTCTGAACACTACACTGGCTCCCGGTTAGGGGGAGAATTGTGTTTAAATGTGCATTAGTCACTGCATTCTGCAGGTAGTAGGCCCCAGCTACCTCCACAACTTACTGATCCCGTATAGACCGACTAGAACTCTGAGGTCTATGGGTAGAGGGAGGGTAGAACTGCCAATAGTCAAAAGAGCACGGATGGGGGGGGGGAAGATCTTTCAGATGGCTGGCGGCTAAATCATGGAATGACCTTCCACAGTCACTCAGGTCGGTGAGGGGGAGACCTTTCTGTTGTTCTCTGTGTACTGGAACTCTGGGCATTTTCATAAAAGGAGAATTACGGAGCTGAACCTACCATTGCTGCCTGCTGTTAGCGCCTGTCTGCTCTGTCACCTCTCGCGTTTCCCGCTCCGCGGGAAACGCTCGCAGCTGGTGGGACGCGGACTGAGAGGGAGCATTGAACATCAACGCCCACAATACACCTGGGCCTGAAGCCGCCTCCCCGTCACGCCCCCCACAGGTGGGATAAAGGCAAGACCTGCACCGCGCATCACGGGAGACCTTTCTGTTGTTCTCTGTGTACTGGAACTCTGGGCATTTTCATAAAAGGAGAATTACGGAGCTGAACCTACCATTGCTGCCTGCTGTTAGCGCCTGTCTGCTCTGTCACCTCTCGCGTTTCCCCTCGCAGCTGGTGGGACGCGGACTGAGAGGGAGCATTGAACATCAACGCCCACAATACACCTGGGCCTGAATCCGCCTCCCCGTCACGCCCCCCACAGGTGGGATAAAGGCAAGACCTGCACCGCGCATCGCGGGAGACCTTTCTGTTGTTCTCTGTGTACTGGAACTCTGGGCATTTTCATAAAAGGAGAATTATGGAGCTGAACCTACCATTGCTGCCTGCTGTTAGCGCCTGTCTCCTCTGTCACCTCTCGCGTTTCCCGCTCCGCGGGAAACGCTCGCAGTTGGTGGGACGCGGACTGAGAGGGAGCATTGAACATCAACGCCCACAATACACCTGGGCCTGAAGCCGCCTCCCCGTCACGCCCCCCACAGGTGGGATAAAGGCAAGACCTGCAACGCGCATCGCGGGAGACCTTTCTGTTGTTCTCTGTGTACTGGAACTCTGGGCATTTTCATAAAAGGAGAATTACGGAGCTGAACCTACCATTGCTGCCTGCTGTTAGCGCCTGTCTGCTCTGTCACCTCTCGCGTTTCCCCTCCGCGGGAAACGCTCGCAGCTGGTGGGACGCGGACTGAGAGGGAGCATTGAACATCAACGCCCACAATACACCTGGGCCTGAAGCCGCCTCCCCGTCACGCCCCCCACAGGTGGGATAAAGGCAAGACCTGCACCGCGCATCGCGGTACGCGCGCGGGCGGCGCCGGGAGAAGCCCGGGACAAGGGCGGGACAGTCTTAGACAGTCCTAGACTGTCCGGGACTGGACTGGGCCGGCCACTCTGTCCGAGCCATCATCTAAGTTAGCCGGTTGAAGTAAGACTTTACCATCTATTGTATCAATGCAGTTACACTGTGATCGTATTTAGTGTGCACCTATCCTGTTGTTACTTGTTGGTGTTGTATTGCAATGTTTAACATTATCTGAGAATATGCCAAAGAAAATCGTCATGTGACCACGGCTCATGACCACAGCAGGGTGGTTTGTGACTCGTGACCACACCCTAGAGGGCTTCCTTTCACCCCTCATCAGGATCAGAGGCGCTCAATACCATGGATAACTATATGGTTCAGGTGGTAAGCAAAATAAACAGTGAAAGAAGGCAATCGTTAGGTTTGAGTCAATCCCCTGTCCTCACCTAGTGAGCCCGTCCACTAGCGCACAAATGATTGATATACCATCGCAAGACCCCAGCACGATCATCTCTGATACCAACCCTCTTGACAGTGGAAGCTATGTTCAAAGCGTAGAACTGTTGGTTGACTCGGAGACAAATGTAGAGTCTGACCCCGAGTCCCAGGTGGAACATACAGCAGAGGAATCCTCATCCTCTGTGCCTGTGACTAGGGCGGTGAGAACCTGCAGAAAAATTCAGCCCAAACGTGGGGGGTCCCGGACAGGGAGGAAAAGGACCGCTTCTCCACCAAAGTCCAAGGGGAAAAAACCAGAGCGTGAGGAAGATAACTTTAGACAAATTATAGATGATGATTTATTCAACAGGATAGCTGATATGATAGATTTGAAGATAAAGACTATCATTAAGCCACTGATTGGAAAAATTGACAAGCTCACCGCAGAGGTGAAAAGGATGGGAGGGCTGCAATGTAAGTTAGTAGAAGAAATAGAGAATGTAGTATCCATTGTCACCAAACCAGTAGACACTGGGAAGGGAAATAATGGGGGTGAAATAGTAGCAGATGAAGGTTCATTAGAGACCATCCCGCCTGGTCGGGCACCACCAGTCGTACTTAGCCAGGAAGTAGTGAGAGAGGCCCCTATACCCTCACCTACTGCACCAATACCACCACCCCTAGGGGATGACTCTTCACAATTTATAGTGGAAGCCTCACCATTGGTACTGGTACTAGCTAATGTACCTATCTTATCCCATGGCCAGATAGAATCTATCTCGTCCCTGACAAGCAAGGCGTTACACTGGCTGACGCGCAACATGCAGATAACACATTATGGGAAAGAACAGTTGGCAGGGGAAATCGTAATGGCGAGGAGGATGACATGGATAGGGAACAGGCAAAAAAAGTTTAAGGGGGACTGCGTAGTGTTAAATTTTTCAAACGCAGCCGTGCTCCCAAATGTCCTGTCAAATATATTTCCCCCCAACGAAGAAGTGGATCTATAATCCCTCTTACCCTAAAATTCTTCTATAGTGAGCAGCAAAACGCGATACATCCAAATATCCCAAGATCAGGGTGGACCACAAGAAGCAACAGATGGGGTGGGGGCCTTAGACCTATACATAATGATCAGGGTATTGGTCCAGTAAATAGACTTGGTACAGGGCCAGGTGATCATCAGAACGCGTTATTTTCTAGGACCCCTAGATCACATTGGAATACAACGAATAGGTGGGGGGTGGGTGTCTCGGCAAACGACCGTGGGAGCTGTGGAAATGGGTTTGGAGCCTGGTTGGATGATGAGCAGTTTCCGATGCGTCCCAATACCCCACTACCCAGGTGGAATGTAGTAACAAATGGATGGGGATTGGGGGCCCCACCCCATGATTGGGGGTTTGGCACAGCGAATAGGTATGGGGTTTTGGCAAATTTAAATGATTGCGATTGACGTATGGGGGGTCCAAATACGCCAACAAATGGATCTAGGGTCCCACGCATAATAAGCAACCCCAAAGATAGGGGCAGAGGACCTATAAATGGCACAAACATGAATGAGACAACTAGCTTGGAAGGCCGCAGAGCGCAAGTCGCTCCAGAAAGGGAAATTGCTCCTGACCAAATTCTGGTCAAGATTGTTGGTGATGCCCTTAATGAGAATGTTAATGATATTGATAATGATATTTCTCACGTTCAGTTAATTGCACCAGAGATAGGAGGTAACTCATCGGCTAATGGAGGTCCCCATCCACGAGCAGAAGATGGGGTTCCCTTGACCGATTCTGTGGCGAAGAGAACTATAGAAAACTGCAAGATACTAAGTTGGAATGTAGCGGGACTCAATTCCAAACGCAATGACAAGGAGTGGTCAAGCTTTGTTGTAAGACATAATATTATCGCCCTCCAGGAAACCTGGGATACAACTGCTAACTTTTGGTGGGACGGGTTCACTAGCTTTGCCAAGGCAGCTAGTCCTAGCCGCAGTGGCAGAGCTAAGGGAGGTCTGTTAATGTTATTCTCTCTAGAACTGAAGGGCTCCCTAAAACAAATTAGCACTGACTCGCATAACATCCTCATTGTAGAGAGAGAGATTAACCCCACTAGGAGGTCCTTATACATTAATTTTTATAACTCAGGGAACAGGGACATTAACGGTAGCAACATTGCTACCTTAGACGCTATACTAAGGTCAGGCAGTCAGAACACCCAGCTTGACACAGAGTATATTTTATTAGGTGATTTTAACATTCATCCCTGCACGTTAGCATGCAGTTCAAGCAACAAGGAATGGGGTGAAGGTCCCAAGGGACCTCACTTTGAACATACCACAGAAGGAGAGGAGCTAGAAGACCTTCTGGCAAATTTCAACTTGTACGAACCAGAGGGTGGCCTAAGAATAGCTACCTTCACTGGCACCAATCCAGGAACCATAATTGATTATATCTTCACCACACAAGGTATCCTAAACCAGGTGATTTCCTACTGCACTGTGCCATCTCACCATAGTGACCACAACCCTGTCTTACTTGAAGTGGCTTGGGGAGATTACATGGGGCCAAATCCTGGGAAAGTGAAGTTGGACCACACTTTGCGTACCTCTGATCAGGGTAGGAGAGTTAAGTGGGCAAAGGTGGTCCCAGAAAACTTCTACGCGGAGGTTTTCCAGAAATTAAAGGAACAGGTTGAGGTTTGCCAGAATCCTTGTGCCCCGGGTTGTGAAACTATAGGGGCCTTTGAGTCGATCTGTGGGCAGGTGTCGTTGGATCTCCTGGCTAAGCCAAAGAAAGGAGCACCGAATAAGAAGCGCTGGTTCGACACCGCATGTTCCAATGCACACAGGTCTCTGATGGTAGCTTTGAAAAAAACACCTAGGGTTAGGGGCGAGATCGTTAGACTGAGGAAAATCTATAAGTTAGCCATTAAAACCAGACAAGAAAGTATCAAAAGGGAAGCTTGGGAAAATCTCCTATCCGTGGCTGTCCTGAAGGACAGTCGGAGATTTTGGGAAATAATCAAACAACCATTTTTTACCGACCAAAACAATGAGGCCATGGACTGTGTTATCCCAGATGACAAGTAGTTGACCCATTTCAAAAATGTGTATGGGGATAAGGATCAGGCATCCCAAGAGGTGTCGCTGGCCACCTTAGACGCCACTCCAATACATTTTTATAGCACAGAAGTGGAGAAAGCTATTTTGGCCACAACCAAGCATAAGGCCCCGGGCCCCGATGGGGTGCCAGCGGATTTTTTCTTACATTCCCCAAAGCTGTGGGTAGAGGTATTGGCCAATGTTTTTACAGCCGTTAATAGCAACCCTACACCATCCTCCTGGGATATTTCCACCATCGTCCCCATTTTTAAAAAGGGCCAGCAGGACGACCCCGGGTGTTATAGGCCCATATCCCTCTTGGACTCGTCAGTGAAGATTTTAGGCAGAGTCCTTTTGTCTAGGTTGAGGGACAATGTTGAGAACTGTGGAGGGTTGTCAGAGATCCAGTATGGGTTCAGAGAAAGAAAAGGCACGATCGAACAATGCTCTAACCTACACCTGCTCATATCAAAGTATACGGTGGCCAAGGAGGGGTCCCTGTTTCTAGCATTCATGGACCTCTCCTCGGCCTTCGATTTGGTGAACAGGGCTAAGCTATGGACGACCTTGCTGAGGATGGGGATCGACGAAGCATTGGTAAGATTCATGGCTTCCCTACATCAGGAGCTTTTTGCAGCCGTACGGGTCACAAAAGAGGGTAGGTGCACGTCCCTTTTCAAATCCCTGAAGGGGGTAAGGCAGGGTTGCATATTGGCCCCCCTGCTCTTTACCATCTATGTTAACGGTTTGGGTGCACATTTGGAGGAGAAGGAAGTCGACGTTCCGCGTGCAGGAGCAGTTAAGATCCCAGCGCTCCTGTACGCGGACGACGCCGTGCTAATCGCGCGCACTGGTGTCGGCCTTCAACGCCTCTTAAATGCTTTTGGCACATTCATGGAACAGCTTGATTTAAAAATAAACGCTAGCAAGTCGCATACTATGGTGGTGGGACGAGAAAGCAGTAAGAGGAGATCAAAAACCTTCACGTGTAGAGGGGATATGGTTTCTAGAGTCTCCACTTTCCCCTACCTGGGGGTCCTTTTTGACCAGAGAGGAACTTGGGGTCCTCAAGTGAGGGCGAAGAGGCTGGCGGTTACTAGATCATCGTCTGCCCTCATGGGTTTTGCGGGAAGGCTAGGTGCTAGGCCAATGGAAGCGTTGTTAAAAATCTATAAGAGTAAATCTGTTGCTCTTGCGTCATATGGTTCCCCACTTTGGGGTTACGTAAACGTGGAACCAATTCAGAGAGCGGAGAATAGATTCATACGGTCACTCCTCTCTGTGCCGCAGTCAACACCAACTTACTCTATACACATGGAGGTGGGCTTAGATTTCCTCACTGATGGGTTGAACATGGCTCCCCTGATCTTCTGGTTAAAGACGTGGCTTAATGAAGACCTTCCACTGAACCATAAGATCATGTCCGACGTCTTGTCCCTAGACCATTTTAAAAAGATCCCTTGGCTGGCCTATCTGTTGAAGGCATTCTCAGATTTGGGACGATTAGAGCTGTTTACTTCCCCCCAAGATATCAAGGTACAAGATATTGATCTTGTTAAAAAGCACTTTATGGGGAGGGCAAGAGCTTTCCGTGAGGAAAGGGAATTAGTGAAACCATCAGTGAGGGGTCATTACTTACTTGTCAACTCATTTTCTTTAGCACCTTATCTTGGCTTTGTTACAAACCCATTCCATAGGTTCCTTTTAACTAAGTTTAGGTTTAATTTGCTACATTTTTATTTAGGCACCTTTAAAACATGGGAAAAATCAGAATTAGCTTCACCCTGCAGCTGTGACCATTTTTCACCTCAAGACACTATGCACTTTGTTATGTTTTGTGGGTTTTATTTAGAGCCAAGGAAAAAATATCTGTTACCAGTTTTGAAGGAAGCTGGCTTCACACAAGTGAGACCGGCCCTGCTCTTTTTACAATCACTGATCAACCCACGTATTACCTTTTGTATAGCCAACTTCTTGGTAGCTGCAGCTAGGATGAAAAAACATACCCATTAGATCTATTGTTATTCCTTTTTAACTTTTGTATGCCTAGATTTCTTTTAATGTAAACGATGTTATTGTCATATTTTAACATGTATGAAGTGTTCCTAACTCCTTGTATGAAATGTTTTTTAATTTCTTTGTATGACTTTTAATTGAGTCGAATAAAGATAATTTGACTGACTGACACTCAGGTCGGAACCATCAGAGGGGATTTTCCGAAAGAAACTAAAAACATGGCTCTATCCACAGTTCCGGCCTTAGTGAGGGGTGGTCGGTATCTGTTGTAATCGGTCCAGAGCTGGTTTTTTGCTGCAGTGCGGGGACATACTGTATAGTATAACCAGGCGCTTTAGAAACTCGTTTATTATTATTAAATTGGCATGCCTGTGCTCTGTGAAGAGTCTTCATTTGATACCCATATCAATTCCTGCAAGCCTTTAATAAATTATCATCCCATTAGACACAGGATACAGCTTGTCTCCTCTCAGAACAGCGCCCCTTCAGAGGCACCATCTGCACCCTTGGCAGTGCTTGTGTGGAATGTCCTTATTTGGGAAGTGTTTCAGAAGACGTGGTGGGGCACTTCACTTTCATGCTCAAGGAGTAAAGTGTGCATGAGCATCGAAGAAAAATTATGTGGCCAAACACAATTGATTACACATTAGCACCTGACTTGAAATCCTGTTTTGATCACAAACACCTATTTGAACCCGAAACCATATTTGAGTCTTACCAGGTCTGAGGATCTGAATCTGTCTGCTAATCGAGCACGTTATGTCGACATGTGTATATATAGTTAGAGTCCGTAAGGCTCCACCCTCTGGATAAAACTGGTGGATTTGAAAACTTGTAAGACTATGAAGGGTATCCCGGAGAGAATACATGTCAGTTCAATTGGCTACCAGTGCACAGGAGCTCATAGCTACCTTGTTTCTCCTGGACTACTGTCCTTGTTTCAGTGATTCCACATATGATATGAATCACCTCTTAAAACGGACGCTCCACTGCCTAACAAGCTTTCCAATATTTATTCAGACTCATGCTAGTGATTACCTTGTCACAATGGAAAAAAGCCCCCAGAACCAAAGTATATTGCAGATACTAAGCTTCTGCCTAAGAAGCTGCTGCTCCTGTATTGGAATAGCCGTTTGTCCAGTGGTAGTGAATCGTTCACTGACAAACTATCTCTTGTCAACTTGTATGCCATTAAGGTTACAGCCTTGACCCACCTTCAAAGTAACCCTTGATCTCTTCCGGCCCTCCTTAGCCAGACAAACACAGCAATTCTGGGAATATTAGATGCCAGGTACTTTTCCGCAAGTTTTCCACTGCTATTCTAGGTATGGGCAACTTTGTGAAGACTGGATTTCTCCAGAGAGTTTGGATCCAGGGGAAAACGAGGGTATTGCAGTATGTTTCCATATGGGAAAGAAAGGCTGTCTCTGGTACAAAAGTTGAACCATACTTAAGGATCAAACTGGAAATAATCGTAGATAAGCCCTGATTAGGAGGAACCACTGCTCCCCATGTTGTCTACTTATAGTAATAGCTACTAGAATATTACCTTCATTGACAGGAGCTTTAACAAGAGTTCCGTGAGAAATTCAAACAGCATTACCTGTAAATTAGTTCAGTTCAAATAACTTCAAATAACTGTAAAGTAGATAAAACTTGAGTAAAGGTTATACGCTGGAATGGATGACAACCTCCCAGTTGAGACAAAGAAAAGCCTTTAAGGATGTATACCCACCAGATCACCCAAAAACTCAATAAACGTCCTAATGTCTGGCCATTTCACCATTGAATTCTAAGGAAGGAAGATGTGAGCCTACATAATACTGCCTCTGAAGAGACAACATTTCAAGCTGTGGACCACAGTCACGAGGTTGACTATTTTGTACCCCATGCCAAGACCAGAATGATGACCATTGTCAGTCATACACTTTGAGCTTACATCAACATCTAGAAGTCTTCAAGACAACTATTAAAGCCCTGGGCAGATCCCGAACTTGTGCCACAATTTTCCAGTTTCCAAGTTGACAGATTCAACAATCTGCAAGAAAGTGTTTGAAAAACTTTGAACTTCATAGGACAAGGCAAAACTGGCAATGCTCATGCCTACTCTAATACTAGTTGTGTCTGTAGAAGAAACTATCTCATTCATCTCTAGAAAAGGATACGCTTGATATTTCTCCCTCTTGATCCTTGCCAGCACATTGACAATCAAACAAAGGAAAATAGCAGGGGAAAAAAGGAAAGTACCTTCATTCAGTAATTAGTGCGTGAACTGGCGAAAAGTAAATATTTTTCCCTTTCCAACATAAAGGCACACTAAGGGTCGTTTAAGTTGACAAATGTTGTTTGGCCGAGCCATACTCCAGAAATAAGGGGAAGGTTCTGCTCAGGATATCTGCCAAGAAATCTACACGTTACCTGAAGAAGAAAATTAAAACTGAAGGTTCAGCTTTGTCAAGGAGCAGATTACATTACTTATTCTAAAAGGGCTCTGATCTGGTTCCTCCCTGACTTTTTGTATGTGATCTTGACAAACAAATCTAAACTGGTTGCAGACTGGCGAGCCACTAACAATCAGAAAGACTTCCCTTCCAAAAGGCAGACCCGGCAACGTCTGCATTCGTTTTGTAAGAGCTAGAACAAGTGATCCTTTCCCTATTTCCCTTTGAGGGTTCATCCTGCTGAATAGATGCTCAGGGTGATTAGATCAATTGCATTATGAGGAATAGTATTCCATTAATGCTAAGAAGGACTATTTCTTGACCATCGAGGAGAAAAAGTTCCTTAGCTACGTGTCCTGGATGTAATTCCTGTGTTTTTTGAGGGCTCAGTGCATCGGGTTGTGTGCTTTGGGCTTGAACAGTTGATTTCCCAGAAAATAAATCTTCACAATAATCGACTTCTGAACTTCCTTTACCATCCAGTCTCTTGCCTATACCTGGTATTTCTGACTACTGACTCAGATGCGTCTTTGACTACCCTTAGCCTGCCAAATGAAAACACATAATAATGGTGCCTGGACTTCCAACTTGCTGATGAGTTCTGCTAATGTTTATTTTCTTTAAGAGCTGAAGATCGTTTTTGGAAGTTTTTAACAATAGAATGCAAGGCATATATGGCATTGGTAACTGCCCTCGGAGCACAATTCAAGGTAGTGTATTATCTGCTTAGAGCCGGGATCCCTTTCTTGCACACTGGCTGAACTGAACCAGCATCCTAATCGGCAATGGTCGAATGGCCACCTAGGTTAAACTGCAAAGGGTCAAAAGTCTGACTCCTCCGCTTCCTATGGTTAAAGCCTGCACATAAACATATGAACTGCTGTTTTACTTTAAATTCCTTCCAGATGCATGGATAGTTTAGACAGAAAAGGATGGCTAAACTGTCTAAATGGGCTTTAGCAGATCCAAATTCTTCATCAGATTGGTCAGGATTGTTGGCTTGCGTTCCTTTCTTATACACACTCCCTTAGGATGGGTTTCCAATTTCTCTTTCTCTTTCACCTTATTACACTCTAGAGACTACCATAAAGCAAATAAAAGGTACAAACATGGGTATGTTTCTTCTCCTTTTCCCTTTTGCCTTGTACCTTGTTGTCCTTTAAGAGCCTCTCAAGGGATTCCTTATTTAAGTTTTTTTTATAACTTAACCAGTAAAAAAACGTAGAGGATTGACTGCTGTGATCGCAGCGATCCAACCCTCTTTCTCTGTAGAAGGATACCGTTTCCGTTTTCTTTTTTTCCTCTTTACGACCAAGAAGCAGGCAGTGGAGAAAAAGAAGATACTAGGCACAAGATATTTCTAATGTAATGTGTATTAGGGCAACGCTGTAGGCACTACTGTTAAATGCCATGAGAACAATTGTTTTCAGGCGAAGCAGACCATTACAGTGTATAGGTGTATAAATATTGCCTTGATCAGGTGTAGGTTTCTTCATTAACTGCGCTGGAGTTAACCAGAAAGGCTTTCCACTTCGATTTTGATTCACATTTCACTCAGTGCCTGAGTTAAGGTCATTCTTCCTAAGTGTCTCAAATACCTATTCATTCATCTCTCTCTTTCAGTGGGCAGTCCGCCAACAGCACATGTTGTACTTCTCTTTATCCTTTCCTTCCCCTCAATCCCCTGAGGAGTTAAGAGCCATCCTTTTGGAATGCTCCTCTCTTGAAAGCTTTGAAAGCCATCTAATAGGATGGGCCAGAAGAGGAGCAGAACTTCCTAAGTGTACATGGAAAGTACCGCTCAAAAACCCCAGGGACACATTCACATTCCCCTATTAATAGAGCATACAGTGAGTGGCAGAAGGGACAAACAACTTTGCATAGAAGACCCTTGTTTGTCACTGAGCAGCTGTTTAATTCCCAGATGCTGCTTAGGTTTTCCCCCAGCAGGTAAGGGCATAGGTAAAACCCATTAATTAATGCCTGCCCGGCAAAGGACAAAGAGATAGAAATTGAAAAAGACAAACTTTGCTGGGGACGCCTCTCATAGAGAATATAAGAAAACATGCGGTTTGAAGAGGGAAGCAGACATTTATGGCACATCCGTAAGAGAGGAGCAAGACGAGACACTAGCTGGAGGACAGAATCCGGAGAGGAACATTTAATTAGTTAGGCAGCACGATGTCTCGTGAGGTGGCCAAGTCAGACGTTTAAAGACTGCAAGGAGGAAGACGACTAGTAGATAATTGCTTATGATATATTTTTGCTGTGTTGGATACAATTCATTGGAGTTGGAACTGCTAGAAAATGGGTGGAAGGATAGAGACAGTGAATACCATCGTTCCAGTGTCAACTAATGTTCGGATAAAATTCAGGGTTTGGTACCTTGATAGAAAAATTGGGCTCTTATACCCTTAATGTCAAAGTAATGATACATTCTTATTAGTTTTCATGGTTTGCCTGCGTTTGTATTATTTTCATACCATGTTCTCTTCTTTCTTTTCCAGAAAGCTGCAAATCTCTGGACCAGCTTGGCTTACCAATTCCCGCAGCAGGGAATCCCATGTCTCCTGCTCACCCACTCTCAGGATGTCCTGTTCCCAGTGTCCCTCCTGCTGCAGAGCCTGTTCCCTACCTACAGACGCCCAACTCCCAACCTCAGATAATGACAACTTTAAAGATGGCACGCGAGTGCCCACAGAGCTCTAAACCCCCCAGCGGCTCCAAATCTGGTTTTCGTAATACTAGCTGCGTTCATTCTGCAGACAGTAAGACATCTAGAAGTCATGCTCACCCAAAACAGCAACGGATCAGCAGGAGAAGAGCAACAAATGGATGGATACCTGTGGGGCCATCATGTGAGAAAGCTGTTTATGTGGTGGTAAGTGCAAGTCAATATATTTTATTACAGTAAATGATATCTAGTTAGTCAACCGATTAATAATTTGTTTCCCCTCAAGTTAGGAAACCAGACTAAAGAACACCAACTTGTTTTTCAAAAGTATACTATTCAATAATTCCTAACATGAAGACAGTGGGGGAGGGTGAACGTGAACATATTGGCTCATGAAAATTCATGGTTTATTTGATTAGAAAGGTAGATCCAGATATGTCCATTCAATTGTGTAAATGTAAAAATAAGCATGTGTACCATCTCCCAAAAGGTTGTTAATACCTTAAAAACCCAAACTATAAGACGGCTTTCTAATGTAAAAACATTGGCTCAAACGTGAACGTAAGTGTACACCTCCATGTAATGCATTACTGTAATACCCAATTAATCAAATGTTAATAACAAATCTAATAAACCTTATATTAGTGAAGGGGTAAGAGAACAATAATGAGGAGTAATGAGTTTTACAGAACTGTCCTCTTATGCTTATGGAGTGCATTAAACCACTTAATGGTAACGTTATGCTGGGTGTGCTTCTTGCATGGGATAGGAAATTAAAAATGCTTCTTGGCAACTGAGCAGCATCATGCTGGAGCTTATGGATTGGTTCAGTGGTAAAAGTTTAAAAGCTGCTTCTGTAATCCAGACATGTGATCAGTGATCTCAGAATTAGAGCTGAACAAGTAACCTAAAGTGATTGTAACAATCCACCTTGAACAAAGCAGTGATCTAAGATCACTTTTTAAGCCTGCAGTCAAATGAAAGGCAAACGTGCAGACCTTTTAATATAGAGTACATGAATATCACTACTTCAGCATTTAATGTTCCATCCCACACTCCTTGACAGTTTGACTGATGGAAGATCAGTCTGTGGAGCAATGAACTCATGCACATTGTTTCTCTGCTTCGTGATCTGTGGTGGGAAAAGTACCATAGGATGAGAGAATGTATCATGTTTTACCCAAGAAGAAAAAGCTTTAAAAGAATAACGCTCTGTCCGTTTTGAAAAGGAAGGGATTATGGCCTACCCATGTATAGACATCCAATGAAAGAAAGCACTTTTGACTGCCTAAATCACCTTTCTTTTACATAGAACAACTCCTTCAACTTCTAATCTGTGAACTGCTGTTAATGACCGCGTATGAAAGTACATTAGATTGTTGGACTTCTCTTTACATCATTTACACAAGGGTTTATTTTGAAGGATCGATTTTCCTCCCTCCTCCATGAATGTCAGCCATTGCAGAAGAACCAACTTTGACAGTGAATGTTCTACAAGGCATTTTATGCATTTTTCCGATTCCCTAATTCCATGCCCTGTATTGCAGTCGTGTTTGATGATCATGAGAACAGTTCTCATGAGATTGGGAAGGCATAATTATCAAAGACCATCGAGCAGACGGAGTACAATCAATCTAAGCGCTGAAGACATAACTGTACAGGAAACAATACAGAAATGGCCACTATTACAAATACCTTAATCTGCAATAGTTGTAAACTGAGAAGACCCACCTGAGATGCATTGATTTATTGCATGTGTAAAAGCATTGTAGGTGCTTGCAAGCTTAGCTAAACCTTTTTATCTTTATTGCCTTTAGCACATAACCAAACAGTCAAAACATTCTACAAATAATCATAGCGCCCATGCTGTTACCAACATCTCATTTCACATAAGCATTTGTCATAATTATAACCCTTCCCTCCCTCCGTAATAATCATACAGTCTCCACCGAAATATGCAATAATAACCGTATTAATGGGAAGTGAAGTTTGCCCTCATCAGTCGCTTTTGCTTTTCTCAAGCACTGTGATATTCACGTTATACAATCTCATTACATCCTACAAAGAAGTCTCGCCTATGAACATAATACCCAGCTTGTTATATCTCAGGAGAACAATCTGAAGTAAATACATTCACCAATGCAGATACATAACCAAAACATTCCAGTACATATGAAAAGGTTCACAGGGGTTGATCATTAGAGTTTCTTGTCAGACAGATTAAAAATACATCCCAAACCTTTACAGGGTCCCAGCATTCTTTTCAATGGGAGGTTTCTCCTAACACAGTTAAAGATTACCACGGATAACCCAGGTAAGAGTTTTAGTTTCCTGTAAACTGATGCGGCTACCTCAGATTATGATCCTCTTGGTCATGGAGATATTTTGAGACTCTTCGTGGGTCCTCTATCTCCAGATGTTTATGCTACTTTGACCTGGTTAACACTGTTCCTTTAATAAAGAAGTTAGAGATCCTGGTACGGTTGGGATCCTGCAGAGTAGGTGTACTAAAGGGATAATACTCGTATGATGTTTGCATTTGGCAATGCCTCCTTTCAATGCAAAATGTTGCTGCACTGCTTTAGTTGAACCAGCGCAAAACAATGTTTATACTTTTTGGAACAAAATAGGTTTCAAGGATCACACAGCAGGTGGTATGATTACTCCTCTGTTTGATTACCATGTTGTGCTGTCATGAAAAGTTAAAATAAAACGCAATTTTGATTGATGGAATACCTGTAAAAGGCTTTCCCTCTGACAATTGCCAAAGCTGCATTCTAGTTCATTGTTTTGTTTGCAATGCCACTCCAGGCAGGGGCCATCCTTATGTAAATCAGCTTGGTCCAGTTCTAATAGGAACAGTCCACACAGAGCTCCCAGGCTGGGTCACCTCTAGATGGGAGCACAAGCTATCTCAAGCCAGCTTCAGCCTCATTGGCCTCATCAGTGAGGTACAGCTCGAGTTCTATAGCACAATAAGCATGGGACTCACATCATGGCAAACTCATTTTATATAGTGTGGCACAATGTAACACAAACGTGATGGGTGGAGTTCATGTAAAAGTCTCAGCTGCTGACCGAAGCTCAGGTCACATTCTAGTCCATCTTTTTTCTGTCTACTGTGCCACACCAAACGAAAGCCAGCCATATGCAAATCAGACATGGTCTTCCTCCACCCTAGGTCAGGTTTCCTGTAGATCGGAAATCAAATATACCCAGACCAGTTTTTGTGTTGTTGGGCCTCATCAGTGTGGTGCAGCTTGGGTCATAATGCACAGTGAGCGCACTTTCACTGAAGAATATTGGCACTTGTAATTCACAGTGGTACCCAGAGGATGGAGAGCTACTGTTTATTGGTGAACAGAAAGGATATCAATTGTTTCTTGAATGGATGCAGACATACTTAGGCTCGTAGTGCAATACATAAGGTTTTCAGGCCTTTGCAGCAGCAACAGAGGCCGCCCTTCCCCAAATGTCACTTTATGAGATCTGGGGAAGTTTAACAATAGTGATGGAGAGAGTACATCGCATGATTGGGCTTGTACCAGGAAAAGTTTGTTGCAGTAAACTGGGGAATTTGTTAAGGACCTTTGCGGACTATTACCATTGCTTTATACAAGACATGCCATTTGACAGGGAGATAGTGCAACTGTTTCAGTACTTTCAATAGTAGTCTTGTGATGATTCCCTCAGCTCTGTGTTGATTTAAACAAGTATTTGGAGCAGCTACATAATAGCATTTCCCTTACACAGCCTTGATTGGACCAAGGCATTGATGAACAGGATATACATTGTTTCTCAATAAAAATAAGCATCAATGTCAGAAGTTTAATTGCCTAAAAAAACATTGTCTGGCTTAGATATTTGGGTTTTAAACAAGTTAGAGTCAAGGTTAATGCCTAGATTCCATACTGATGTAGAAGGAGTGAGAACACGCGAGAACACAGAGAAAATTGGCGACCTTGAAAGCACCAGGCATGGTTAGCAAAAGTTCTGTTTTTGATGGGTTCAACTTCAGAAAGTTAGTAGCTTTCCACTGGTGTTGAAGAGGAGGTAGTTTGATGGCTGGCTTGATCCCAGGCCAACCGATTATTTAGTGAGACCAGAGATTAGTTTTGCGTCATCAGCATGCATATTAAAATGGACGCCTATCTGATGAAACAGTTGGGAGTTAAACGAACCTCTAAGGGACGTTACAGCAGAGATACTTTGATTTTGATTTATAAGGTAAAGAGCACAGTTAAAAAAAAATATATATCTTTTAAAATATCTTATAGTCATTTCAAAATGGTCCCCAAGTTTCCAGACTTGAGGATGGAATGTGGTGGTTGATCATGTTGAAAGCATTCGATAGATGAACGGAATCAGTGTCCCAACATCACCGCCGTCATTAAGAACAGTTATATAAACTAACGCATTACTCCCCCTTGTGCAGAAGCCTACCTGATAGTAGCCCCGAATATTATTGCATTTGATTAATTCATGCAATTAGGTCAAAACAAATTTCTCCAAAACTTTGTTCAAGAATGGGAGCAGAGATTTAGGTCTAAAGTCATTACTGTCTCTACAGCTCTCTGTTATCTATTGGATAGGTTTGTGCTGTAGAAATATGATATACATACTTGTATGTATACTATCTTCATGGTCGGACTTGCCCATCAGGCAGTCGGGCACTGTTCAATGGGCTGGTCTGACAGGTCAGAGTATGGGCCGGTTTTTTGGCTGTTTTGGGGTCTGTTTTATCGTCTGCTGGGCAGGTTTTACTGCTGATTTGCCCAATATTAAAATGATCATTGTCTGCATCAAGCGCAAATGTATGCAGTGTCCAATACTTTGCAAAACACTTGTACAACGTGTATTTACAAGTTAAAAAATGTCCTAATATGCAAACACGGGCCACTATTTTATCTACCTAAATTCACTATTGGGGCCCCTTTTATGTTTTTTTTGTCTAGGCATGTCTTCAGTCTGAGGCCATCTTGACTATCTTCAGGACTGAGTGAAGGGTTTTTCAATAATGGTCTGAATAGGTCATTCTTCCAGGCTGCTGTCATTAAACTTGACGTTAGCAAAGTTTTAAAAAGAGCAACAAAAATAACAGGAATAGCCGTTATGAGTTTCTTCAGCCACTTGGCTAAGCAGAAATCGTCAGGTGTACCAGCGAGTCATTAAGAATTTATTACATCCCAAAAAGAATCGTATATAATTTGGTTGAAATATCTAAGAGCTGTGTTGGAGACTGAACTGGGACAATGTACCTGTAAAAATTAAAGGTTAAGCAGCATCTTCAACTAATGCTTCTCCCTGAAAGTTTGCAATGAAAGAAGCTAGTATGTTGAACAGTATATTAAAAGGGTGAAAAGGGATTAGGAGGATTGAGGATGACTTAAATTCATGTGATAATCCAAAAAAACTCTTTAGATAGATGGGGAGGTTCAGCAGTTTATCTTGGAAGAGCAATCTCTGTTACCCCAAGTATATTAGGCTTTCAAAACAATATTTTTTTCATGCTCATGTATTATGAAATATATACCAAAGTCTAAAGATGTGATCAAGGGGCCGTGATGGCGGCAGCAAGCAAAGCAAGTCTGGACTGTATCCAACATAATCCTGTTTAAAAATTCTGCACTAAACACAAGATCAGCACTCTGCAGGACCAGAGGAGCTGATGAGGACAGTGTTGACATGGATGTGGATCAAGAGAAGGCTTTCGGCTGATGCTGAGGAGAGTCATGTGGTGCAGGGTCTACTGCCCGTGAGACCGGCCCAGTCAAGGAGGCTGTCTCTTTGGAGTCTCACGTGGTGTCCGTGGCCCAGACCTTGGCTCTGGCAGCCCTGGGCCTCTGGTCAGGTGACTGTTTACGTTGACCCCATGGAGGAGTGGACACAGTGGAGAGTAGCAGAGGAAGAGCTGCGCTACCCCTGGCAGTGTGAGGCAGTAGGTGAATGGAAATAGTGCTGGAGAAGGTGAGCCTGGAACCAAGTGGGCCTCAGTTGATACCGAGTTAGGTGGGGGCACATTGCCCACCATCTGTCCGCAGCTTCCGTGCAACCACCTGCATAATTGTAAGGGGTGGATTTGGAGGGGGGCAAGGACTGATCATGGCAGAGAGTCACTCGAGGTGGCTCTGGCTCTTAAAGATGGCACAGGTGCCGCCAGGTCCCACTATTTGTATCCTCTCTAAAAGGCCTGATTGTGCTGACCCCTACAGATTCTTAAGCATCCTGATCAAATGCTGTTGATGCACTCCCTGGAGAAAACACTGTTGAAGACTGTGGTGTGTGGCATGTCATGCTCCTCTCAGGGACAGAGGAAATGTCCCTTTATAACCCAGATCACACTGATGTGATCACCAATGAATACCTTGAGGCACATAGTGGATCCATCAAGGGGATGACTACACTTCCGTGTCCTTCTGGCTTCCTAGTATGGAGGTTAGAAACAGGACTACATAAGCCAATAGTTATGCACAACTCCTGTGGGAACAGAGAAGGGGGGCTAGCCCCTTCGACAGATACATGGCTAGAGCTGTGAGGCTAGATTATTTGCTACCTCAGCAAGTTCTGATCAGTACTCTACCCTCGGTGACGACTGTTTGCATTCAAACTCGATAGATTCCCCACTCAGATTCCTCTCCCAAAGCAGACATGAGTCCCTTGCTCACTGCTCCATCAGGATTCAAGCAAGCCGGGCCGACGAGGCTGAAATGCCAGAAACCGGTCCCCGGTAGCTTGTCTCCTTTCTGGTGAAGAATTGGCTTGGTAGTTTGGTCTGCCCTGTTCCCATGATGCACTGGGCCAGGGACAGACTAATTTGCATATAGCCAGGTTCTGAGCTGGGATGGGGCAGTGAGCTAAATAACTGTGATGGATCAAGCCCTGATCTTTGGACTGGGTAAGAGTGGTCTGCTTAATTCAGACACTCTGTTCATCACCACCCCCTTTTCTGAATCGTTTTTGGCCACTATAGGTGTGGCAGGGTATACTCAGACATGAGTCCCTTGCTCACTGCTCCATCAGGATTCAAGCAAGCGAGGCCGACGAGGCTGAAATGCCAGAAACCGGTCCCCGGTAGCTTGTCTCCTTTCTGGTGAAGAATTGGCTTGGTAGTTTGGTCTGCCCTGTTCCCATGATGCACTGGGCCAGGGACAGACTAATTTGCATATAGCCAGGTTCTGAGCTGGGATGGGGCAGTGAGCTAAATAACGGTGATGGATCAAGCCCTGATCTTTGGACTGGGTAAGAGTGGTCTGCTTAATTCAGACACTCTGTTCATCACCACCCCCTTTTCTGAATCGTTTTTGGCCACTATAGGTGTGGCAGGGTATACTCAGACATGAGTCCCTTGCTCACTGCTCCATCAGGATTCAAGCAAGCCGGGCCGACGAGGCTGAAATGCCAGAAACCGGTCCCCGGTAGCTTGTCTCCTTTCTGGTGAAGAATTGGCTTGGTAGTTTGGTCTGCCCTGTTCCCATGATGCACTGGGCCAGGGACAGACTAATTTGCATATAGCCAGGTTCTGAGCTGGGATGGGGCAGTGAGCTAAATAACGGTGATGGATCAAGCCCATATCTTTGGACTGGGTAAGAGTGGTCTGCTTAATTCAGACACTCTGTTCATCACCACCCCCTTTTCTGAATCGATCTTGAAATACTGGCCTATTTCTGTTGAAGGGCCTTGGAAACAAATCACCTCCGATATCAGCATAGCCTTTAATTTCTAATACTTCCATTAGTTTTTGCACTGTAACTCCAGTTACACAGCATCTTCAATATAGAAGTTACCAAAGCACAAAGTGAAACGTCCTTCCCTTGCTGAACACTTCTTGCCCAGAAGAAGGCAAGGAAACCTCTGTGCACAGAAAACAATTTCCACATCTGTGTCCTTCTGCGCCTCTGCCATATGCGGAAACCTAACAACTAGACTTTGGTGCATTACATTATCCATAAAAGAAGAACATCATGACTTTCTTGAGCGTGGAGAACGGCAGAAGAAGTGTTGGGACAACACCCACTGGACAATAGCCTGTGGGAAAATGCACTAGTAATTAGTGGATAGGGAGAAATACGCACCAAAACAAAGTGAAAAAAGATGCTACCATATGAGGGTGAGAGTGAGAGCATGGGGAAGGTTGTATGAGGAACAACAGACCTAAGTTGGTTGGATCGGCTATGGTTCATGTTAAACACTAAAAGTCTGCACAGGACCCTCTAATTGATAGGTCACATTGTTGAGAACACCTGCATTGTTGGAAATAATTATAAACTCCAAGATCTCTGGGTTCCAGTTTTTCGAAACTAGAAAAAGTATTTTTTGTGCATCGCCTTAGGGTAGGCGACATTGGTTGCAGATGGTGTTTTGGAGTGGGTGAGATTGCTCTTTGACTCTGAAGCCAAAGTCGGCTATCTTAGGTCTAGAAATCCAGTCTTTGCTGAACTGTTTTATTGCACTTGGCTGTGTTCCCGTCATTGTGATTGGGCCAGTTCCTAGAGCTTTAAGTCAGATGAAAGACTTTAGAGTTAACTCCACGTGAAAAACATAAAAAGTCCCTGATCCTTTTAGGGCACTAAAAGGCATCAAAAATCTCACCCCATGACATGATTTTAAGTTGGTGGTCCTGGCACATTACGACTCAGGCTGTTATTTGTGAACTGTCTTCTCAAAGATAATCTGAAGGTCGGCTTACCTCCTGACAGCCACTGGCCTGTTTACAATGCACTGCACTTTGAAGACATCACTCTGGAACCAATTGCTTTACAATTGCTCCCCATCCATGGAAGCTGCATCTTCAGCATTATCTGCCAGTTACACAGAATTATCCACAGTGGGTTTCCTCTTTATTGAGCTGAGGAGCTAACCATTTGAGGTGGCCGAAGTTACTGCATCTAGAATCTCCCGGCTTTAGGAAATGCAGCCCCCTTTTTAGACCCGGTTACATTTAGTGAAACCACCTTGTCCAGTGCTGGAGAGGAACTGAAAGGGCATAATTAATTTCGACCCTCGTTACGGAGGCTACCTTTTCCAGCTTGCTTCCGCTTCCTCCTATTTTTTTCTATGATCCACCATTATGGGTCATATGAATGTCTGGGGGGCGTGGCTTGGCACGCAATGGCGACAGCAGCACCAGGGTAGAGCTCCGATCTAAGCTCCCCATTCCTGGGCCGTTACTCCGCCACACTTATCCTGAGTTGGCCATAATTACGAGCGAAGCGAGAGATCATCCTCCTCCACCCGCCAGCCGACTTTGGTGCCGCGGGCTGCTCCAGAACTACCCCGGTAACACCTGGCAGCCTCCGGCTGCGCTGGACACCGCGGACTCAGCGTGCACGGTCACGCGAGACCACGGTCTCTGCCTGCCTGCTGGCCTGACAACGCAGCCTCCGAGCTGCCCTACGAGGGCACCTGGCGAGCGAAGATCGCGCCCGGGGAGCTGCTCCCACCGATCCGGGGTCGACGCCGAGACTCTCCTACAAACCCAGGCATCCCACTGAATCCGCCCCTGCCTGAGCCCGGCACGAAGCCGGGGACCTGGGAGTGCTTCGGCCGCCTGGCGCGCCATGCGGGCTGGCGTGATGGATAGCGCCTGATGTTGAGCGCCTAAGAGGCCGGCACTACTCGGGTGGTCGCGCTGGGACCTGGAGCCCCTGGACAGCCACGAGGACGCTCCAGCACCGTGAAGCGAACCGCACCATACGACACGCCACCACCGTAGGCCTGCGTCGAGGTGAGAGAGCCCGATAGCCACCCTGACGCGGAGACGTAACGAAGACGCCCGGCACTCTGCAGTGCGCCGCACCGAGGTGAGGGCCCGATTGCTCCCCTGCCGCAATTGCGATCCGATGGCCTTGGCGAACAGGCGGCGCCACACGCACATGGTGACGCTGTTGGGAGACTAGACCTGGCGCCGGGTTCGCTCGACAGGTGGCGCTGGACCCCTGACCGTTGGGGGGGACTGCACACCCTCGGTGTGCCGCGTCCCGGCCCTTATTGAGACACGCTGACTCCCTGACACGAGGAGTGCCAGGAAAATCCCCCTGGACGGGCGGTCCTGCGGGCCCCGTTGCGACCGAGGGAGTCTGAGGAGAGCGGGAGAGACAGAGGCGAGCGACTACCCCCTTACGGCATGGGGACTGCCTACCCCTGACCAGCTGCGAGATCTGAAGCGCCCATAGCGCGGGAATTACCGGTGAGTCGCGATATACATCACGCCGCCGAGGGGAGACACAGCAACACCAACTTCATGCTCTTCCTTCCCTTGATTGCCCGGCTATAAACGCTACACACTGCACCAACTGGAGGTGGTTGTGGAGGAGGGCTGACGGTGCAAGCACTGAGGGCCCCGCGCCCCCTGCCTACCTACCGGGGTGGTTGAGTTCTAGTGCCCCGACGGCCTGACTAATGGACCGAGGCACTCCCTACCAGGGCTCACTCTCTTGGGTACAACGGACGCTATCGCACACCTCCTTGCCCATGTCTGGAGGAGTGAAGACTCGTACTGGCACTGGAGGCACATCCACGAAGGGGAAGCTGGTCAAATCCCTGTCCAAAATGGATGCAGATCAAGTGACGTCGAAACTGGATAATGTACTGGCTGTCATGGAGCGCCTGGAGGAGTCCCTCCAACAAACTCGCACGTCTCTAGAGACTAAAATTGACTGTGTGGCGATTGATCTAAATCACCTTAAAGCCAACCACAAAAAACTGGCAGACCGCACCAAAACGCTGGAGGGTGCGGTGGAGGATCTGGGGCCCCGGGTGAGTCAGACGGACAAACACATACAAGACCTCCTGAACAGGGTCGAATTTTTGGAAGATCGTGCTGAGGACGCGGAAGGAAGGGGACGAAGAAATAACATCAGACTGGTGGGTGTACCGGAGAAATAGGAAGGTATGGACCCAACGCAACATGTGGAGGACTGGCTGAGAGGTCTACTGCCAGAAGGTACGCTATCGCCCTATTTCGTGGTGGAGCACGCTCATCGTGTACCCACCAGACCTCTCCCCCTGGGCTCCAATCCCAGACCGCTACTCCTACGCATCCTTAACTACAGGGATCGCGATGCAATCCTCCGCGAAACCAGGAAACTCGGAGAAGTCCAGATCGATAATGCCAAGATAATGTTTTTTCCCGACTACACTGTCCAGGTACAACGCCAGAGACACTCCTTCCTAGCAGTGAAGCGGAGGCTACGACAGGCGAGTCTCAAATACTCACTCCTATTTCCCGCCAAATTGAGGGTGGTGGCACAAGACAAGACGTACTTTTTCACTAGCCCCGGGGAGGTCGAGACTTGGCTTGATGGCGGCGTGGACAAGGTGCCGCGCAGGGCACCATTACGATGACGCGCACACGAGGGTCACGGCGGCGCCGCCGACGTAAATCGCCTACACCCAACCAATCACAGGAGTCGACGACCCACTCCCCACCTGCAGACCTGGCACTACTGGAGCAGCGGGATGCGCTCCGCAAAGTCACAGAAATCAGCGGCTCTCCGACATCGTCCCCTGCCCTGAATACTAGCCCGCGTGCGTTTCCAAGCGACGACGAGGCTATCTATGGAATACCAGATTCACAGTTATCTGCAGACCTACCAGACGTCACCCCGCAGACGGCGGATCTACTCAACTAACAAAAGATAACTGGCCCCATTTGCACGACGCGTGGTTGGTGTCACCATGCCTGTAACTTCCTTACTTGCCTTGGTATGAACGAGGCGCAACGAGGACTGGCACGGGAGCTCTTTGCTTTTATGGGGCAACAGCGACGAGACGCAGTGAGTAATGTTCTCCGATTTTGTACAATATTGCTGTAGAATGCCAGGGATACTCTCCTCCTGCCCCCGCCAGCTGAACTTTGACTGCTTGTGGCCTGGCCCTGCCGGGGATACTGACCCCTACACGATCTCTCACATAGCCCCTTGCATTGGCCGGACGTTTTCCAATGGATTTGGGTGGTGCTATCCCCCGAACCGCCTGCTAACAATGTCCTCTTCACTACGGCCCAGAGTGGGAAGACACCCTTTCTTAACGAACACTGCTGTCTTGTTTACTTGTGCTTAACGCTTAACACCCCCTAGTATTGCGGAGTTTAACTGACTCACTTGAGTGTTTGGACGGAGGCATGTTCAGCAACCGACCTTTTGGTATTTACTACTGTTTAGATCTTTTTCAGTTTTCGTTGTATATAATGCTGGTGGTTATCTTTTCCTTTTCCTCTGAAGTGTGTGCACGGGGCTGTGTGTGAGCAGGAATGACTGGTGGGGATTGCGGTGGGAGACTACACTGCGGTGTGGTCGGGCTGGGTGTTGGGGGTGGGTGGCTGTGGGGGACACGGAGACACAGGTGTGCAATGACTACGGTTAAATTCTGTACCTGGGGCGTGGTATGCATACACCTTCACGCCGTTACCAGTTCTACTCGTATCTTAGGCGACACCAGGTGCAAGTTGCGTTGTTGCAAGAGACCCACTTAACTGCTCCTGAAGCGCTTACACTGCGCCGTAGGTGGAGAGGGCAGCTATGCCACGGGCTTTTCCGCTTTTGCACGTGGTGCCTTAATTTGGATACGCCCCGGGGTTCCCTTTGCACTCACTCACACAACATAGACGTAGAGGGGAGATATGGGGTTCTTCAGGGTAAGTTGGACGGACAGCAGGTGGTGATAGCTTCTGTGTATGCTCCTAACACTGACCAGGGGAGTTTCCTTTCGCGTTTGTCGTCTGTGCTAGCGCCATGGCTGGGAATGCCGCTTCTACTTGGAGGCGACTACAACTGTGTGTTGGATGTCGCACTAGATCGATCGATACCCCCCTTGGCCTGCGCCCCGGCGAGCGGAGCATCAAGAGCACTCCAGGACTGGGCGACACAGTGGGCCCTCCATGATGTTTGGCGCACTCGCAACCCTGACACGAGGGTCTATTCCTTCTATTCAGGTGCCCAGGCACTGCATGTTAGGCTCGACAGATTCATGCTGTCAAGCGACTTACTACCCCACGTCGCGGATACTGCTTATCTGGGGCGTACTCACTCAGACCACAACCCTCATACCCTGGACTTTGCCTGGGAACGCCCACACCCACCGATCCCCACATGGAGACTCCAACCGGACGTCTTATTAGATGCTCCATACAGGGAGGCGCTCTCGAGCTGCATTTTGCAGTATTTTGAGGACAATAGTGACACTGCATCCACCCCACAAGTGGAGTGGGACGTGTTTAAGGTGGTCATGCGAGGTCACTGCCTGGGTATGCAGGCGGGAATGCGGCGCCAGGTGGAAAGGGAATTGGAGCGAGTGGAGTCCACCTTACTGGCTGGTGAACAGGAGGCGGATGAGGGAGATGATACGCGACTGGCGACAGCTCGAGAACAGCACATTCGGCTTATGGATAGGCTGAAGAACCTAAATTACGCTGCGTACTCAGGCCGCACACACCACCTCGGAGACAAGCTAGGTAAGCTGTTGTCTTGGCTAATAAGGCGGAATGCTCAAACGACGCCAGGTATGTCGGTTCGGGACGCTCAGGGCAACACTGTCTACACGCAAAGGGCGATTCACGCCGCCTTCACGACTCATTACGAAAATCTCCACCGCTCCCGCCTGCGTGTTACTGAAGGCGATATCGTGGGATATTTATCGACGCTTCCTCTCCCAACAGCTACCAATGCACAGCGGGAGGAACTGGGCGCGCCGTTAACGGCGGAGGAGCTCCGAACGGTCATATATTCCCTCTCCAATGGCAAAACCCCAGGGCCAGACGGATTACCGGCGGAGTTCTATAAGGCGTACTCTACCATCCTCATACCGAACTCTTGCGGATGTATGGGGCGGCATTCGAGGATGCTACACTCTCGCCTACCCTGAATGAGGCAAATGTGATATCACTCTTGAAGCCAGGCAGAGACAGGCTCATTATGGGTTCATACAGACCACTTGCTATCCTTAACACGGATTATAAAATCTTGGCGTCCCCACTAGCCCAGAGGCTGGCGCCCCTGGTCCCCACACTGGTGCATGCTGACCAAAACGGATTTGTGCCTACCCGCAGCACGTCTTATAACATCAGATGCCTCTTCCGCGTGCAGAGCCTGGCTACGGTCCACTGGCCTCGTTTCGGGTGCGTGGTTCTCGATCTTGAGAAAGCGTTTGATTCTGTGGAGTGGCCCTACCTGCTGCAGGTGCTGGAGAAGTTCGACCTGGGCGATGCCTACCTTCAGATGGTGGAACCTCTATACCAGGACCCAGTGGTGCGCGTTCGTGCGGGTACGCTTCTCTCAGACCCAGTCCGAGTCCAAAGAGGCACTAGGCAGGGATGCCCCCTCTCTCCTTTAATCTTTGCTCTAGTGATGGAACCCTTGGCAGTGCAGCTCCGTATTTCCGGCGCGGAATGGGGCATCCCTCTGGCTGACGGGACACACTCAGTGTCGCTATACGCGGATGACCTCCTGATCTATATCGGAGACCTGACCTGTTTCCCACGTGTGCTCACAGACATATTCAGCACTTTCGGTGAAGTGTCGGGCCTCCGAGTTAATTGGGCGAAGTCTGGCGTGCGACATAGTGGTGATAGTGGTGATGGGAGAACGGCTCCTTTGGTATCCGACCGTTTTTCGCTATCTGGGGATACAAGTTTACCGCGAACCTGCTGACTTACTGGAGGGTAACCTCACGAGAACGATTTCGTCGCTTACGGCTCAGGTGAACTTTTGGAACTCTCTTCTGTTGAATGTTCCGAGCCGAATCACCCTTACAAAACTGGTGGTACTACCTAGATTGCTGTATTTTTACACAAACCTACCGGTATATGTTCCAACTCACATTTTCCGGGAATTAGAAACACTGACCAGACGTCTGATCTGGAACGCAGGGAGGCCCAGAGTCGCGTTGAAGACGCTATATGCCGCGACGGGATCTGGGGGGCTGGCCGTTCCTAATCAGGAGCTCTACTACCTGGCTGTGCAGCTGCAATGGGTTGCCTACTGGTTGAGTGGGAAGAACTTGAGCGATACAGCCTCGGACGGCGCAGTCATGACGGTTGCGCAGATACATGCACTATTTCACCCTTTAGCTAAGGTCCGTTGCCCGGTTCAACTACACCTTGCGGTGGCGCGGAAATGCTACGTGAGGAGCCTAAGGCTCACGGGCTCGATCACACCATACGCCCCTAATCTGCCACTGTTGGGGACGCCCTGGAAGGGAGGCGCACTTACGGAGACTGCGCTAGGCAGTTGGTCGGCTGTTGATTTAGGATGCTTGGGAGATTTGTTTGTAGAGGGCGCTTTGCTTGCTTTTGCGACGTTGGCAGCTAACACCGGACTACCTGCTGGGCAGTTCCTGACACATGCGAAACTCATACATGTACTGACACAATCTTGGGGTGACCTGACGGAGGAACCACCGACGCACCTACTGATCCAGTATCTGCATGTAATGGGTAATGGCTCCCACATAGTCCACTGGCTTGCCCAAGCGCTACACATGCACACGCAATTTTCATCGCAGCGACTGTGAGACAAATGGACAGTTGATAGAGGTCGGGACTGGACAGATAAGGAGTGGGCGATGGTGCTAGCTGGGGCGGGGAATGTTCCACGCAACTCCCGTTTTAAGATAATACAGTATTACATTGTGCACCGCGCGTATTTAACTCCAGATAAGCTTAACCGCTACTTCGGCCTTGATTCATCGGCGTGCCCCAGGTGCGGACTTGTAGATGCGCACCTGTTACATGTACTCTGGACGTGCCCTCCACTGCATGGTTATTGGACCTCAGTGACCGCCACTCTAGCAGCAGCGACAGGAGGTAACTTGCCCCACACGTGGGAAGCTTGTCTGTTGGGCCTATTTAAGCGAACAAAGCAGACGAAGGTCCAGGCGAGATTCTGGGATCCAGGGCTAATAACAGCGAAGCGCCTCATCACCAAGCGATGGAAAAGTAGTGCATCCCCACAGGCGACACACTGGCGCACCTCATTTGACAATTGGGCGAGGGCGGAGAGTGTGCGCTGCACAGGGAGGAGACGGCGGGTCTCTGAATATACCCCATAGCACATGACTGGGATATTGTCTTAGCGGCTTACCACCAGGGGTGCCTACAAAGGGGCAATGTCTAGACACATACTTCACACTGAGCACTTTACCGACACTTCCCCCCCGCCCCGCTACATGACTGGCTGGTCGCGTTACGTGGCCCCTGTTACTGGCTAAGTACTGCGAGCGACCGCCGCTTGCCTGCCCCGTGAGCCACACACATACATGCACACACATCGTTCGATATCACCACCCCTTTATTTTTTCTGTTACTTGCATTTATTCTTATGTTGTTCTTTACAGTTTCTCATTTTATGACGTGGAAGATCTGAATGTACATTGCATTGTTGACGAGCATGTTTAGCCTTCCACTGGGGACACAGCATAGCGAGTGCCCTGCTTTGGCCACTTCACTGTTGTGCATTGGAGTTACAGTTGGTCAGGGCTGAGGCTGGCCACTGTATGTTCTTTGTAGCATGATTGTGATCAACGTCTCTGCTAAGCCATTCTGAATACTTTGCTTTTTGCTCTCGCTCCTTATCGCTATGTCCATTAAAGCGAGTGTACAACTGTTGCGAATGCCAAGCGCGAGCAGAGCATCGGTGAGCGCGCACTTAGGACCCGGCCCCCGCCCCTTACCTTTCTAGATAGGGGCGGCCGGTCTGCCCCAATGGGCGACCGGCCGCTTAGCTCTTCCGGGGCAGGTGGACGCATTTCCGGTGCGACAGTGGGCGGAGCTTGGTGACCTATTTAGGTCCTAGGGGCAGGGACCCCGGCCTCTCCTTCCTCTGTTGCACCGGATCGGTGGTGGCCTCCCAGAAGCGTCTCCCTCCTACATCCCCTTTGTATAGTTGTAAACTCTCCCTCGTGCATAGTTTTAAACTTTCCCTCGTTCGGAGTTGGGAGGCCGGAGGTCCAGCACAGCAAGCGCGTGGTGGAAGACGACGAGGAGGAGAAGCGCGTCGGGTTGCAGCCGTCCATCTCGCCAGGTAAGGAGTCGGGTGTGCCGGGGGGCCTGTGTGCGGCCGCGGATTGCGTGGGTGGTGTCCGGGGCGGACGATGATAGTGAGTCTGCTCTGGCGGTCCGCGGCTGCCGACAGGGCTCCTGGGTCTGCAGGCTCCTTCTTGGTCGACGTGGGCGGGCTGAGGAGAGTGGGGAATGCTCGGTATCACAGGAACGGTTTGGTAACGATCCGCATGTATTGCGTGATAAAGTGCGCGCTATGTGTGTTCAGGGCGGAACAGGGGCTAACTAATGTTCAGGATACAGCTTTCTCGGAGAGACCCCGATACCGTCCATCTGCCTTCCGCTGTGGACTTCTTTCTGACTCAGCGTGTCATGGGGGTTATGTTATTCACATGCGAGTAATTCCCGTTAAGGGCATAAGTTAGAATGGCATCAGGTTGGCGTAAAGAGGCACTATATGAAAGGATCATAGGGAACTGCGGAGGCCGTTTCCTGGTAGTGGCCGTCTTGGTAAAAAGGCCCGAGGGTTCAACCTCCAAGCTCCCAGTAACAGCCAAGATGCGTCTGGCCCCGGGGTCACTGTTTTAATTTCTTTTCCTTGCACAAGTGGGTAGTAGAGGGGTATTAGAGGGTGAGTCATGTGTCTTAGGATTGAGAATTAGGCCGGAGGTAAATATTTGGTGTGTACATGCGTAGCAGAGATTCCGTGGGGCCTACTCAGCCTTTCATCTTCGGCCGTCCAAAAATGGCGCCTATAGTGGGTTAATTTATTTGCGCGAGTGTTTTCGGTGGTATTGCTGGCGTGGAGGGTGTTCACCATGAGGGGTTAGGCGAACAGCTCCTGGGAGGCCGGGGGATTTGTCGCGATGAGTTGGCGCGTTGGAGAGCGCTGCTGCGGCCTTGTGTTGGGTGTACCCTCCCTCTGAGGAGGCGACATGGACGAAATTAGCAGCAGGCTATATGGGGGTAGCTAGAAGGGTGGCACGACACTCCTACATTCAGCAACTATCGGTTTGGTGAGTCCACGTGGGCCGCGATCGAAGTATTTGAGGGCTCAATCGAGAGCAAGTTTGAGGTGATGCAAGTTACAGGAAGATCGTACCGGTCGCTTTGGCAATAACCCCCCCCCCCCCCCCCCCCCCCCCCCATGTATATACTCGGACGAGCCAGTTGGCCTGGAGTGTACATTCGCTGTTTCTTATGCTGAAAGCTGCAATTTTCGAACCTGTGTGTTTTCAATTATTGTGGTGTCTGGATTTATGAGCACAGGCAATGTGTCCGATCAATTGGGGACCATGTTTTAGGTAACGGGTGTCGATCACGTGAACTAGTGTATACGAGCCAGTGGGCCTGGAGTGTACATTCGCTGTTTCTTATGCTGAAAGTTGCAATTTTAGAACCTGTGTGTTTTCAATCATTGTGGTGTCTGGATTTATGAGCACAGGCAATGTGTCCGATCAATTGGGGACCATGTTTTAGGTAACGGGTGTGGATCACGTGAACTAAGTGTATACCGCACTCCTGCCAGGTTCCGTCAGGTAGGCACGATTAGGGAGGTAGAAGGAGAAATCATAGTTTTAAAGCATGGGTAAACAGGTGCGCATGTTGCAGATGGCGGAATTTCGGTGATTCAGGGGGCCATGCTGCTGGTACGCCATCTTTTAATTGCCCGGGAGGAGTTTTAGTTCCTCGCCTGTTAAATAATTCCCCGTAACTCGAGGGGAGGGACTTGTTTCACTCGCCAATTTGGCATGGCCGCGGGATAACTCACGGTTGGTGGGGCAGACGGCCTCGGCGCGCCTGGCCAACATGGCGGGCACGGATAACAATCCAGCGTCCGAGTTAGGAGAAATGGACGATTTTAAAGAGTCCTATTGAGCAGGAAGCGGTTTAATACCATATTTCGTGGGGACAATAACAACTCGGAGGCACGTGGTGTCATGAAGAGTTAAAGGTACAGGCACTGGAAGTGGAAGTAGAGCGCAGGATAGGCTTGGGATGCAATGATAAAAAATGCAATTATAAAAATGCCATAAGAATAGTGAAGTATGTCTCTAGGCCCGGCCCACGAGAGCGATGTGCCTGGCTGGTGCCCAGGAGGCGGGTCCACCTGTGCAGTGTGAGGCTGTCCTACTCTCCTCTTTACGAGTAAATGGAAGGAATTCACATGTCCTTCGCAAAGGTCAACTTTGATTTGTCCGGGTACCTAATAACTGATATATGACCCTGAAGAAGTTTTAAGTGAATAAAATAAACACCTTGAGTCCGCGGAAAACCACCATCACACTTTCCTCTGCTCTGCACCTATGTTCGGGGATAGTTTCAGCCGAGAGGTCCAGGGTTGAATGGGCACACAGTCATTACTCTAACGGCGTGGTGCAGGCAATGTAGGCAATGTGTGTACGTGCGTTAAAAATTTTGTGCGCATGAGTGGGACCGTTGCTCCTCATTTTGTGTTTAAATCCCAAAAAAGTTATGGCTGCATGGTTTTATACCCCGTTGGTTGGGGATTTCATTGTCACTTCCCAGACACTGACCCTGGGTTGCCCACGTGTGAAACGCGCTTCATAGGTTTCAGGAAGCCCATCATTACACATTCTTAGCTCACGCATTTACTACAGTTTTTGTAAACAATCTGTACCTTGAAGACACTCCTGCTAACAGGCAAGGAGTGACGAATTATCTCTTTGGTAATTGTGGTTTTGACAATTTTAATGAAACTGGACTGGAGTACAGTGACCTTGGTGTCTGTATATATAAAAATTTCGGTAATCGGATCTGGACATAATTAAGGGCAATGGTCTGGTTCACATCTTGCGCCCGATGGCCGGGTTCTGTTGGTAAGTGCAGATGGTGTACAGACTCACGATAAGACCGGAGAGGAACATAATGGGAACAGATTCTCGCGAGCAGGCAAGTCCATATTGGTCGTTATTGGGTATGGATTAGGAAACAAAGGATTCAAGAGGGGCAGAACGTTCAAGAGTTGAGGTTCAGATAGCCACAAGGGACTCCGCAACGACTGTGGGCAGGGTTAATTCTTATCCTAGCGCAAAGTGCCCGAGGCAGGCTTTCACTGCTACCGCTCTGTTGGACCTAGATAGGGCAGGTGTGCCCCCCCCCCCTTACCATCGAGTAAAGAGGTTTATTGCTAGGGCGTGAGAAAAAGGAGGATAGCGCCATTTGGGTACCGTACATAGTAGTCTCAGTTGCTTATAATTACTACCTGTGAAGGAGGCCAGAGTTGGGTAGATAAGAAGCGGCGGGTAGTTCACTTATACCCCATACTGGTCCGTCAGGTTGGGTTAGCATAGACTAGGTTTGGTAGACAGACGGCCTCCTGGCGCCCCCCCCCCCCCTTCAAATACATTGGGCTATCCGGGCCAGCGAGCGCACAGGGTCACTTGAATTTCCTGGTTCTTAGCATCCCCGGAGCAGGACATCCCTAGCCCCCCAAGATCATGGGAACTGGACAATACCTGTCCCCCTTTCACCCTTGCTCACTTAGTTCGTTTTAGGAATACACGGAATAAAACGGGCTGAGCGTTTCCATATGAATGCATAAGAACATTTTCCTCAGGCGCTCAGCTGGAGTCTGGAGTGGAACAGGCAAGGGGTTGTTTGGTGGTGTGTTGGCTGTTGGTAGCAGTACCAGTGCAAGCTGTTGGGATTAGCATTAGCGGGACTGGGACTGAGCGTGTTGGGATACTCGGCCCTCCCGGACAGGATAGGTAGGGCAACGTTCACGGCAGAGGCAGGCTTACCAGACAGCACTGCGAATAGGTAGGGCGCTGGTCGTCCAGAGGTGGCACGAGGCCCATTTGGCCAGAATGGTTGTGTCGGAATGCAGATGTTTTGCCAATGACCATACTTGACTTTTCTATTTCTCTCCTGTTCAATAGTGTGCCCGCGAAGGTGGTGTGGGCACGGGGCACTCGTCCATGCGTCAAGCTGCGAAGCGACTATGGCAGTGGCGGGTGGCATGGCCGGTAGGCCTGAAGGGAACAGGGTTTCGGTGTGGGGTTGTGTCAGAAATGCCGATGATTTGCCAATGACCATACTTGACTTTTCTATTTCTCTCCTGTTCAATAGTGTGCCCGCGAAGGTGGTGTGGGCACGGGGCACTCGTCCATGCGTCAAGCTGCGAGGCGACTATGGCGGTGGCGAGTGGCATGGCCAGTAGGCCTGAAGGGAACAGGGTTTCTGTGTGTCGAGGCGGGCGGTCCCAGGAAGGAGCCGAGAGCCTGGAATGTCTCGGTGAGGCGGCTCAAAAAGGAATGGTCCAAGTCATGCTCAGTGTGGGGCCGCTTGGGTAGCACTCTACTCGAGGGGGCTCCGGTAAGGTGAGGTATCACAAGTTTGGAGGTGACCAAGGTGTGCTCAGTAAAGGGCCGCTGGTTTCACTTCCCGCACCGAATGGATTCACTTGAAGGAGCTCCGGTAAGGGGAGGTATCACAAGGTTGGAGGTGACCAAGGTGTGCTCAGTGAAGGGCCGCTGGTTTCACTTTCGGCACCGAATGGATTTTCCGGTGAGGGCTGGGCCCCAGGATTAGGGTCTTTCTTTCAGAGAGCAGGTGGGGAAGGTGACGGACTTGTGAGCCCGGGTCACCTTTGTGGCGGTAGAAAGACCTTGGAACAGTACAATTGACCGACGGAATGGACGGGAGTCCGCCTTGCGTACTCCCTAGGCCAGCACTGAGGGGGGAGACGGTAAGCTCTCCGCTGTGAAATAGGGCCCCGGCTGGGGAGGCTAGGGCGACAGGTTACGAGCCTCCTGGGTTCCTGGTCAGCCTGGTGGTCAGAGGGTGGGCCCCTGGAGAAGGCGGACAAGGATCAGTGGTTGGGAGCCCACTCCTCATGGGGCGCAGGTGGGTTCCACCTCGCGCGGATGCACGGCATGGAAGAGGGGAGCCAGAAGCCCCCTTAGTGCTGGAGGATTAGAATCTTAATCTGGCGGAAGAAGATCAAGAAGTCAAGAATCAAATTATGTTGATAACTGTAGATAATGAATTTTGAAATGCCTTGTCATGTTTATGAAATGGAAAATATTAAACATGGCCGTTTTACACCCACACAAATCTCTGTTGATGATTCTCTTGTGGGTTATCAGGTTTAGGGGGGGGAGCGGGGAGCATGCTGGGGGATCCGGGTCCTATGCCAAGCGCGAGCAGAGCATCGGTGAGCGCGCACTTAGGACCCGGCCCCCCGGCCCCCGCCCCTTACCTTTCTAGATAGGGGCGGCCGGTCTGCCCCAATGGGCGACCGGCCGCTTAGCTCTTCCGGGGCAGGTGGACGCATTTCCGGTGCGACAGTGGGCGGAGCTTGGTGACCTATTTAGGTCCTAGGGGCAGGGACCCCGGCCTCTCCTTCCTCTGTTGCACCGGATCGGTGGTGGCCTCCCAGAAGCGTCTCCCTCCTACATCCCCTTTGTATAGTTGTAAACTCCCACCCACCCGTCCCTTTAGCTCAGGGGATTGGAAGGGCGTGTTGCGGTAGAAAGACCTTGGAACAGTACAATTGACCGACGGAATGGACGGGAGTCCGCCTTGCGTACTCCCTAGGCCAGCACTGAGGGGGGAGACGGTAAGCTCTCCGCTGTGAAATAGGGCCCCGGCTGGGGAGGCTAGGGCGACAGGTTACGAGCCTCCTGGGTTCCTGGTCAGCCTGGTGGTCAGAGGGTGGGCCCCTGGAGAAGGCGGACAAGGATCAGTGGTTGGGAGCCCACTCCTCATGGGGCGCAGGTGGGTTCCACCTCGCGCGGATGCACGGCATGGAAGAGGGGAGCCAGAAGCCCCCTTAGTGCTGGAGGATTAGAATCTTAATCTGGCGGAAGAAGATCAAGAAGTCAAGAATCAAATTATGTTGATAACTGTAGATAATGAATTTTGAAATGCCTTGTCATGTTTATGAAATGGAAAATATTAAACATGGCCGTTTTACACCCACACAAATCTCTGTTGATGATTCTCTTGTGGGTTATCAGGTTTAGGGGGGGGAGCGGGGAGCATGCTGGGGGATCCGGGTCCTAATGTAACATTTATCTCGAACAGTAGCTTAGGCGCCTACCTGAGTGTGCATTTATGCAGTACAACTGTAACAGTAACGCAAATATTCCACCACACGACAACACAATATGGACATGGTGCCAATTAGCGAGCAGATTGATAGCTTGAGTTTTAGTTGCACAGTTACTTATAATAAAAACGAAAAATGTTAGACCTGTGACTTACCTGGCATATGACCCAGTTGCTAACGAGTAGGCTTCATGATATTACGCCGCCGGACCCCAGGGTTTTCGGCTACACGGCTGTGTTTCAATCTCGAAAGTATTGATGAGTAACTACAACTGTTTGCGGCCAGCCCTTGAGGTTGTAGGTCCTGTGCTGTGTATTTATATAAGTGTACAAAAAAGGTCTTTCAAAAAAAAAATGGGTCATATAAATGTCTGGCAACATCTCGTCATTTGTGTAATGATTGCAAATAGTCTCACTTTAATGATTTTTCAGAATGTGGAGTCCATTGGATATTATATGTACTTTGAATATACCGGTTTTAGATTTAACTTCTTTATAACCTACGTTTCCTTAACACTGTAAAGTGCTCTAACTGCATTGAGATATGGGAGGTGAAGCAGTGTGCTCCCATCCCCCTTCTGCATTGAGATATAGGTTGCAATTAACAAAAACTTTGAATAAATAAAATAATTGTGAATTTTCCAGGACTGAATAAGTGGCCATTGGTCACCTCACCTCTTTCCCTACTTCTCCATCATGAATACCCTTTCCACAGTGTAGACTGGCCCGCCCTTCTCCTTATGTTGATAAAGTTGCTCATAGCCCTCACTAAGCTCCATTAGTCCTCCATCTTGGATACCCTTATCATAGTCATGCCTGACCTGCCCACCCTCCCATATGTTTAGGAGACTTGAAGTCCTCACAAAACTCCATTAGTTCTCCCTCATGGACACCTTTTTGGTGAAGTGGTTGTTATTTGTCACTAAGCTCCCTGTATAACTGAAATCACTGCTCTGATGTAGAGCATTCTGGGAGCCTAATCGGGGCAGAGCCACCTTTCCCCATTGGAGTTTCCCCCGGAGTGTTTATAAAAAGGACTTCAGATTTTATTGTTGGTTTAAATATTAATTGAAGTATCTCGTGCTCTGTGCACTATTTCTACGGGTCCCTCATCCGTTGATTTTGATATCGTATTGTTGCAGGAGGGGGACATGGGAAACATGGGTTCAATAGAAACAATAACATTGAAAGAACTCGACATTTTACTCGAAAAGTCAAAAGCTTCTTGTCTGAACGAAAGGAGCAGCGAAAATAGGAGTATTCTCCTGGTATCTTAGTACTCGAAGTCTCCTCTTCCTTTTGTTAAAGTGACGATTAGACCCCAGTGTCTTAAGATAACATCTCTTCTAGAGTCCGCTCTTGCCTAGGGAGACATTTTAAATAATGTGTGCCTAAAAGTCTTTACAGCTAACTCATGGTAAAGACTGGCAGAGCAGCCTTACTGACGAGTCCCTAGAAACGAGTGCTGGTAAACCCAGTGTAATTGCTAAGTGATGGGGGGTCGTGAAAGAAAAGCCGTCTGAAGCAATTGTGGCTAATTGTTAGGGTAATTATTACTCAGTCTTTAATCAGGTGTGTCAGTGAGAAAACTATGAGGCGGCCTTTTAAATACGTAATGTGACCCATGTTTCTTACTTTGCATAGAATACGCTGATAAATTGCATTTGTTTAACTCTAGTATAGGTTATCTTAAAGCAAAATAGTTTACTTGGGCGTCTGAGGTTCGCTGAAATAGTCCGATGTTTCGCAATTTGTAACTGATTCGTTGTATACGTTCGCCTTTCTTTTAAGCAAACCAGTTCTAATGATAGGAAAGTGAACGATGTGTGACTTGTGACAGGCCACCTGTGTGGGGCATAGTTGAGGCGATTCGAGCAGAGCTAGGATTGTTTATTTACATCCTACTCCGTGAGCAGCTTACAATTACCGGCAAGAGGACTCGGCTGCATCCTTCAGCACTTCTTTAGCACCCCAGTTCATGATTTGAGTTTGCTATTTCTCCAGCCTTCTTAAAGTATGTGTTCCCTGCCACGCGTAGTCCAAGGGCATACCAACATCCTTTTCTTGTAGCTTCTTTTCATAGTCCTTGGACAGCTAACCTCACCAGCGGTCCCTCCACGGTTTCTTTGTACTTACTGAAGGTAGTTGATGAGTTAGGAAAGGGCCGTGCCATGGAAGGGGAGTTTTAATTGTGTGTAGGATGGTGGGCCCATTTATAGGTAACAGGAACTTTGTCAAGAGGTTTATAGCAGGAACAGGCCATGGCTTGATTGTCAGAGAGTCATGAGCTTGATGAGGTGGAACTAGAGGGTTCTGACTGAGCTTTAAGTGGGATGAAAAAACTGGAGGGTGTCTCAAATGGGCGTGGTCGATGTTATTAAGGGCGTGGCTTAAAACACAGAAACTAAAAATCTGTGCGTAGCAAAGTGTGCCACCTGACTGGTATTTTGCTGCTTCTGTCATTGCATCCAGATATATAATACAACAAGTAACAATATACCTACAACAAGCCAGGCCTATTGGCTTTGTCAATGGTTGTTAGTTGCATAAGATAAGCAACAGATATGGCTTAGTCATTTATAGTATTGAAAATACTTCAGTTCTGAAGTGAAAGTACTATAACGAGGCTCTTTGAAGTTACGTCAACGGCAGTGAAGAGTGGTACTGCTGCAGAGTTAAGATTTATTTTTCACCCTGATGGTGAGGGCAACAATGGAGAGCCCGATGGAAACCCGTCTCAGGACCTGCTTTTTAGAACTACCGGTGCTGAGCACTGAGGACCCGGTCCACTTAAAGCCCTGGGTTGAGGATAGAACGGAGGCCATGAGGCAAATATTTCCCCTTACTGCAGCAGTGAATGCTGGGGTGCCGAGCAGCACAGACAGGGCAAGATTGCGCACTAGCCCCCTCCAAGGGGCCGAGCTGGGCATAACATCCGGGTGGCATCCTACTCTGCTGGATACAGCAAGGACTGTGTGAGTGAGGAGGTGAGCACATTTAGCCCCGGGATGCACCCAGGACTGGTAGCAGGGACGCAAACCCATTACAATAGTTAATTCTACCTTCCAGTATAATTCTTTTGACATTGATTCATAGCGGATGGAAAGTGAGGGTGTGGGTTGGAACATTTCCTTAATCAGCTTTGATATTATTTTTGTACTACAAGTTTGTCAAAGGCCTATTAGTTTCTGTTTTTTAATTGTAAACCATTGAAAGTTACTAAATGTTTTTAGGTCCGTGTGTCCAATATTTATATATATGTAAACAGGGTGAACTGAGATGTAAAGCAAAAGAGGGCTTTGAAAGAGAGAGAAATGATAGGGATGCAGGTGCAACCTTTCACAAGTAATGGCGGCATTTGTCACACATTGTCAGTGAGGCTTTGTAGTGGCAATTGTGTAATTTCTGCAGTATCCCTGGTAAATTCCAAGTTTACTTCTAGCTAATCTGGTGGTTTTAATATCTTTTTATTCAGATGTAATTTCTGTGGTTCTTTTTATACCGTCTTATGTTTTAAAATTTCCAATTAGCAATGATTTTAAGTAACTACGCATGAGATGAATAGCATTTGAATGAGATGTTCCTTGAAGAGATGTATTTTCAGAACTTTCTAAAATTATACAAAGGATAGACCTTGACAAATCTGTGCAAGGTTGAAGTTGCACATCCGTGGAGTTAGTATAACAAGTCTTATTTATTTTTTCCCTTCTTGCTCTCAAGTCTGACATTGTTGAGCTTCGGATAACTTGAGCTTATTTACCCGTTAGAGAAGCCTGTTGTTGTCCACTAGACTGAAGTTGACGCAGCAGATCTTCGGTGAGTGCAATGGACGGACAGGATAAACAAATGGTTTCATTAGCTTCAGTTTTATGTGATTGTGTGTCCTCCATTAATGACGTGTGCAGTAACATGGATGTACTTGATGTGCCAGGTGGTTGTCTGGAATGCAAGTGGGATAGGGAGTTTTCTCATCCTAGAAAAGATAGCATGGTTGTTTGCATAGTCTAAAATCTGATTTTCGGAGGTGTGCCTAGACTCTGCAGAGAAGGAGGAGTTGACGCAAAAGTGTTTAAATCTTGTTGTACATTTATTCTTCAAAGGTAATGGATGAAAGTCAGTCTTGAACATGTGGTTGTCTGTTTTGGTAGTAAATACCATCTTCTGTTCAGGAGATTGAGCTTCAGGCAAGAGTTGCCTTCCATGTTTGAACTCGGAGTACTCTTTTCATAAAGCTATATAATTGCTAGATTGGAACCACCAGCTATTGATGGATTTTACAGTGTTTGTGGTTTGGAGTACCCGAGGGGTTCCATATAGAGAATGGTGACATGATGGAGCCTTGCGATAAATGCTGCAGGTCACAGAGTTGCCCTCATATTTTTTTAGTTGTTAATATTTTGGTCTTCTTGTCCACAAATTCACCAAATCCAGAACTGTACGGAATGCTGATGTTGTCCTTCCAATCACTGCTTGGCTTAGAGGAAACCGAAAGCCCTGAGCCCAGAAGGGTCTTTTGATACTGCACATCGTTCAGAATCATCAGACAGTATTAGTTTATGTGTGGAGATGCATACTTATACCACTGTAAGAATAGATTCGAAAAAGGGGTTTCTTTGTACCCTGTCTCACTTAGCATTTGGGATTTACATTTTTGAAGTGGCAAACAACCTTTAGAGCATTTGGAAATTATCACCTTAGCCAGGAAGTTTTAAATAAGACAAGAGGTCTTTTCCCTCTTTCTTAAGCTCCAATTCAGTCATCGTAGTGCCACAATTTAAGATTTTAGTAACCTGTAAATTTTGTTCTAGTGATCTTTCAGAGTCCACTATTTTCAGTTTCCACTATTTTCAGTTTCCCAGTACATTTTCAGACATGAACGTCTGCTGAAAATGGGAATATAGTCTGCTTCTACTTTGCTGCATTTATAGCATCTGACCAATGAGCCAGCAGGAGAGAGCTTTGTGAGCTTGTTCAAAAACCAATAAGCCTGCAAATTGTAAAGAAATTCTTCCTTTTAAGTGCAACCGGGCACATATCATGTTTAGTGTGTCAACAGTCATCATATAATCGTTCCTTTCAGCGTTGGTAAGCAGCTACTCCAGATAGCTTTCAATCCCTCCTTGTTAAATAGGGCCTCGGTTAACTTCCTGCTCAAACTTGGTAACATATTCAGCTGTGGCATCTATTCTAATCTCTTTTAGCCATCCCTCTATTTAATACAACTGCTTGCAACAGAAGCTAAGAAGCTAACCATCTGCCTTGGCCTCAGATATTGTGCCTAGAATCACCCGGTGTTGCTGCGTCTAGAATCTCATGGCTTCAGTCAGTTTTGTTACGTGATGCAACTTGATCCTGGAGGGATCCCCCTTTTTAGGTCTCGCACATAGCGTAACACTGCGCAGCAGTGTTCGCGCAGCGAGAGTCCTTTTGTCCGGGTTTCAGAAATGAACCCTGGAAATGAACACGTGTGCGTGTGTTTTTACTTTTGCCGCCTGCTATTGGCCTTTGCCTGCTTGTTTATTTGAAAGAGAGCACACAATAGATCAGAGGCGGGCGCATAGCTCCGCCCCTGGCCTATTGGTGTCTATTGGGCGCATTTCTGGCATATGGTTTCAATTATCGTGCCCATACACGCGATAATTGAAAGCATATGGTGCGCGCGCACCACTTGTGGCTTTTTCCCAAAAGCAATTGCTTTCGGATTCGCGATTGTCTTTGCCACGCTCACTCCCTCCCCCCCCCTTGCGCTTTCACCCCGACCGGCCGTGCGTGCCTACTGGCTCAGTCCCAGGCTCACACGAGCACTGGCTCTGCCACAGCCCCACACGATCACTGACTCTGCCACAGCCGACTCTCTCCCAGCCTCACATAGCACCACTCACAGGCGTGTTTTTTTCTTCTTCAGTAGTGCCGCTTGTTAAAGTTGATTTGTCTTTTAAATGTATTTCCCAGCCCTACATTTAATTCTATCCCTGGAGACTACTAATGTGCACCTCTTCCTCAATTACTCTTCCCCATTTCTCTCTCACGACCTGGCTTCACTAATCCCCTCTCCAGACCCCAGCCTTTTTCTCTCAATGCTCCTCTCTCCCTCGCCATCTTTGTCCTTGCACTGTCCCACACGTGCCCGCCCTCTTTGTGCCTCTCCCTGAATGTCTCACTGTCAAGCCCTCTTCGTCATGCACCCTGTTGTCAGCTCTTGTCTGCCATTCATCTCCAGCCAGCCCCTCGCGACGTGCTATACACCTGCCTCACCCTCTGTCTCAATGCTTGATCTGCTTTCTTGACAGCCATTTCAAACCCACAGAGGCATGAGACAGACGTCCAATTCATTAAGCAACTATGGGGTTCGCATTGGCTTTCCTTCATGCACTGCCTTTCTTTTTCACTTCTCCTTGTTTTTATTGTATTTGTTTCCTTTACGATAAGCAATGACTGGTTTACTTTATTCTGCTTCTAAACCAACTGTGTGCAATACGTCCCACAGGGACAGATAGAGCATGTATTTGGATCATGTGAGGATAAGTGCCCGGGCGTTAGTTAACTAGTCTGAGGGGTGCCTGGAATTCATGTCCTCAATGAAGCACTTTTCCCCAAGGCAAAATGTACATACATGGAAAACACGTGTGAAATGTGCAGGCACTGCGATCATGTAGTGCTTGGTACTGGAGTTCGTTAGTTTCGATGCACTCCCAGTTTTAGCTTTCAATGCAAGCATTAGGCCCAGAATTTAAGCGAATTTTGTGGGCTCTCGTTTTGATTGGGCATGTAGTAAGTGATTTAACAGGAGTACTCTGTGTTTAAATGCGTTACATGTACATAATAGTGCGGTTTCAGTATAGCATGCTCATGTACGCTGTACTTGATATGTTATGTCAAATTACATGACAATGTTTCTATAGCGCTCTAATAATACAAAAAAAACTTGGCGCTTAGAAGAGTTGAAGCATGGTCTGACACTGGAAATAATGGGGCAGGAACATTTCTCATCTTTTGGGGACATGCCATGAAGACTAAGGGGATGACGTGTTTAAGTCAAAGGCTGAGCGCGTGGACAGACCAGTAGAAACAACTTCATCAACTCAGTGCACCCTTCTCACAACCGCCGAGCTCAGATCTCGGAGACTGGGGTCTTGTGTGGTTGTTGTTATCACTGTCTCACACATCACAAAATGAATGCAAGGATATGTGTTTTTTTGTCCGATTTATTGCTGATCATTTTATCAGTCCAAGGCGGGTGACTCGCTGAGTTACAATTGTCGGAAGATTAAAGTGTAGTTAACAAGTGATATCAAACTCTCCACAGCATGCACCTAACCCACTGAGCTGTTTAACTGAGCGGTTGGGACTAGTGCCAGCATTTTAGACAACAGACTGCGGGGCCTGATGGTTTTTTTCCCGTCTCTCCCAGTAGGCCATATTTTGTCATCCTGGGCAAATCATTTATCTCTCACGGTCAAAGTTCCAATAAATTCCAAAGCTAGGAGGGTGTAAAAAGTTGCTGATATTAGCAAATACCTACTAGATCGAACCTTAAGTAATTGGTCGTTTTGCATATGTGTCACTGGCTTGGTATTACCTCTTTGAACACTGATGACGTAGAGCCCGGCAGACCCTGAGGGCAGACACTAAAGTCAGTCATTGCTTGTCACTGGAAAACACCTCAGGAAGGAGAAACAGCTCGGGCCTCTGGTGGCCTGGAGTCGGGGAGGGGTGTGAGGTGTCATGGGGGGCTCTGCAGTAGCTAGCAAGAGCTGGGAAGTAATTGGGGACAGAGACAGACCCCTAGAATATGACCGCATACAAGAAAACACGTCTTGTGTCATTGGCCCACCGGCTTTTTACTCTCAACCCAGCGCAGTCTTCAGCTTTACACATACCCCACACTACTACGACTTCCTCCCAGCCTCCCTTTCAGACCTCATTTAATTAATTCTGGGTTGTTATTTGCATGTTTCCCCTTCCTTTTGGGTCCATCACAACCGGAACCTCACTCCTATCCATGTCACCACTCTCGTTTAAAAGGAGGGTTCGGTCTACTCACTATGCGCAACTTGCTGCGGACGAGTTTATTACAAGCATTTGCAATGCAATAGTTTCGCTTTACTGAATGTTTGAGCTATTGGTGGTGCATTATTATTAGCAATACCAATAGCTCAAACTTTAATAATGCGAGACCTATTGCATTGTAAATGCTTGTTAATCCATGTAAAATACTCACTGGAATTAATCCTTCCAGTTTACAGTAAATCTGCGATTATCTGGAACCCAGCATTTTCTACCAGTAAGAGCATTTGAAAACATTCTGGTTTGTCCGTAGTTAGCCCATACATGGACACAAAAGTGAAATAAACTCCACTTGGTAACAGAGAAATAATTATCCATCTTGTAGAATACAAACTCCGCTGGCCACATTGAAATCGCAGAACCCCCTAAACTATATATTCTGTGAGAAGTGTACTCTGCCGTCATACTTCATGGTTCACATAAATTAACACATTTCTTGTTCCAACAAGTAATATCTCCCTATATACTTTTAAAATCTCTCTATCTCTTGCGGCAACTCCTCAAGCTATTAACATCCCAGCTCTGTATTCTCAAATATGTAATGTAATGTGAAACAAACTTATAGAGCGCACTATCACCCCACGGGTATCCTGGCGCTGAGATTACCATAAATTCCAGTGAACACATTAGCTATCAAACCAGACGGAATTTACAAGAGCGGTGGTTAGGCTCCATTATATCCCAGGGAAGATCCAAGTTTTAAGCTTTTTTCTGAAGTGAAGAAGATCTTCTGTTTGTCTGAGATTGACCAGGAGTTCATTCCACAGCCGCGCAGATGACCTACGCAGTCTGTTTAGAGCTAACTTGGCACCTATTTTCTGGATTCTTTGAAGCTTCTTTATCAAAGAGTTTGAAGCACCCAGTAGCCGAGCCTTACAGTAGTCTAACCGACTCAGGATAACACTTCTCACCACCAGTGTTCTTACTGAAGTCGGTAGCATAGGAAGTATTTTCTGTAATGCTCTGAGAGAAAAAACGGTTCCAACTGTTTTGTTCACTTGGTATCTAGCTTTAGGTTATCATTAAACATCACCCCCAGATTACGCAATGCCTTTAAGGGAATTAGTGTTTTTTTCAGTAGGGGTTGGCCAAAAGTTGGCTGAGAGTGAGCGAGGGACTTTATTTGCCATACAGTACAAGATTTCTGTCTTATCTCCGTTTAACTTTAGGGAGTTGTCTCTAAGCCAGCTTGCAGTTCCTTGCATAAACTCGTGGAATCTGTCAAGTGATACTGACTGATTTCCTTCCAGTGAGAAAATAAGTTGTGTATCTTCTGAATAGTTCGTCAATTCAATTCCATAAGATTTGATCATTGGGATTAGTGGGCTCAAGTATATGTTGAATAGAATCTGACTGATCGCAGATCCCTGAGGGACACCGTGCAAGATAGAGCTATATTTAGATCGAAAGGGAGGTAGAGCTACTGCCTGTTGTCTACCCAACAGGTACGATTGAAACCAATTTGGTGCCATTCCCTCTATTCCAATATCAATAAGTCTATTTAGAAAGGATTTTATGATTAACCGTATCAATGCGGCTGACATATCTAGTAGCACTAGTGTAACTGATTGGCCTGTGTCTGCTCGCATTTTGAGTTCATCCAGGACAAATTTTACAGGGTAGGGCAGAAGGGAAATGGGTATATAATTGGATGGGCATAGGGGGGTCAGGCGTAGCTTTCTTAAACAAAGGTGTCACCATTGCCTGTTTCCAACATACCGGCGCTACTCCATTGCCCAGTGATTGGCAACAGATTTCGCACAGCTGTGGAAATAGCTCTTCCTTAAATTCTCTCCACACCCTGTATGGGAGAGGGTCCATTGGTGACCCGTATGAAACACTGCAAGCCAGTTTATTAAAATCTTCCTCTGTAGGAATCTGAATGTGATCCAGAATTGCCGTCTTGTCCTTGCCTGCTCCCTCCTCCTGCTTCACAGGTGTCATCTGTTCAGATAATCCGATTTCACCAGCTGTCTCAATCTCCTTGTTCATTCTCAGACCACCAATAATTCTAGCGATCTTCTCCTCAAAGTTACCTGCTAGGCCATCACATAGATCTTGGGTTGCAGTGATATTGTTTTTTATACAGTCAGGTTTGGAGAGATCGCTCACTATTTTAAATATAGTTCTGGCAATATTAGTCCCCTTTAGGATGGTGTTTGGATAATACTCGGCTTTTGCCTCCGCAATTATTCCTTTAAATATCTGCCCAATGCTGCCTTCAAGGCTATTTTATCCTCTTCCTCATAGAGTTTCCTCCACTTTCGTTCTGTTTGTTTACAGCCTTTCTCTAGTATTTTTAGCTCCTCAATATACCAGAGGGCTGATCGTTTATACCTATTTTTAGATCTTTCACTGGGACCAGCTGATTAGTTTATCTGATCACAAAATCTCAGATAATTTTCCTCCACCGAATTACTGGCATTGAAGGAGTTATTCTCTGTGAATACCGGGGAATGTTTTATTTTCAGCAGTTTGTTCCATTCCCTTACACGTCGATTATTTTTCAAAGGAACAGGAAAGAATTGAATGAGGAAATGATCAGTCCAACATAGAGGCAGTATATCTTCCACCTCTACAGCCTTACTATCTGCAAATATTAAGTCTAGCACATGGCCTCCCTGGTGTGTTGGATACAACACCAGCTGTTGCAGATTTAGGTTCTCACATGCTTGAAGTAAATGTTTCAAGGCTGGGCCTAGATTCCCATTTTTCCAAAGATTAAAATCTCCAAGAATGATCATTCTGGAATGAGTGAGTGACATATTGTAGAACATGTCGATTAGTGCTTGATGCTGAGGGTTCATTGAGCCAGGGGGTCTATAACAAACTATGCCAGTAAGCAATTGTCCTTTAACATCCTTAAGGAAGAACCCTAAGAGTTCAATGCCCTCCACTTCATCGACATCTATAGGAGCGAAATTCCATTTGTCCTTTTGGATAACTCCTAACCTCCCTCCTCTTCCAGTGAGCCGTGGTTTGTGAAAAGCTGTATAGCCCAGAGGGCATGCTAGCCTCAGCTCGACCTCTGAGTCAGAGCGTGTCCATGTTTCAGTTAAGAATAACACATCCAAATTGTGAAATTCTATCATGAGGTGTATCTCTTGGTAACGTTTCATCAGGGATCTAACATTAGCTAGGCCACATTTGAGGTTATATGCTATACTTTTCGCAGGGGTTGCACTCACTTCTCGCAGTTCTATATACGCTCACCTATTAACAGAAGCTGCTCCTTTGAGTAACGGTAATTTACATTCTCCGTTGAACGATTTTCCAAACCAGCAGCATGGCTGGCGCTGTGTGCGGCCGGTGCGCGAACAGGTGCACGCATTTGCATCTCCTTAAGTAGGGAAGGTAACCTCCTCTCTAAGATCAGCTAGAACGCTGACCAAGATGGCTTGTGCTTGGCGACCCGCTCTTACATGCGACGTACACCAGCTCACCTTGGTCAGATTACGTGCAAGTGCACATTTGGGAAGGTTAAAACTGATTGCAATTATTCACACAGTTTTTTAAAAAACAATACCGTTTTAAAAACAGTGCGCTTTCACAACGCACTAATTCAAATCTATCTAGCAGTGACGATATATGCAAAGGGGTATTCTTACTGTCCCCGCGCTCACATCTCTTTAAATATGGAGGGTAACCTCCTCTCTAAGATCAGATAGAGCGCTGATCAAGATGGTGTGTGCTCGGTGACCTGCTCTTACATGCGGCGTACACCAGCTCACCTTGGTCAGATTATGTGAAAGTGCAAATTTGGGAAGGTTAAAACTGATTACAATTATTCACACAGTTTAAAAAAAACAATACAGTTTTGACAACCGTGCGCTTTCACAACGCGCTAATTTAAATCTATCTGGCAGTGACGATATGTGCAAAGGGGTAATCTTACTGTGTAGTAATATGTTTTGTTCTAAGCTTCCCCTAATTTCATGATTCTTTTATCTATTGGACTTCTATCTGGAGAAATAGAGCATGATTATACCCATGTATTTATGCTATGCCCCTCGTCGTTACATCCCAAACCCCTTCTTTACTCTAACCCTGGAGAACCCTCCCCATGGTAAGTGTTTTTCCAGAAGGAAGCCTCGAGTCTACTCCGTTCCTTTTGTGCTCCCTATTTTCCAAGTCTTAACGTTTTTTGTTATGTAATGTTTAATATTGCCCATTTTAATTATTCCACATTATTTTTAACATGGCTGGACATGCCCTGATAATTAAAAGAAGTAATTATAGCGGTAGAGTGGAAGATGCTTGCTCTGCACAAAGCAAAGGTATTTTCTGTGATGACAGATTACCTACAGGTCCCTCTGCAGGACTCGATTTAAATCCTCAGAAATTCCATCCAATGTCCCCAATGTATAATATATTTGAGGTTAGTTCCATGAAAATGGAGCCATTTACCAATGGAGAATTAGATTTCCCCTTTATTTTTTTCATGAATATCACCATAGTGGGGTTTATATGGTTTTGAAGGGTTCTCGTCTTGCCACCTGACATATTGTGCCACGTCCTGTAAATAACTATTACCTGTGTTACGAAGTCACTGGGGATGAGGATTCTGGGCTTCTTAGCACATGTAATAGTTATTTGCTGTTTCTATCCCTGTGTTTTAGTGTTATTAGTTACAACCTCAAACCCACCCTTGCCTTGTCCTTGGGGTTTTATTTACCAGCTTCAAAATGAAATGAGTGGGTGGTTGGGCGGGGTGGAAATATTGTGTAGTTCCTCGTAATCCTCATTGCATACTGATAACTGTTTGGGAGGAAATTCCATCTTCTCTCTGTTGAGGTTCCCCACTGTCTCGTCACAACTTGGCGAGCAACCATAAGGCCCAGTCATAAAATAGCTTGCTTGCCATTTTGTGTCAGTGGATTCTTCCCCTATATCTGTAATGACATTACTTTGGCCTCTCTCTCTACATAGTCTTGATTGTAGAATCTAGGCATTGCCCTACTCTTTCTGAAACCCCCCTCACTTTGTGGTAGAGCCCAGCAGTAATAAAGAAGTCCCTGATCCGTCCACAGCCTCTTAGACAGCAGTCTGATTTAGTACTTTCTATTTTTTAGCCCAATTGTTGTGTAATAGATTTGATGCAATATTTTGATCTGTATCAATCTGACCCCTGCCTTGATAGCTACTTAACATAAATATTACATTGCTTCCTCCCACGCTGTCCTCTAATTCCTTCACATCCATTTCCCATCAGAGCTTCCGTTTCTATTAATAACTTGGTGTATTCTTAACTGGTGTACTGTAGATGTGGAAGGCCACCTTCTGCTGCAAAAGGTCTTTGGGCGCTCTGGGTTCTAGGAGTGCCCCATTTGTGTTTCCCAGAGAATTTGTACAAGTATGGCATGTTGAAATGGCATATATGTATATATAAATATCTTGGTGTATATTGGGCTATATTGTTCGTGTAATTGTCCAAATATTTTTGGTCCCATTTGTTACTAAGAATCCCGAAGAGAGAGAGAGAAAAAAACAAAAAAAACGCGGTGCAACTCGCGTTGATCAGAGTCAGAAAATTGTATCCTAGAGATGTAGACCGCTAAAGAGGAAGTCCTCAGAGCAATTAAGAGGCTTAAGCTTTCTAAGGTTCCAGAGTCAAATGGGTTCACTGTAGCCTTTTACAAATGTTTGAGTCACAATTGCTACCCATGCTCCTGAGTCTATCAAATGATAGTCTGGGAAGGTCACTCCTGCAGGTCATAGGCCACTATCTCTGCCCATTCTCAAGCCAGGTAAACCAGGCACAATATGTTTATCATGCACAGATCTCGCTGCTCAAAGCACATGCTAAGATTTTAACAAAAATTCTTACATTTCGGTTACATTCACACCTAAAAGGCATTAGACTGGGAGTTGATCGAATTTAAGCTTGTTATGTTTACTGATGATACGATGTGGTTGGTGATGGACCCAGCAAGCTCACTGCCAGCTATACTAGAGGAACTGAGAATGTGCCATCAAGTTCTAGGGTTTAAAATACATGACAATGCAGACCCTAGCACACTCAACCTATGTTCCCTTTTAGGTGCGCGTTTGTGCGCTCGCACACATGCTGCCTTCCTGCCGCGCACAAAGAACCTGAAAGCGCGTTTAAATCAAACTGAACACAAACCAATTATCACTCTCAAATCGGCCATTAATTCCTCTAAACTAAGGCGCTCAAACACTGCATTCAACATTACTTGAACAGTTCTCTGTTGATTTATAACTGTCCTCCCACCTTTATCGGGCCTCATCAAAGATAAACAAATGTTTAAATAGTGTGCCTTTGTGATGCGGGTTTTGACCCTGCTTGGCAACATTAAACTTTCCTGTAAGTGCGCCCAAATCACCCTGTCTCGGACAGTAAAGCCTGTACAGCTTCAGTTACACGAATTGCTCAAAAAGACATTTTGTGTTTAACAAAATAACTTTCAAGGGCCCTTTACCATTTGTTGTTTCTCTCAACTCTCTCTACCATCCATCCGCCTTATGAACAACGTAAAATCAGGCGCTATTTATAAAGGGGGTTATTTTACATTTTATAGATTTAAAAATGTTATGCCATTTCATTAACAGTCTTAACACAAACCCCCCAACAATAAGAACATTATTTATTTTAAAAATAAGAAAACCCAAAAGTCTAATAGTTCTGGCCTTGGTGATATGCTGCAATGGTCTGTTTAAAAATATATGTATATATTACACGCAAATGCAATTGCATGTGCTACAAAAATAAGCAGTAGAAAAGAGGCTCCACCCAAGCATGGTAACCATATGATTGCAATACAAATTTTTAAATTAAAAAAATTATTATTGCACATAATTTTCACTAAACAGTAGCAGTATTTCCTAGCTGGTGTACATAGTACAGGTTCAGAGACTCTTTTTAGTTTTGTACATAATGGGAAAATATGATTCTTATTTGCACTATTGGGTTTGAATTGCAGCAACCCGAATACCTTTTTAAAACACACAAGGATTTAAACAAGCATGTGCAATGCAATAGGACTCGCATTATTAAAGTTTGAGCTATTGGCATTGCTAATAATAATGCAACACCAATAGCGCAAACATTCAGTAATGCAAGACCTATTGCATTGCAAAAGCTTTTTAGATACTTATGCTGGGCACGTAGAGAGGGAAGGGGGCCAATCTTTGGTCGAAGGGGGGATTAATAATAATAATAATATGAACCGCTGCTATTGTGCACCCCCACTAACGGAGTGCCTCTTGGCACTCAAATCAATGCCTCCATCGATAGTATATATGTACGCTAGCTGTGGGATAAGGTAGGCGCATTGCAGCCGTGTGCCCGTTGTATGCACATTAGAAGAATGTAACGCTACGTGAACCCGTCGCCTGTAGATAGCCCGCCCCTCTCCGCAGCAGGAGCGAACCCCTCTTAGATATTTAACCCTTTGTGCGCCAAGGCTGACTGAGCGCTCCCTCGCGCTGTCTGGAGCAGAGTGTTTGTGCCACCATATGACATCTAGGGGTTCATAGCCATAAAAGGCGCCCCAAAAAGCTGCCTTTAAAGCTAGTAAGGGTTTGTTTCCTTATCAATTTAAGAATAAAATGGGGTCCACCTGTTGGACGCAATGGTGTTAAGAGTATGTTCAGCTGAGTAAAATAGCCGGTTTACCTCCAGTAGTAGTTACAGATTCTGAATATTCTTATATTGCCATTACACCCCCAGTGGCACGCTATCACGTCAGACTGAGGACAACCAGATATGTGGAACTGGTGACCTCCAAGTAGCACACACATGTCTGCAGAGGGTTTAAGCCCCACGTCGACCACCCTCCGCATTTCATCATCCCACGTTAGACGAAAACCAGTTAAATTCACCTGCAGCCTCATACATGCCTGTTTCAATGGCAATACGGGCAGCTGCCTGAGGAGCCACCAAACCAAACACTAGATTTCTCCTGCAACCTGAAACTCTTGCACCCCGACATATCTGCTAACATTTGAGAAGAGGAAAGTTTTGTAGAAAAATACGAGGGGCTTTATTTTTCCCACTGACTTCTATTGCAGTGAAGGCAATTTCAGGTGTGAAGCAACTAAAAAAAACTTTTTTCCCTGCTGTAAAAATCGTGAGTCTCCCGCCCAAATCGGGCACGTTTTCACGTATGTGACATTTGAGGAGAAAGTGGTGTCCATACGTCACTACACCTGTGGCGGCAAGAAGTCACAGCCTGGGACCTGTCATCACCTAGGAATCTGTACTTTGATATCGAAGGCAGGGCGGTCTCTGGGCTTGGGATGGGTCCTGTTTGATTTGGAGAGCCGCTCACTTCCCCCTTCGAAAACCGACCTTATCATAGCCACGAGATGTAGAAATAGAAATACTGCACACCTTGCCCTTTTCTGGACAAACTCGATGTGTAAGCGGTTTTAGACCGACCGCATGTGAGGATCAGACGATTCTACAGAAGCCTGTCAGGACCATAAATGTAAACAGCAATGCAGAAAAGAGCCCTCCAGCCCCCCCCCCCTCAAAGTACTAGACATCCTGGTTAACAGTTGTTGAAACAAGTGAGCAACATCGTAGGTGCCACCTTCAGCACGCCATCTCTTTATGGCACTGAGATACTTGGTTTGCACTCTAACTGCAGTTCACCTCTGCTGAGCTTGGCACATTGTTCACTTGATGACGACAAACCCTGCTTGCAAGGCTATGCTCCGAATTGCAGTCTTCATGTGACAACGATGTTACACAGTTATCATTTCCCAAAAATGCTTTTATTTCACAATACCAAGGATCCTGGAGGAAATTAACATTACTTTGCTTCTTGTCCTGATTTTTGGGCAAGCAGTGACTTAATTCCCACAGGAAGATGTCCTCACAAAGTTCAATTGTTAATTCAAACAAGCCGTGAGGTATCCCTTTACCTGCACTCTGGAGCGCATGACGTCATTCCGCAGGTGAGGCTAGGGTTCCGGAGCTGGCCCCGCACAACCCTCTGGAACGGCCGCTCTCTCCCTGGCGGCTGAGGCTGAGTGAGGGTGGCTCCATTTTACTCCCGTGTGGGATCTTCGAAGAGCACCCGTATTGCTGCCGTGGGAGCCGGAGTATAGAGATCGGAGAGGACGCTCATCCCTGAGCTGTGAGATTGTTTCCATGGCCGGGCTGTCCGCTCTGTTCCTGCTGTTGGTGAGTGTTTATGCCACTGGCTGCCTCAATTCGGTCTCTTCCCTGGCTAGAGTTTGGTGTCTTGTTTCCAGGGAGGAGTTTTACGGTATGGAGAAAAAAAATGTTTCCCCACGATTCTGCTTTTGGAGACTCTTGCGGAGTCTGCAGAGTTTGTACGACCCTCATTCTCGTTTTCAAAGAAGACCCACCACTGTGGAATGTTGTTTTTGTGTCATCCTACTAATTTAGTGTTGTTTGGTAGCACGTTTGCTCAACATCAATCCGCAGGGGCGATCTTTGAAATGAAAAGGCTGTTCGAGAGCAATTGTTGGTGTGTAGATTGGTGACATATTGAGAAATGTTTGTTACAAATTTTTTACTTTGATCTTTACAGTTATATTAAATTGTTATGGCACTTCCTGTTTGTTTGTGGTGTAAACATGGTAATTAAATGTCACAATAACGCATTTCAGCCATTTTCTTCAGAACTGTGTGTTGGTTCAGGCTAGTGGGTGTGAAGACTTGAACGTTTTTTTTGAAGGCAAGTCGCACCTTTTTAACTGACGGTCACTCTTTCAATTGGTGATGGTTTGCAGAATTCCTCTTCTTCGGTTATGGCGCAGACTGGAGAAAAAAAATCACTTTATTGAAACAGAAAGCTGTTTCTGTTGCAGCGGTAGGGAGGGCTATTTATTTTGTGGCCCAAGGACAGAGGGGCTGATTTGGAAATAAGAGAACTAGGTTCGAGTCTCCTAAACACCGTGTGCTTGTAGGCAAATCGCTTAATCTACCTTGCTTTAAAGAAAGCCAGTGGTGCGCGCGCACCACAGAGGAGCGAGGGCGCAAATCAAAACTAGTGGTACGCGCGCACCACAGAGGAGCAGGAGGCGAGGGAGCCTATCATCTGTGTCCGCGCGCTGATGCGCGTCCTAGACACCGACGGGAATGGGCGTAGCAAAGGCGGGACATGCGCCTGCCTTTGCTCAATCATGTGCCGTTTAAAAAAAAAACAACAGCCAATGGGCGATGGGGAAAGCAAAGCCACACGCACGAGCGTGTGGGTAGCTTTCTAAAGCCCGTACAAGAGGTCCTGTGCTGCGCACTGCAACGCTATGCGCTAGACCTAAAAATCAAGATAATGAATGGAAAATAAAAATTATTGGCGACGGAAAATATATTGGTACACCAGCACGGTCAATGAAACACTATTCTTTTGAAGTAGATGTCCACATGTGAAAAGGCAAAATGATGCCAGTCACATTGCAGGAGAGCTAGTGGTTGCAATGGGCTGACGCATTGCTCTTTTCTGAATGCTGTGATGGGTGAAAATAGCATGAATGATAGTCGAACAGACCAAATGGTTAAGCGGCATGACTCAAAGTCAAAGTATGTTATGCTATGTAAAGCTTACTTATACAGCACCAGTACGCCAATGTTTCTTGGTACTATAATAACCTAACCGTAGTGACAGTAGCAGAGTTAATTTAAGAAATAAGTATGTTTTTAAGTGTAATAAGGGAAGGATTCAAATTAACGGATAAGGGTAGAGAAGTGTTATTCCTGCTGTCTGCAATTGAGAAGGCGCTGTTGCCCAAGGTGACCGTTCTAGGGATCATGAAATGTAACTTATCATTCGACCTTCAACTCAAGGGGGTACCTGTCCCAGCAGATTTTAAATGCAATAAAATGTGGTACGTGTTGGAAAACAGCTCTATGCACTATGAATTTGATAACAATTCTTTAATGGACCAGAAGCCTATGTAATTGTTTAAAGAAAGGTGAAATATGTTTGTATTTTGGAATCCTGTGAATCAGCGGGCAGCCGCATTGTTTCAGTGATTTGTCACCTTCTGATAAGAGTCACTTTGCCATATTCGAGGCGAGACTGAACATATGCGTTGATCAGAGAAACCTGGAATCTGTTATGTGTGACTGGCAGAGTATTTCATGTAGTTTTCAAATGGAAAACACAGATGCTTAAAATCTTGGAAGCATGAGGAACAAACATGTTAGCATCAGGAGTGGTTCCCAAATAATGGATTGTTGTGTAGGAGGACAGGGGTCCATTATTGAAGGCCAGGTCAGAAAATCCAGGGCACTTGTGCCCTCAGGAAGAATTGGCAGCTCAGTCTTTGCTGGATTTAATTTCAAGCAGTTCACGAGCGTACCAGAAGACCCCGCACTAAGAAAGAAGTATTAGATTGGCACTTCACAACCCCAAAGATCAATTGTGTGTCTTCTATGTGCATACAAAAGTTCACATCCCATTTCTTAATCAATTGGACCCGAGGGTGCATGTAGATATTGAATAAAAGAGGAGAAAATATACAGCCCTAAGGGACACCTTAATTGAGAACTTTAGGTTTTTACACATTCACAATTGCCATGATTTGATAACTATTTATTTTTATTTATGATTCTTTTTTACACAAGGCTTGCGAGGCAGCGAAAGCAGGCCCTGGGCCAGACCTAAAATGTACTTGATGCATACACTGACATGTCATGTATGAACCTTCTTATATTAGCAACTACATGCCTTATTCATTTTCAACCACTGCTTAGCCTCTTTTGCAGACCACTGTTATAGCTGTTTGTGGTGTCTTTGACCATTATATTTCTAGGAGTTGTTGGTAGGTTCTCTAGGTACATGATTTGCCAATGTGCAGTGAGTCTCTTCTGATTTTGAAAGAGAAAAGAAAACGAATACAATGACCTGGTGCAAATACCATGAAGTTCCCGCTCTCACTTATCAGTAGGGTCAGTTTTACACAATAGTAGGATTAGATTTAACCAGTAATAAGTAGGGCTATTGGAGTTATGCGATTGTGCAGCTTCTGCGATTTTCGCATAATTAATGATTAGCCGTATTTACCACATATAATCCATCATCTGCCACATAATCTTCAGATTTTAACAAAAAAATGTTTGGTTCTAGCTCAAATGGCTCAACAGTTACTAAATATGCAGCAACACGAGTTGCAGCACACTGGAAGGCTCTTTCCAAAGCTGGTTGTTGCTTATTGCTATATTTGGGTATTACAATGGTACAACTGAGGTGCAACCAATGCCCAGACAGTGTTACCAAGTTTAAAACTGACAAAAGAATGAAGTAATACTATTAAAAAAAAAAGTGCTGCATTGTGCCACATTATATGCCTTTTCTTGCCGCAGAATTTGGCCCTGTCCAGCCACATAATTAGAGTGGCCCTGGTAATAAGTCAAGACTTCTCTTCCATACCTTACCCTATAACACACTACTCTATTTCATTTTGAGTGTAGCTTTATAATGATAACTTGTCAAGTTACTCTATCACAAATGTGACGGATATCCTGTCCACCATATTACAAGTACCATAGGTTAAGATGCACTTGTAATATGACAGACGGGATATCCGTCATATCCTATCTGCTGAGCTGTAATCTGGCCCTAAATCAGCCTACCTAGGCTCAAACACTGCTGATCAGAATTTATGTCGGTGGCAACCATTTAACTCACTGAGACATCCTCCCAGTTAATGAAAACTAGCATGCTTCTGTAGCAGTCTTTATCATAATTGCAAGTAAATGGTGTTACTATTGTTATTTGACAGTGCAAAGTGTTCGTTTGCCTTTTGTGTGGCCTTGTACTGCTGTAACTTCTATGAGGCATAATAGAGCACTACCTATGATCACTCAACAGTGGTTCATTATAACTGTCAATTGCGCGCACAGTCAGGAAATGTGTGCACGCAAACATGCTGTTACCACACACAGAGAAAAATAATTAGCGGGAACATTGCACTCAACCCAATCTAACAGTCAAAGAGTAGAATCGGATATTTCGGACCAAACTGGAAGTCACTTTCAAAAACAAGGAAATCAACTTTGTGGTCCTGCACAGAACAGTGAATCAGAGATCAGCTTTTCTGATTCCAAAGTTTTCCAAGTTAGGTAAAGAAGGTTTTCTGAAAGGTTATTAGCACTCCTACAGTCTACTCCTCATTATTCATATCTTCAAGTATTGGGTCTTTCCTACTTGCAGGATAGAATTCAATTTGCTCCACTCGTATTGTGGTTATCTATTTCGTCTAATCCTTGTGCAGATTTAAATATGGTAATCAAAAACTGCTTGACTCATCTTAATTCTTAACGACGAACTAATATAAAATCATATTTTCAAAGTTGGGCAAACCCGTTGTTTTTGCTGGTCACAAAACCATCACTAAATCATATAAATAAAATGGGCTAAGAACACTTTTCACCAAATGAAAAAATCCGACTGAGAGGGAGTTAAACTCTTGAAGCCTGCTGTGAAATCCTTGGGTTTGAGCAAAACACATGAATCACATTTAATTAATGTTCAAAATATCTGGGACCATTCCCTTTTAACACGTTTTAGACGGGTGTTGTACGTTAATACTTTGAATTTCTAAAGGTGGGATTGGCGTCTGATGTTTTAAACGTCTATCCTTGCAATGTGACCTCTTTGCAAACCACCATGCATTTAATGTTTTTTTTAATGCAAATTGTAAGTGCCGCCTTGAAGAAGATTTCTTATCCCAGTACTTAAAGTTCCTAATTTTACCAAGGGTAGACCTTCTGTTTATGGACTATCCTTTGGTGTGCATGTGTATCAGTAGCTTTCTTTCTCGCATGCTCCTTTTTTGTAGGTCTGCTGGCGATACTATCTTTTCTATTTGTACTTATTTTTTGTCTTTGGTGATAAATTTTATTATGCTTAATTTGTTATCTGTTTTTATGATTTTTATACCGAATAAAGTATTGACGTGAAGCAGAGGTTGGCCTCCATGCTTGATACATCTACCTGATTGTGCCTATTCCACCTTTATTCGTCTCCGTTCCACTTTCATATCATTTTGAAGTCTGCTTCCCTACTATTCCCCTATTTCTGTTTAGCACTAGTAGACACAGGAGTGCCTTTGCTTTCTTCCGAGTAATGTCTTTAGGCATCTTCTCAGAACCAACCTCTAGGTCTCTACCGCGTTATCTCCACAAAGCCCCAAAAGGCTACAACCAGTTCCCTTCTCATACCATAGATAACAACCTTTCATAATCTATTTTCAGAAAAGCAAATCGGGGGTAGGAAAAATTCCCCTACATTTTTTCTCCTGGTCACCTAAACACTGATGTGTTAAATATCCAGTTTGCTGTGAAATATGGACATAGTCTGCTGGCCATATTCACAAAATAAAATACATCTGCATTCGTAGAAGCGCTCCTTCTTTCCTCTTACAAACAAGTATAGATTTACAATTTTTTGAATTCCTAAATATTGCAAGCATTGTCATTATAAAGCTGTGCCAGTTCCATCACCCCATAAACATTTACGGACAAAAACTGCTTTGTGAACAAGATCCGGGGATTTTGTATCGAAACGGTTGTAAAACACCTACGGCCACATGCATCATTGTAGGATTTTGCAATTCCTAAATTGCGAAAATTAAGGAATCGCAATTTAGGAATTGCAAAATCCTATGCATCAAGAAATCTTAAAAGTTTTTAGGATTTCTTAATTTTCGGTATTTGCGATTCCTTACTTGCGAATCGCAATTAAGGAATGGCATTACATTGATTCCTATGGGCCTAGAGGCCCATAGGAATCAATGCCTTTTTGCAAATTTTTATTTTGCGAATTCCATTTTTTTGATGCATTTCAAGGGTGCTGAGGGGGGTCCAAAGGACCCCCCCCTGCACCCTTGAAATTTTTTTTAAGTGCAAGTTTCACACACACATGTCCAAAGCACATGTGTGTGTGTAACATGAAACTTTCAAAAATGCTTATTTGAGCATTTTTAAACGTTTTCGCAAATTAACACGAGGGTCAACCTCGTGTTAATTTGCACCTCCTATTTCAGAATTCGCAATTTTGAAAACATTCATGCATTGCATTTAAGGAATCGCACAAATGCGATTCCTTAAATGCAATCGCATTTTTTGGAAATGCAAAAAATTGCGGGTTCAGAAAAATTGTTTCATGCATACCAAAAAGTGATTTTGGAATCGCAAACGGCCGAATTTTCCGATTCGCACCGTTTGCGACTCCAAAATCGTTTGATGCATGTGGCCACTAGCCGTAAATGAAACTTCACTTTCTGTTTTTGTGTGTTCTAGAATAGAATTTGAACCTTCGGAGTTGTCATGGTGATTCATTGACAGCCTCAGTACATTTAGATCATCGAGCCCCTTACTGCCACATCTTCATAAACCTAACAACCAGCTCTCATCTGGAAATTAACAGCCAGGAAGCGGCTCTACTAAAATAGACACACCTTACTAAGACACCTTGCATTTGCAGAACCTGCGATTCGCAAAATTACTGACAATATGACAACAAAAGGTCACATAGTGAGTCAAAAATGAGTTACCAACTGATTGTGATTTGGTTGGAGGAGGGTGTGTGAAAGTGGTGTCTCCTACTGTTACCATAGCACAGCGAGATGGATCCATGGTCGGTGACTTCAGTGGCAGACAATCCCTTGTTCTCATACAGACTGCCTTCAGGGATGTGTCTCATTCAGAAAGTGGGACCACTTCCATTTTTTCAACAAATGTGTTTGAGACGGGGGAGAGTCCAGGGGTCCACTTCACGCACACACTGTGTTATTTAATGAATGGCCAATTTAAAGAAATGTCCACATTCAGCAAAGCAAATGCCTGAATTGTGGCCTGCAGTCAGTACCCATCAAGCTTCCATCCCTGCATACACAGCCGTTTGTTCGGATTTACAAATTACCTCCTGCCTAACAAATATTAATGGTGCAGGACTTTTTGCGACTCCCTACAAATAGGCGTAAGTGATGCGAGTGATCAGTAGGTGAGTTGCTCTGCAAAGTGAAGGTGGGATCGTAAACCAGTTGGTGTGGAAAAAAACATTGACTGGGTTGGTTCCTCACTTTTGACATCGGAACCAAGATCCACATTAATAGACAGAAATAGAATTATAGGAAAATGACACCGAGAATGAAGAAAACCAGGATCATCGGCAAATTACTAGTCCTTACGTTGCATTAAACATACAATTCTAATGTGTCTTAACTGAGTTGCTGTAATGAGCTGGGCCCTACCAATGACTTTTGAGCATTTCTCTCTGGGTACTTCACAGTGCGGTACAGAAAAACAGCGCCCTTGTACTTAGTCCACTTTATTAAGTGTTACATTGGAGCTCCTTGTTAAACTGTTGAACTGCTCCAACATTTCACTTCCCTCCTTATAATGTTAAAATGGCTGAACCACAGTTGGAACGTCCTGTCCGAGGAGCTGTAATAAGTGAACAAGAGGTTTGTTTTCATTGCATTTTCCTGACTGATTATAACATTTCTGTAGTGTAGGGCAGGGCCAAGCAAGCAGCAAAATGGCTGCCTTTTGATTGCAACTCAAGCGTGGTCCGCTTTCTGAGACGGTGTTGAGGATTTGGGGAACTTTTGAGTCAGGCTGTAGGAGCCCCCAGGGCTGGCTTTCGGGTGGTAAGACCGGTGCAACTGCACCTGGCGCTGACTTTGGTGGGGGGGCACTGGGTTTAAAAATAACTGGTTTAAAAGCATGTGAACTTCCTTGTGCTTCCAACAGTTTTCAAGCAACAATAAAAATGTCAAGATAACTCTGGCGAATAATAGTCCTACTGGTGAGAGATTGGTATTTTGTCTAGTTGCAGTTCTGACTCATCCTAAAGTAGCACGGAGGGCTAATGTGCCTCCTTCACATTACATGTACCATGCAGATCACAGCACTAAATGATAGAACTGTGAGTAGCACTATAAAAAATTAAATGTATGTCCGAGAGGGTCTATGGAGAGATGAGGGGCACTGTTGGAGAGTGTTAGTGAGGGAATTCATGGAGAAGGAGGTCATTGGGAACGAGGTGCCGAAAAAGACAGCCGCACTGGGCGCAAACAGCACTAAAGCTGGCCCTGGGGGTACCTGGGTGGTACAAGAGGCAGTACTTCTGTTCCAAAGGTCCTCGATCAGGGATTGAGCCCAAGCTTGAAAAATTAGTGGTTGCTGTCCCTCTGGGGTAGAGATCAAATATGGCAGTAATGCCATAGTCAGAGTTGGCACTGAGTCTGTATGCAAATCTCAGGGGGAGTGGTTGGCATTGAACCCTCCACGTGGACAAGAGTTGCGAGGGGGCTTGAGTTAGCAAAGTGAGGAGGGAACACACGTGGGGTGAGAGACTGTCTCCTGTCCCACAAGGAGGGTATGGTGGAGAGCCAAATGAGTGAAAAGCTTCAGGGAGGCACCATGACCTTGGCCCGGAGAGATCAGTGTCAGCAGTAGCCGAATCCAGGACACAGCTTATCTGGACACTTGATTAGAGCTGCCCGGTCCTGGAGCAAGTTCCAGAAGGAAGCTACACCAACAGCTGCAAAGGGCAAATGAACTGTTTATCAACTATGCCCACGCCCGTAGTGCAGGGACTGGTGGTGAAGACGCTGAGGCCCCCAAGCTCACTCCTAGGTTTTTTAGTCCACCCTACCTTCTGCAACAGATTCTAGCTCTCATTCCTATGGCTTTTCGAAAAGCCTGCTGATATAAATGACAGCCCTTGCCCCAGAGCTAGTGTTCTGTCTTTCAAAACATGGGCCTATCCCAACTGACAGAGATTCTGACCTTTGCCACTAGGGTCTCACCAGACCAAGGCACTTACCATTGCGCTCTCTGTTGTGTGTCAGTCGGCGTCATAGAGCACTTCAGTGAGTGAGCACTAAGTGTGCCCATAGCTGAGCAGTGTCAGGCTGTCAGTGACGCTGGTGTGAAAGACCACCATCTTCTTCATAATTTCAATGAATGTGACAAAGAATGTCTGCCTTCTCATTCATTCTGCTGCCTTGTAGCCTTTTTAAAGTTCTTTGCCAAGGTCTAGTGTCAGCTGTGGCTCCCTAGATAGTCTTGAAAGGATTGCCTTTCAGCATTCTTTCACATCAACACCAGGTAAAGGGAGTGTGTTGCTTGGGGGGATCATTGTTCAACAGTGTCCAGAGTGCCAGAGAGATATCACTATTTTTCTCTTTCGTGTTCACCCGCTCTCACTTTCTCTGCCTCTACTGCATTTCCTTCTTTCCTTTCATGCTTTCCACCTGTCTCTGTTCTCTCTCCCTCAGTTGTCCCTCACCTCATGCCTCCTTCCTATCTTTTCCCCCTCATTATTCTATTCTCCTCACCACAAGATCCTAGGTGGAACGAGTCTAAAACTAAAAAGATACTCATTCATCCAATGCTTTTCTAAGGACCCAGTAATTGGATCACTTCCTTATTCACTCCTTTGCAAAGAGTACTGGCATAACAATCGATCACATTAGGATGCAGTCATTCCAATACCAATGGTGTACTGCATGTACTTTCGTTCTAGAGTGCGAACACAGCTGACGACAAATAATGTACTTTGGTACCTGTTGTGGAATTGAAATCTTCACTGCCTCCTTATCTGTGAACGTGCTGCGCAGCACCTGGTCTATCCCACACAGGTGTACGTGCAGCGCGTACGTTTGTGATTCCTTTTTTGTTACTTTGGTAACTGGTAGCAAGGCCTGAAAAATGTCAGTCACACAACATAATGTTACTGCGGTAACGCGTAAGAATGTATGAAATTGTCTGTAATGTGCTGGTTGAATTCATGCTAGGCTACTGCTCAGTTTGCAGTGTTATTTGACGCAACCTGGTAAGCTAGCGTCTCGTGATGCTGTTGATCGTTGATGGCATTACATAGATTTAAAAAGAAATTGCAAAAACAGCTAAGTTTCAAAAGGGACGCACCATACCTTACGTTATACGAGGTTGTCCTGAATACAAATGCCATGTCCTTGGATTTGCTACTATCACTTCGTGGCAAAGTAGCCATCACTGGATCCATCTTAGTTTGTGTGGTGTGAAACAGTTCAGGGGTGGTGGTTCTGCTGTGTCTGCCCCCTGCTTAGGTTCTGCTCTTCACCACATGTGAGGTTGTCCAGAAGCGCAACAGTAAAAACACAGGAGTAGATCACTCGCATCTTTTGGACAAGAGAAGACCACCAAGATCCAGACAGTTCCTTCAATAAGTGATCCCGAAGGTTCTAGTCATAGATTCCGCACGCCACCTGCCAAGATAGGACTAACCACAACACACTCCCTATTGCCTTCTATTACAACCCTTTTACTTGGATCTTCAGGCTCTTAATTCCTAACCCATTCTTTCTTCATCACCCCTCTTTTCTTTCGCTCTCTCATCTTTGTCCTCAATCTCCCTTTCCTTCTATCACTATATCCACTCCATATCCTATGCCACATTCTCACATCCCTATTTCTTCAGCTCACTCAGTCTAAATCCTTTAAACCTATTCCATCTCTTAATTGCATCACCTTTCTTTCCTACTCATGTTTTCTTTCTCATTTACTTTTTCTTATTATTCTCTAATAATTTTCCCTTTGTAAATCTCTATACTTCCTCCTTACCATGAATCATCCTTGCTTTCACTTACTTCCTTTATCCCTTTTTCTTGCTACCTTATCCCCCTTTTTCTTGATACCTTCCCTTATTTTTTCTTCCAAATCCTTTCTTATCTTCATCCTAATCCCTCTTTTTCAACCTACCTCCTTTCTATCCTTTGCCCTTTCTATTGCAGTGTCTACTTTTCTCCATATATTTTTCCGTCTCTATTCCCTGCCTTACAATGCTCACTTCCTGTGAGTGCTGTACCTGAGTTACAAAGTTGGAAACCACGTAGGGTCTAACACTAAGGAGCAGGATGAAAACGGGGGCCATTAAATTGTCCTGAGACTGAAGGCAGAAATGGGGCTAGAAAAAGGCATGGATAAAGTCATGTTTCTATGTTGCCCTGTAAAATAGGAGGATCGGATTAGAACAACAACTTCCCTCTCGATAGTCTTGTCCTCTGTACCATTTCCTGTACATCGTCATTTGTTGTGATGTCATTTTCAGGTGAAAGGTATTGAAATGCCATTTTCGGTATCATCATCATTTTGAGCTTTTTTCAGCCTGAAAAATCCTCCTTCTTTTTAGTCATCGAATATTGGCAAGCCTGCTCCCTTTCCTCTGAAGATGTGGATATGAAGCAGGTGTAAACACGAATTCTTTCCCTCGTGGAGATCATCAGAGCAATTGGGTTGTCCATAAAGGGTTCCCATGGGGTTTTGGTTGGAGGTTAGCACATTACTGATAGATCTTTGCAGCCTTGCACAGACAAAGTGACCAGAGCAGCTGCTCGGAAGTCTGATCTTCACTTGATGGGGGTGAGCATTCATGTGTTCTCTGATCTCCCCATGGTGTTTTCCCAGCGGAAATGCAGCTGATTAAAAAGAAGAAGTTAGCCAGAGACATAGCGGTGATACCCTCCACTCGTTCACCCATCCGAATCCCATTAATGGAGACCACATTTATTTGTGTGGAAGAGTTAAGCCTGCAGTTTATTTGCTACTTTTACGTGCAGAAGGTCTGTCAAAGGTTTACTTGGTGCTCCACATTCAAAGTAATAGCTTTATATTGTTTCCCCGCCCAGTGAACATTTACTGGTACCATTCCACAATACATTCACTTAGGCTTAACATGTGGTCGTGCTGTTGAGACCGTATACTTGAGGTAGCTGCGCTAAACTTATTCATGAATAAGCATAAACTGTGGACGTAATATTAACACAAGCATGTTACCTACACCTCCAGTAAATCAGGCATGCCAGGTTACTGTTAACTGTTGTAGCCATGCCTCAGTCAGTCAGGTGCACCAGTTGGCATTTCACTTCCAGTGGCCATGCTATGGTGTGTTTTTACAAAATATTGTCCTCAAAAATATATCAGAAATATCATACAAAAATATTGTGATTCAAAGAAAACGTGGTATTGAATATCGTTTTCAAGAATGTTGATTTTTAGTAAGTAATATTGTGTTTTGAAGATGTTCTTCGTGAGTTATAGTGTTGTAGGCGATTGTTGGGCTTGTAGGGGGACAGGGAGGGAAGTTATTTATTGTTAGTTTATTTTTTAATGATTATTAATAATGCAGTTTTATAATTATTATTTTTTTAAATATTTTTATTGACATCCCAAGAGGGAAAAAGAGAGAAACATGAAAAATACCATAAAATTAAACAATTAAGCAGAATAAAAGTACAAGCAATTCATAACACATGTTTGGATTAAACAAACAAAATGTAAAAATTAAACCGTACACAAAAAAAAATAATTAAAAACCATGGATCCGAAATGTGGCAGAGCATTTAACCCAGTATCTCAGGTTAAAGAGCCAAGGAGTTAAGTATGTTTCAAATGTAGCCACCCCATATTTTTTCACATTTCATTAATGACCGTAAACCTCGGAATTTTGCAAGGGCTAGCTAGCTCCATTGTATATATTTCATTTACTAATGCCCACCATTCCATAATGTGAGGGGGTTTCGGGGAAATCCATGCTCTAGCTACAGTTAATTTGGCACAAGACAGTAAAATCGTGACCAAAGCATGCTTGGGTATGGTAACAGAATTCGTATCTAGCAATACTATTAAAGCAGTAAGGGGAGGTAAGTTTATCCGTTTAATTTTCAGTACTTTGTCTAGTGTAGCCCAAAACTCCTGCAAAACCGGGCAGGAAACCATCATATGTTCAAGGTCTGCTGCTGCTAGGTCGCATTTGGGGCATTTGGTATGATCCCTGAAAGAAGTGTTAGTAGACCATTTAGAAATCTTTTCTGGTGTATGATACAGCATACATGTGGTTTTACATTGTTGTAGTCTTAAACTTGAGGAGTGAACAAATTTATTGATATTGGAAAAAGAAGCCGCTATCTGATTTGGGGTTATATTGGAGCTTAACTTAACGCTCCATTTCTCCGCTAATTTAGAGCAATCATTAGTTTTATAAGCATTGAGACACCCATAACCTTCACTAATTAAGGATTTGTTCTTAGATGAATATAAACAGTTCCAAATATCAGAATGTAAGATTAAGTGTATCTTAGTCTTGCGTATTAAAAAGTCATATATTTGAATATACTTAAATCTCATTGATTCTGTCAGATTATACAAAATTTTAAGTGTCTCAAAATCTAAGAAACCTTGGGTACCATATAAATCCCCCAATGTATTGATGCCTTGAATCGACCATAAGTAAGCCATGCCATCGTTAAAAATCCCAGGAAAACCCGGATTCCCCCATAGCCGTAGTTTAGGATGAAAACAAGAGGTTTTACAAAATGCCAAGATGTTAAACCAAATCTTGGCAGTATCTCTAGCGGTCTTAAATTTCACCCTCTTAGAGTAATTAAGGTCATTAAGTCGTAACAAAAACATTTTGGAGTCCAAATTTAACATAATTAAATGGAAATATAATGGGTTGTCCGAATTAAGCAAAGAACGAAGACGCTCGAGAAAAGTAGCCCAAAAATATAATTTAAAATCAGGAAAGTTAAGACCGCCATTATCTAGAGAATTTTTGAGTAGCAGCATGGACCTACGGGCTTTCCTGTATCCCCAGATAAAGCTACTGAAAATCCCATCCAGCTTCTTAAAAAAAGAATTGTTAAGTGCTAAAGGAATAGATCGAAATAGATAAAGAAATTTGGGGAGCACTTTCATTTTTATCAAATTGATTCTTCCAATAATATTCAGAGGAAGTTTATGCCCAAAAAAAAATGCAGTTTTATAATTGTTATATTTTTTATTTGAAATTGAAATAATTATTTTTGTTTTTAGTTTGATTAATAGTTATAATAAGTTATATTTTAGTAGCGGGTTGATAGTGATACAGGGAAGGAAGTTAATTCCACGATCAACTGCCCACCATCACGCCTGAACAGGGGGCAGAACTTGACAAACCCATTGCTCTTACTGAAATCCAGGAGGCCATCAGGGCACTAGCGGCTGGCAAGTTCCTAGGAAAGGACGGCATTACCAGCCGAGTACTACAAAGCATATGTCACTTTGCTGGCCCCTCCACTACATGACCTCTACGGTTATGCCCTATCTGCTTCCTGCCTTCCTGATTCCCTGTATCAGGCTTTGCTCATCTCCTTACCCAAACCAGGATCCCACCACTACGCGCTCCTATATACCTTCGGCTCCACTCTATACGGACTACAAAATATTGACCAAGGTTCCAGCAGAACGTCTGGTACGGCTTGTCTCGTCTTTAGTCCACCTCGACCAAAATGGACTCATCCTGGTTCCCAATACCTCCTTAAACTTATGGCGCTTCTTTCCCGTCCTTAAATATTCTGTGCATTGATGTTCACACTCCAGGTGCCTGGTACTGGATCTGGAGAAAGCATTTGATTCCCTGGAACGGACATTTTTATTTTCCACCCTGCCTTGATATGGCATTGGGAGTCGCTTTCTCAGCTTGATTCGACTGCTCTACACGCCACCACTCCCTAGAGTCAGAAAAGGCCCAAATCAGCCCCAATCAGCTGGGGCTCCTTTCAAGGCTCCTTAGCCATTAAACGGCTTGCCGCTGCTATCCAAACCCAGAGTGAGGTGTGGGGTATCCCACTGGGGGGCGCAACCCACACGATTTCCCTCTATGCGGACAAACTTCTCCTATACATTCGGGACATACTCTCAGTTCCTGCTGCTTTAGCCCCCATGCTCAGTGGCTTTTTGGCTCTTTCTAGTTTGAGGGTTAATTGGGCTAAATCGTGTCTGTTTCCCTTCACCCCTGCATACCCTGACCCGTTTTTTGTCCTTAGTGAAGTTCCTATACCGTGGTAGCCTGACACATTTCGATATTTGGGAGTCAGGGTGTATCATCAGCCAGCTGACTTATTTGATGGTAACCTTGTAAGGGCTGCAACAGCCATCAGGTCCCGGCACGCTTCAAAAAGGAGGCCAAATCCTTCCTCATGGGTAAATTCCTTGACTAATCCCGTTCCACAACCACCCCATAGACTTCTGCCTCCATCCTGCGACCTCGCCCCAGCAAGAAACCGGAGTCAGTCCTTAACAACTGTAATATTGACTATCCTTGTATAGTGTTTTCCCTCTTGTACCCAGCACCCCCCCACCCCCTAATTTACAGTATTCTTGTGTTATCCTTCCTATTGTTTACTTTGTGACTCTGTAAAGCGCTCTGATACCCTAATGGGTCAAGTTCGCGCTCTATAAAGCACTAAAATAAAAATAATAATAAAATAGATATCCTTCTGCCGCAGAATCCTGCGATCTGTCAATGGCCACATAGCCCTTCACATAATGTTTTTTTCACTCTTCGTGGGACTCATGAGAGAGTTCATTTAGAGTAACTTGTATTGCAGGGTGGCATTGTCAAAACTCTACCTTCCAACCAGGGCGGGGTTGCTGTTCAGAACCTGAAATAGTATTATCTTGCCTCCCAACTCCAATGGGTGGCCAGGTGGTTGGGGGTTTACATTTGTCAGACACCGCCTCGCTGTTGCGGTCCTGGACTCTCCCAGCGTTCTTTCAGCTATTTCACCCCCGCACCGGCGAGAGACTACCAGAATCATTGTTTCTCAATGTCGTGTATCGTTGTTACTGTTGGAGTTTGTTTTTTACCCATTCAGTGAATCCATACACACCGGCGGTTCCTTTGCTCGGTATGCCTAGAGGTTGCACCACCATCTCTCTCTCTCTATCTGTCTGGAAATTGGCTTGCACACACTCTGGGATATTTACCGGGATGGTGTCCTTGTGCCCTATGACAAACTTGTGGAGGAGGAGTGCCTACTCCTGGGCCAATTTCTTCTGCGCAACGTATTACCTGCAGCTTTAGGTGCCAAATGAGCTAATATCATGCGCTAACATTCAATGCACCTTACTGTACAATACTTACAAGTTATGGGGATGGGCAAGCACATTGTTGTGCTGAATGGAGTGGAAATAATAAATCTAACCCCTCCGATGTCAAACACTTTTCCTACTGTTGTGCTGAGTGAAGTGAGAATAGTAAATTAAACCCCTCCAAAGTCCAACACTTTCCCTACTGTTGAGTGACTTGAGAAGTAATAGTATAGATACAATTCCCAGAGTCTAATATTTTTCCTAATATTGGCTAAACTAATTAGCATATTATGTTATTGAATGGTTTATAATTTCTGTGTTTTAGTGTATTGCATGTTCAGTACATGAATAGTGTGTGTATATATATATATATATATATATATATATATATATATGTGTGTGTGTGTGTGTGTGTGTGTGCTTGTGTGTGTGTATATATAGGTAAAATATTAGTGACATTTATTTAATGTACATTGTTATAATTTTATCTAATTTAATATTTAGCATTTACTACTTTACACTATATACATATTACAAATTCGATATATTTGCATATGTTTTTGGATATTACTGTCCACGATATTTTTTGCCTGATATTTTTTTATGTATCATACTATACTATGGTATACTATAAGTATAGGAACATGATATTGTGGTAAACAATTTTTGACACAATACAATGATATTGTGTCATTGATCCCATCCTTCAACAGTCACAATCTTCCAGCAGCCAAGTTTCATTCATCTTCAAGCAATCAGGCATGCCGGGGAGGTGATCCACTCCCAGTGTTCAGGCCTCAGCCAGTCATGTGCTCTGGTTGGACCTTCACTTCTTGTGGCCGCACTTTTACACAACCTTCACGTTAGCAAGGTCTGCCATATGGGCATCCCGCTCCCTACGCGTATCTGCCCCTACAGCTGAATGTTCAGTGGCAAAATTCATCCCTCCCCAATCAAGTTTGCGTTCTCCCCATGGCCTTCTTGTGGTTTATTGTGCAGTCAGGGTTCTTATGTGCTGCCTCTTGCATGTGTCCTGGTGCTGAAATTGCGGTCACAGTGGATCAGCTTGCAACTTGAGGAAGGCTTGTTGGTGGCTTCCGTTGCCAGCAAGGCCCCCATACTGCATTTTACTCTCCCAAACTCTATTTGCAACAAATTGTATTTAAAACATGGTGTGTTTCCCAGATATGTAACTGGAAACACATCTGATTAAAAAGTGGGTGTTGATGAAATTTTCGTTTCACCAGCATAATCTTGTGTAATTTCCATCATGTCTCAATACACAAAACTACTGAAACTACACAATTATCCCCAGTCGTATAATTGGAGTCTGTTGAGGAAAAATCCTGTTGTAGGAACACAGGAACAACGGAAATGTACATAAAATGAGTGGCATTTTTTTTTGTTCGATAAGCACAAAATGCGTTCTTACTTTCTAAATGGAAGTGAGGATGCATTTCGTACTAAAGTTTACTCCTAAACGCCGAAGTTGCATTTTACGTAATTTCATATACTTTTGTCGAGATGTTGCATGCTTAGCAAAAGGAATTCTGCGTTCTTCACGCAAGCCTTTTAAAAAGACATGAGCCAAGGAAGGACATAGCTTCTCAGTCAGACCGAGTGTGGAGCACTAGGGGAGGGAGTTTACCTTCACTCAACCCGAAGGAGTGACAGTATTTCTGAATTAAATGCTGATTATAAGGATGTAAATGAGATTTGAGATTATCTGATGGCCGAATATTTCTTGGTCCTTTTTTCCATTACCAGATGTCATATCTTTGATCCCCTTCCGTCCATTTCTCTCCTTCACCCACCTCCCCTTTCCCCCTGGGACCTGCAAGACAATGATTGGTCACAGAAGCGAGATATCAAGCTGTTATGTTTAGGGATCATAAAACATGTACGTGGGTGAACACCTACATGTTGAGTTTGGGAAAGAGATATGTGTGTTGCAACACATTTTGACTGTTTTCTGTAATCAATCCCTGTTTATGGCCTTAAAAAAGCAATTGAAACATGCCATTTTTGTGGCGTCAAGGAGCCACAAATTAGCATACTTACCTTAAACGTTATGTTGAGTGCATACGTATTTCCTGAAGAATCCAGCTTCTGCCAGGCGTGATTGTCGTGAGCAGAGAGGAGGGCCAGCTTCCTTTGCGCCGTCTGGTCAGAGGCCAGTCTCTGAGGCATTGTTTGATTCCCAGAAGTCAGCTGCTGGCCAGCTCCAAGAAGTGAGGGACTTCGTGCATGGAGCACAGGGCCACAGGCCTGGAGAATAAACAAGCATTGGAAATGCAATAGGTCTCGCACCATTAGAGTTAGTGCTTTTAGAATTGTTTATGGGGTTTTTTTGTAAATGTTTAGCATTTTTGTTTCCTGTAGCCAATGCTAAAGAATTACAAATAAAAAAAGCCATAAACATTTCTTAAAGCTCTAACTGAAATGGTCTGAGACCTATTGCACTGTGTGAGGGTGAGGGGTTGAGGGTGAGTGAGGGTGAGGGTGGGTGAGGGTGAGTGAGGGTGAGGGGTTGAGGGTGAGTGAGGGTGAGGGGTTGAGGGTGAGTGAGAGTGAGGGTGAGGGTGAGTGAGGGTGAGGGGTTGAGGTTGAGGGTGAGGTGTTGAGGGTGAGTGAGGGTGAGGGTGAGTGAGGTGTTGAGGGTGAGTGAGGGTGAGGGTGAGTTAGGGTGAGGGGTTGAGGGTGAGTGAGAGTAGTTGAGGCTGAGTGAGGGTGAGTGAGAGTGAGGGTGAGTGAGGGGTTGAGGGTGAAGGTTTGAGGGTGAGGGGTTGAGGGTGAGTGAGGGGTTGAGGGAGGGTGAGGGTGAGTGTGGGTGAGGGTGAGTGTGGGTGAGGGTGAGTGAGGGTGAGGGTGAGTGAGGGTGAGTGAGGGTGAGGAGTTGAGGGTGAGGAGTTGAGGGTGAGTGAGGGTGAGGGTGAGTGAGTGTGAGGGGTTGAGGGTGAGTGAGGGTGAGGGTGAGTGAGGGTGAGGCTGAGGTGTTGAGGGTGAGTGAGGGTGAGTGAGGGTGAGTGAGAGGTTGAGGGTGAAGGGTTGCCAATAGGTCTCGCAGTAGGAAAGTTGGAGCTATTACAATTGCAAATAGCAATGCCTTTTATTTTTGTTTTAATTTTAAAAACATAAAGGGCTTTGTCATGTACAAAACCAATAGCTCCAACTTTCCTACTGCGAGACCTTTCGGCAACACCAGTGCTTTTTTTTTTTTAGTCAAAGCAACACACGCTCTTGCGTACATGCAGGCACACCACCCAAGAGCATCTGACATCTCTGAGAAAATATGTAAGTACATTCATATTCTGTTCACAGTATGTTATGGTCAGGCATGTCTGAGGACATCTTAGGGCCAGGCATATGAAAGAACATGCATATGTTAAGGTCATGCATACATCTGAGAGGGTTCAGAATAAAAGACAACCTGTCTTCACGATCTTGGGACATCTACTGGGCACGTGACCTTCCTCATCGCCTCAACCCTCTGCATAGGGGCTAAATACAAACATCTAAGAATTAAGCAAGTGCAGGTCATGTTCATATGGTGCATAAAAGGGATGTCACATGGAGTGTGGCCTTAAGGCTGTGAAGTAACTGCTCTCATAGAACCAACATGTGTGCACATATAATAATGGGCGTTTTCAGGGTGTGGCAGAGGGGTCCCTCGAGGGCATTGTTCTAGGACCTCATACTTTCCACTATTTAATTAAAAAATGTAGGATCTCGAATTCACACGCACACAAATTAACACATTCCACTTGCAGGGTGTTGAATTTGTGATAACTTAGGGATTGTGAGCGCATCCTGAGATGTATGACTTTTGCTTGAAATAAGATTACACACTGTCCTATTTTCACACAATGGTAGGCACTGGCTTTGGTTTGCTTCACTTTGATGAATGCCGATCTGAACGCAGTGATACAGAGCGAGTTGCCCAGGATCACACAACTGAGGCAGTTCCTCAGAAAGACTGCCTCTGCAGCAAACCCCCTGACCGACACAGCGTAGATCTTGTTGCAGTGACAAACAGAGCTCTACAGACACGTCCCTGTATATCTGGCGCAGCGCAGTGCTGTGAATTAGATTACACAAAACGGAGGGGTGTACGCGTGATTGGGACAGTAAAAAATACAAGTGCTTTTAAATGACATATTTACATGAAACATAAAATGAGTATCACTGCGGCGGGTAACAGTAAACCTCGGTTATTCAGCGCCAAGAAGCTCCAGAGGTGAACGTGCAATTAGCAAACATGCATGTTACATTCACGTTTACATGCACGAGCAAATGAGGCGATCTGCCAAAAATGTAAAGATTTTTGTTGAACCTCGGTAGTCAGGAGTAAAACCAGCATCATCTCCCAGTCCCGCCACGTTCCTGCCCCCAAGCAAACCTCTTGCTGTAGCAGTAGCGCCACTCCAAGAAACCTAAGAGCAATGCAGGCAGAATGAGAGAAGACTGCCACATATCGGAAATGTAAGATTATAAAGGGACCGCGGAGCCGAATGGGAGATTTGACATGGCGTGGAAGCCATCTATTTCACTAGACGGCAGTGTAAGCGCCTCTGTCATCTGCAAACACCCCGCCCCCCAACAATCCCCTTTACAATCAAAGAAACCTAACAGTCTCTGTGAAGTCTGAGAGTGAGTCAGGGACGCATCACAGCATCACGGGCCATGAGAGACGGAACGCAGGGGTAAAATCTGCACGGAGCAGAGGCAGGGGAGAGGGGTGACAGGGCAGCATGTGACGGATGAGGGGCCGCTAGCAGGGTAAGGCAGATGGAAAAGGAAGGAGAGAGGGGTGGAATAAAAAGGAAAAGAAACAAGGCGGGCAGGGGAGGGGGCGGAGCGGGGAGAGCGGCATGTGGGTGTTAAGAAGCCGGGCCAAGATAGCACAGAGAGCAGACAGTCAGTCGGGAGAAATGCACAAGGCGGGCAGGGGAGGGGGCGGAGCGGGGAGAGCGGCATGTGGGTGTTAAGAAGCCGGGCCTTTGAAGTGAAGCTAAGCTTCACTTCAAAAGGTGTCGGAGGAATGCGGCTGACGGAGATTGCAGCTGTGCACACGCTTTTAAGCTCAATGCACATGCGCATTGAGCTTAAAAGTCACGGGCACTGCAAGGAATCGCCACGATTCCTTGCTTCTTAGTTAAAAGTTGTTTAAGCCGCAATAGGCTCGCAAGCTCCATGCGCATCGACAGGCGAGACCTAAAAAGCGTGCGCGTTCCTGTCCTTAGCCGCGAGGCCTTGAAGCACAGTGTGCAGCTTATTTTCGAGTGGAAGATTGTTGCATAAATAGAGCATCAAGAGCGAGGCTGCTTTTCTTTTATTGAAATCCTTGACACGATCGTTCTATGTCAGGTGTTGTCGAGCTCTGCAGTGAACATTAGCATTATAGCGATGCCCACTCTAAGAAGTAAGAGGCCACTCAAGATGTGTTCGGAGCCATTTCAATGGCTCCTTTCCGTGGACATTGATGCTTAGGAAAGGATTGATTTTTTTGAAGTACTTGTATTGTCCGCAGGAGGGCATCATTCTCCTACCTTTCCAACTATAGTGATCTTATCATAAACATGCTCAGTACATGAATAGTAATGGCCATCAGACCTGGCTTAGCATTGATGGCGCCTGGTACAACAGTGTTTGTTGGCGCCCCCCATGACCTCCTTCTGCACGGATACCCTCATTACCACCCTCCAACTGTGCCCTCGCCTCTACAGCTCATCCTCACATTTATTTAGTTTATTTTATGGCGCTTCTCGTTATTAAGTACGGTGTCAGAGCACTTTGCATTTCACACACACGTATGATACTGAGAGAATGATAAATACACGTGCAAATCAATGTATAGGAAATGTTGCACAAGAAAACATGGGATACAGGGTGTACTGGTAGGCACTGTATGTTGCAAATGCTTAGTGTGGAAAACAAAAACTCAGGATTTAAATGTAATACAGGGGTTGGGCATGTATATGCTAGAAAGAATGTTTCACTACCCAAAGGAACGGTTTTTAGCAATGTTACAATGAGGAAAGATTGAGAAAAAAATACCTTTCGAAACTCATTTCATACAGTTTGCAGGGAGCACTTTGATACGGGTTCATATTTCGCGGTGTTATAGTCAAAGGATTGTAAGTTATGAACTGCAGGTAACCAAAAGATCTCTGTGACAAAACACAATAACCTATCTACAAATAAAGACAATTCTGTAATAGACATGTTAAAAGTTGTGCTTCTGTATGCCGAGTCGAAACTGTGACTAGGCAAAACACAGGCCTCTTCAGAAAGTACATTAACCACCACACTTGTTTTGCCATTATTATTATGCTCTAAAATTGCAGGACACACGAACATCTCTGCAGCAGGTGCCTTAACACTGCAAGATATTTTAAAGGAAACATCTTTGTGACCCAGTTGGGTAAAGTCAACAAACACATTGCATGAAAAAGTGTTCATCCTCAACTAACAGGGGCTCACTCATGGCCGGCAGGCACTACAGTACATTAGTGCAGCTAAATGTGTGATGGTCTTCCCTGTGCCGAGTCGCAGGTGGTGGCCCATGCATCACTAGTGGCCCTGGGTGGCAGGCTGTCCTGACAGCGAGATCCATTATGTAACCCAGGTGTTAAAACTTTCATCCTGCTAATGTTAATAAGACGAAGGCTACTGGTTAATAAGGTCCTCTACTTTTAAATATTTGAGACGCAGCTTTAGAATGACGGCTATAAATCTATCAAAAATAATGAGAAGATACTATCAATAGTATTAGCAGCTGACAGCTTATCTATCCCATAATGTTCTCCAGGATCCCAGACCATTAGGGCCTGACATCCCCCACGTTCCACACCCAAGTGCTAGAATTCTAAAAACCATAAAGCAGAACATTGGTACAGCCAGACCGAATGATGCAACAAAACGACAAGAGTGGACCGGAGGGCCTCGTCGTGGCCAGGGTCACAATACACCTGGCCTTGTTCAAAATACCAGTGTAGCTCGTTTTATTCAACTAAACTGCTCATAATACCTTTGTGGTGCAAGTATGTGTCAGCTTTTCATGCATGCATAACACAGAACTGCTTTTTGCGATTTTCATGGTCAAACAAGATTTGCTTCAGTGAATTTGATATTAAGATATTTAAACCTATTACAAGAAAAAATAGAAAACCTAATTTTACCCATATTTTTTTAATCACTTTTTCAATTAGAAAATAACATAAATAGTGCAAAACTCACTTAAACATTTTTAAACGATAGTTACATAGAGAGCTACGACTTTCCTGTGGTAACATATTTCAAATCCATAATTAATTCATAGTTCTCAATGGCTCCAGACTCTATCACCGCCTTGTTATATTGGTGCAGAAGTCGTTATCAAATGGAGAAAACCCCATTAGCTCTAATCTATAATACGCAAGCAGCAAAAATAATTCAAATGGGAAAATCCTGCCATATTTTGACACGGGTTACATATTAGAGGAAGAACCTTTAATAAAGAAAGGTGCATATTGTGATGACTAACAGAATGGGTTGGAAAGGAATTGCAATGGGGCAGCATGCTTGCTGGAGAGGTGTGTGTGTGTGTGTGTGTGTGTGTGACCTGCAGGGTTAACATGCGTGCTACAGAGCTTAGCTGTGTAACTTCCAGCTCACAGTTGCCAATTCCATGAAGTGGCTCAGAAGGTTAATGCTCCTTACTGACAGTTTCCAGGTCCACTGAGTAGTACTACTTACAAAAGGATCTGGTGTTTTCACAGGACTAGGGAAACATGGCAGCCATGTGTCCCCCAGGAGAGGAACGCTTCATGTCCTTGCCGTCCCTGCCCTGAGTGCATACCTGGCAAAGTAGATGTGTGCCCCCTGGTTTTGGATATAATTGGCTAAATGCCCTTCGTGGGGGATGTATGACGGTACAACGCGTGCTTTTACCACGCGTACCGTTACCACGCAGGTTTTACAATGCAAGTCGTTACAACAACTTGCTTTGGGGGGCGCTGGATAGTGGAATAGTTTAATTTACTATTCTAACTCCAGTCTCCGTGGATAGTAGGGAAGGTGTTAGATAGTAAATTAAACTATTCCCTATCCTACAGCACCCTCCAGCGCAAGTCGTTGTAATGACTTTCGTTGTAAAACCTGCGTGGTAACGGTACCGCGTTGTAAAAGTTTTGTTGTAAAGGATGTTCCCCTTCGTGGGGATTACAGATGCGTTCTTTCCTGACATGGCGGCCAGTGCAGGGAACTTGCGCTGGGAGGCAACCGCACGGGAGCTTCAGCGTAGCCCTAGCGCAGGCTCGCAGCGGCAGTGGCAGCGCTAGCACAAGTCAGAGAAGCTCTCTGACCACCATAGAGGCATGCACAGAGGCAAACAGCAGCTCCCAGCTTCTGGGGAGTGTCAGGCAGAGGGAATGGGAGGTCATAGAGGAAGACGAGAAGCCACAACGCCCCACCCGTATGGATAAGAACAGTGGAACTGTTGGTAAGGCTGGCAGTAATACCTTGAGGTATACGTTGCACACTTGTGCCATAGTGGCTGCTAGGGTAAATCCTCTGCTGGAATTTGCCCCTGCTATTTCAAAAGATGCATTGAAGGGTCAACAGTGTATGCTTGGTGGGGTCACTGGAGCCTCTGGCACTAAACCAAGGAAGCCTGCTAAATCGTCCAGCAAGATCTCCGGAGGAAGGGATAGAAAGGTGCCGGCTCCTCAGATTAAGAGAATGACCTTGCTCAAATCCTTTTTTAAAGTCCTGACTTCACCGGCCCTACAGAGTGTTGAGGGGGGCTTTGAAGAGGATACGGGTAGGCAAGGCTTGAAAATTGATCTACCCCCTGTCGTTCTTAACCCCAATGCCTCAGCCGACTCAATCAGGGCCCTTGAAGCAGAAAGCAGCCAGGAGGAGGATGAAGCTCTTACTTCATTAGAAGAGCCTGGACAAGTTGACAAGCATTGTCAGGGGGGCCAGCGACAGAAGGTTGGAGGCAAAATAAGTAGGGCACAGTAAGAGTAATAGCTAGCAGCCATTCTCCTGGGCCGAAAAGAAGAGATTAAAGTCGGGTTTGAGGTCTTAGAGGCTAATCAGGTGATAATTCAAGCTTCCTGCTCCGCTTTGTCATAGAAGCGTGAAGAAGGGACCGCTTGCACCAGAGCATTAGATGAGGAGGTTAATTTGATTAAACAGGATGCCAGGAAGAGCATCGCTGTGATAAATTTGTTAACTAAGCAGATTTTTTAATGTACCCTCGAGGTTGAGGAATGTGCTGATATGAAGTCCTTCATAATAACTCTGTTGCGGGACACAGATATAAAAGAAAGGCCAGAATTAAATTTAGAGCAGGAGATACAGAGAGCACATAGATACCCCTTCAAGAGGAACCCACCGCATCAGAAGCGAAGGCAGATCTTGGTAAATTTCCTTTCATATGCAGTACAGGAGACTATACCGAGTACTGTCTAAAGGAGTGGCTCCTTCACCACTAAAGGGTTCTCTTTTTTACTGTCAGATCAGATGTGCAAAGCGACAGACCAGCAGCAGTGGGGGCTTGGTAGGAGAATTAAGGAGCTGCATAAGCTGGGGGCAAAGGCGCAACAAAAAGTTCTGGCAATGCTCCGCATTATGTGGAATAATCAGATGTTTAACTACCGTGCTTTGGAGGATTTAGATGCATTGATAGATCCTATCAAAAGGAGGGCAGATTCTTGATTTTTTGAATCCCCGAAGCCAGGTTTGCTGGGCTGAAGAGGGAGGGGCGGGGGCACACTCCGGTAAGTATTTTTGAGGATAGTTTTTCGTTACTTTCTCCCGGGGAAGCTGTTAGGCATCCACTATGCCTATAAGCATTGGGAGGTTCCCTAGGGTGGAGCGCTGAGTTGGATGTGGGAATGGGCACAGGGTGCGGAGCGATGGGGAGAAATTAAAATAAATGTCCTCAGTCTCACTAAGTAGTAGTTTTGCTGTATGCAGGCCCCAGATAACCCATTGGAAGAGGGGTTTGAATTTTCTTTAAGCTAATGTGAGGTGGTAATGAGATACACTTTTTAACCCAATATGTTAATGGTCTTAGGAGTCGGGGCAGGCAGAGACTGGTGATGCAGTACCTCGAAGAGAGTTATGCCCACATCATTATTTTGTGGGAGACCCACTTGACTGCGATTGAGAAGAGAGAACTTTTTTTTCCAAGCTTAGGTGGCTGGAGAGCTATGTGGTCTCTGATCAAGCAGAGTATTGTTAAAGGGATTACGATTCAGGTAAGGAAGGGTGCTGGGGTGGACATCACATTCTCAAAAACGGATAGCTCTGGTAGGTGGGCCTTGGCAGTCATGAGATGTGCTGGGTTTGAGTTTGTGTGTGTAGGATTTTACGGCCCAAGTACAGATGATCCCCATTATATATCGAACCTGGTGTGCAATCTGGTTGAGTAAATGGCCCAGTTTATTCTTGGGAATGATTACAACACTTTAATGGACACTACCCTAGACAGATCTACATGGAAATATTGCACTCAAACACCTATGACTAGGCAGGCTGTAAAAAACAATTCTGCAGATCTGGGGTTGGTGGATGTATTGAGATATCTAAAGGGCCCAGTGAGAGGCTATAAATTCCACAGTAAAAAATAAGGCCACTACTGTAGGCTTGAATACATTTTTGTTGATAGAGCTCTGGCGATTAAAATAAAAGAGATTACTCATCTAGCTGGGCATATTTCGGTCCGCTCCTCTGTCCCCATGTTACTTCAGTGCCCAGGAAGCAGGCAGAATTCAAGGTGACCATTAAATTGAGCTCTCCTCCTTAATGCAGGTCTAGTATCTGCCTGAAAGCAGCTAGTGCTGACTTTTATCTTGACAGCGCCAGCTCAGCTTCTTTCAGGATAATCTGGGATGCTTTTAAAGCTTTTATTTGAGGGGTTTTGCGGAGGCATGTGCATTAAAAATGAGTCTGAAAGGGTGAAATTGGCAGATTGACCAAGAAGTGGGGGATTGGAAGCTGGCTTGCAGACGCAAAACATGTCATGGATACAGAAAGGGTATTGAAGCAGTTGGAAGAGGCGCAGCAAAATGTTAAAATCAAGCTGGATACAAAATGAAGGTGAAGGTGGCACACCAGATGCATGACACAGTTTGAGTATGGGAAGCGAGTTTGTGCGCTGCTGGCATGGCATGGTATGCGAAGGATGAGAGGTCCAGAAATACCATTATGAAGCTGGTCGTTAACCCCCAGGAAAATGCCTCAAACAAGGTGATGACGTGGAGGGGCATGACATGTAGGGGCATGACATGTAGGGGCACCTGTTTGCACTGTATACAGAAGAGGTGTTTCCGGATACAGATAGGCTCAGGGATTGGTTATGGGGTAGGGATCTCCCAGTGCTCGGGAATGCTGCCAAGGCATTTGATTGAGTATGTTGGGTTTAGTTGTGGGAGGCTTTGACAGTATTGGGTTTCAGTCCTCGTTTTATTTTGACTCTTCAGAGGCTGTATGAGAATTCTAGGGCAGAATTCTCTTCAATGGGTCATCGACTAGGAATGTTGACATTTGTAGAGGCATGGGGCAGGGCTGCCCCTGTCTCCTCTCCTTTTTGATATTTACTTGGAGCTGTTTGCCCAGTTACTTACAGAGGATGCTCCGGTAATTCCCTTCTATTACACACATTTTAACAATAAGATTGTGCTATATGCAGACTATCTGGTCATTTATGCATCAGACCCTGTCCGGGTTATTCCTAGGCTGAAAAGTTTGGCAGAGGAGTTTGGGGCCTTATTGGAGTATTTAGTGAACAACTCCAGGGTGGAGGTTGCAGATTGGACTGGGGAGGCACTGGTGTAGATCAAGTACCTGGGTATTATTTTTGTCAACCCCCTGGGGGCAGTGCCGTCGCATAATCTAGGGAGAACGATGAAGGAGGTTGACATACTTCTCACTAGATGGAAGAATTTGTGATTAACAATCTATGAGCAAGTGAATCTGATTACAATGTAGATTCTCCCCAAGCTGACCTATCTTGTTAACTGCACCCTACTCACATTTGCAAGATCGGCTATAGATACAATTCAGGGAAAATAACAAGCTTATATGGGCTTCTGGTGGGGCAAGGCTTGCTTGGAAAAAGTTGAGGTGTAGGCTGGTGAAGGAGGGCCTAGCCCTGCCCGAGCTGAATCTGTATTGTATGACCTTTCCAGTTTAGCAGAGATGATTAGGGAGTTGGGATCCACAAGGTTCCTGTATAAGTTTGGTGCCCTGAAATGTTTTTATAAAGTACGAATAAAAGTTTTAAAGGCTGGGATGTGCTTATGGTTCAGAGTCAGGAAGATCCTGGATATTGGTTACTACTCAGACTTTTCACCCATTTTAGATTCCCCAGTTACCCCAGAGTGCTTGCAGTATGGGTTGAGCCTTCCTCTAAGGAGGGCCGGAATAGCTACGTGGGGGAACTGTCTTCAGTACAGGGGGTACTACCCTTGTTAAGTCATGCAATGTATTTCCCTGGGTGTTTCTGTGGTACATCCGCCTAAAAGCAAGGGGGTTGCCATCTGGTATTGGAAGCTTCTGGATGCCGAGGATAGAAAAATGGTGGCGCCATAATCAGTATGGAAAGGAAACATCCAGGAGATCCAAATTACAATTTATGTGGCAAACGTCTTTGAAAATGTTGTATTTTGTGGTTAATCCAGCTAATCTGATCATGATGATGATGGGGGATTTGTATGGCGCAACTTAGCCCAAGGGCATCAAGGCGCCGACAATAACAGAAAATGACAAACAAACAACACTGAATCTTGCAGCACCAGATCAAGGGTCTACGGGTAAGCCTCCAGAAAAAGCCAGTTTTTTAGTTGTTTACGAAAGAGCCCAGGCGAGGATTGAGCAGCCAGTTCTGCAGGGAGGGAGTTCCAGAGCCTCGGCGCCAGAGTGGAAAAGGCTCTACCTCCCCATCTAGCCTTTACAAATCGCGGGACAAGAAAAAGGTTTTTTGAGGAGGAGCGCAGCACTCTACTAGGACTGTAGGGCTGAAGAAGGGACCTGAGACCTTCTGAACCAGAGCCATAGAAAGCCCCATGGGCAAGACAGAGAAATTTAACAGAAATCCTAGACTGGACAGGGAGCCAGTGAAGGTTTTTCCAGGCCAGTGATATTGAAGCAAGCCGAGGAAGATCCAGAACGATCCTAGCCGCAGCATTCTGAACCATCTGAAGGCGATGGACAGAAGACTTGTTCATACCCCCGTACAAAGCATTACAGTAGTCTAGTCTCGAAGAGACTAGAGCAACTGTAGCTTGCTTCCAGGCAGCTAGAGAGAGGTATGCAGCAATCTTTCTAAAGACCCTGATGACACCACAACAGGTGGACACAGTCCTACTGACTTGAAGGTCAAAGGAAAGAGAGGTATCAATCAGGACCCCCAGATTTCTGGCCGAGTGAGAGGGGACAGGACAATCCCCAAGAGAAGCCGGCCACCAGTCACTGGACCAGATATCCTGATTGCCTCCAAAAATCAGGATCTCCGTTTTATCGCCGTTGAGTTTTAAAACGTTCCGGATCATCCACTTAGAGACTGCGTCCATACAAGATCTAAACTTCGAGGCAGAGTCGGCCACCGATTGAGTGAGGGAAACCAAGATTTGGATATCATCAGCGTATGATAACACCTCAAACCCAAAGGATCTCACAACTGAGGCAAGGGGGGTCACATACATGTTAAACAATAAGGGACTTAAAGAAGAACCCTGAGGGACACCACATTGCACAGGCTTGGAAGGGGACAGAAACTCGCCCAACTTAACTCTCTGCTCCCTTTGATGGAGGAAGGAAGCCAGGAGACTAAGTGCTGAGCCTCCCACCCTTATCTCCCCCAGCCTGGAAACCAAGACCGAGGGGGACAGGGTGTCGAAGGCTGCCGTGAGGTCGAGAAGGACTAAGAGAGTGGTATGGCCCTTGTCAACCTTAACATGGATGTTGTCAATAACGACTGTGAGGGCGGATTCTGTACTGTGTTCCCTTCGAAAGCCATGTTGCGAAGTATCCAAGAGGTTAGAGTTCTCAATCTGAAGCAAAATATTTTTTTCACCCTCAACAGACTATACTGGACCCCCTCAAAAGATTGAAAAGTTTGCGCAAGATCCAACTCCCAGATGTAGGAGGTGTGGCCATTTAAAATTAACAATGAGCATTTTTTTCAACTGTTCTGGGATCAACTGTTATGGGATCGGAGGGCTTTGGGAGGATGTTGAGAACGTCGTAAAGGACATCTTGTGGCTCAATATCAAGCTAAGTCTTGAGCTGGTCCTGATGCGAGTGGATATGTCTCACGCAACCTTTTGAGTACAGCACAGAGGAGCCTATAGTTGTATCCCCCCACCTCTCTGCAACAGTTGGCTCCAAGCAGTACACTGGACTTGTCGGTTGAACACTGAGGGCAAGCTTGGTGGGTTGAATTGGATATGGGCCGACTTCATTATGTGGAGTGGTATGTTGGTACCAGAACTGGCAGAACGAGTGGTCCTATGATTACACTGAGATGCTGCTATGGGAGACTCAGCTCAGTCGGTGGGGCAAATCCAAATGAAGAAGGCTGAGGGCAGGATAATAATCATGTGATAGCGTGAGTTTGCAGAAGCTATGGTGATATAAGGACAAAAAAAGGATCTGGTAAAGGGCCGCAATCCAGGCAGAGTTATCTCGGCAATAGGTTGGGCAGTCTTTACGGCTGTTATTAAAAGAGCCCAGAAACCATATAGTTCATGGTGTATGTTATACACTAGCTCACTTTTAACTAGGAGAGCCGTGAGGATGCAGGTGGCAGAGTGGTGGGGATGTCACAATGCTGATGGAGGGTTGGTGGATGCTTCAGATACAAGCACAGGGTAGTCTGTTTTACTGAGTACTGTGGCACGGGCAGCCACTGCAGGTAAGAAAGTTTGGGCCAGCTGGGGAGGATTTCGAGAGACGACCACAAGGGAAAATTAAATAAGTAATTAATTTTCCCCGTGGTCGTCTCTCGAAATCGCCCCAGCTGGCCCCACCGCTCTTACCTGCAGCGAGCTAGTTGTTTCTGATGTGGCACTAGCGGTCTCCTCCTTTATTGGGTTATAGATCGGGCCGTAATGACGGGAGATGGAACCGATTTTTTTTGGCAACATTGTGAAAAAAACTCTGGTTTGAAAGCTGAAAAGGTTCTAGAAAAATTTAGATCACCTTAAGGGATCTGTTTTCAAATATCGAGAAATCGCATGTAAAGTCAAAGAACTCCTGTTTTTCAATCAGCAACTGGTAAAATTGGCACAGCTCCAATGCCCAAATGAGTAGTCAAGAACCTGGGAGTCTGTCTTGACCAACCCTTTACTATGAAACAGCAGGTTCTACCCATCACAGGCCCTTGCTTTCAAACACTTGTTGAGAAGAGCATTTCCATTCCTCCCACTTACAGCAAGGAAAACTGTGGTTCAGGCTCTTGTTGGCAGCTGACTGGACTATGGAAACTCCCTATTGGCCTCTGCAAGTGAGACGTTGCTATCAAAACTACAAGTGATGCAGAATACCGCGAATCGCCTCATTTGTAATCTTCCATCCAGGCCTGCATCTACTCCCTTCTTGCGTTCCCTGCACTGGTTGCTGGTCTGGAAGAGTATTGTTTTTAAAATGTGTTGCCTCGCACATAAAGCCCTGACAGGAAAAGGTCCCAGCTATTTAGCTTCGAAGTTAACTTATTATCGTCCTTCTAGATCTATGAATAAGGCTCTCCTAATGGTTCCACGGGTCAAAAAATCGCGATCTGGGAGCAGGTTGTTTTCTTACCTAGCCCTTCTGTATTGGAACAAATTACTGTTTCACATTTGCACATGCTCTGATCATCTCAATCAGGGTCGCACTGGTGGCGCCCTGTCGCCCTCTCCCCCCCCCAACAATGACCACCTCCGCAATAGATTTCTGCACCACCACCCTTTAACAGTCTCCATAACCACTCTCTCAGATGCATTTAATTAGTTTTATAGTGTCACTCATACACGTGAAGGCTGTCAGAGGACTTTACATTGCACACACATTACAGAAACACTCACTCATATATGTGTAACTCAATGTATAAGAAACGTTACAAAAGACAGAGGACTACAAGAGTAGAATTTATACGTCAGTCATACTGTTAGGCAGTATAGTTTAGGGGGGCTTGGTGTGGAGAGGCACAAACTCAGAATTTGAAATGTTACACCATGGCTGGGGGTTCTCTATTTAATAAACAGAAATTATATTTACCCAAATTAACCCTTTGTGAAACATTAGGATAATGAAAGTCTGGGGAAAAAATCAATGCGCTCTAATCTATACTTGAAGTCTGCATTTCAGTTCTTTGATGACAGTTAATAGCTCACTGTTTTACATTAGTTTAACTTGTAAACTGCAAGTAATAAAAGGAAGTCTCTGACGAAATCAGTAACCCACTAACCTATTTATGTTTTATTCACTTTGTGATTTGCATGGGACACGTTCTTTGCAGCAGGCATATTAACCCTCCGCACTACCTTATGAGGAATCAAAACTTCCACCAGTCAAAACTTCCACTAGACAAAACTAAGTCTCTCTCCAGGAAGAACAATAATCACCAGAGTTAGCTTGACATTTTTATTATTGGCTGAAAATAGCTGGAGGCCAGGAACGCGGCAGCGGGTGCTTTAAAAAAACAATCTAAAGTAGCACACACGATGTCTGCACCCGTTGCGGTGGCACCGGTCGCACCGCCCTAGAGCCGTCCCTGATTTCAATTTTAGGAAAGCACTTAAGTCTATACTGTTCTAACTTAGTTGCTTTCCATTGCCTATAAACTGTTACCCCTCCCAGGGTGATTTGTGTGCGATATAAATTAAAATAACATAGCAATTCGCAGATTGAATGCAGTTATCCCACTCCACTCTGTCGGCAGTGCATTTGTGCTGAACCTGGATGATACACCAGCTTCATAGCCCTCCGACTACACCAGCTTCATAGCTCTCCGACTAAGAACAAAATAGTTTTTTGGAACTTTAACAGTTATTCTTTACCAATAGAAGTGCATTACTTATTTTGAGATATTAAGAATTAAAGCTGAGCCGAAACTGCCCATCGCCACTGCGTGAGCGGCATTGTTTATCTTTTATTCCCACAACGTTGTGCAAATGAAATATAGCAACTGTACTTAATTCAGTTACAGTGCAAATGGTGCCTCCTAACTTGGAGGCTGGCTCGCCTGCACTGGTTGCAGCACCCTAAAGCTGGCACGCTGGTTCTGCACCCATTTACAGTTCAAGAGCGGGGCCACTTCACTGTGTTTTGACTTCCTTACTACATTTGATAAAGTCAGTTGTAATTTACCATGGGTGAGATTATAAGAAAACTATTAGAAAGTGGTCATGTAATGGTTTTTAAAAAAAAATAAATGTACGGAGTTTTCTACAGTGCAAACTTGATCTGAACGTATCGGGTATCAGAGCACTTTACACAAGCACCAGTTACGTTACATGAGGACACATTCATTTTTGTCAGGCACGGGGAGATTAAGTGATTTGTCCAGAATCACAGGATGTTGCGAGCCCTTGCCAAGACTCAAACCCGGTTCTCCAGATTTGAGGTCGACCGCCCTAACCATTAGACCAACTCCTCTCCCCGATGTTTGATTGTAAGTGATTATTTATATAGTGACTGAGTTAGATTGTCCAAAACCAGAGAATCCCTCATAGTCTGACAAGGCCATGGTGGTCCCCTCTCCCCACTTACTATATAGTCTGCTTTATTTTAGTGATTTGGTTAGTGACCTGAAGGCTGTAATCTACATCTTCTGTGCCTGAGAACAAGCAGCCTAAAAGCTCTTGAGAATACAGATTCATTGTCAGGGGAAACGGCCTCTACAACGAAGCCGTTTCCACGAAAACCTTTACCACGCATGCTTTACAACGCATGCGTGGTAACAACGAGAGGATTTACCACGCATATCTTTACTACGAAATACGTAGTGTGGTAAATTGAAAAAAAGGGGGGGGTTTGGGGGGTCTCCCCCAAAAACGAAAAAATCGAGGGATAAAAAAGGGGGGTTTGGGGGGGCTTCCCCTCCAAAAATAAATAAATACCTGAAGTGACGAACATCAAGCGATCAGCGTCGTAAAAGAGGAAACGGAATTAAACTTCCGCTTCGTCTTTAGGACGTACGGCCGACATAACCAAGAAGAAAGACGTAACAAAGAAGATGGACAGGAGACGAGTTGAAAAGGTAAGGGAAACTGATTTTTATTTTAAAAATAAGGGTTAATGGCAGGGGTAATGAAAAGGAGTAGAGGCTGGGGACGTGAAAGAGGACAGGTGTAACCTTTAACAAGAATATGCCCTCACCATGCATAAATTAACAACGAAAAACGTTGTTAATCTATGCGTGGTAAAGGAATATTAGTGGTAAAGGTTATGCGTAGAAAACGAATTCCGTTGTAACGCATGCGTGGTAAAGGCATGCGTTGCAACGGAATTCGTTGTAACATCATATATTCCATTGTCAGTTGTCACCACTCTCCATAGGGCCCAACATTAATGATAGGCTCCGACTAGCGGTGGCACAAATGGCTGTGAAATCTATGATAATTGAAACCGATGGGGATTGCCTAATGCTTGTTTTCAAATGAGTGGATTTGTGACTGCAGGTCATGCTCAATTGTTGCTCACTCCCTTCAGTAGAAGTTCTTTTGGCCATTTTCGGTAAAGATTCAACGCTGGATTACATTCCAATCACTAACTGTTATGAACTCTTAAGATCTAAATTTCATTAAGTTTGTTGCATATTTTTAAAAACTTTCCAAATGTTCTCTTTTAATAAGAGATCTTATTTGTTATACTATAATTACATGCGCATTTATAGTTCTGTTTATGAGTGTAGCTTTTCATTAAGATGAAATTTCATATTGAATCCGTACGATGTATATCTATGTATTTATAATTAGATTATTTTTATAAAGCTCATACGAGGCTAGTTTACAGGTTTGTGATTAAATAAAAATAAACAGTACTGTACAAAAAAGGCACATATGGCTGGGAAGAGCAGCTGTAACTCAAGCTGTATTGTGATGCGCACTTGCTATCGTTGTCATAGTTGCTCGGGAAATTATTAAACTATGTGTGGCAGAATAAATTATCGCTGCAACAGAATATGTTTACATTAGATATGAGTAAAAAGCGCGGGTTTAGTTATCATAGTTGACAATATTAGTTTGTGTTACAATTAGTCGCGCAGACCATGTTTGATTACTAGGAACATGTGTGAGATGCTATTATTGGGTTGCAGGTTTCCTCACATTCATTATGTGCTCACAGAGAAGGGCACAAGTTATGGCCTTCTTGAAAACTTAATTGTAAACGTTCTGGAGAGCTGCAGATTGCAGTTGAAAAAGAAGGAAACAAATGAAAAGGAACCTATAAAAGACTTTTTTTTAAATGGAAAAGTATATGACTGGCCAATCAGCCCGGGCACTGTAGCGCCTTCATATTCAGGCCGATGTGCACTTGATCAGGAAAACATGCTGTCACTTATTTCGCCATAAACTAAATGTACGAAATGAAGTAACCCTGTGCCCCATGCAGTATGCTGTTCTGGATAGAACCAGAATATGATTGACGGTCAGAACATACAAAAGAGGGGCTCATTTGAATAACCTCTATTCTGGTAGAGTTTAACATTTTGTTTTCAGATCTCACATACCAGACAGCACAAGCGCTGTCTCGTGAAAGACCTGTTGGCTTACCAAGAACTTACAACCTGCCCATTGCTTACCATTAATTAATTGACTTTATTGTTGCTCTCATTTGCTTCCTTTTAATTTAGTGGTGTTCCTCTTTTCCTTTTTGTCTCCCTCCCGGAGCATAGCCGCTTTAATATCCTTTTGATTAGCTGATTTGTACCCTTCACTGCTTACTTTTAGGAAATTACTTTTTTCTTTTTGTTAAGTACTCCATGAGAGTCTGTGTGGTTTCCATCTTTCTCTCTCGTGTACTTGTCTCATGCCAGACTTCCCAGCGTTCTATGTCGCTCTCTTCTAATATGCTTCTCCTATGCCTCTGAGTTTGCGCTCTCCCTCATGTGCGGCTTTATCCATTCTCCCTCCCTCCGGCTTTATATTTTGTGAATATTTGGAAATTCAGTTAGATCTTTTGCTGTGAGGGCCTGGTGATTTTTTTTCCTGTAGCTCTGCCATTTGGTAGAAGGTGTGGAAGTGAAGGATGGGACTGCAGTCTTAGATGTTGAAGGTGAACCAATCTCTTTGATGAGGCCAACCTTTTGTCTCACTGCTCAGTGGCTGTGAAAGTTCACACCTCTCTTTGCCTCTGTTGGGGGTGCTTCAGGGCAGACTACCATGCTGTGAGAAACACAAATCTATACAAAAAATGTGTCTGGAGAATTGCTGCCTGAAAAAAGAACCACCCTAAATACACATCTCTTGTCTGATTCGACAATATATGAGAGCCACAGTTCTACCTATTGTTCAGGTTCCAAGTTCTCTTTGACAAAGGCCAAAGAAAAAACAAGCACTCAAGCACACAATAGTACAGTCATGAAAAGTCCAACTCGTATTGAGTGATAGGCCGCTGACAGTAAATAAATCCAGTCCACTGAAGTTTAGTTCTTCCTTTACTTCAAAGTCAGGGTTACTGACAGAAAAATCCAAAACACTGCAGCTGACACGTGTTTCGTCCTCCTGGACTTTTCAAGGCTGCAGATCATATTACACTGGCATTACAAATATTGAACAATGTTTACATATATCCTAGTGGGTGTTACTACTAGCCATCACCATGTGATTGAGCCAGCCGTGTATGTGAAACCCGTATGAAGAGCATAGACATCTTTGGACCAAAATAAAAAAAATCTCAGATTCCGTGCTCTGAAATTAGTGCTCCTTTTGAAAAGAGCGGGAAAGTTAGTTCAGAGCAATCACCATGTGACACAAATGACACCATGATGCCAATTGTGAAAAAGAGTGAGTCTTAGCAGACTCAAAGTGCAGACCTCCACCTAGAGAATCAGGAGAAGGGTGAGTAATAGCATACCTATAAAGCATAAAGCAACTGTGAGTTTTCAAATCTCCTCACAGATTCTGTTAAATCAAGTGTATATTAAGATGTAGGGTGAATCTTTCCAGAAGATCCCCGTCATGGACAGTGCTACTAGACAATGTATAGAAGGAATCAAGAGAAAACCAAATCTCCTCAAAGATTCTGTTAAATCAAGTGTATATTAAGATGTAGGGTGAATCTTTCCAGAAGATCCCCGTCATGGACAGTACTACTAGACAATGTATAGAAGGAATCAAGAGAAAACCAAATCAAAACCAAAGTTATGCACTATCTCAAAGGAGTAGCTTATGACATATGGGACGGAATCATGCAAACGGGGGGTTGATGATCACAATGGTACTCTCATCTAAGAGCACCTACCCCCAACTCCTGTCTGTTCCTTTAAAGTCAAGGAAGAAGAATGTAGGTTGGACCTTGATAAGTCCACTTTAAAGAGAAAAAAAAAAAAAAAAAGCAGCTTAATTGCCCCCTTATGAAGAGCAGAGGAGAGCATATGACACTAAATTGGCTATATAGCCGGCCAGTGTTACACCACCAAAGTACCAATTCCGATCACTGCCTGTGGGCATGCAGTGCCTGCAAACCCCACGGTTCAAGAGGACCTACAGTTGCCTCCTTTATTCTAGCCAACAGAAAAGGTCTCTTGTTGACTTACATTGAATAAAACAGAAGAGCATGCACCCAAAGACATTTAAAACTATTAAGCAAACCCCACGTATTCACGTCGTAAATAACCACAAATAGGGGCAAATCTTAAAAATTATGCTGTGCACCTAATGATGTCACCACAAGAGACGTATGGTCTCCAGTCACACTGATCCAGAATGTTTAACAGTTCTCCATCAGTCAACACTATGTAAAATTAAATAAGACGTGATGTAAGTGACCATATAGGTCAAAGTAGGCATTTAAGAGAAGACTGGCAACACACAGTTACAATTGAGAGTTTTTAAACATGAACTAAGGAGTATTCCCACCACTGCCCTGATGACAATGCTATTAGTGGACTAAGAGGCAAGACAGGGTTCATGTGTACCTTTTATGTGAGCTAGATTATTAGTATGTTCTACATTTAAAATACATACATAACATTAATTTACCTTAATATTATCATAAAAATATTTTTACAATTTGTTTTCAAGTTAAATAAATGTTTTTACTTTTCCCTATACTTTATTGTAGGGAGACTTCATAGTGTGTGTAGGGATCTCCCTATGATAAAATATAGAAGACATTTAAGAAGTTTATTAAACTTTATAATACATTTGTAGAACTATTTATGTTAAATATTAATGTAAATTAATTGCATCTATTAATCTTTAAATGTAAAATAAAATTTGAAAAACTTACAGTACTATTAACTAATGTTGAATACATTATTTTAATAATTTAAATATATTACAGTAAATGAAAATAATTTTTCTGAAAATTAAATACATTCCCACTGAAGGTAAAAAAAAAATTGAATTAATTTATTAAATGATGTATATAATGAATTACAAGTGATGTAATTATATTTTAATACAGATGTTGCATTCATTTTTAAATTGAAAAGTTTATTAAAATATTTTATAATTAAGTAAGTAGAATTTTAGATTATTTAACATTAAATCATATTTATAGTTATAACTATTTATATAACCCAATTTAATATTACATTCCTGTTTTCTATGGTAGGGTGTTGCAGTGATTGCTCTTCTGTGGTGTTGGACTGACTACTGTTTCTTTTTTGAGAGTAGTAGTTTACAGAAATTTGTCTCAAGCACCTTTTTAGTGGGGTGAAGACATGTACGTCTAAACGTTTGATTAACTTTACATTCCGATTTTGTGAATAGCCAAAGGGAGTAGAGTTAGTCACAAGTTTAGGAGTAAATGATACTTGTAAATTAATCACAAGAGTAAGTTATCTTTGTGAATAGCCCTGTCGCAGTTAGTTTTTGATGTCTTCCTTTTATTTAATTGCCTTTCTACTCGACCTGTAACTTGTGTCGTTGCTAATAATGGTTGTTTACAGACAATTCCCTACCTTAATCTAAGGGATTAGAAACATAAATTGATTTTCTTTTCATTTCCTGTAAATTGCTCTCTTTTGAGTTTCCATTTACTGGTTTAACCAGAGATGGTGTACATGAATTTATCTCTTTTAACGCTATAGCAATTATTTTTAATAGACCGGTTTGGGACTTCATTTCATTATTATTTAACACTAAAGTTTCAAATATACTGTGTAAAGTTTTCTGCATTAGTAATAAAACATCAAAGAAGGTGTGGAGGCCAAAGTATCCACTAAGAACCACATAATTTGACTTCAACTTCTCAGTTTTTCTTGCTCCTTACATTGTTTCCCTCATCAGAACCACTTTCAATCTCCTGCAGTGTAGATTTAATAGGCACATCTTCAATGGTCCTGCTGAGATCTGGAGCTTCAAAATCTGATTGAGGGATGAAGATAGACATGGTTCTAAAATATCCATACTGTGATCCAAGAGGAATTTGCTGGAGCCAATTCTACCGAAAAGAAAAATTCTGCTTGTATTCCTGGGTTTATATCCTTATCTACTAGGGATAACAAGTTATCATCCACCTTTCTGCACTCGAAATGTTTTCCTACACACATCCTTATTGAAGAGGCGAAGGAGGCAGATGCAGGAACTGAGAGATCATTATTACCAGCTGGTATTGACTCGCATTTCCCTTTTCCTCCAAGCGGATCTAGATCATCTTTAGAAGGAATCACAGTCAACCTAGAAGTTAATTAATCTATTGACTTATTAATGATCTTCCTTCTACTGTTGATTATACCCTTCTTAAATAGCTGTATATTCCTTGTCAATATCCTCTTTACTGGTGTGATTGTGACAGTGTCAAACGTATCCAGTCAATTTATCCTCCTGTCTGCCTGAAGCTTTAAATAGTGCAAACAAACATGTAAACACTTTTATAATAAAATACTCAACTCACCATACTGCGCCGGCAAATGCCTCTTGAACACCATCACCTGTCTCCTATGGTCCCTCTCCACTTCATGACTTGCAATTATTGATGCTCCTATGTAGTCTATTCGGCTATTCAAAGTTTTTTTTTATACTCACTATTACTATCATTAATCGATTATGCCACTGTGCCTGCTTCTGCTTATTGCCTTATTAAGTAGCTGGTCAATTGGCCCAATATAATCCTTGGGGCAACAGGTCTTTCGGTCAGCCTCACCTCCTGTTACTATGATTAGGGGGCTACCTCTCAACCCCTCTGTGCCTAGCTTCCTAGGAGCTCACCCCTGCTCACTGCTTGCAGACTGCCTAACTACCTGCCTGCTCACTAGTAGGCAGGAAGAATCTCCAAGCACATTCAAATCAAAAAGGCATTCCCTTTCGCTCCAGCAGGCCGTACCGAACATACGCTTTCCCACAATGCAAAAAGTGAAATACAATATTTTTTTCAGCGAAAGCACACAACGTCTGCCCAATCAAAATCTGTACTCGAGGAAATTAACATTTGAGCAGTCAAAGCTTGCTCTCAGTGCTTATAAAATCTCTTAGTAGATCTCATGAGATCTGGCAGCAGCTGCGCTGTCAATCCAGTCCTAAAAAATTCTGCGTGTTCACCAAAATTCACGCTTCCCCCCCCTTCTCGCTGATAATTCTCGTTCCAGTAGTTTTTATAACTGAACTGCTAAATTTAAGAGCTCCACTTACCCAGCTGTCGAGAACTGCCCCTACTCTTACTACTTCCTTACTCTGATAAAAAACAGGTCATTTACGTCTGTTCTTCCCCTAAAAGTGCTCTACTGTGTATTTTTTCATCCTGTTATTACAGGCTTTTTAAAAAAATGTGTAACATTGCCAGTTACACTAGTTCAGGTCTTTGGCAAAAGTGATTTTTCATGAATAAAATTAAATACAAATAACAGAGCCACAGTATGTAGTGCAAGGTAAGGTTGCAATGAAGCACGGCCTCACAAAGAACCTAGGGAAATGTGTTTGTTCCTTGAGAAATCTTCTTAGCTGGCTGAATGTCTCAGTGAGTTCGGTGCTTCTATGCTGCGATCCCGCTTTCTATCCTTTCAAGATCACTAAATTGAATACCATTATATTAAGTCATAGCTTTAAGACTTGGTATTTATAGCCGTTAGAAAGGGCAGAACTATGGTACAAGGAGCTATATATAAAAATAGTATGCCTTAGGGGATAATGCTTTCGTGTATCTATTGTCTTGTGCTTGTAGTCTAGCATCAAGTCTGATTTGTAGTTTATGAAGCAGTGGTCAGACCAAATGCTTATCTTGTGTCTGAGTCACAAAACTCTAAGCACGTAGAAAATAATGTGATATTCGACTGCAGGCGCTGGGCACACAAAGACGACAAATAAGCTGACGCTGGTGGGCATTCAGAGGCCAGGAAGGTTTGATGCCAATGTGGTGAACACCACCACTCTTAAACTACAGGTGACAACACCAACATTTGTAAATACATTTCTTACACTTGTAGTATGCTTAAGCTGCACCTCAACAATCCAGCTGTAAATGCAACAGCAACTGTGGAAAAGTGTTTTAAAAAGTGTCAATTTGTCAGAAGGTGTGGTAGGAAGGAGAGACATTTAATATAAAAACAATCTTAAATTGCAAAAGGAAGCACAATCGAATACTTACATTAACATTTCTTAACGCTGTGTATGTTCATATGGTTGGAAATTAAGGGTAAGTCTGTTTTTCATAAGTTCAGTGCATTTACACCGATAGTTTATCCAGAATTTATTCCTGTATAAGTTTATAAGCATAGTGAATCTGCCAAATGGGTGTAAATTATTACCTTTCGTAAGCGCAACTTATGCATGTTATGTCGTTGAGACTCCAGCCTTGCATGTGTTCACTGTGGTAGTAGGCAAGTCCTGGAGACAGTTTATGAATATGTTTTTTTCTGAAAACCATCAAAGCGCTAGGCATTTATTATGATACAACTTCGAACCATCTATATTTTGACTATTGGTCTAATTTAAATCCCCTTTAAGTGCCAATATGTTGTGTGGCTAGATTGGACTTAGTTGTGTGATATTCCTACATTTACACTTGTGCTATATTGAATCTTCATATTCTCCTGTTTCTTCTAGAGCGAACCAGAACCTGCTATTCGTAAGAGTTACCAGGCTGTGGAGCGAGATGGTGAAATTATCAGGGTACGAGACACTGTGCTTCTGAAGTCTGGTCCACGAAAGAAATCCATGCCATATGTGGCAAAGATTTCAGCTCTGTGGGAGGATCCAAGCACAGGTAGGGACCGTCTCAAATATATGTTACATCACAAAAACATGCGGTAGCAATGCTTAATGACAAAGACATTTGGTTGAATGAATCTCAGAGCTCAAATGATACTGGTTCTCGTGACAGAAATCTTTTCTGAATGCGTGCAAATTTGAAAAAATAAATTGAGCGAATTCGTCAGTTTTTCTTTTTATTTGGCCTGGATGTAAGACCAACTCAACGTTCTAAGCAGAGCACTTGATAAGTGCAGTCAGCAACTAGGTAGAAACACTCAGTCAATGTGCAGGAAAATGTCACAAATGGGAATTGAATCAAACCCATTTGAACAAAATCTTCCATTGCTGGGGAAAGCCAAAACTCAGTCTCCACCACCAACATTAACCACAAAAGTGGATATTGTGCCAGTAGGCACAGACTTCTGGGGCCAGGGGGAATACCTTTTCGATAGCATGGTTGCATTTGCCTACACTTTTCATCCACTTTAACTCACCCCTAAAGTGCTGAGCATAATAAGACAAGAAGTGTGCTGTCTAATACATAGCTGCCAAGGTTTCAGATTGCTATGTGTGACATTTTCATAATTCCAGTGAAATTATGAGTGACATTTCAATGACTATGTGTGACACTTTATCGCAAACAAAATCAAGCAAGGAAGACTAGGAAAACATATAAATAACAGCAATTGCACCCATTTGAGCAACAACACTCTAAGAAGATGTTTAAACTGTTGGAAATAATCAGAAACTGAAGCACCAAGTGCCCTTCTAAGCTGACCATACTGTTAAACAAAACGAGGACTCAGATATGCACCACTCATTGGCAGTGCGCGCCGCACCACTGCAAACAAAAGAAGGTTTCTCTAAATTTTAGCAACAAGAGTTATTGTAGTAGGGTCAGATTATGTGTTGCAAAACCGGCGCAATGTGCCACTTGCTCACCTCATGTGCAGAATAACACAATTACTGCTATAAGGGGGGAGAAAAGAAGGCGATGAAGACTGTTTTCCAGATTGGGTCTCATCACTTGAAATCATACATCATCGGTCGCTGGGGTACTGAATGTATCCGAGGCGCAGACTCCACTACCGAAATTTTGAGCAGGTGTTCTCTTAATTTCTTCAGCTCTGACAAACGTTACATTTTATTAAGAGCACTGAACTGATCGTTTTACGAGTTAACATGTTATAAGTAATGTTTAAAGTTGCACTTGCTTACTTGGATTTGAGGCAGGCTGGTACATGATCTCACAGTTGCAGGCAGCAGCTCGGCCCGAGTCACTGACCCCTAATACGGCAGGATCATGAATATATACCACACTACGCATTGCGCACTGAGCAGCAGTCCGAAAGTGCACTGGTGAACAATATTCTCTGCAGTGATTAAGGGCGGCAGCAGGCACACAACGGCGGGTCAGCAGCAGGCAACGTAGGGGGGTCGGTGAGCTTCAGAGAGGCGGAGGCAGGCTGGTGGTGGTGCGAGCGCTGGTGTGCTCCTCTCCTCAGCTGCTCAGGATGATCTTTATAATAATAATCTGCTCCTGCCTCTTGTCATGAGTGATCTGTCCAGTGAACGCCGGTGTGCATGATTGAGGGGGCACCATTGACAAAATAATGAAAGAAAAAACTACTACACTCACCCTGCCGCGCTCTCCGAGAGTTACGAATACAGTGTCTGTTGCAATCACGTGACCTCACCATGTCACGTGATTGCCGTGGTAACCCCGGCCGGCGGCAGCAGCCGGGCTAATTATGAAGGCTCATTGCTGCAGACAGGACAGCAATGAGCCACCAGTTCGGCGCGATGCTCCTGACCTGAGCAGACTTTCACACTACTACAATCACACCCTCTGCCAGAGCAGTATACGCGTGCTCATCGGGAGTGCACTGTTTGGCCAGGATAACGATTTCCTTTGCACCGCCGGTGGTGTCAAGGAGGCAATACAAATGCGTGACTTTACATTTTCGTGCGGTGATGCGGATCACTGCACAAAAATGCGTTAGTATCACGCCTGATGCGTGATACTTGGCAGGGCTGCTAATATTAATAGCCCAAGCATGGCCTAGACAATATTAGCTCACGGAGATGAAGCTCATTCTCTTATCAGAGGCACCATGGGTCTGATCAACACAATCAGCAGACCAGCTGTCTCGAGCCAACAGCTCAAATGTAGAAGGACTTCCACTGGCCAGGACATCATCCACAAATAAAACATACAGGGCAAAATAGAAAAGATTCTGCGTCTGGTGTAAATACCAGAGCCTTCATCTGTTAGCAGTGTTGTCTCACTAGATTCTCCCGTTATTGGTTGAATTGGGACAGTGAGGTTTTATGCCAATCAAAGGCAAGCAAAGCTTTATTCCATTTTCATAAAAGGAACCTTAAACGCATATAAAAACAAAGATAGGTTGCACAGTCATAATCGTAGACAATTACATGATTTAGCTCTAAAAACTCTATAAAACATCATTACTTTATAGCCATTTTTCCTGAGACAAACCACAAACCATACATATTATGCTAGAAATCCTACAGCAAACGATAAAGTATTGTGTTGTTGTAAAAACAGTAATGCAAGGCGGCATTGTTTAAAATTATAGTCAAGAAGAATAGGCAGTATAAAGCATTTTAAAGTGACCGTATAGAAAGTGCAAAAGAAGTGCATTAGCGAGATACATCATCACAGGGGCATTTAATCAGTATGTTCGACCAATCATTGATGTTAGGAAAAGTGACTAGATGGTAAAAAAAGGCTAATCTAAAACGTGTCACAACGAACCTGTGATGACAGTTTTGTACAGAATTAAGATATGGCTGGAAGCCGAGAGTGATAAGAATCATCTGTTTTTTTACAACACTGGATTTCTCTAATTCCTGGAATAATCTTCTTACTTAGAGCAGAAAAAAAATATTGTCTCATTAGTTTGTTTCTTCTGATAGTGTGAAGTACAGTAGGGTCCTCAAAATATTTGACATGACGCAGCTCCAAACAAGACTGTTTTACAAACTTAAACCAGGGAATTAGGCGTGCCAAAACAATTTAAAACAATAATTAAAACATTTACGGTTTAAAACAGTTTATTCAGAAGTCCATACTTTGTGCCATAATAAAATTGCCTGAATTCTAATCTAGTCAGTTAAAAACGAAACCCTAAGTTCAGTATGGCATACAAAGGTGGTGCAGCTCTGAGGGACAGACAAAAGATGCCTAAAATAATAAATAAGTATTCTCTACCACCTGGAGCTGGTTGATGTTGCTGTAGTCCCAGATTTCCGCACCATATAGAGCTGCCGACACACACTTGGCATTATATACATAGTTAGCATCTCCCTCACAGGCTTCTTGCCAAGCTCAATGGCAAATTTTACCAGCACAAAAGTAAATCTATTAAAATTCAGCCTCCTGTTATTTACCGCTGAATTCCATGAGCCTTGTGCCTCAGATAAAATATATATAGAAAAGGGGAGCGACCCTACTAACCAAGAGACAGGGTACCATGGCAGAGTGTAAAAGGAATTTCTCTTGGATAAGCACAAATCAATCAAACATACAACCAACCTTGTAATTCAGACACATTTATACATGCATACCTGAAATAGAGGAAAAAGTTAAATTTAAAAACATGTTGGGGCAAGTCTGTTGGTGTTTATAAATTAATTCCTGTGTGAGAGAACCAATTTTGATGTTTTACTTTGTCACATTTGTCTTGTCTCTCTGGGTAGTTTTTATTTTCAACATTTGTATTGGACCTTTTTTTACTATTTGTGTACTTTGGTATATTATGTAATAAATTATATTTGTGTTTTTAATTTATTGATTCTAGTCATTTTCTATATACAACTGTTTCCTATGGTCCTTTGTCCCAACAGGTTTTTAAATTTAACTGTTTCCTCTGTTTCAGGTATGCATGTATAAATGTGTCTGAATTACAAGGTTGGTTGTATGTTTGATTGAAGATTTGTGCTTATCCAAGAGAAATTAATTTTACCCTCCTCAGATAAGAGAAGGTCGGAGTGAGGCTTAACTTAACATTGCCAATCACAAAATCACGACACTTCCTGGCTTTTCTCCCACCTTTCATTGTAAACGTTTTCCCTATATTAACATTCAAGCGTAGGTCTAGCTTGTGGTTGACGAAACCGGTGAGTAGTCGCTGCAAATTCAACGGGGTACAGGACATTCAAATAGCCTCATCGGCATAGAGCAGACATGGAATGGTTTTAGGCATGCCTCATTCAAAGTCTATTGCCCCAAGTAGGTTTTTTTCGAACGGATTCAGACAAACTTTGCTCTGTGCTAACATGCTGATCAAGGATTCACCAAAGACCCCTTCAGTGTTTTTCCCGATGCAAGACGTCCTCCAGTTTCATGGTAACTAAACACTGTCCGTTCACAGCTGGTGGGAAGTCTGTTTGAGCTGATCCTTAAAGCAGGAACAGCATACATATTTTGGAAGTTCACGCTACATCTAGCATAAACATCAGTCAGTAGTGGTAGTGAAATACAGGCGCTCACAATAAAGAATCATTTCTCCAGTTTTGCAAAGACAAAGTGACATTAAGAACAAACCTTCATTTCCTTCCCAAGATTCCGACTGGCTTTCACTTGAATGAGCCAATGGCAGTGAAAGCATTTTCTAATATACCTCTAGTGTAGCTGAAAGACATCAATAGGTGTTTAAATTCTACATCAATAGAAATAAGGGCTTTCTTATTAGGTGAAGTAGCAATAACGTAGTGTCATACAAACAAAGGCAGACCACTTCAAGGTCCTCTTACAGCGCACTCCACAAGACGTTTCTCTGCTTTTGCAGCGCTGTTTGCCTAAGTGCTATTAGCACGCATTTGCAGAGCACCAACCTGGAAGAATTAAAACACCTATACTGAAGACTCTTGTCTAGAAGTAACTGTACAAAGATACTCAGAACTGGGACAGGTGGTCCTTTGTCATTTATTTTAAAAAAGTGAGTCCAATTTTGCTTTATCCACCATCCATTGTTATACTTGTATAGTGTCTTAAAATACTTCTTTTTATTCTAAATTGAGCATGTGAATCTAGGAATTCTCTAATGATGGAGAAGAAAATAGTTACTTACCTGTAACAGTTCTCAAGCTTTGGTATCTTTCATAGATTCACATTCGGCCACTAATACTTCATAATCTGAGGATTGGTAGACTCTAGTAGTGCGGTCTTGATTAGGATCCCATCATTTTAGCTGAAGTTCTGTTCTTTTTCAAAGAGGTTGTTCGGCTACTAAAGTGACAAGATTTACAGCTCCTTAGGCTATGTCAACATTATACTGCTATGGTAAAGTTACCATGGGACACCCAGCTGAATACCGGGGATGATTTGTGCATGTAACTCTTTTAAAGATACCAAAGCTGGCCAGCTACCGTTACAGGTATTATTTTCGTCTAACCTGTCAGCCTGGTATGCGTTCAGGGTGTCCAAATCTAAATTTCGCACTGTTTTCCAACAAGATTCTCAACAGGTTTCACTGGTGTAAAGTTGTGGGTAAATAGCCTCGGGATCACAATTTGTACTTACACAGATACCGCATACTCAGTTAGCGCATACTCAGTTAGCGCATGGGCAAAATCCCCAGAGTTGGAAGCCTGTCTCATGCACAAACTAGAGTCTACACACAGGCTGAAATTAGCACTGTAGTTGCAGTCATGTCCTTAGAGGAGTAGTTGTGTGCCACCATCGGCACTTTTGTAACTCCTTGTTGCATATGTAGAGAGGATAGTATGCGCTTTCAACACTCCTCATAGTTCACCAGTGGGAGTTTACACCTAAAACGGAATTAGCACTCGCTTACAATCAAGAGCAGAGCCCCATCCTTGACAAATCCATAGAACAGGTTTATTTTTTACGTTAATCTGCAGTGGGAGCAAAGGCTTAATGGTAGGCTGACAAACGAGTGCGGTGAAGCAAAGAAAGGTGGTGGTGCTTATTCACTGTTCGCTAACTCCCAGGATTAATGTCAGCAAACCCCGCGGTGGAGCGGAGTTTATTTTACTCTCTTCCAAACCAAGTATTTTCCAATCCAGGAGATGCAATTAATAATCACCATGTTAATAGCAAAAAACAGCATTGGTAACAACAGTAGTGTATCGTGGGAAGCGTTAACCTTCTTCAGTGGTTTGGCCTGTGTCTCTCTCTCTCTCACTCTAGCACATGATAAATACCAATTCTGAGGTGGGAATAGGAGTCTCACAGGGGTAATTATCCGGTATTATGCTGGGTTGAACCGCAGAAGAATGTATACACTGTACAGCAACTGATCAAGAATTAAACTCAAGCTATTTTTTCTTTCTATCTGGTTGATTATTATTGTCTTGAGTCTTTCTCACTTGGGCCTTTCAGCCAACAAGGAAGTTGAGCTTGGAGTCCAGTGGGGAAATGATGGGTTAATATTCAGAGTAGACATGCCAGGCGGCTTGTACAAATAGAACAATAAAGTGGTGACAATTGCACCTGGGATTATCGAGCCTAAGTAAGCAAACAGATGTTATCTGTGTGAAGTCTGATGCTGAATGGTGTAATAGGCAATGTGGAAGTAAAACTAAAGCTAGTGCCAGACAATTACAAAAGCGTTCTGAGCTGGTCCCTAGCAAATACCCTACGAGTCCTAGACTAATATAAACTTAAAAGTGGAGTATTTTACCTGTGCTTGGCACTCAGTAAACCTTCTCTTTAAGACATGTAACCCTGTCCTAATCCATCATTAAGATCAGTCCTTCCTAACATATGCACCCTAGTCATCAGCCGTGTCCTCTTTACATTGACTTGCAGTGTCCCAGTCAGCCAGAAGAGGACTAGGGAGTGAAGGTTGGGTGTGAAAAAAACCGAACCGTGCCTACTATCTCCTAATGCCATACCTTAGGCTCCCCTCAGTGCCTTATGCGAGGTATCGGCAACAGCAGCAGTCACACAGTGACAGTGCTTAGGATAAGGTCCTTTTGTACCTGCCAAGCTTTCTGTCTTCAACAACTCAGGTTCACCTCTAGGGTTTCATACTTCGATTTCTGTTTAGATTGGTCCTTATGATAGTGTTACAACCATAATTCACACAGTATATAGACATCTATTCTATTTCGTGGGTGTACAGGTTTACATCTTGACCAACTAGTTTGTATCCCTACCAGCATGAACGGATACAATGTAGACCTCATCAAACAAAATGATACAAACATCTCCAGGCAGGACACCCTACTGTTCCTACTCGCAGGCTCTTAAATTGTCCAATTTGACTTTAAAACTATGGTGCCCTCACTATCTCATTCCCTGCCTTTCACTTCCCATCACAAGCAACCAGCTTACACCCAGTTGTTTACAACTGATTCTTGAAACCTCAATAATATTTTTTCTGTATTATCCAACTGCAATGCTTTGTATTAAAACCATGCTACTAAATGCATTTGACATACTTGCTCCCCGAAACCTCAACAAACCAGAAGGTGGTGTTGTCTGTTTCATTCATCAAAAGTGAATAGGAATAGTATGGCCTTAAAGTCCAATTGGCTTCACACATTTATCGACTCCAATAAAGGCACCTATGCTTCCGATCTTAAATCTCACTATCACTGTTTTCTTTATACTAAAGTAAACTTTTATAGGACCAAAATGCAGGGTAGTGCCAGAGTAAGGTATGAGGGCTGTGTGGAACTATGCAACACTTAAACTCTCCTGGGTTTGCCCACAAACCCTGTGCAACGTTCATAATAGCATCGCTCATTACTTTCCAAGGGAAGAGAAATTCCTCTCACTATTTAAATGTTCTCTTGCTTTTCACCTGTCGTGCCATTGGTTTTCTGGCCACGGCATCTCATCAAAGGCCTTCGTCCTGTGAAATCTACTGCTTTAAAACCAGTCTTAATACAGGGCATGATATTCAAGACAAGTTCAGTATGGCATACAGAGGAGGAGCAGCTCTGAGGGACAGATAAATGATTCTTAAAAAAAAGTATTCTCTACCTTCTGGAGCTGGTTGGTGTTGCTGTAGCCCCAGATGTATGCACCATATAGAGCTAGAGCTACTGACACATACTTGCCATTATATATAGGTCTTCCTGGTTCTTTCTCATTCATGAGCTGTAAGAACACACCAAAAGTCTTGAATAACAAAAAGATAATATGTTCCTCGTGTTATACTAGACTAGGGGCATGTTCACTGACTTCACCAACGTCACTTTTGAAAATGTCTCTAATTGGCAACATAATAACGTTTCATGACATCCTTATTAGAGGTTGATCCAACCTTTGCATCTCATTATCACACTTGAGGCAAAGTCATATTTTTTTTTTAATTAAGAATCTGCATAATCATGTGCTTTTCCAACCACTTCTATTCTCTGGATGAAGTGAACCAGCAATAGAGATGCTACTTACTCCAGTTATTACAAGATCAATGAAGTTCTATTGTGTTTGTGCCTGGATCCTCACCGGAGTCGTGTATCATATGTGCAGTCAGTAATAGATATTTTTCAGCAACAGGTTTCTATACTAGGTCAGGAGCATAGAAAAGTGTAGATAGTTAGACATAAAATTTGTGAAACATCAACTTTCCATGCCTTGCTGGCCAAAGATGCAGCAACACTTTCTATCCCTTTATCCGCACCTCCGGTCATTTAAGACAATTATTTATTCTGCTGCCTCCAAGACACTTCTGCCTCATATTCCTGACTTAACTGAACCTACATTCGATATTTTCCTCACTCCACGCCAAGTATGTCATAACACACCTTAAACATGCCTAATGGTCGATCAAGCTTTGCTTTGTGTGACTACATCCTTTGCTTGAATCAGATACTGTATTAGTGGCGCTATAAGGATACTCTTCTGCACCAGCTTCCTACACAGCGCAGAAATGTGCCTGCAGTGGGACAAAAAATAGTGGCTCATCCATAAAAGCTGCGAGCGCCTCTCCACTGTTGATTTGCAATGGTGCCGTGCCACAGAAGTCCACACAGAAGGGTACTGAAGACCTTCTTGGAACCAGTGATCGCATTCAGTGGAGTCCTGTTCAGGTGATATTCTGTGCTCCAGACATCTCAAATCTAGCCGCATACGACTACTGTCAGTGCGATTCTTCTGGCTCAGGGTAACCGGCTGAAAGGGTCTGAACCTCACGCTCTCTGGTAATTCCCTCTCTGGGGCTCATGCTAATGGTGAGATGCACTGTGGACAACCTTAAAGCCGAAGACCTTGGGAAGTAAAAAGAGCTTTACAAGACAAATTATGTGCACAGACAATGCCAGCAGCAGAGAGTTCAGCACCCTTTCTAGCAAAAATAGACATAACCCTGAAAGCAACCATTCCACCAAAGGTGCAGACCAAAGGAAGAGTACATAAGCCCCCCTAGCGGGTTCAAACTGTGATTCGTCTCTGCCCCCTCTTCTTTCTCTTGCAAGGAGACTGACTTCCTGTAATCTAGATGCACATTTTCACATTTGTAATGTAAGGATGCACTTGAACTATCGCCCCTTTGAGATGGGAGAGCATTGCCCGTGCCTTGCAAAGTGTTACTGTTCACCGAGTTGTAATCGTCACAAGAAGCCTTTACAAAATGAGTACCCTTTTCCACTTTTTTGGTGATCATGGTAGGGAATCACAGAAAAAAAGATAATTCCTGGACGATAGCTACCATCCTTTTTACAAAAAGCAGAGCAAAAATTACAAACCGCGTCAACTACAGGCCCGATGCACGGATTCCGTTACCTGGGCACCATTCAGGGCACTGAAAGGAAAAAGTATTTTCTAGGGAGTGGAGACTGTTTTCTACTCTAGAGAAATGTTAGTCTTTCTGATCAACCATGTCTGCAGTCAGCTAGATAATCACTCTGTCGAGCAGAATGGCATCATGCAGCATAATGAGTGGGCAGATTCACCTGAGACCACTAGTACATACTTAGAGCTCCAATAAAGCCAGTACTCCAGGAATTGGTGAAATAAACTGAAAGTAGCTGCCTTGCATGGCTCCCGATGAAGGATTTCACCCAGAGCTGCCCTCGGGCCGTCCTGATGGGCCCTTCCTCGGGCCGTCCTGGTGGGTCCTTCCTCGGTGAGAGTTGAAAGGTGAGCGCCACTGCTCCGGGTCCAATGCACCTCGTCTTTAAATGAACCGTTGCTTGGTAGCAGCCCGCTGGAGCTCACGGCAGTGTGCCTGGACTGGAGCATGTCTGTTGCATTCACAGCTCGTTCCATAGTTGTCCAGATGAAGAGCACAAAGGCGATGTTCTACCTCACCAAACACGGGGGCATGACTGATACCAACACAGCCTGTTGGATTAAGATCTTGTTTATGTAAGATAAACAAAACGCAAACCTTGTAATGGCAGTCAAGGTACTATGGGCCAGATGTATCGAAGGGTTTTGCCCATTCTGTGTCTATGGGGAAATGTGTTGATACATATGGCCCTAAGTTCTTTACATCTCGCAGACAGCAGCTTCCAAATCCTCCCACAACTACAGACAGAGTAGGCTTCTTAGCAAATCAAACCTTGTCTACACTTACACCGCACATTTTGAACTGAAGTGAACATGTCCTTTTCTGTTTCCGCTGCAGACGATCAACCTGTATAATCTAGTTTTAATTTATAGCTTTCTATAAACATTTTTGGGTGTTGAAAAAAAGTCTTCTCAGTTCAAAATAAATATGTAATGTAAGAAAATACAACTTGTATTCTAAAAAGCTGTCTCTGGTTCTTGGTGACATTTACAAAACACTGAGCCTTATCTCGTGGTCCGTTCACCTCAACGAGAGTATAGGACCGCTCTACGCACATTCCCATTATGTGTTTTTTCTTTCACTTAGCCAGTACTAGTTCGACATGGCAGTACTAAAGATTCCCCTGTTGTTGATCTAGACTTACAAGTCCGCGACTGTTCCTTCCAGTTTGTCAGTAGATTTCAAAGTACCCAGCAAGATGGTGAATTGAATGAATTGTAAATGCTAAATTTGCATTAGTAGGCAAACAAGCTGGGTTTATGCTTTTTATACCTGAAGCCATTTTCCACTTTTGAACTCTAGGCACGCACGCCTATCCATTGGTGGAACCTGACACCTCTCTTGACTTTTTCTCCTTTATTTTGACCGCATGAATTTGATTGAACATGTTGATGTCATAATATTAGTTCCTCGTCAATATTGATACAACCTGTCAGATGTATAGATGTCTGTATTCTGTTGACTCGTTTCCACAGGTGACATTATAAATGTATATACTGTAAATATGACCTTTCCATATTTATTTGTTCACAGGGGAGCTGATGATGAGTCTTTTCTGGTATTACAGACCAGAACACACTCAGGGAGGACGAACTGCCAGCATGCATCCGGTAAGCGGTCAGGATTGCCAAATTATGACTAAAGTGTAAAGAGGTTATGTCTTTTGGTAGAGATTTGACTTGTGCTTGTCAGGTTTTTTTTAACTATGTCTGTTGGTTTTTTTGTGGGGTTTTTTTAACGGAGTTTTATTTAGCGCGAACTTGACCTGAAGGTATCTGATATCACAGCGCTTTGCACGAGCACCTGTTATGTTACATGAGGACACATTCATTTTGTTAGGCACGGGGAGATTAAGTGATTTGCCCAGAATCACAGGATGTTGAGCGTCGTTGCTGAGACTCGAACCCAGTTCCCCAGATTTGAGGTTGACCGCCCTAGCCGTTAGACCAACTCCTCTCCCCATTCACCAAAGAACTGTTAAGGAAGAGCAGATCAGTCGAAACTGTAAGTGTCTCCTTTGGAATTTGGCAGAGCAGGCGGAATGCAGTAAACAGTCATTCTTCCTGCTCTACCAAGGGATCTCTGTCCCTGCCAATCCCATGGTGCCCCCGCTCTAGATACAGTCAGTGGGACCACTGGGTTATCATTGGCTCTGGTATTACTGTGAGGAATTGCTGAGGGAATCAGTCCTGGAATTACCGATTTGCCACATAATTACTCATTTCTTATTGGGCCCTGAGAAACCAACTTATAATGGGCCGGATTTTCCTCACACCCTGAGTTACCTGTACCCCCTGCAATCGGTAACTCTGCTTGTGGAAAAATACCAGCCCATGTCCCAAGCCGCTCATAATGAGTTCCTCAGTCATAATAACCATTGTCAGTCAGTTCAAGCAAGAGAGAGCGACTTACATTACTTTAGATCCAAAATATGCTTCACCTTTGCAGTTTGTGCCTCTCCTACATTACTGCCTAGTGTCCCGCCAAGGGGTGGTGTAAGATATTGGCTTATGTTCTTCAGAGGGAATAGAAGGGAGAATGTGTCTCAATTGATGTAAAATTAAAGAGCCCCCTTAAACGGTGGTCTCATCTGGGCATTTAAATTCAGGTCCCCCTGCCATATGATCTCAAGGTGTTCTGCTTTCGTAGGATTCAAGATCTTATGGCAAAAAAGTCAGGGCGATCCTGTGTAGAGTAGTAGTAGCAGACATTTATTACTTGCTCCATTTACCCTAAGAACGCTGAAGCCCAGATTGCCAGTGACTGGAGGTTCTCTGAAACTGTAGTGGGTAATAACATCTTCTGAACTACAGGACTGCGGTAAAGAGTGCCACGTAAAATATATATATATATATTTATTACATATTCGTGTATTGTGCGCGTAAAAGATGTGCAAGAACTCAAATCGTGGCACCTTATCACACAGAGGAGTTTTTTAATCCCATATTTTGCTTTGAACAAAAGTGTCAATCCTGCTTGTTCCTGGCCAGTGATGATGACCTCAGCAATACATGAGCTCAAGTGAGTTGCTGGTAAACCCTTGTGTGTCCTGTTTTTCAGAACGAGATATTTGCATCCCGCCATCAGGATGAGAACAGCATCGCCTGCATTGAAGAGAAGTGTTATGTCTTGACATTTGCAGAGTACTGCCGGTAGGTGGCGGCCTTGTCTCACTGATGCACTCTGAGCTGCTGATTTGCTTGTAACTGGGTGATCTCGCCCCATGAGTAGTTAAATTGAAGCCCTTTAAAACATTTCCCTGTATTTGTTATGTGATGCACGCATGTGAAGTTTGTCTGCATTGTGCGATCGTAACAGAAAAGGTCCGGAGAGAGGATGTCGTGTTAGTTAAGTTTTACATACTTTGGCAACACTTGCCTGAGTTTTCATGCTAGAAACTTATTTTTGTATTTTACTGAAAAATAAAAGGGAAAGGTCATTTATTTAATTACGGTGAACTGGATTGTTAAAGGTTAATCCAGTATGTAGGTTTTTGTAGAGCAACTCTGAAGTGGAGCCGCCTTAGGAAAGTCAGGACCCTTAATCTCTGGTTCCTATGAAGGCGACACATTGGAAGTCAGAGGCAACCCGGCCATCCTGCATCCGTGTTCACCTTCTGATGCCATTGATGGCGAACTGGGCAGGCTGTGCTGAAAGGTCCAATGAAGAGCAGGCATATGAGAGAGTGCTAACCTTCTTTGCAGCAGTTCCTCTTCAAGGCAATTTATTTCGGTTTTACTCTATAACTTTTATATGCCAACCTATTTCTATATTTTAAGTGTCCAGGACCACATTGACATCACCGTTCTTATGTTTGTATTAATTGAACATTGCTTTTATTATGAAAAAAAGCACTGAATGGGAGTGCTCAGAAGTAAAAAAAAAAAAAAAAATAGCCATTGAAAGTTCATTATATCCGATGTTTAGTATTGTCCATCAAACAAGCGATTCTTATTTAAATCCAGTGCAACATCGAAGTATTCATATAGACAGTAATACGGAACCTCTTTGTACCAGGTATCACTGTTGTAGCCTATCTATATGCATGACTCTGTAGACCCACTTGGGACTAAACACTACAGGGAGGATTTCGATGTCAGCCGGACTGACTTCCGCTGTCCTGTAGGAGGTGGTCGACCGATGTAGTCTCGTCTGATGCGGTTGGTGCGACTGATGGATTACGATGCATGCCTCCTGTACTCTGACCGACCGCTGAAAGACCGCCGACTCTGACAGCCTTTCTCTGACTTCTGAAATGTCAGTCAAGGGAAAATAGCATCCATAGGCAGTACAAGGATCTATGACCGCCGCCGGTATAAAGATGTGTGGGTCTGACTGCCTACCTCGAGTCGTCGGAAATTATGGATTTGCGGTGCATACTCACTCAAATCAGCTTCTTCCCGACAGTCTCCAGTGTGGATCCCTTTCTCCATGGCTCCACTTCACTCTGGCTGCTGAACCCCAAAGCCTCCGACCCTGTGGGTGCTGGAATGCAGGTAAGTCCATAGGTGGCATATATCCACATTGACTGGACTGTGCACAGAAAGCCACACTCCTGCAATGGGGTACATGGTGCACAAGGCATATCCCCACATATGTCATGCATGTGTGTACATATCACGTTTCCTGTGCTTTTGCACACACTTGCAGTGACCTATTTGGGGGTACGTGCACTGAAGTAGATGAGTCTGAGTAGGAGCGGTTGCACTATACTACAACGGGGGAACTTTCTCGGCCTCGTCAGGCGGAATCGGGCCGCAGAAGTCAGACGGTCGGTATGACCTGCATCGTAATCAGGCCCTATATGACCACCTCATTTCTCTGATCCATTCTTGCTCAGTAGAAAGGTACAAGAATCCATTAAACCCTGATGAAGTCAGTCAAAGAACAAAATGTTTTGGCTGGGCTGACTTTTTATATATGAAGAATAAAACCTATTTGGATACCATATTATGGCTCCTGTGTCATCATGGATTTAACCTTTTGGATGCTCATGACGAGCTCAGCTCGTCATGAGCGACGGCGCTCCGGTGCTCATGACAAGCTCAGCTTGTCATGACCGCGCCCGTTGCGTGGAACGCTTACACGCTGGGCTGATAACCCTGTTGTGCTGAACGTTCCATTGGAACGGGCGCGGTCATGACGAGCACAGCTCGTCATCAGCGCCGTGGCTCATGACGAGCTGACCTAGTCATGAGCATGGGGGCACTGTACGCGCCGCCCCCCAGCACAGCGGGGAAATCCCGCCAGCTGCGAAGGGGTTAAAGATGAATCGCTTGTTTGGTAGACAGCGATGAATATCAGATAAAGTGAACTTTCAGTAACTTTTTTTTTCTTCTTTTATTTTTTACTTTTGAGCGCTCCCTTCTGTACTTTTTTCCAGTTTTACTTATATGTGGTTCCTGAGCAGTCGGACCTTATGAGGTGAAGTGCTATTTTTTTCTATACATTTAGAATCATTATCAATTGTGTGGTGGTGCAGGGCCAATACTACTCTTTTTTTGGAGGTGTTAATTTTTGTTGTTATTTTATGGAGTTTTATATAGCGCAAACCTGACCCGAAGGTATCTGGTATCAGAATGCTTTACACGAGCACCAGTTGCATTACATGAGGACACATTAATTTTTGTTAGGCACGGGGAGATTAAGTGATTTACCCAATCACAGGATGTTGCGCATCTTTGCTGAGACACCCGGTTCCCCAGATTTGAGGTCGACCGCCTTAGCCTTTAGGCCAACTCGTCTTCTCTCCCCTCCCCTATTTGCTTTTATTATAACTTTTTGTTTGCAGTCATTCCCGTCTGAGGATAAAAGCCAACTATCTAGGCTGAGACGAGTTTTATCTCTTGTTGTCAGTCTAGTGCTTGTACTACGGACAATACCTTAACATGCTGATGCATCGTTCGAAATATGATCCATGAATACCACTGGAGGCTGGCACACTCCTTTATCCAGCGTGCCAGGACCCAAATACCCAGAATTATGGAAGCATCATCCATGTGCCAGATAGAGTATAATGGAATGTGCAAAGCATGCCAAGAAGAACATTATGGAAAAAGGGTACCTGTAGGCAATTATCCTACATGAAAATGGACTAACTTGATATTATAGAATTAGCAAATAATGGATGCTTGAAAACTGAACTAATTGGAGAATTATGGAAAAAGGAAAGTGATGCCTGGGGGATTTTGGAAAATACTGTGCTGGCAGAGCATTATAGTTAATTACAAAATGTGCTCGCAGAGGAATTTCGGAAACACTTAGACTCTTGCATCTGATTATGGGGCTGAGTATTCGCATTTCAAAGTAAATGCCATGCAGCTTAGAAAGCAGCAATGGCTCCTGAGAGCTTTCATGGATAACCCATTTGCTTACAGTGTTAGTATGGAATTTGCAAACATTGCACAGTGGCGGAACTTTGGAAGGCTACACAGTAGAGTTTCCTTGGAGATGCATTATGTAAAATTGTAAAGTGTGTTAAGACTCCTAAGTGTGGTGATATTACTTTCTACCAAATTACATAGTGTTATGGCCATATTTTGTAATAAAATGCAAAACAATGCACCATATGTCCTAGAAACTCCCAAAAACTCTTTTGAAGTGAACCTTAACGCTCCTATAGATTGGCATTTAATATCCTTCCTTACTTTGAGCAATGTTATTAGAGTAGTATAGTTAAAATGCCTATTTTTACCTTTATGTTTACGCAACGTTCTGTCGGATAATAGCAAACCACTATATGTAAGTTTTCTATGTTATAGGTACTTGATATCGCGCACGACTCTCCCAAAGGCGTATCTCGGCACTGCACCACGCAGGCATAGGAAAGACTTTCTAGAACAGCCATGTTTTGAGGATCTTTTAAAAATTCATGAAAATGGGGCAAGTGAGGATATAAAGAGGAAGATTGTTCCAATGATGAGGAGCCAGATATGAGAAAGCTCTACCGCCGAATCTGGCAGTACGGATACGTGGAATCTGCAGAAAGGATATATTAGAAGATCTTAACTGTCTGGAAGGCACATAGTAACTCAGTTTTGAACGGAGATACAAGGACTGAGACTTAGCAGGTCTTCGTGAGTCAAACAAAGCTTGAAAATTGCCAGTTTTTTTTATGGGCAGCCAGTGTAATTTAATTTAGCATGGGAGCCATAGATGACCTCGCAGATAAGTTATAGATCAGCCAGGCAGTAGTGTTCTGAACGACCTCTAGTTTAGCCAGCATGGTGTCATTTGCTGAAACCAACAATGCATTTCCATAGACCAGGCGACTAATTCTAAGTGCCTGGACTAGAGAAGGTAACCAGGGAAAGACTTTTTTTAACAGCCTCATTGGGGTGTAGCAAGTGCCACATGTGGCATTAACCTGGTCTCTCAATGGTGGTGTCCGGTCAAGTTTTACTCCTAAGTTTCTCACCACAAGCTTAGGAGTGGGGGCCGGTCCAAGATCCAAAGGCCACCAGTCAGCTGACCAATGCTCATCCGCTTTGCCAAACAACACAATCTCGGATTTTTTGCTATTAAGTTTGAGATATTTCTTGTCCATCCAGTCAGCGATCTCCCTCATGCAGCACACAAATTGTTTTTTTCACCATATCTGGGTCAGGACCGAAAGAGATGAGGAGTTGTCATCCGTGTATGACACGATCTCCACACAGCAGGATCTCACAACGTCTGCCAGAGGTGCAACATATTTGTTAAAGTTAGAATCAGGCACGAGCCTTGAAGAACTACCCTGTTAGAAAGAGATCTTTCAAAATACCAGATTTTGCTGACACCTTGAATTTAAATGTACAATTTGTCACTTCATTTTCTATGGTCTTTGGGGGGGAAACCTGCAAACCTCGCGAATGTAAATTCAAGTTGAATATGTGAATTTGTCACAAAATGTTCAACCCACCTATGGGAAGAGCTGTAAACTTCTTTGTAGAGAGGTGTTTAATTTAATCTAATTTTGAGCAGTTTGTTGGTCATTGAACATTTAACCCCTTGCCTGCGCGGCTAATTCCCCCGCTGGGCGGGGGGCGCGCACACCGCCCCGGTGCTCATGACGAGCTCAGCTCGTCACGGCCACACCCGTTTCTTTAGAACGCTCAACCCAGCGGGGGAATTAGCCCCGTGTGCGAGCGTTGCGGCCGTTATGTCGAGCTCAGTTCGTCATGAGCACACGGCCACCGTGGCTCATGACGAGCTGAGCTCATCATGAGCATGGGAGGGGTTAAACAACAATTCGACTTACGTTAATAAATCCATGAGAAGAACCTACTTTCGCAGTAAACTGGTCCTTAAACCAAATGTTGTTCACTGGAAAAAAGTTAGATCGTACTTTAAAACTCAGTTTATCACCAAATTGTCCAACAAAATATGATTAATTACTGCTGAGTTGCATGTTTTATGTGTGCATGTTATGTTACTTACAGTTCTAAAGCATGCATCACTTATTTTACCAATATATTCATCATCATTTAACTTTATTTCGGTTTGTTAATGAACCATAAAAGTACATTGAAAATACAAAAAACATTGTCAGTTCAACTAATGCACAGTTACATCTCAATTTGGGTATTTACAGTAAATCAGTTGTCGTGCGGTTTATAATATGACGATAAAAACACTAAGACAATAAAATGCATGAAATAAGAAAGTTTAAAACACGTTAGAAAAACTAATTGTTGCTGAGACAGAGCAGTCTACTTACAATAGTAGGATACTACAAACGAATCAGTCTTCGTCTAATTAGCCACATCGAAAACAAAAATTTGGAAATAGCAGTAACTATCAGTGCATTGGTATCGGTTTTTAAAATTCTAAAATAATCTATATAATTCCTGACTCCTAGGTTCACACATAGCTGTATGATCCATTTTTTCTGATAACAGAATAAACAGGACAAAACAAGATCACATGGATTAAGGATTCATTTGGATCATTGCAACCTGGGCAAGGACGAGCTAAACCCAATTTCCATTTGTCAGTATAAGAATGGAGGGGTAATGTGCCATATCTGAACTGTAAAAACAGTTTTTTTGCTAAGACAGGTTCTATAATGTCTAGTTCTTTCTCAAAACTATAGACATTCTTAAAATCCAAAAAGCTGTTAGTGAGACTAGAAGGTCTGGCTGTTCGAAGAACCTCTTCTAAATTAAAGTGTTTTATAGACTCAGCCAGGGTTCTCTTCGAGATGGATTTACATGTGTCCTCCGGGTTGGACCAGAGATTCTCCATGCCGATCCTGGACGCCTGCCCCCTTATAAAAGATAGCCACTTTATCCTCCCTACACCCGGGCGTGCCGTCACGATCTTTAATTCTTCTCTATAGCACTCAAGCTCCGGGACACTCCACAATCTACGCCAGTAGAGAAGCGGACGTGAGGCAATTACTTCTGCAATAGGCCTCAAGTTTGTATCCAACCTTAGTGGAACTAGGGGAGTATTGATTGGTAAGGAGAGCAGCTGTCTAATGAATTTGTTCTCGGTTATACTAATCTCGTTCGCTGGACAGTGGCCCCAGAGTTCCGCCCCGTAAAGGGTGGATGATCTGGTTTGAACCTTATATATTTCTAGGGGTACACTGACTAGCTTATGGACGCAGGTTTTCTGGACTTTAAGAATACCCCCCATAGACTGGGAAAGGGTTAAATTAGCCTTGGTCATTTGGGTTTCCCAACTCATTTTATCGTTTAAGGTCAGGCCTAGATAGGTGAAATTATTTACCCTTTCCAGGGCTCGTCCGTCCATAGTCGGGCGAGGGCAATTAGTTGCAGTGCCATTAAACACCATGTACTTTGTTTTGTCTATGTTAATTACCAAATTCCTGTCCCTACAGAACTTGGTAAACTGATCTAACACCCGCTGCATCCCCATAGGTGTTTTTGAGAGCAGCAGGGTGTCATCTGCAAACATGAGTGCAGGAAATTTACCACCCGCTAAATTAGGGGCATCACTGTTTGGTACGCCAGTTAGGTCATCAACAAGGCCGTTTAGGAAAAGGGAAAATAGCGTAGGGGCCAGTACGCATCCCTGCCTAACTCCCTTCTCAATAGGAAAATCTCTGGTTAGCTGGCCATTTTTGCCATAGCGAACCTTTGCATAGGTTCTTTCGTGGAGTCTTTTAAATTGGAGACATAAATAGGGTGGAATCCCCATTGATGTTAATATGCTCCAAAGTTGGTTTCTATCCACCATGTCAAATGCGGATTTGAGGTCCACAAATGTCAGGTAAAGACTCCCCCCTTCCATCACCACATGCTTCCAGTAAAGGACCTGGAGCCGTAGTAATTGATCGATGGTCGATGTTTTAGCACGGAACCCTGCTTGCAGGTGGGAGAGGATGTTATTCTCGCTAATCCAATCTTGCAAGCGTTGCAAAAGCAGTTTGGCATAGATCTTTTGAGTAACGTCAATAAGACTGATTGGTCTATAGTTTGACGGGGCCAACGGAGATCCCTTTTTATAAATCGGAATAATTTCGGCCCCCAGCCAAGTACTTGGCAGCTCTTGGCCGTCAAGAATAGCGTTAAATATGACGGTGAAGTAGGGGACCCAAATCTTTGGCTCATCTCTGAAAAGATCACCAGGAATCTTATCCAGCCCAGGGGCCTTGTTACATTTTAACCCTTGAACTGCGAGTGTAACTTCCGAGATAGTAAAGGGGGAGGGCGAGCATTCTAGGCCCGATCTCAAAGGCTTTATCGATAGTACATTATTGGAGGGAGTAGTGCTGGAGTAAAGATCACCAAAGTAGGCACACCAGGCTTCCTCTGCAATGTTAGGATTGATCTTTACCTTCCCTTCTGGCTTCCCAGTGTGAACCAAATTCCAAAAGGTTCGGGCATCTTTCGCTATTAATGCCTTTTTAATGGCCTTCCATTTCTCGGTTTCCCATTCTGATTTTGCGTGAGAAAGGAGATTCTTGTAAGCGTTCCTTGCAGCCATAATGGTTGCTCTGTGGCCTAATTTGATGGCGGAAATAAGAGTGGTCTTCGCCTTCCTACAAGACTGGTTGTACCAGGGATTTGTGCCACATACTTGTCTGTTAGTCTGTTTTGCCGGTTTGGAAAAACTAGCCACTAGGGTCAACATTAGTTCTTTATGTAAAGTTAAAAATTTAACATCTCTATCAGGGTTGTAGGCGTCTTCATACAATATATTGAGGCGCTCTAGCTGGGGAATAACACTTTTATACAATAATGCCAGGTTATCTGGCGATGACTTAATAGTAGACCATCGAATTTTTTTACCGCCCTGGGTAATCCTAATGGCACTAGAGACCACATCAACTTCTTGATGCTCTCCGTCGTGGTTGGGCACATCTAGTTCTGCTACCAAGGGGTTGTGGTCACTTTCCACACGATCAAATATGTGGAAACATCGAATCAGATGCCATAAGGACATACTAACCAGAAGATAATCTATTGTTGACGAATGACCCATCCCATTATAAGTACTCCTTCCTGGGCTGTCCCCCGGGAAGCGGCCATTGCAAGCTCTAAGAGAGAATGTATATGTCAATGAAGTGAGCTGCATGGCCATGGGAGTCCAGATTTTGACTTGATAAACGTTTGGGGGTGGAATCTGACAGGCATCATCCTCATCTGTTGTTAGCTGAGAAACTCCCCCAAGTGGTTCATAGTGGCAATTAAAGTCCCCCCCCCATTATGACCTTGGTATCAGTTGAGAGACTATTTAATAGTGCAGTCAAGGACTCTAAGGTATGAGAAACCGTACTCCCCAAAACCGGACGTAGGTAGATGTTAATAATCGCTATTTTGGGTGTGTTTCTGCGGGTTAGGAGAATGCAAGAAATATCACAAGAATTGGTGTTGATTCTTTTAACCGAAAACCCAAGATGGACACCAACCCATATGGTCAGTCCGCCAGATGGTCTGCCTCTAAGGCCTTTAATAGCAGGCTCGGCATAAGTTGCAAAACCCACTCTATGCTGGGTTGTCCTAGCCCAAGTCTCTTGAAATATACAGATACCATGATTGTCCACATAGTCACACCACTCCATGTTATCTAGCTTTGCAACCAAACCCGCCACATTCCATGATAACAACATTAAATCTTTATTATTGGAACAATGTTTTTCAGCTGGGTGGTTTGGGAGTGTAACATTTTCCACAATAAAATCACCCACTTCGGGACAAGTCTGTTCCTTAGAGATCTCATGGTTATTTACAGTGCAGTTAACATCATCTATACTAGAGGGACAGCTAACACATTGGGGGAATGTAATTAAATACCTTGTCCCACTCTGAATGTCATCCTCTACTAGTCCCCCACCAACAACACTAGAATCCTTAGCAAGGGGGGCAGCCATAGCCTGAAGTCAGTCACAGCCATCAAGGCCGGAAATGGCTCCATATCTATTCGAGGTTTCCAGTGGAGTAAAAGGGATCAAATGATCCATGTTTCTATTCCCCTGGAAAAACTCTGGCCCCACAGGGGGCTGGCTGCGGCCACTAGCAGGGACTATATTCCACACTGGATTATTCCTAGGAGGGGGAGGCCTTTGAAAGTGGCACATATAGGTATTGGTTGGAGGCATGTGAGTATTCCTAGAATCATTGTGATCTAATACCCCCCCAGAAAAAAGGGCTGGAGTCACATACGACCTTGGGTAGAAATAAGTTAGGTCGTGTGGGACTATAACAGTATTCAAATTCCTAGGGGGCCCTGTTAGTATAGCCCTAACAGCCTCTGGATTCCTAAAGTTAATAACAACTATGTCACCCTCAATATTTTTTTCCCTAGTACCCAGCCAGGGCAGACGTCTAACATGGACTATCTCCCCGTCAATGTAATACGGGAGTGGTCTGTTTTGACCTAACCAATGTAGAATTTTGTTCTTGAGTTGAGGATGGCCCTCTTTTCTACCTACTTCTAATGGGGGGACACCAGTGAGTGCAACTACAAACGGTAGCGACTCTGGAGGTAATTCTACATTGGGAATACCATTAGTGGGCCTAACAGACCTCCCCCTACTCGAATACTTAGTCTTACTACTAAGATTAGCGTCGCCCGTCTGGGCTTCTCTTGGAACCTGAGCCGTGATTTTTGTTGTTATTTGGACGGGAGCCTGGGCCGTATGCGGGACCGAGTTTTTCTGCTGATTGTTATTTAAAGACTTACTGTTTACAATAGTTGTCTTAGCAGTAATCCTTGGAGGGTCTACAGTGCCCTGTCTATTACTCACAAGGGGTTTAGCGACTCTATTATTACCACTATTAGGATCATTTAAGGCCAGCGTGATAGGAGCAGAAGCTATTGTAGTCTGTGGTGTAGTAGTCAACACAGAAACAGGCATTGGGGGGGTCATAGAGGCACTTAATTTGCCATTATACAAAGCCTCCAAGTTGCCTAGTCGATGCTCCACCCTTTTTAGGATGTCCAAAATCGGGAGCATAAAAGACTTGAGCAACTGCTCAAGTGTGTTCCCCTCAATGTCAGTAGGGGGAATGGTCACTACACTTGGGGAGGAAACTACCTCATCTTGCCTCCCTCTTGTATTACCAGGTTGTGTGTTATAGACTAGGGTTGATGCCACTGTAGGCACTGGAGCAGTCGGTACCGTTGTTTTAGGTGCAGTTACCCCTTGGATCTTCAATTTGGGTGTCTTGCCAAACTCAGTGTGACTGAGCTTGGCTCTTTGCGGAGCTCCTAACCCCCTCCTCTTTTTGGTAGGCGGCGGGCCAAGGGTTTTAGAAGTAATAGATGGTCTACCTGGCCTTTTCGATTGCTCCTTTGGTACAGAGCAAGTTACATTCGCCACAATAGATGGGGGACTAGGAACACGTGGAAGCAAAGCATTAGGTGAGGGTACAGTTAACAGGGAACCCGTAGGCGGTGAGGTACATCTGAGGAGTAATGGGAAATCATCCAGTGACAGTGGATCTTCAAGGGGTGTATCAGTAATAGTGTCCGAAATAATGGGCGGGGATGCCAAGTCAATTAATGGTCTATTTTTCATGGACTCGATAGAACGTCGTCGTTCAATCCTGCGTTCTGATAATGAATCATCCTTATCTAGATCCACAGCAGCCTTAATAAAATAATTGTCCAGTGTCCTTTTGCTGGAACCCACTATGCTAGAATTCTCAGAACTAGCCGCCATATTTGAAAGCCTACCTTACAGTCCAAGATCAAAGATGTTAGTGGGGTAGCCCGTCCCGTCCTCGGACGTCCCCGGACGGCCACAGACGGTCCCGCCCTTGTCCCGGGCTTCTCCCGGCGCCCTCCCGCGCGCTCCCGCGCAGCGGTAGCTCTAGACTGTATTATTAGGATTGGTCGGCGGACAGGGGGGTGTGGCCAGCGGGGAGAGCAGCCCAGGTGTGGAGAATGGGCGCGCAGGGGTTCCTGGAGACTGGAGTCCCTGCCTGTGCTCGCAGCCCCGCCGGCTCTTCTGCCTGCCCGCACCTCCGCTGGTAGCTCCTCACAGGGGCAGCAGCCTTCGATTTCAAGGCGCTGCGGGACCCGCGAAGCGGGTCCGGCGAGGTCGGGAAAGCCTTTGGGAGGTTTCAAAACAGGAACAAGATTCCCTCTGGGAGGTCAGCGACCCACGAACAGTTCAACAGTGATCCACAGGTCTGTGTGTGCAGCCCGGTTTTCAGCACAGAAGCGGGGGGCGTGGCCAGCGGGGAGAGCAGCCCAGGTGTGGAGAATGGGCGCGCAGGGGCTCCTGGAGACTGGAGTCCCTGCCTGTGCTCGCAGCCCCGCCGGCTCTTCTGCCTGCCCGCACCTCCGCTGGTAGCTCATCACAGGGGCAGCAGCCTTCGATTTCAAGGCGCTGCGGGACCCGCGAAGCGGGTCCGGCGAGGTCGGGAAAGCCTTTGGGAGGTTTCAAAACAGGAACAAGATTCCCTCTGGGAGGTCAGTGACCCACGAACAGTTCAACAGTGATCCACAGGTCTGTGTGTGCAGCCCGGTTTTCAGCACAGAAGCGGGGGGCGTGGCCAGCGGGGAGAGCAGCCCAGGTGTGGAGAATGGGCGCGCAGGGGCTCCTGGAGACTGGAGTCCCTGCCTGTGCTCGCAGCCCCGCCGGCTCTTCTGCCTGTCCGCACCTCCGCTGGTAGCTCCTCACAGGGGCAGCAGCCTTCGATTTCAAGGCGCTGCGGGACCCGCGAAGCGGGTCCGGCGAGGTCGGGAAAGCCTTTGGGAGGTTTCAAAACAGGAACAAGATTCCCTCTGGGAGGTCAGCGACCCACGAACAGTTCAACAGTGATCCACAGGTCTGTGTGTGCAGCCCGGTTTTCAGCACAGAAGCGGGGGGCGTGGCCAGCGGGGAGAGCAGCCCAGGTGTGGAGAATGGGCGCGCAGGGGCTCCTGGAGACTGGAGTCCCTGCCTGTGCTCGCAGCCCCGCCGGCTCTTCTGCCTGCCCGCACCTCCGCTGGTAGCTCCTCACAGGGGCAGCAGCCTTCGATTTCAAGGCGCTGCGGGACCCGCGAAGCGGGTCCGGCGAGGTCGGGAAAGCCTTTGGGAGGTTTCAAAACAGGAACAAGATTCCCTCTGGGAGGTCAGCGACCCACGAACAGTTCAACAGTGCTCCCAATATATTGCTGTTGATATTCTCCATTGTGTTTTAGACGTTCCTGCCCATTTCAATAGACACAAATATTGCTCACAAAAGGTTGGGTCTTCCTGCTGGGAGGTCTTCTTCAAGAAAAAAGAGTAGCTTAGGTTGAGTCCATTGTGGTCCAGCTGTACTCTATAGGTGCAATTCGTGTTGGAAGTACACAACAAGCAGAGTTTATCTCTTGACAGTCTGTGTCATGCATATGATACTCAAGTACATGGGATTGCTCACAGAAGTTTACATTTCTGTCGCTAAATGGAGAATCTGTCTTCATGAAGCTTTCAAGTTTTGTCCCTAGTATTATCTATGTTTTCCCAGGAATCATCCTTCCTCAAAAGTAAGGCTTTTACTGCAATCTGTAGGTCTTGTGAACCTCTGCCCTTAGCTACTGTTGCAGGGGTGTTAACAATCAGCTGCATTGTACATTTAAAGCAAATCGTTGTAGAGCTCGGCCCCTCTAGAAAGCTGTCCGTATTACTTCCATGCTGGTCATGTGCCTTCAAGCCTTTCTTCAGTTTCTTGGACAACCCTTTGATGTTTGACAAGTTCTTCCAGTTCATTTAGGGTTCTCGCATTGTGGACCTTTCGGTTGTTTGGCTCATTTTCAACCTGAGGTCAATTTCCAAATCAGCGTTTTGATGTTCAGGACAGTGCACCTGCTTTATCCTACGCACTATTAACATTCAATACCACTGCATTGTGCAACTTCAGTATGCAAGACTTTGGAGAAATATTGAAGAGATACTGTACTTCTCTGACGAATTGGCATTTCTGAAAAATTAGCCACCTTGCAGAAGTGAATGTTATGGGAGACTGAGCTCAGGACACTGAATCCTGCAAGGGGGTGGTTAAACTGAACGCACTGGTGAAGGGAAGAGTTTCATGCTCTAAGGATTCCTGGCATAAGTTTAGATGCCTTCAGAGGGAACAAAAGGCACCATCTTTATTTCCCAAAGATGTAAATAGATCAGGATTGTAGGAGACCGTTTACTCAAGGACTTACAGTCAGATTGTCTTCTTTATACCTTTGCTACCAGTTCGCTCATTCACAGACTTATCAGGAAGCTCAGAGAGAGCACTCATTCTGATAACACCTGGTTAGGTGAGAAATACTAATCATAGGGCCCCAGTAGTAAAAAGCGCGCTGTACAATCCTAAACTTCCACAGAGTACAGTTGAAGCGGTCACTAGTTGGGCCACCCATCAGGTTGCTACGCTTCAAATGCTGAATGTATCCCTCTGTTTGCACTGTTGATATTCCGCATTCAGATCAATGTATCGAGTCTTTTAAGGTTTTGATGTGCCTGCTATAAAACGTTGTCGGGCTCACGTGATGCCCACATTCCACCCAAAATAGACAAAAGAGCCTCTCCACAACTTCCACACGAGAATGGTGACTACAGTATGTCTGTAGCAATGCCCAATGATTAGTGACCGAGCACAGTCGCCGGGGGTTCACTTGCACAATGCTCATAGGGGACAACCGCAGATTGTACTGCTGCCTGTATAGCGCATTACTCGTACCAGGCACAATATAGATACAAAGCCCAATATCTCTTACAATACCAGTCACAGTAGGAATTTTACAGTGCCAGGAATGGCCACAGGTCTGAACATTTTTCAGCCAAGGCAAAGCTGAAGGCAACTGACTTGGTGTACTGTGGGGGCGCCTTGACCTTACAACACAGCTCTGTGGTCTCAGACGGGCCAATAGGAAGAACCCTCACTGAGCTTGCTAAACTGTCGGGGTCACCGGAGACAAAATTAGAAGAAGATAAGTCTGTACAGGAACACAAACTGGGGCAGTACAGCACGCTGCCCAAAGCCAAGCTGGGAACTCTCCATCCCTAACAGTCTCATTATTGAGCCAATCTGATATATGGAAGGCCTTGTTTTGTTGAAAAGCTCAAGACCACCATTAAACCCGCTGCATCTTTTTGGTGCTTCTGAAAATAAAGGCACAGTCTTCTTAGGCCCAGATGCATCAAGCAAAAAACAGGTCGCAAAGGGGCAGATTCTCAGAATCTGCCCCTTTGCGACCGGTATTTTTGCATTTGGGATGCATCATCCCAAATGCAAAAATCGCAAATTAAGAATTCGCTAAATTGCGATTACTTGCATTTAAGGAATCTCAAATTGAGATTCCTTAAATGCAATGCATTAAAGTAGCGATTTCGCTAATAGGGCTCGCAAATTACCATGAAGTACAACTTCATGGTAATTTGCAAAAACTTTGAAAAATGCACTAAAGTGCATTTTTCAAAGTTTCATGTTGCGCACACACATGCCCTAAGGGCATGTGTGTGCGCAACATATGTGCACAGATCAATTTCTGGGGTGCAACAGGGTGTCCTTTGGACACCCCTGCAATTTCAGGGGTGCAACAGGGTGTCCTTTGGACACCCCTGCACCCTTGAAATCGCAATCTCATTTTGCGATTCGCTAATTGCGATTCGCAAATTGAAAATTCTTCCCATTCATTCCTATGGGCCTCTAGGCCCATAGGAATGAATGGGGATGTATTCCTTAATTGCGGCTCCCAATTTGCGAATCGTAATTAAGGAATTTTAAGAAATCGCTTTTTTTAAAGTGATTTCTTCTTGCATACCATTTTGCTATTCTTATTAGCGATTCCTTATTTTTCGCTTATAAGGAATCGTAAAATGGATGCTTGATGCATCTGGGGGTTAGACCCCAAATAACTCACACTTTGAGCTTATTGTGATTGGCATCCCGATTGTGGTTGCCTTGTCATATTTCACCATTAAAGGACTTTAACTTACTTTTGTTGTACACTGAAGTGGGGAGAAATAGAAGGAGCCCAGCACGGTAGATTTAAAATATCACATGAGGAGAGGTAGGTGAATCAGTGTATGGGGGGCAACATGCAGAGCTCTGGGCCAGGATATTGAAGGCAAAGCAGCACAAAGGGGATAGATAAAAAAAGCATGCATCCTAATGGAGAACTGAAAGCAAAAGAAAAGCATTGTTCCCCGAGTGTAAGCAACAGAATGAAATAAGTCATCCAGTCAAAAAGATAGTAAAGACGCCATGCCTCACGGGAGGCACAAACACAAGGAAAGAAGAAATAGTCAATATGGCGGTTGGGGGGCGGGGGTAGGAGGAGGCTTTTACCCCGTTCCAGATGTATTACTAAATGCAACTGCTTTCCAGATACGGCTTCTCATTACTGTTGCCCATATCCAATCCAAAAATTATTTATTTCGGCCACATGGGCCATAAAAGATGCAGTAAAAATACATATGAATAAAACACAATATATACAATAAAAGCCAACTGGACCTGCAGTGTTAGAAAATACAAGGTAATATAAATTAACCAGACATTTTCTTCCTTATTATCCATGCTGCCATTAAGAATTTGGAAACCGCAAACACAATGTGGCCCAGGGTATTAGTTTTCATAACCCTGTAGGCCTGTAAATAGTTCCTGAAGCCCAGGTTCCGGCATAGAGGGGCTAACCAGCGCCTCCTCGGGCTCCGATAGACATGGCAACAGAACATTATGTGCAAGTCATCCTCGTCATTAGCTTTACAGCATGGACAGAGCTTATCGCCCCCTAGCGACCATTTATAGGTAAAAACTTTAGTAGGGAGCGTACCAAACCTCCATTGCAGGAACAATTTCCTCGCCAAAAGAGGATAGATAAAATCCATAAAAGGTTCAAAAGCATAAGAATGTTTGGATACTATAAAACATCCCGTCAGGGTGCCACTGTCATAAGCATTGTCCATATCAGCAAGGCTTTTGTTCTTATAGAGCTGTGCGAGGGTTTTGCGCGAGATCCTTCTACAACCCTGAGCTGGATCATCCCATAGGTCTGGCAATTTCAGGCTAGAGCATTCCGACTTGATGAATGCCAGCCAAGGGATCTTACCATTAACATCCAGCCTCATGACGTGTATAAGGTCCTGCCTATAGTGATGCAGTTCCTCGGTGGACCATATCCGATGCCAGAACTTCACCGGTTTCGACCGTAGGTCCTCTGCAATTGACGGAAGGCCCAGGTCAAGTCTTAAGGGGAGGAGTGGTGTGCCTTGCGGAAGAGCAAGTAAACGTCTGAGGAAACAATTTTCCACCCCTACCATGACCTTCCCAGCTTTATGTCCCCACAGCTCACTGCCGTACAAGGCAGCTGCCTTCGCCTGGGTCCTGTACATTTCCAGGGCCGGACTAACAGGCTTGAAGGTGGACTTATTGGACACCCTCAAGAGTGCGCCCGATAGCTGGGAGAGTTTCAACCTAGATCTTGCTACCTGGGAGTCCCATGTCAGATTTTCTTGAAGTGAAACCCCCAGATATATAAAGGTAGAGACCCTTTCAAGGCTAGTTTCCCCCAGTTTTGGATTGGGTCTGGTTTTGGTGGGGGGGTTGAAGATCATGAACTTAGTTTTTTCCGTGTTCACCTCCAACCCATGTTGTCGACAGAAGTGACCAAAACCATCCACAATCCTCTGGATCCCCATAGGGGATTTGGAAAGAAGGAGGGTATCATCGGCAAACATTATTGCCGGAACCCTCCTTCCTGCCAAAACCGGGGCGTCATTGTCCCCAACAGCGTCAAGATGTTGAATGACGCTGTTAATGAACAGACAGAACAGTGTCGGAGCCAGGACACAGCCCTGTCTGACACCTCGGCGGACCGGGAATTTACCCGAGGGCTTACCATCCCTACCACACCTCACTACCGCAAAGTTGTTCTCATGCAGCCTAATGATGATTCTAAGGAGGTGGGGGGGAACTCCTAGCTTCTGCAGAACCTCCCATAACTTCCCCCTCGGGACCAGGTCGAAGGCTGACCTCAGGTCCACGAAGACCATGTACAGTCGACCTCCCTCTAGCGTGACCGTCTTCCAGTGCAGGAGAAGGAGGCGAAAAATTTGGTCCATGGTCGACGTGTTCTTCCTGAAGCCAGCCTGAAGGGGGCTCATGATGTCATTGTCCTCGACCCAGTCTAGGAGATGGTCCAAGATGAGGCGCGCAAAGAGCTTTTGGGGCACATCTATAAGGCTTATAGGCCTGTAATTGGAGGGGAGCAGAGTAGAACCCTTCTTGTGGATGGGTACAATCTCTGCCCCCAACCACGACCCAGGGATCGCCATACCTCCAAGAATGGCATTGAACAGAATGAGAAGGTATGGGCCCCAGATGTCCGGGTGGTGCCTAAATAGATCCCCGGGTAACCTATCCAGGCCTGGCGCCTTCCCCACTGCTAGGCGTTCTAGGGCAAGCTCCACTTCCCCCAGGGATAGTTCCATTCCAAGCTCCTGAGTACCCAAGGGCAATTGCAGCTCTGCAGCCGGGCAGGAACTAGTATCTTGGTAAAGAGCCCCAAAGTGGGCCTCCCAGACCGCGGGGGCTATATTAGGCTCAATCGCTTTACTGAGTTCCCCTGACCCATTGTTTACTAGGGCCCAGAATTTCCGGGAGTCCCTGAATTTAAGGGCATCATAAAGGTCCTGCCAATGATTCCAGTCCCACTCGGTCCTTGCAGCCGCCAGCACTAATTTATGGTGCTTCCTGAGGTCACGTACTTTGGCCTTGTCTGACCCCTCTTTTATTGCTGCAATGAGCTCAGATTTTGCTGCCCTGCAATCTGGGGTGTACCAGGAGGGAACAGGGGTCCTTTTCTTTCGGATTGGGACCTCCGGGTGGAATACCTCGGCCAAGTCCCTCACTAAAGCCTGGTGAATCTTTCCCAGTTTCTCACAGTAATCTGGGGTTCTTGGTTCATTCAGGAGAGCATCCACCTCCATAAAGCTTGGGAGTGCCAGCTCATATAATTTCTTGATGGACTCTTCCGACCTCACCAGCTTTCCCCACTTAACCCGGCGCCTGTTTGTGGTCAGGGACAGATCCCCCAGATCATCCCCTTGGCCAACTGGGGATGGGTCCGTCATGGGCAGAGGGCACAAGATATTTAGGCAAAGGGCGTTGTGGTCGCTGTCTGACCTCTTAATTACCCTAAAGTCAAGCACTTTGGGCCAAAGTGTAATGTCCACCATGATGTAATCTAGCCTCGACTCATGGCCCCTCCTGTTGAAAGTACACACCGAGGGGGTATCGGAAGGGGTACGACCATTACACGCCCTCAGTGCGCAATTCAGGGTAAGGGACATGAGTTGTAAGGCTAGAGGGGACCAGGCTTTAGGGTGAGGAGAAGATGAGGGTGGAACCCCCCAGTGGTCATCCTCGGCCGTAAGGACACCATCCAGTAGACCTTCCAGAGGTTCAAAGTGGCAATTGAAGTCTCCTCCAAGCACCACCTTGAAGTCACCCGGAAGTTGGCCCAAGAAGGAAGCCAGATCATTTAGGGTAGGTGATTCGTTTGGCGAGGCCACTGGACGCGAGTAGACGTTGACAATGGCCCACGGAGTTTTGCCAGGCCAAGTGAGCCGCACACACTGGATGTCCTGCGAACACGTGCGAACCTGCTCCGCCTGGCACCCAGTGTGACTCGCAATCCAGATTGCCAAGCCACCAGATGGCCTCCCCCTCCCAGCCCATTTGGCAGGGATTTCGAATACTTCAAACCCTCTCCTGGTCTGAGCGGCCCTCGCCCAAGTCTCCTGAAGGAGGAGTATATCACATCCAGTCAATATGGCGGTTGGGGGGCGGGGGTAGGAGGAGGCTTTTACCCCGTTCCAGATGTATTACTAAATGCAACTGCTTTCCAGATACGGCTTCTCATTACTGTTGCCCATATCAAAAATGTAAATCCATCACGTGTAATGTATATGTCATCCAATGCTGGTCACTTTTTCGTTAAAAAAAACAGTTTAAAAAAAAACAAGAAATGCGATCAGATGAGAAGTTTTCAAACTAAATTGACAAGCGAGCCAAAAATTGATAAGCAGCGAGCTGTCCCAAAGCCCCCTGTATTCATATTGTACATAATAGGTCTAAAAACAACAGGTGAGACCTAAAAATAATGTGTAACCTTGCTTGCTGCCTGAATGATAGGCAACGGAGGAGCCTAGTCCTGGAAAAATACTGCCAGTGTTAAACTGCCATTGTTCCAAGATTAACATTCCCCTGGCAGTATTATTTGTTGCTTCTGTAGTGCCCAAGCGGTAAATACTGCAGATAGGCATCGCATTGCTCTATAACCACACCTAGCTCACGCTTCAGGTAGAAGCAGCAGTTTTTGAAACTATTCAAGATCAGTTCAGAGCTGAGATCGTTTTCAGAGGTAAATGCTATCATGCATGGCAGTCTCATGTGATGCTACAGGATTCCAGTGATAAGGCCTTTACCAGAGGCTCGTGCCTGGCAGAGTAGTTTTTTTTCAGCATACTATATTTTTCTATTTTATTTAATGTGACTCCGCTATCTACATCGTATACACAAGTCTACGAGTTCGCTCATGAGATACAGACAGCGCAGCTCAATAACTCCGAGCACTGGTTTATGCTCCATGCTTCGACTACTACTGTCTACTGCTGGAGAATTCGGTTATGTGCTGCAGACAATGCGATTTGTAAGAAAACACGCTGACGCACACCTACTGTACTTACTTGAATAATACAATGTGGCCATGGATAAAAACAAGGGAACCTAGATAAAGAGAATATCTTAAGATCTCATTTATTTGTGCTTTACAGAAACACTTCCAGGTGCAAGTAACAACAGCACGGCAACTTTTCATTATAAGTGTACGGTAGGTTTTGAAAATAAGCATAAGTAGTGGGAACATTCCATTACTGGAGTATCAACAACAACTGAGGCAATAGGGAAAGAATGCATTACACATACCAGTGTTTGGCAGAGACAATATTCGTGGGCCTGTGTGTTGTAAATGAATAATAAGCTAATCATTCAGTGTGTGTTGCCTTCTTCCAATATCCTGTATGGTAGAATTGAACAAATGTCAACTGAAGACAGCAGCTGCGTAAATTTAACACTTTCCACTCGCTTCACCATCTTCAAGACATTTCCAAGTACATTTCCTTAGTATTAGAGTATGAAAGCGAACCTGGAAAATATAGTTACACACTGCATCATAAATTAGCTTTTGGGATGGATACCCCCACCTGCAGATTCCTCACTGGTTGAATAATCCTAGGTGTCAGTCTAGATGCGGAAACCTCAAAACTCTTTGACACCAGTAGGGGGTGCTAGCTCCATGTAGGCACCGGTAGCGATGCCTGGGGATGTCAGTGAAGCCATATGCGCCCAACCTGGTTCAACAATGTCAGTTTCCTATTTTGTGTGACTTTGACGCAGGTCCAGAGCTCATTCTCTCTTGCAGTTTTGCATTTGCGTGTTACCACAAACCAAAAATAATCTAACGGCAGTGCTAGGGTGTCTTCCCGAGCATTACGACTTCAATCCATGTAGGGACTCTGAGGGACAGATGTCCATATCCGACCCTTGGTGGATTTGACTGTGATGTCTGGGATCAGACCATGACTTAAGTCCTGGCTTGGTGTGTATCTTAACGCAATCATGGAGAGGAAAGCAAAGCCACTCATGACGTGGGACCGCAACAAGAAGCACATATGCCGCCCGAGATCTCCATCCCTACACCTTGAGCCAACAGAAAAACACAAAAAAACGCAAGAAACATAGGGCTTCTTCCAAAGTTTAGTCACCCAGGTGGTCTCTGAATCCTACAGGAGCTTCCACCTCTGATGCAGAATTGGATATTGCTACCTCTGATCCAGAATTGGATATTACTAAGCGTTCTGAACTGGTTCTGCCAACGGGTTGGCTTTGGTGCTGTCCCTTGAATCTGAAGTATAGCCGGCCCAGTCAGCGCAGTCTTCGTTGCCCATGCCACCTTATCCTCACTTTCCAGCCCCATAGTGAGGCCCTGTGGCATTTAATGCCATGTTCAGGATTTTGCCGAGGGCAGCGCCCCCCATGGAGTGCCTCTGAGCCCCATGGTGCCATACGGTATGCCTGTGTTCATGCCCTTTATGGTGACTTTATAAACATACAATTTGACCCCCACACCTGTAATTTGAACTTATTATTTAGAAAAACAATAATCAGGACTATTTCTGATTACGTAGGCTTATTTATTTTGGCCCTTGTTTTTTTATTTTTGTTTTTTCAAATCGAGAAATTAGATATGTACGAGAAAGACACTAAACAGATGATCATTAATCAAAATATAACAATTCATGAATAACAATGCATTATTTACAAATACGTTAAGTCATACAATACAAAAAGAACATTCAGATGAAAAAAAAATTTTGCACATTATTTACAGTGATGATGTATATCGGAATAGTGAAAAACAGAAGGAATTATTTATAGTGATAACACGTATCGAATAGTGAAACAAGATGATGATTCTTTTGAAAGAATCTACATGAAGGCTGGTAGATATAAATAAATTAATATTATGTCACAATCATTGCTTTATGTTTTTTTGGGGAGCCTTCTTACTGCCGACGCGTTTCGACCTGTTAAATAAATCAACGCGGTCTCATCAGGGCATTTTCAACATCAAATTCTCTATTGAAACAAACAACAACAGGATGACTTTCCTTGATGTTGAAATCTCCAACGAAGGTGGCCACTTGAAAGCGTCTCTATTTAAAAAACAGACGGATAAAAATACGATCCTCCACCATGGGAGTGCACATCCCAGAAACCTCCGGGCTAACCTCCCTTATGGACAGCTCCTTAGAATCAGGAGGAACTGCTCTGAAGTAATTGATTATGACCGACATGCCCAAACATTTTGTGGGGAAATGACCAACAGAGGCTATCCTAAAAAGCTACTTAAACACTCCTACAAAAGAGCTAGATACACACCGAGGGAGTGTCTGCTAATACAAGACAAGCAAAAACCTGAATTAGACAAGATGGTTTGCGTCACGACCTTTGGTCCAGATACTCACAAAGTGAGACAAATGATCCTCAAAAATTGGCATTTGTTGGAGGAATTGGAATGCCCTTTTCCGAAGCCCATATTCGCCTACAAAAAGAACCAGAGTATAGGCCAACAATTGGTTCGTGCAGATGTGCGAATACAAAAACCAAAGAGTGATCTACTGGCCAAATGGGGCCTTAAACCGATCATTGGCCATCACAGATGCGGTAACTGTGTTTCATGTGACACAACGATAGAAGGAAGTGATTTCACCCACAACAACATCAAATGGAAAAATGTTGGATTTTCCAATTGTCGGTCTCGTAATGTGGTGTTTGGGATTGTATGTCCTTGCGACAAAATCTATATAGGCAAGACTAGCCAACAAGTCAACACTCGCATTACACAACACAGATCAAGACTGAAAAATAAGGTGGCGAATGCGCCCATGGTGCAGCATTTCATAGAGACTAACCACCGCGAAACAGAGTTCAAATGGACAGTGCTATATAGCATTAACCAAAGCAGGTGCCCGCCTGACACTGAGAAAGTGCTCCTTACAAAAGAAGCGTATCTGATACTAAAATTCAATAGCACACAAAATGGGTTAAATACATTATCTGAGGTCTCAAGACTTTAATTATAAAAATTAATAATTACTGGTCTGCAACATGCACAGACTTACGATGGCATAGTGCTCTGCGCGAGTATTAAGTGGTTGATGGATGTTCCTTTTAAATGGCCCTTCACAAGCAGAATTACAAATAAAAACTCTGACATGACGGAACTACGTATCCCAGAATTCCTAGGTCATGTGACCAAAACCATAACTCATGCCCACAGCAACATGGCGGTTGTTGCAAAACGCTAGATGCACTGAGCAGGAGACAGCGCAGTGAGAACTCCTGAATTCGATTCACTCCCCGCTTTTCCCAAAGGTAAGAATTAGTTGCTGCAAACCGTCTATTTATCAAAAAAAGCAATGCGAGTGTAAAACATTCAGTAATGCACACCGTTGTCACACAGCAGATTGAAGCTGAACGGTGTGGGTGCCTGAAGAAATAGAAACATCCGCCGAGCGAGGGCCGCTCCCCCCACAAGGTATTCTGATTGCAATCATTGAAAAAGTATGATAATACAGTAATCCGATCAGAAGTACAAACAACGTTCTCCTTCTATGCAGGGGCGCCCAGGCACGCAAATTGCCAATCACGCAAGCCACAGATACAAAAAAGAGCAATAAGAAATTGACGCCAAGACACACGGCGCTGCCCACAGGTAGGAAAGAGATGCACTAAAAACCAGTGCAGGCACCTTCTCTAAGCCAGCCTCTTGACTAGAATACCACTCTTTTCACAGAGTTCTCATCGACATAAAATAAGAAAAGGGAGCTGTTGAACCTCCTGGATCCAGCTACACTCGTGCTTAAGGTATATCAGTGTCTCAGACACCCGTTAGAAATGGGCAAATGGGTTTGAAAGAATAGAACAGAAATAAGACGTTTTTTCTCTTTCTTTTTTTGTGCAAAAATTCTTTTTGAGCAAGGAACAAAGTGAAAATGCCCTGATGAGACCGCGTTGATTTATTTAACAGGTCGAAACGCGTCGGCAGTAAGAAGGCTCCCCAAAAAAACATAAAGCAATGATTGTGATATAATATTAATTTATTTATATCTACCAGCCTTCATGTAGATTCTTTCAAAAGAATCATCATCTTGTTTCACTATTCGATACGTGTTATCACTATAAATAATTCCTTCTGTTTTTCACTATTCCGATATGTATCATCACTGTAAATAATGTTCAAAATTTTTTTTTCATCTGAATGTTCTTTTTGTATTGTATGACTTAACGTATTTGTAAATAATGCATTGTTATTCATGAATTGTTATATTTTGATTAATGATCATCTGTTTAGTGTCTTTCTCGTACATATCTAATTTCTCGATTTGAAAAAACAAAAATAAAAAAACAAGGGCCAAAATAAATAAGCCTACGTAATCAGAAATAGTCCTGATTATTGTTTTTCTAAATAATAAGTTCAAATTACAGGTGTGGGGGTCAAATTGTATGTTTATATTGTAATAGATGGTCCAGCCCCCTACACGACCCAGGACCTAACTCCTTTTGCTCTAGCAGTTTTATGGTGACTTTGGCATCTTTCGGAATGGTCCCTCTACCTCCAGTGCTGGCTAGTTCCCTCTCTTCACACCACTCCACTGAGTTTGCTGGTGATGCTTCCGACCAGTGACTTTGCTATGTCTCCTGAAATGGGGTTTCCTTTCCAGTCTCTCACTCTTGAGGTCACATCCTTCCACTGCATGTTAGAGGTTTTGGAATTGCCCCTGCCCTCAGTCCAAACGAAGACTAATGTCTATGGGTGGGCGGAACTCCTGAAATTTAACTCTGCAAGGATCCACGGAGTTCACCAACGGGTGGAAATAGGAACGTTGTGTTGTTCACACTGTAATTTTGCACCTGTAGCACTTTAGGCACTGAAAAATCTGCACGAACAGCACCATATGGTGCGCCACATGGAACAGCTACTTGAGTTGATTTTTTGTGCCGCTTGAGGAGATTTTTTACTTGAGCAGCAGCCTTATGACTGCAAACAGTTGCGACTGCCCACGTTTGAAAGATTTTTCTGGATGTCCTCCTTGTAACTGGAAATCGTGCTAAGGGACATCAAATCTCACTTGCACGCTCCAACTTACTGTTCAATGAGGCTTGTGCGAGTAAAAATCTGCCACGCAGCAATTGGCAGACTTTGGCCAGAACTCCACATTACTTGCTAACATTCGGCCAATTCCTTGGGCGGAATGGAATGTTCCATCCACCCCTACTAATGCCTCACCGAGGTACTTCAGGGTCCTGTTAAATCAACTGAACCACTACCCCCTTTTAATGAAGCCTTGCTGGACTTTGTCGTATCAGTATGGGAGAAGCTCACATCTGCTCCATCTACCAACTACATCCTGGTAGTTTGTATTAAGGTGCTATTGCCCTGCTCTTGTGGACCTGACCATAATGTCCACCCTTCTATCTCCGGAGAGCCTGGCATTTCAAGCTTTCTGCTGCTCAGGTCAGGTCTACTTTCCCATCCACTTTTTAAGACAGGAAATCCAAACACATAGAGGATTGAAGCATGACATTTTTTTCAGCTGGCAACATGGCTCCGAAATCTGTCAATGCTTCATACCTCTTAACCAGATACACACATGCCCTGTGGCATATGTTCCAGCTGGTGGTCCCACATGTTCCATATGACCTTAAAGCTCACTTCTCACAGGTAATTCGGGGTGGCCAGGATGCCTCCAGGCACATTATCAAGTCTGTCCATGATATTGCTGACGTGATAGTGCGAGCTGTGGGATCCTCTCCCTCCCTTCATCGCTTCACGTGGCTTCATACACCCGGGTTTTCTATGGATGTAAAGACGGCCCTCATGGATCTTCTATTTGATGGTACATATAACAAGGTTGACCACTTGTGGGCCTGGTTGTCAGAAGTCCTCCAGTTCACACTTTCTCTTGCTCAAAGAGGATGTGCAGTGGGCTCTGACCAGCGTTATTTAGTAGCGATTGTAGCATTCCTTTGCCTCCCAAATTAAACTTCCCTGTTCAAGTCTCCTTTTGTGGTCAGGTTCCTCAAAGGGGTGAACTGATGTGTACTCCTGACTCCTTTTGTTATACCCCAATGGAACCTAAATCTTGTTCTAACCTTGATGAGGTCTCCATTTGAGCTCCTTTGTTGGTTTAAATTGCGGTTGTTGACCAGACTGTCTTTTTTTAGTTGCTGTTACTTTGGCAAGACTGGTCAATGAGCTACAAGCCCTGTATTGCCAATCGCCAACTTCTTCACTGTCAAGCTGTTTTTGCGGATCAGAACTGCTTCAAGTTGATTACTCTCTTTCACCTGGGGCAATCCCTCATCCTTTCATCTTTCTATCCCCTGCCCCATCCCACGAAGGATGAAGAGGGGCTGCATTGCCTGGATCTTAGGCATGCTGTCAGTTTCTATATTGATTGCAACAAGGACTTCAGAGTAGACGAGCAGCACATTATTGCTGCTGTGGCAGTAGGAAGGGTAAAGCAGTTCAGAAGTGAACACTATAACGTGGAATTAACCCCTGCATCATAATGTACTATGTCCTTGCCAAAAAGGAACCGCCTAAGGGATCGGGGCCCATTCCACTAGGACAAATTTACTGTCCTCTGCTCTTGTGAGAGAGTTTTCCATCATAGAGATCTGTAAGCTTGCAACATGGGGTTTCCCTGCAGACAATAACCGAGCACTACTCTTTGGATTTAGAGGTGCATAGGGACAGGCACTTTGCTGCAAGATTTCCTCAACAGCCACCTCCTAGGGAGATATTGCTTGACAAGCAATTCAACAGTTGAGGAACCTGCAGTTTGAAGTATCCATCAGAAGGAAACGTTACTTACCTGTGGTAATGATCTTTCTGGTGGATGCTCTGCCTACCTGCAGATTCCTCACCGATCCCATCCTCCTTTCTATTTTATGGATGGTCATACAGGGAAGGTCCGAATAAGTTTCTAATTCGTTTTTTGTACTGCCCTGTGCCTAATCGATGTCGCCCCATCTCTGCACCTCGAAGGCCTAAAAAAAACAGATGGAAACTAAAGTTGTTGGGCTTCGGTGATGTCGCCAAGCGTCACTGTCAGTGCGAACATGGAGCCAGAGCACCTACTGTTGTCACAGAGCTTTGACGTTTCTGGATCCAGGCTCATGCCTGGGATTATTCAACTGGTGAGGAATTTTCCATCACCAGGATCGTTACTGACGGTAAGTAACTTTTTCATCCGGAATCTGAAGCTACCTGTAACATTACGTGTGTATTTGTAAAGCGTGCGTTCACCAAGCTTATCCTGCCGATAAATAACAGATGTTTATTGGGAATAAGGAGCTCCCCAAATTCAGCCAGTATTTTCTGGACACAAATAGGCGTCTGATACTGCAGAAGGGATCTTGATACCACCCTCAAGGTGATCCTTAACTGTGATCACGGCAAAGGGGCTGCAGGTCAGGGAATTGTAGCATAGCAGCCATTGTCAGCACACAGTGAGGCAATGCGCCCCTTTCTATGGAACTGTGCTACACTAATGCCACAACTGTATGCGTTAGTGAATGAGCTGCAGGCAGCTCAGAAGGGAGCATGGAGTGGCAACAACTGCTCAGTGTTTCCGAACTGTGCTGTCTGCAGCCCATGCACTGTGCAGTAGAGTTAATGTCTGTGCAGGCCTCCTTTACCCATTGCACAGTGGTGTAGTGCACAGAAGACGGCCACACACAGTCCTCCACTCAGGCAAGGCAGGATATCACATTTTACTTCCTTGCCATCCATGTATTGATGGCAGTTTCGGTCATGAGCAGGCCCAGCGCCAGAGACTGCCAACAAAACTGGATGCACAGAACGAATTAGGGGGAAAAAAGAGTGTGACCCTTGCTACGCGCGCTCATGAGACTGGACTCCCATCCGTCCTTGTGAAGACGGACGTCCCAAGTCTCAGTACATCACGAATGATGGGTACAACGACCAATGGCTGATGAATGCAACTGACACAGCAGCAAACGCCTGATGGAGACTGACCTTTTGCCCCCTCTCTGTCGCTTGCTTAATTCTGCCGTGAATTAAACCTTCTAAAAATACACGACCCTGGTAGTAACGCCATCGCAAAGCCTCCCAGTAGGTTTTTAGAGAAGAGCCGTTAATAATTTCAGATGAACCCTAGTGAAACACATGGCATCAACCCTCCAGAGAGAGAAAGTAAGGGCAGAGCGGAAACTGTGGCATCGACCAGAGGTAATAGAACTGGAATTCACTGGTCATCACTTTAGTTGTTTAAATGCCATGATCAAAGGATTGCCAAATGTGTTTTTGTTGGCATTTGTTGTTTTGTACTGGTGATTTTATTTCACATGTCAATGTACAGGTGGCACATTTTGGGGAGACTTTTGAGAACTCCTCTGCGCCGAGTGTCTTTTGTCTCCTTCCCTTCCCTCTTCCACACTTCCCATTTATGATATGCGATTCGACTTCTGGAGCACTCCTTCCCTCAGCCATCAGCGATCAGTTTAGGGGTGACACCTCCTGGCCTCCCCCATTCTTCACGTCTTCTAGGATTCAGGCTACAGATACATGTACCCTTCTCTTCCACATAGTGGCACGCTTCTGGAAAGTCGCCAAGTCTCAAGTCTGTCACAAATGGTGCTAGTCATGGTGTTTGATTTTAAATATTATATTTAGCCCTTTTCATCTTTAGAATATTTACACTTATTTTATTGCTGTTTGGGCCTGCGCTTTGAAATCAATTGCTATAGGTGGAAATTTCAGTTTCTAATAAACATACGACAGGATTTTGGTCAACGTTTAAGTATTTCAACCATGAGCAGACAGATAAACGGGCCTAGCAGGCCTTACATGCAGTCAGATTTGATTAGTAAGTTCATTTGGACGCTAACAATGGCTTTCCTTTTGTTTATTTGCAGATTTTGTGCCTTGGTAAAGCGTCGTGATGAGGGAACGCCAGGCCGGAAGCCCGTGATTGTGCCTCCTTCTGAGGAGTATTGCACCCCTGAACATCGCAGAGTGCCAGAGAACACCGACTCTGACCTGGTGTTCCTCTGCCGTCACGTATATGACTTCCGGCTCGGGCGAATCTTGAAGAATCCGCAGTAGAAAGTGCTCAGCTACAGAGATGCCAAGTGGCCCTCCGGCGCCGGCGTTCCAGGAGCAGGCTGACCACCGACGACTCCCTGCATATTCCCAAAGTGTGTGGAGACGCAACGCAGCACAAAGGAGCATAGGAGTCCCTCCTTCGAGAGACCAGGACGACCTTGTCGCGTGGAACAGATATTGTTTGAAGAACTCGTCAGTTCTAAGCACAGCACTTCATAAAATGAGCATAAATTAAAATATATACCTATTAATAAATATATATTTATAAATACATATATATATATGTATATAGATGTATGTATGTGTGTATATCTATATATATGTGTGTGTGTATTTGTACACATACATTGGAAAAAAGCCAGTAAGTCAGGTCAGGAATCTTTCTTTGTGGAGAAGTTTGGAATACACTTGAGGGATAGCCTAGGGCCTGTCATAGTGTAGCTAGGTTCTCACGCCTTAATCAGAAAACAAGCCGGTCTCCCACATCTGTCAGGCAGCCCTGACAGTGAACGGCTCCTGGCCTTTCTAATACCTATATTGTTCCTTTCACATCAGTTTTTCATCACCATTTCCTTGAGTGCCTAATGGTGGCTGCAGTTTGGACTGTCATCGAGGAGCTGGGAGGGGTGTCTCATGGGAAGTAGAACTCCCATTTCTACTTTGGGTCCAATTAAATCCTGTGAGGGTTGGTCCTCCGATTAGAAAGGAAGACTCTACTGCAGAAACAAATTCTGCTTAATCCTCACAAGTACTGCAAGTACCATTATGGGTCATAATAGCCGTCACATCGACAACCCTGGGGAAATCTACTTGCTTCCCTGCTTAGCACTAGTGTAAAAGAGACCCAGTGAGGACTCGCTTGTTAGCATTTCATTCATTTCAAGGGGAGTGGACTGCTAGATTTCGCTGTTAGTGCGCTAGACAGTATGCAAGTCTGCTTTGTAGTGTTTACCCTACAGGGATGCACAGCCGGTGAGGCTGTTTGCTAGCTTGATCCATAACGCACAGTCCTGCTGTACGTAACAAATTCTTGTGCCCTTTTTGTTTGTGATGTACCCCGTTAGTGTACGTCTCCAGATTATCTGAATGCTACTGTACTCTGATGTTCTGGGTTTTCAGCTTCCCCTCCCACCTCCTGTTATCCCATTTGCAAATTCTTCAAAAGCTACCATTGTAGTTGGATTATTTTTTTGCACTCTGCTGTCTGTAGAGAAGGGACTCTTCAGGTTAGATGATGTTACGAAATTCTTTGAAAACAAAATATAGATCTTCATTGGCGGTTGGCCAACAAATTTGTGACATCACTGCGGCAGGAACAAAATGGCCTCCTACTGCTCATTCTCAGATTTTCTTTAGAGCGTGCTCGCAAGGATAGTTTGTGGCACCTGACATGGACTGACCAATGAGACGGTTGCATTGTTTGAAATGCTACCTGATTCCTTTAGATACATGCCTTTTGCCTTATGTGTATAGATTCTAGAGATACATACGTTATCTTAAAACAGAAATATTCAGTTAATGTCAAAGAAAACCAAAGGACAGCATACCAGAGTCCAAGAAACTGTACACAAACTGGGATTCCACCTGTAGATTGCACTAATGTAAACAATGAAATCACACTGTATCAGTACTTGTACTTGCTGACTGCCGTAGTCGCTAATTTAATCTTAGTATCTGCATTTTGAATTTTTCAGCTTCTGATGTGTTTTAACAAGATATAAAGTTTCCGATTTGTTGGTACTTTCCGATAAATGAAGCTGATGTATCTCATGTCAACAAGTCTATTTGCCTCCTGGTGAAGAAGTCATGACGGATTTTGTTCTTACAGTGTTGACATGGTCACCCATAGCAGAGTGGGAAAGCATTATGTCTACACAAGTGGTTGACTTCAGTTGAAAACATCTGCTGGGTATTTGACTAGGACTTATCCAGTGGTAGCCAATACAGTGATTTAGTTAAGCTAAAAACATCTGCTAGCTCTTGACTTACTGATAACAAAGTGTGACTGTCCGTATACGTACACCGTAGCAGAGTGATTCAAAGAAAGCTGTTCTATTTTTTTCTGCCCATTTCCCTTACACTGGAGCTTAAAATGAGCTAAAAAAATCCTGTGCCCTCCTCCCCTTACATTCAAACATAAGTCTACTACCACAGCAAGTATAGGGTTGTTTTTGTGGTGCTGTTGTTTGCACCCTACGCATTCTGCAAGTTAAGGTCTTGTGGTGACACTATAAAAGCATCAGCATCAGTCTAGTTGATATCCATACCAAAGAGGGCAATATTGATAGAGGGCACACAGGACAAGATGCAGCGGGTAGGCGAGACCGACCCATTCTCACAGTAAGCAGCACAACCCCAGACCACAGAAGAGCCGGGGCACCAGGACTCCCGCTTTGGGAACTAAGCGGAGACCAGAAAGTATTAAGCAAAAGATGCACAGCTATCGCCCATGCCTTGGTGGGTGGATTGGCCATTGGCATCTAGGTACCAAAGTCATTAACCATAGTCGGATGTGTAATTTTAGGGAAGTCAGTGCAGTCTGTCATTTACCAGCAGATGTTTTCGAAGGGGATGTGCCCGTTAAGTCAATTTGCCTGTGTGATTGCTTGCTTTGTCACGAGGTTCGATAGGTTAAAATTGTTGTTCGTAAGACCTGTGTCATCTGTCTTTCTGTTGCTTATAAAATGAATTTCAAACACCACTTTGAAGTGGAAGGAAACTCTCACCTTTTCAGTTGTTTTCCCCACATGTGTATTAGTTAAGCTTTGTTAACCTGAAAGATATGTTGCTAGTTCTTGCATCTTGTGGTTGTCTTGCTGCACTAATCAAATTTTCCTTTCCATCAGTATTTAGGTGCATTTTTTTTTTTTTTACTTCTAATGCCACCGCCAGACGCAAGCTCTTCTTAGGGTCACAAATCCATGTGCTCATTCTAACACGTGCTGCAGAAGGCAAAACAGTCCCAAATGCGGGGAGATGGCATATGGCAGCAGATGGCCTGGGCTGCGAAATAGATGTCCAGTGCTGCAGGTAGCCTCATTTTCGAGGTATTTTACTTCCAAAAATATACAGACCTCCACAATAAGGGAGGGATGGAGGCATTTCTCCCAAACTGTATTTCTTCCTACTACTTTACAACAGGATTTGCAAACGTTTTGACTTCCAAAAAGTGATTACAGTGAAACATGTTACCAAAGATCACCACGAGCTATAATGACCTGGTCTGTATGGACTGAGGTTGCTGTTCTTGCACACAGTTTGATTTCTGATGTGGGATCTTATGCGAAAGACGGGCACTCCTAATGGCCACATTCATGGCTGTGAGTGTGACCTGCCCTGGGTCTGCCTTGACCACCTGCTTGTTCTTCCATGGTCAGCTACGTTACTAGGCGCCATGACAGCCACACAAATAACCACATAGAAATGGTGTCTTAGTTCTGCGCTGGATTTCTATTCCTGTGTTTGGCATTTTCTTGCAATATCACCAACTGCCTGTGCTTCCAGCCACAGTACAGCAGTCCATGCAACTTAGCAAAAAAAAAAAATCTGTATTTAAAGAGTTTTCCGAATTCTCATTTCAGATGTATGTTGCATTTGTACCCTGTGTGAATTTATCCTCTACAATGAATTTGTAATCCAGAGGTAAAGTGAGGTTTTGTCGCTCTGGTAGTTCTAGTTTAATAAATGATAATCCTGCTGGCTGTTTCCTGCTGCCTGCTCTCTAGTCCCTGGCCCGCAATGCTTAGTGAGAAGGGTCTGATATCAGGTAGTTGTACTCATAGATTCTCAGCTGCAGATTATTTTATTTTGATTGGCTATTTGATTATAAAATCAAGTGGTATTATCTTGTTTTAATATCTATAGTGTAGCCCCTTTTGGGCATTAGAAAGTTCGGGAAGGTCTCATCTTGTCTTTTCGTTCGATCTGGCTATTTTCAACTTGTCTCGAGACATTTGTTGGTAGTACTGTTAGACTAAAGTGCTGTACGACTTTGTCAAAAATATAATAATGCCATCACCATTCTGAGTACAGAACACTACATTGTCCAGTCACTACTACAGAAACAAGAGATGGAACAAAGTACTTTGGGAGAAAAGTAAAAGTCTTGGCCACAATCTTCACTTAAAGATATTAGCCTCTCCAAAGGAAAGTGTGCAAAAAATTGAAAAGCGCCTTTAGCGTGCTTTTAATACTGTATGTCCCTGGTGGTCATAGGTTCCAATTCAACTAAACAAGTATGGATTTGCAATCGAAAGGTCTATAAAATGTGTGTTAGTTGTCACTCTATTCGAGTGCAAACCACGTGACCTCAATATCTTGCACAGAGGGATTCTTTAATCCTCCATACCTACATGATGCCATTGTTCCAAAAGTGTATTCTGACTTTGTAGGACCTTTTAGTGTTACATCTTTTACAAATAAAATAAGTAGAACTCATAGCACCATCTTAGAAAAGCATGTCAGACCTATCTATAATAAGTGTTAGAACTCCATTTACGGCAGGAGTGTTCACATGGAGTGAGTAGAGATGTCATGCCTTTCTTGAGTCTCACTAGCTTAACCCTTTTGAGTCAACAGTAATTGAATTTGTCAGCTGCATTGGTCTTCTCTTCTAATCAGATTTGTTCAAGTAACATTTCAATTTGTCAGTGCTGAAAGCTGTCTCCTTTCGTTTGTTCTGCAAATTATTATTTATTGGACTAACGTTGTCAATCATGAAAAATATAATACATTGTGTAGTATGGTTCTAACATCAAGCACTGTGCAGTTTTCTACGGACAAATTAAAATACTGGTCCCAGTGCTCTTGCAACAGATAAATACATTATCACTGATTATGCGATACCGCCAATACCCCGACAAATCCCAATGCGGCAGTAACATAACTATCGACTTCATACGGCCCTGGTCTTTGATTCAGGCTGTTAACCAGCTTGTTCTAATAAGGACCGTCAGACATCTTGTAAAGGAAGGGCTGACATTTGAGGCAATGTAGAATCTGTAACAGAAAAGACCAAACATTTGAAATCCTAAGCAAAGGGCAGTCAAGATCTTTTTTGCTACAGTCTTTCAATAACAAGTTTCACTGTAATTCAAAATACAGATACATAGACTTTTGTGTGTTTTGTGGTTTTTGCAAGGTTAACATAACCTGGGCAGCCTGGTTCCTAAATCTGCTTTAGCTTCTGTAGAAGAAATGAAATGAAAACTCCCCGTGCACCATGAAATTCTCGGGGTGTTTCAGTTAACTCAAGGATATGCACCCTCTTTGGAAGAGGTTCGCTGAATTCCAACGCCACAGACAGAAGGAATCCAATGATGTGAGATTATAGCTGGACTGCGGTCCTTCTTTTGTATGAAGGAAGAATTAATATATTTTAAGGCGTGCTGTTGCCCCATTTCCGTAGGTAGGTGCATTCCTACCCTTCCTGACAATAGCATCAGCGCCTGCCTGAAGTCAAGAGCATCCCGTTTAATAACCGAGTGACTACTTACGCTGTTAATTTAACAGCATGTAAATGGGTTGAAATGTTACGTCTTATCAGTAATGAAAGTATTTCATGCTTTTTTTAATCTATTAGATATGGAGATATTTTTTGAAACTGAAGATGCAGTCGGTAGAATATAAATTTGAAAAGTTATACTTGTAAAATATATTTTAGTTGATGATTTTGTAAAATGCACTTTTTGTGTCTCTTCCCTGGTTTCCCAGATCTGTATTTCAATGTTTACAGATGGAATGAAAAAACATTCCCTATACCCTTATGTGAGAAAGATATATTAGAAGTAATTCTTTAAAACCTCGATTAAAATGGTATTGATTTAGAAAACAAATGTTTACAGTGTGTCTTGCATTATTTATTGTATTCTAAGTAATGATACTTTCTCACCAGGAAGAAAGCTCACCTATGTCCTTACTTTTCTTCTTATACTTTTAGGGCCTGGTTCTCAAAAAATTTGGCACTTAACTTGAATTTACAAGTGTGCAGTCGTATTTTTATGTCACAAAATATAAATTTACACGCAAAAAGTTATTTACTAACATACAATTATACTAATATGGTGTAATATTATGTGATGTGTGGAAGAAATCTACTTTCGGGGTTGTAAGTGGGCAGTCCATGGCGGAGATGCATTTAAAAGGGATTGAACTGCATTCCAGTTGTGAGTTTGTTGGGATTCAGAAAGTTTCATTATGGTTGGAGATTGACTCTTTTCAAGGGCAGGAGTAAATCTGTATCCTGAATCGAGGCGGGAATGAAACACCCCAGAATTAACAGTGGAATATGGTATGTTGTTTCTCCATCGGAAGAAATATTTATTTTGCCTATGAAAAAGGAAGTAGGAAGAAAAGGGTTTTAAATTTTGAATTCACTTTTGCAAAGTAGTTATGGATGCCTAAATATAAACTATTTACTATATAAAACATTGCCTTGTAATGCACATGTCTGATTTAACGGGTGATTGGCAAGAAGCAGTCAGACTTCTGTGCTGCTTGAGGCTTATGTGTCGGTAGGGCAGGCAACACACAAAAAATTCTATAATGTAGTCAAACGTTTGTGGGTTATTTCAGAAGTGATATTTACCAGATCATTCAAGGTAGAACAGAGAATAACCCAATTTAAATGGAGAAAGGTGATGTCCAAAGTTAAATTACTCTCATACTTTTGCGTGAAGGATCTAAGATACTAGAAAGAGTTGGGTATGAACGATAAATGGCAGCCTTAGTGTGTTCACTTTATAGTTTCTAAATTTAATTTTGCAGCCAAAAATACCTCACTTATGCCTGGCAGTAATTCACAAAGGTGTTCCTGGCAGGCGCAAATGCATTTATTGCTGTGGCCTTCTTTGCCACAAGGGTTGCAAAATCTACAGTAGTTAGTTTGACAGCAAGGGTGGCCAGCAGCCAAGGTGTGGTCTGCTTTGGTAGTTTAGGAACGCCCACAAACATATGATTATGGGCATTCCTGAACTCCAATACTATTTCCTCCCAAATTGGAAGCGGTTGGTGATTTACTACAGCCATTTGCTGAAGTAATTTCCTTTCCAGGATGGAAAGCGGAATTAATCATTTCCAAATTAGCTGGGGAACAGCTTGCTCCACAGGGAAAATGTTTTTCTCTGCAGAATAGAAAAACATAAAAATATGTATTTGCCCAGAACGCACCATTCCGCCTTTACAGAAATGTCCCTTTTTTGTAATTTCCACACAGGGCAGGCTATTTCAAGAGGGAATAATGAGTATGTGAAGTACTACTTGAGTAGCACTACTTAAGGTACCAATAAATTCCTTTCAGAATTGGCCTCAGAGCATCTAAAAAATAATTGAATATTGAGGGAATCGTCTTATATGATTACTACAAAATAGAAAGGACTAATGTCCATGTTGCAGATTTACTTATAGAATGTTAGACATTTTGGGGCCAATTCAGAAAGGCATTTATGAGTATGTTAAGTTTTGTCAGTAGATTTCTAGACATACTCATAAATGCCTTTGTGAATTAGCAGCCGCAGTGATTGGACCCTGAGGGACATCACATGACATTCCCTGTAGTATTCATGGAATTCTGCTCCTTGCACAGCTTTCCAAACTATTGGAAACTGGGTTATTTGTTGACTGAGGTGTGAGCCCTGGCCAAGCAGCAACCACAATGCCAATCAGGGTAAGATGCAAACAAACCCCAAATTAGTCTGTGCTCAACCCCCTGGTAGCTTGGCACAGAGCAGTAAGGCTTAATTTTGAGGCAATGTGCTAAGTATTTGTGTAACACTTCAAACAGTAAAACATTGAAAACACTATACAAAAATATCTCACACCAGGGTAGAAAAATAGAGCTTTTCAATCAGCAGAACTGGAATCTGATAAGAGATATCTAGCTGCAGATTCCTTGGGCTGGTAATGCGGCTATGTAGTGTAGGAGATGTCACATATTTGTGTCATATATGGGGAAATTGATCTGTGATTAATCATGATGTGTAAACACTGTGGGTTGAAAATAGTCACTGTATTTGCATGCTTTATGCTTTTCAATAAAAATGTAATTAAAAAAAAACGTAATTACAAAAAAATATATCTAGCTGCAGATTCCGTACCTTTGAATTTCCCAGGTGTCGGACTGGATCCAGAAGATTATTCTTCAAGCAATGCCCCTGCATGCCGGTAGGTGGCGTCAGTCGGTTCTGCGTGACACTGGCGTTGTCCACTCCGGAAGTAACGTCCTCGTCACCTATATAGGCTGCACATCAACACACTGATGTCAGTTTTTTTCCCTCCGCACCAGTCAATCACTCATCCGTGAAGATAGCTACCCTCTATCAACTTCAGGTTTCAAACATGTGGCGCCTGTAACAGCGCCATGTTGGTGATGGACTTGCATTTGGTTTGCTTGTGGTGTCTGAAACGCGACCATGACTCCAAGTCGTGCTCTGAGTGCTGGGCCATTAGTCTGAAGGCTTTGAGAGAGCTGTCCCTAAAGCTGCTTGTGGCCCGGCAGGCGATGCTGTGGCGATCTCTTCCGAGGTCTTAGTCCCTGTCGAGAGGAAGGTTCTGGGCTCGCTTCAGCAGTCCCAAGTCCTCATCGCCCCACTCACGATCTTCGAGACATTCAGGTAAGAGGGACAAGAAGTCGAAGCATGCTTCGACTTGTCCCTGTCCAACGGTCGATGAGCCGTGGGAGCCTCAGATTTCAAAGCCTCATTCTCCAGATCCCACGCCTAGGTTGGGTCTGGGCCTCCCTATTTTTCCAGGAGCCGGAGCGAACCCGCTCAATTTAAAGAATTTTATGAAGCCATACACCTCATTTTTTAGCGGCCTGACGCCTCAGGTGCACCTTAGAGCCCTGGGGGTCCAGTGGGGGCTCCTTCTGATTCTGTGCGTGACACGATGTCCCCTACTAGATCCGCTCAAGGATCTGGACAGCGCAGGTCATGCCATTGCAAACTTCCCTAATGCCGATGCGCCTGGTGCTGCTATTGCCCAGTGGCAACACCAGCCCTGTTCTATCTCAAGACGACCCAGAGCCAGTACCACCTTGACCAACGCCTATCCCGGAGCTCATAGGTCCTAGGTCAATTCCAAGCCCTATTCTGGAGGGCTAAGATTGGGAGAAGAATGAGAGGGGTCGCTGGACCCTTCAGAAGGCCAGCCTTATGAGGAAATGGACTGGTATGAGGAGTTGGGTGAAGCGAACGGACTGGATATCTCTCCAGATACCGGTAAGCTTTCTCCACCCACGGTGGCTACGGAGGAGCGATCATCTTACACAGTAGTGGTGCGTAGGGCAGCTAACGTCCTTGGCTTTCAGCTACCCTCCCTGGCGGTCAAGGAAAACCTTTTTGACGGAGGTGCTATAGCCGGGAGCTACTTCTTTGGAACTCTTGCTCTCTTTTAATGAAGCCCTCATGGACGTCCTTCTGGAACCTGGTCCAAACTCAGCACGGGGCCTCCTGTGAACAGGATGTGCGACTGCTGCCACCGCCCTCCCTGGGTGACCCAAACTTCCCTACTACCCACCCCACTCCAGAGAGCTTGATGGTCCAAGCTTCTACTTCCCAAGGCACGTTCCCTGCTGCTCCCCGGGACAGGTAATCCAAGAGGCTGGACAGTTGGGGCAAGAAAATGTTTTCTTCCGCCAGCCTTGCATTGCGCTCGGTGAACACTGCATGCTTATTGGATCATTATTTCCACTCTTTCTGGGAAACGGTTGTGCAAATGCTGCCACAGGTCCTGGAGGAGGCCCAGGCCATCCTCTCCCAAGCCAGAACAGACGGGCGGGATACAGCAAAGTTTCCATTCCATGTGGCTTGGATACGATCGACTCACTGGGCAGAGCGATTACCACGACGGTGGCTGTTAGACGCCACGCCTGGCTGAGAACATCAGGCTTTTCTGGGAATGTCCAGGCTTTGCTTATGGACATGTTGTTTGATGGCAACCATCTCTTCTGAGACAAGGCAGACACAGTGCTGGAGCGTTTAAAGGTCTCCTGGGCTACGGCCAAGTCCTTGGGTCTCTCAGTTGCCGCTCGTCCCCTGTCTGCCTTTCACACCTTTCGAGGCTATGGAAGGGGCTTTCAACGGCACTAGCCCAAACCACAGCAATAGAGCAGTGCAAGTTCAATAACCCCTTCGCGGATGAGGGCGTGGTTCGTTCCAACCCAATGGGTCAGGTAGCCAGAGTTCGGGTCAAGCCACCACACTGGCAGCTTCTACCTCCAAACCCTCCTAGACTTGCCCTTCTAGACCATGGATGTCTAGTTGATGGCAGGCTCTGCCATCACCTCCAGCACTGGCAAAGCATCATTTCAGACAGGTGGGTTCTCCAGATTATCCAAAGGGGTTATTCCCTCCTTTTTGAAATCACTACTCGCTCCATGCCTCCATCTTCCCACTGGCTGATGAAGGATGATCTACTTGTGCTCCAGGAGGGAGTTGTGGTTCTTTTTACCAAGGGAGCCATAGAGAGGGTTCCAGTGCCAGAAATAGTCTGGGATTGCTATTCCCACTACATTCTGGTCCCAAAAAAGGACAAGGGCCTTCGTCCTAACCTAGACCTCTAGACCCTCAACTACTTTCTAAAAAAGGAGAAATTCTAGATGCTCATGTTGGCTCAGGTCTTGTCTGCCCTGGATCCTGGAGACTCGATGGTAGAGTTGGACTTGCAGTACGTATATTTTCACATCCCCGTCCTGCCTGCCCACAGGTGCTACTTGGGATTCACTGCGGGCCATGTGCACTTTCAGTTCGCGGTGCTCCCTTTTGGTCTTACCAGCACCCCTTGGGTATTCACCATGGTGATGGTGGGGGTTGCAGCTCATCTGCGGTGATCAGGGTTGCCAGTCTAACCTCTATCTCGACAACTGGCTGTCTCCCACCTCCAGACTACAGGGGGCCTCCTGTATTCGCTGGGGTTCACTATCAACGTGCCGAAGTCATACCGGACTCCCTCTCAGACGCTCCCTTTCATCAGAGCTGTACTCGACCCAGTGTAGTTTCGGGCCTATCATCTTGAGCGGCGAGTCCAGGATATTCAGGCTATGATACTGATGTTTCAGCCTCTATACTGGATTAAGGTGAGAATGACTCTGAGACTGCAGGGCCTCCTGCATCCTGCTAGGGACACATGCCAGATGGCATAAGCGGGTCCTGCAGTGGGACCTGAAATTCCAGTGGGCGCAGCATCAGGGGAATCTATCTGACATGGTCATGATCTCAGAGGGAACTGCATGAGACCTGCAGAGGTGGCTGGCAAATCGTGATTAGGTTAGAGCATGGGTACTCGCAAACTTTCTCTCGGGGCCAAATTTACAGTGTGGTTTGTGGCTGAGGGCCGCACCGGTGGAGGCGGAGTCAGTGGGGGAGGGGGAAGGGGCTAGAAAGAAAAAAACTGTGACCATGAAGTTGAACACAGGCCCCTGCAGCTGACGCGTTCATCCACTGAGCCAACAGACCGGCATACACACACATCTCTCTTTCTCTCTCTCTCTCCCTATCTCTCCCTCCCTCTCTCTGTCTCACTCCTTCTATCTCTCTGTCTTGCTCCCTCCTTCCCTCTCTCTGTCTCTCTCCCTCCGTCTCTCTCTATCTTACCTCTCTTTCTCTCTCTGTCTCCCTCCCACTGTTTCCTTCCCTCTCTCCGTCTCCCTCCATCTGTCTCCCTCTATCTGTGTCCCACTGTCCATCTCCCTCTGTCTCCCTCCCTCCGTCTACCCTCTGTCTGTCTCCCTCCCTCTGTCTGTCTCCATCCCTCACTCTGTCTCCCTCCCTCCCTCACTCTGTCTCCCTCCCTCTGTTTCCCTCCCTTCCTCCCTCTCTGTCTCCCTCCCTCACTCTGTCTCCCTCCCTCCCTCTGTCTGTCTCCCTCCCTCTGTCTGTCTCCCTCCCTCTGTCTGTCTCCCTCCCTCTGTCTGTCTCCCTCCCTCCCTCTGTCTGTCTCCCGCCCTCTGTCTGTCTCCCTCCATCTGTCTGTCTCCCTCCGTCCGTCTGTCTGTCTCCCTCTGTCTGTCTCACTCTCTGTCTCACTCTCTCCCTCTGTCTCCCTCCCGCTGTCTATCTCCCTCTGTCTGTCTCCCTCTATCCCTCTGTCTCTCTCCCTCCCTCTGTCTCTCTCCCTCCCTCTGTCTCCCTCACTCCCTCTGTCTCCCTCCCTCCCTCCATCTGTCTCCCTCCCTCTCTCTGTCTGTCTCCCTCCCTCCCCCCCTCCATCTGTCTCCCTCCCTCCCTCTGTCTCCCTCCCTCCCTCTGTCTGTCTCCCTCCCTTTGTCTCCCTCCCTCTGTCTGTCTCCCTCCCTCTGTCTGTCTCCCTCCCTCTGTCTGTCTCCCTCCCTCTGTCTATCTCCCTGTCTCCCTCTGTCTCTGTTTGCCTCCCTCTGTCTGTCTCCCTCTGTCTGTTTGTCCGTCTCCCTCCCTCTGTCTCCCTCCCTCCCTCCCTCTGTCTGTCTCCCTCCCTCTGTCTGTCTCCCTCCCTCTGTCTGTCTCCCTCCCTCTGTCTATCTTCCTGTCTCCCTCTGTCTCTGTTTGCCTCCCTCTGTCTGTCTCCCTCAGTCTGTCTGTCCGTCTGTCTCCCTCCCTCCCTCTGTCTCCCTCCCTCCCTCTGTCTGTCTCCCTCCCTCTGTCTGTCTCCCTCCCTCTGTCTGTCTCCCTCCCTCTGTCTGTCTCCCTCCCTCTGTCTGTCTCCCTCCCTCTGTCTGTCTCCCTCCCTCTGTCTGTCTCCCTCTGTCTGTCTCCCTCTCTCCCTCTGTCTGTCTCCCTCTCTCCCTCTGTCTGTCTCCCTCTCTCCCTCTGTCTGTCTCCCTCTCTCCCTCTGTCTGTCTCCCTCTGTCTGTCTCCCTCTTTCCCTCTGTCTCTCTCCCTCGGTCTCCCTCTCCCTCTCTCTCTGTCTCTATCGTTGTCTGTCTCTATCGCTGTCTGTCTCTATCGCTGTCTGTCTCTATCGCTGTCTGTCTCTGCCTCTATCTGTCTCTGCCTCTGCCTCTATCTGTCTCTGTCTGTCTCTGTCTGTCCCTGTCTCTGACCCTATCTAGCTCCGTCTGTCCCTGTCTCTATCTGTCCCTGTCTCTATCTGTCTCTGCCTCGATCTGTCTCTATATGTCTTTATCTGTCTCTATCTCTATCTGTCTCGCCTCACCCGGCTCTAACTCCCTGCTGCCCTCCACCTCCCTCACCCGGGATCTCACTCCCTGCTCTGCCCTCCCACCTCCCTCACCCAGGCTCTCACTCCCTGCTTTGCCCTCCACCTCCCTCACCCGGGCTCTCACTCCCTGCTGCCCTCCACCTCCCTCACCCAGGCTCTCACTCCCTGCTCTGCCCTCCACCTCCCTCACCCGGACTCTCACTCCCTGCTTCCCTCCACCTCCCTCACCCGGGCTCTCACTCCCTGCTGCCCTCCACCTCCCTCACCCAGGCTCTCACTCCTTGCTCTGCCCTCCACCTCCCTCACCCGGGCTCTCACTGCCTGCTGCCCTCCACCCCTCTCACCCAGGCTCTCCCTGCTCTGCCCTCCACCTCCCTCACCCGGGCTCTCGCTCCCTGCTCTGCCCTCCACCTCCCTCACCCAGGCTCTCACTCCCTGCTCTGCCCTCCACCTCCCTCACCCAGGCTCTCACTCCCGGCTCTGCCCTCCACCTCCCTCACCCGGGCTCTCACTCCCTGCTGCCCTCTGTCACCGCACCAGGCTCTCACTCCATGCTGCCCTCCACCTCCCTCACCCGGGCTCTCACTCCCTGCTCTGCCCTCCCACCTCCCTCACCCGGGCTCTCACTCCCTGCTCTGCCCTCCCACCTCCCACACTCGGGCACTCACTCCCTGCTGCCCTCCCCCTCCCTCACCCAGGCTCTCACGCCCTGCTCTGCCCTCCACCTCCCTCACCCGGGCTCTCACTCCCTGCTGCCCTCCACCTCCCTCACCCAGGCTCTCACTCCCTGCTCTGCCCTCCACCTTCCTCACCCGGGCTCTCACTCCCTGCTGCCCTCCACCTCCCTCACCCAGGCTCTCCCTGCTCTGCCCTCCACCTCCCTCACCCGGGCTCTCACTCCCTGCTCTGCCCTCCACCTCCCTCACCCGGGCTCTCACTCCCTGCTGCCCTCCACCTCCCTCACCCAGGCTCTCACTCCCTGCTCTGCCCTCCCACACCCGAGCTCTCACTCCCTGCTCTGCTCTCCACCTCCCTCACCCAGGCTCTCACTACCTGCTCTGCCCTCCCACCTCACAGGGCTCTCACTCCCCGCTCTGCCCTCCACCTCCCTCACTCGCTGCTGCCCTCCACCTCCCTCACCCGGGCTCTCACTCCCTGCTGCCCTCCACCTCCCTCACTCGGGCTCTCACTCCCTGCTCTGCCCTCCCACCTCACAGGGCTCTCACTCCCTGCTCTGCCCTCCCACCTCCCTCACCCGGGCTCTCACTCCCTGCTGCCCTCCACCTCCCTCACCCAGGCTCTCACTCCCTGCTCTGCCCTCCCACCTCACAGGGCTCTCACTCCCTGCTCTGCCCTCCACCTCCGTCACCCGGGCTCTCACTCCCTGCTGCCCTCTCACCCGGGCTCTAACTCCCTGCTCTGCCCTCCACCTCCCTCACCCGGGCTCTCACTCCCTGCTCTGCCCTCCACCTCCCTCACCCGGGCTCTCACTCCCTGCTCTGCCCTCCACCTCCCTCACCCGGGCTCTCACTCCCTGCTCTGCCCTCCCACCTCACCCGGCTCTCAGTCCCTGCTGTCCTCCCCTCTCCTACCCCCTCTCCCCTGTGTGTCAGCCTGGCTGACACAGCCTCCCGGGCACCCCAGTACTTCACAGGTCTTTAAACAACCATTTGTTTGTTAATGAGGCTTTGTTCACCTCTTAGCACCCCTGCAGCTCCACTCTTGACTGTGGCTAGAATCGCCCGGGGCCCCTGTGGTAAATAAATAAATAATACCCTATTTTTGACTAGGCATATATCATAACAGATAGCTCAATAAATAAGAGTCAAGATTCGAGGTAGTAGGAGTTTCTGCAGGTTTATTACAGCATAAGGACAGGATCAGGACAACCTGCATAGGAACAGAATGGCAGGGCTAGAGTGGCCCGGCAGCTGCCGGGGCTAGGTCTGGGATGAGCGCGCGCTAACTTTTAATAACAATACACGGGCATATATACATAGCGCGAACACATAGCATTACATTGCAGTAGGCGTAACAGTGGGTGGAGCAGAAGGCGTGACGCGTAGCAGTCGCGAAAGATAACAGTAAAAGTAGGTGTAACTGGGCGTATACATAGACATGTGGTGCAGACGTAACAGAATATGTCATGAATGGGGCGGAAACATTGGAGGGGGCTACCTAAGGAGCCGGGACCTCTAACCTGGTGGTGCGCGTAAACTGGCAATGACGTGTCACTAGGAGAAGCTGGGGCTATGAACTCTGTGCTAGGAGCAGAGACTAAAGTCTGGAGGGTCGGAGCGACATGTACCTAAACCCTATCTAGTATCTGATGTTTAGGGAACATGTTGATATAAACTAGAAGTCATGAGGGGAAAAGCTAACTTGACTCTAAGACTGGACCATGCATTATTCTACATGTAGTGCGTGATGAAGAATATTAAATGACCAGTAAATACAGTATTTCTCTAACATGGAGACGTGAAGGCTAGACAATGACGGAAACTATTGATGCAGTTCAGTAGCTTAGGAATGCAGAGAAGGAGGACTGAACTGATAACTGGAACTATAACATAGTCTTGGCAGACTCAGAGGCAGAGCCAGGCTGCACCGGGCACTGCGAGGCAGGAAGTAAGTGAAAGGTCGAGGATACAGGTGGGGGCTGTATCGCTCCTCAGCGAGGCTTCAGGAGACAGGAGCTGAATCTGATGTCCAGGCCCTTTTGAGGCCTGGAAACGGGGACTTTATAATGAAATAACGTGCACACTGGGGAACGTGGCAACGTAGCTTTACATAGGCCTGATATTCGTAGTATTCACGAGGACTGGAAACTAACATACTAGAGGTGGACACAACTGTAATTGCGTCATTAATCAGACATGGGGAATAACATATGCATATTGGTCATGCACACATAACATATGATGGATGAGGCGTAGGGACACAGAACATGGCAAAATTTACTTTTCCACATTCCCTCCTTGTCACTACGTTTCCATCAGGAAACATCAATATTCATGATACCATCTATCATTTCATACAGTATCATTTGCTCGTCTCGAATTATCTTGGAACGGGATTTAGAACGGGGCTTGGGACTAGGAATACAAGAGGTAGCACAAATGCCGCAAATCGCAGGGCCACATTGTATACAGAGGCAGCAGCTAAATATGATCGCTACTGCAATACCTAGAAAGGACAGGACTTTCCATCCCCAGGCGGAAATTATATTCCAGAACCAACCGGACCATGTCCAGGTGCCTGGATCTTGGTGTAACAGATGGGCAATTTTATGGAGTCTGGTTATAGCTGAATAAACAGACGGCGCGTTATTTGGAATGAAAATGCAGCAACTAGATCCGATGAGTCTACAGGCCCCGCCCCTATCGGCCAGTATGACGTCAAGGACGAGACGATTCTGTAAAACGACAATTCTCATAAAGGATTGCTCTTCGGTTAAGTTACCTAGAGCAGAGGCAGTCTCATCTACTACAGCTTCAAGGGTTCTTGTTAATCTACGAATTAGCTTACTGTTTACAACTGTGCCTAAATAAGGGAACACACCTTTATCTATATCAATGAATTGCTCTGCAGCGGTTTCAGTATAATCGACAATCGGGAGGTTTCTCTTGTGTCTAGTATGTACTAGATGTGTGTTTCTATGATAGTCAGGTGGGGCTAAAAAAACTGGTGGCAGTAGGAAGGCAATGTAACAGGTTCCCTCCCAATCGAGGGGCAGACGAACATATGCGGTCTGACCACAAACAAAATAAGAATGACGTGAAGCTTTAAAAATAGATTTCCCACTGTCACTATACTTGACAATAGTAGTACAATCACTATGTCCTACGTGTACAGAACCATGACTACGGACACATAATTCGCCTTTGACTGGTAGTACTGAAATAGCAGGTGAGTCTGGAGTAGTATCAGACTGAACATTCAGGACCATAAAATTCGACGAATAATTACCTAAATTATACACTTCATTTTCTAGATCTAAACCTGTTCTGTGGGGGATACCTTGCTTGTCTGGGAAACATGTACTGTTAAGAAAAGACATATCTGTTGAGGAGGACGTTAACGTGGACCATGCTCCACACGAACCATTATGTGAGAATGGATAAGGAAAGAGTGGCAGAACTCCCTTCGGTGTCTGGAAAGGGGGGAGTCGACCACACACCCAACAATTAGTGGCATTGCTGGTCTGGTGTGAGTAATGTAACATACGGATAAATGAATTGTTACGCATAGCGAGGCGGTAAGCATATTCGTGAGGGGGCAGATCACTAAACGTGTGCTCTACTGTAACATTAGCAGACTTATTTACATGAGGAATTGGAAAATACAGGAAAAATGCATAACTGGTGCAGGAAATCATTATGCTGATGAATAATATGAAGCTTAGAAAAATGATACATTGAATTGAGCTTTGACTGACTCTCTCACTATGGGGGTCTATTTTATACATGTCAGAAACAGTCTAACCGTTTCACCTAGGGGAGGACTTATACAATCAAACTGACTGACTTATTTTACTAGACCGGAGCTTTAACTTATACTCCTGCTGCGGAGTTTTCTCTAACAGGGAAGGGGTTGTGTCAATGTCTTTTGCGGGACAGTCCTTAGGAACAATATTTCGGCAGTCTTTAAAATCCTGGGAATCCTTGGAAATATTTTTAGAAACGGGTTTTAATCCATTGAAAAGTTTTACATGAGAAAGATGTATCCATCCTTTTCGGCCTTCCAACTTCACGGCTGTACGGGTGGTGAGGAGGACCTGACGGGGCTCTTTCCATCGAGGCTCCAGCGGACTTGATCTGTCAAAGTTTCGGATCATCACCAGCGAACCTGGAACGATTTCATGCGGTGCCACCTCGGTATTGTCTGGAAATGCGGCGGCAACCTGTGAACGACATGAGTTGAGGGCAGACATCAAGGAAGCTAGGTAATCTGTCAGCATATTACATGAAACATCAGTAATACTTCGGGGTCTAGGAGTACCCCACATGTTAGGGGGGCGGCCGAATACGACCTCATACGGGGACAGACCTGATCTGGAATGTGCGACCATGCGCATATAAAATAAAGCGACTGGCAGAGCTACTAGCCAGTCCACACCTTTTTCTTTGCATACTTTGGCGATTCGAATTTTCAGAGTTTGATTATGTCTCTCGACTAGACCGGCTGCTTCAGGATGGCGTACACAATGGAACTTCCACTGGTACCCTAACAAAAGGGAAACGTGCTTCATGAGTTCAGATGAGAATGGCTGACCGTTATCAGAATATACGACTCTAGGGAGTCCATACCTAGGGAAGAATTCACGAACCAACTGCTTGGCAGTGGTCGCGGCTGTGTAATCTGGGACTGGATATGCTTCTGTCCATCTGGACAAAGCGCATACAACTACAAGGACATACTTGAAACCTCGACATCGCTCCATCTGAATATAATCCATCTGGAGGACTTCAAAGGGGTGGTCAGGAGGCTGGAAACCACCTTGTTCCACCGGGACACTTTTACCTGGATTAAACTGACAACATATCATACAGGTACGGACTTTCTGCTTGGCTGCAGCTCGTAAATGCTTGTTGAACCAAATGTTCTGGATACTGTCTAACATAGCTTTTTCTCCTAAATGTGCTGGACTATGTGCGGTATTAATGATGACTTGAACCATAGAGTCTGGGAGAAACCATGTGGCTCTACCCTTCGTTAACCATCCTTGATCTGTCTGGACCCCTCCTTGTTCGGACCATTTCTTGATTTCATCGGGAGTAGCATGTAACTGGATATCTATGACATCTTGTGTAGGGTCCTTAACTGTCATACATGTAATCGGATCTGGAGTATGAGTCTGTGTCGGATTAGCTTGAATGTCTGGAGTCTGAGCTGTAAGCTTGGCTGTGCGATCTGCTAGATCATTACCTTGGGAAATAATGTCAGTAACTTTCGTATGTGCTTTGCATTTCATGATAGCAATGGATGTCGGTAAATGTATGGCATCTAACAGAGCTTGGATAAGGAAACCATGCTGAATCTTGGTTCCATGAGAAGTCATGAAACCTCTCTCTTGCCAGAGCACTCCGAAGTCGTGTACAACTCCGAATGCGTAACGTGAATCTGTGTAAACATTAACTTTCAGGTTCTTGGCGTGTATACAGGCTTGTGTCAGAGCAACTAGCTCTGCTGCTTGAGCGGACAGGGTATCAATGCGGTGTGTTTCAATAACTTCAGTGTCAGTAGTCACTGCATACGCGGCGACTAGTTCTCCTGTACTAGTTCTCATACATGAACCATCCACATAAAGTGTCAGGTCAGGATCTGGTAACGGAATGTCTGTCAGGTCTTGTCTTGGCTTTGTCGTAATGTTAACTACTTCCACGCAGTCATGTGTGTCAGGATTTGAATTAACTGATGGTAACAGTGTAGCAGGATTCAGGACGTTGCAGCGTCTAATTTCTATGTGTGGCTGAAACAGTGTCAATTCATAACCTGTTAAACGTGCAATTGTCAAGTGCTGAGTTTGTGTTCGGTTTAAAAGAACTTCCACGGAGTGTGGGACTTGTACTGTCAGGGAATGTCCTAAAACTATGGAATCACTTTGTCTGATAGCTAGTGCTGTGGCTGCAACTGACTTGAGGCACGCAGGCAACGCCTGGGCGACTGGATCTAATGTGCTCGAAAAATAAGCACAGGGCTTGTATTGACCTGCTTGATCTTGTGTGAGAACAGATAATGCTGTACCTTCACGTTCTGTGACGAAAAGTGTAAAAGGCTTACTGTAGTTCGGTGTAGCTAGAACTGGAGCTTGGCATAAAGCTTTCTTTAACTCGTTGAAACTAAGTGTATGTTCAGATGTCCAAGGGAGAACAGTCGATACGGCTGTCTCCTGTGTCGTTAACTGTATCAGTGGCTTGGCTAGAAATGCATACTGGGGAATCCATTGTCTGCAATAAGAAGTAAGGCCGATAAAAGCACGTACCTCCTTCTGGGTTCTGGGCTGGGGAAGACTCGCTATTAACTGGATACGGTCTGGTGTCAACTGCCTACCCCACTTGGACAGCAAGTGTCCTAAGTATACCACTTGCTGGACACAGAATTGAAGCTTCGAAGGGGACACCTTGTGCCCCATCTCGGCTAGGAAATACAGAACTGTCAGTGATGCCCGCTCGCAGTCACGTTCAGAACGGGCTGTGATCAGGAGATCATCGACATACTGGAGCAGGGCAGTGTCAGTTGGCATGTGAATATTGTCTAGTTGTCTCTTGAGTGCTTGACTGTAAATACTAGGGCTTTCTGTGAAACCTTGAGGAGCGCGTGTGAACATATAGCTCCTTCCATTTAAACAAAATCCGAAAAGAAACTGGCTGTCTGGATGAATGGGAACACTAAAAAATGCATTCTTGAGGTCTATGACAGTGAAGAACGTGGCTTCGGAATCAATAGCAGTTAACAGGGAGGAAATATCTGGGACAACTGGGTACTGAGGAATAATACATTTGTTAAGTTCTCGTAAATCAATCACTAATCGATATACTGGGGGTGCATTTGGATCAGTACGTTTCATGACTGGAATGATCGGAGAATTACATACATTGGAGTCAGTTTCTACAACTACTCCTTGTGCCATGAGCTCGTCTATAATTTTGGATAAGGCTGCTACAGCCTCAGGTGGCAATCTATACTGTCTGATTCGTGGTAACACTACACCTGGTTTTAGAGTCACACGATGGGGTGTGATTTGCATATAACCTACATCAGTTGGACCTTGCGCCCATAAATGCTGCGGAACATTAGACAGTCTTGAATCAAAATCTCGTAATACATAGTGACCCTTAAAGTCACGTAGGAACAGTCGTATTCCCTCTGGGGAACAGCATATGACTGCACCCAACTCTTTCAGTGTCTTAATGCCTAATAGATTTTCTGGACATGACTTAGTAAGTAACAGATCAGTAGTGCGGGACAATGGGCCTACTTCTAAAGTAACTGGCTTAGATATCTCGTTAACGATAGGTTTTCCTGAAAATCCAAGGGAAACATTTCTTGAGCCTGAGAGCGGAGCCCCTGGAACTTCGGCATGACTAATTGTGGTCCTACTTGCCCCTGTATCAATCAAAAACTTTCTGTCTTTCCCTAATACTTGACTGTGAACATAGGGACCTTCTTGATCTACAGGTATCTCGATGAGAGGCAAGCCTACCTCCCTCTCTAGGCTATTTCATGAATATGGCTGGTACTCTGGATACTCAGACTGTGCATACTGGTACATCTGCGATGTGACATGCTGTGTTGCAGCAATAGGCTGCGGTGCTGGAACTGTCTGTTGTGCATTCTGTGACTGAGGAATCTGTGAAACTTGTTCTTGTCTAGGCGGACGTGGTCTTTCTTTAGTCTTACCAGTAGCTATGTTGTGTTTCAGAACTGCACACTCGTTTATAAAATGACCTGGCTGTTTACAATAATTGCAGTTCCCTTTAACGGGAGCTGCAGGATGACTGGCTTGATTCGGAACCCTCTTCTGACTGTCTTGAGGAACAGATTGTGCAACTAGCACTTTCATTTTCGTGTCTTTCATACGTTTTCTCTCGTGTTCTTGCTCTTCCCTGATTCTATTCTGGTGATACTGAAGCATCTGGAGCATCTGGGACGGAGTATTTGCTTGCCAGGTGCTTTCGACTTTCAAAACTCGGTTTTTAATTGATGGACTTGAATTCTCGACTAATTTAGTAACGAAAAGGTGAGGGTATGACTCACTACTTGTCTTGAGGCCACTGTTAATACTGAAACATTTTTCAAACCTAGAATAAAAATCACTAATATCTTCATCTTGCTTCTGTTTACAGGCTGAGATTGCATCCCAGTCTTCTTTTCTCGTTGTTAATAATCTGGGTAAAACTTGAATTAATAATTCTGGTAATTCTTTACATTTATCTCCAAGACCGGTACCTGGTACTCGTGCCTTGTCTTCAACTTCTAGAGCTGTCCAATCGATCTTTTTCTCTCCCACCTCCCATTCTTTTTCCTTTAGCTTTTCATACACCCCTGCGGGTAGCAGAACCTTTAACATTTTAATGATATCTGGGTATGTGTATTCTCCCATACGGAGCATGTCTTTTAATTCTCGATGGAACCCTGCTGGATCTTTGTCATGACAGGGAATTAATTTCTTCATTTCAAGGAGTTCCATCTTTGTGATTGGAGTGTATACAAACACTCGTTGCATTTCGCCACCCGTTCCTTTAACTGGGTGGACTTCTCGTAACGGATTCTGTCTGTCTATGTAGAATGGTTTTCTTTCTGGGGGTGAGACATGAACAAAATGCGGGTTCAAGAACGTTCTATATTTGTGACGCTGTTCTAGAATGACACTAATTAAATCGGTACCTAGACCTCTCCATTTGTACTGGAGTAACTCGTTCAGGACATCATGTAACGGACCTGGATCAGAGTGCTGACCCTCATACAGAGTAATGAGGTGCTGGATCATATACATACCCACCAGTCGCTGCTCGGCTGGGGGCAATTTCAGAAACATTTGTGCCACTATTTCCTCTGGAAAAGTGGTAGAATCAGTAATCCATCGGACTGCTGATCGGGCTAGTTCTTGTTCATGCATAGTACTTAATTCACTGTAACCGATTCGTGATTTCAGAATGTGATCGGTAGCTTGAAATACTTGTTCCAGGGAACCTTGTTCTGGTACTGAATGATGGAAAATAGACTTGGGTTCTAGACGTAAATGGCGATCTGGAAATCTAGATTTTCCTACATACGCTATTCTAGCGGAATTCTCGTCGTCTTCCTCTTCAGGATCAGAGGTACTTTCTTTCTCGCTTACTTGTGCTGCTTTACGCTGTTCGTGTATCTTTATTATCTCTCTACGGATTTTCTTGTACATACTTTCCATGGCACCGACGGTCTTGTGCTTACCCTCGGCTATATTATCACTCCACCTTGTCAGGATTCTCATTTCGGCAGAATCTTTAGACGGGTAATCTTGTTCTCTTATTAGACAATTAATCAGAAACTTTAATATCATGAGCTGGATCTCGGCTTTCCTTTGAGACATGGCTTCGTGAATACTTTCTGGATCATCCCCTGTACGGATGAAACGATATATTCTGTCTAGATCTTCTTTCATATTCGGTAAGGTGACTAGATACTCGGCCACCTTTCTTACACGGAACGAATATAAAACCATATTATCCTCGCCTGGGACTGGATCATAGACACATTCGGCAAGGGATTTTCTTATTTCTGCTACAGTCTGATGTCTAGGCGTACGCTGTGACGCTTGTGCATGTAATTCGGCTAACGTTAAACGCTTGTGTGGCGGCGGGGTTTGAGGAGGACCTCCTCCTGCGGCCCCTAAACTAGAATCATCGACGGACATTCTTCGTGGCGGAGCGGGAAGTTGAAATGCTGGCTGGACCGGGGGTACCGTAGCAGGTACTCCGGTGTCTGGAAGAGCGGGAAGTGCCTGATTTACAGGGACTGGCGGAGCGCGAACAGGATTTGCATATTCTGGGACTGTGTCGTCCAAATAGGACGAAATAAAAATATCAGCTGCGGTCTGTTTGTGACGTAGCTTGGTCGGAACTAATGGTGGCGGGAAATTACTGGATGCCTCTGGGGTCGCTTTTGGCAAGCCCTCGGCAAGAAGAGGATACATACCCTTAATAAGGGCATGCCTCTGTCTGTCTGACTGTTCGGCTTTGACTTGTTCACCTATCTCGATTAATTCTCTTTCTTGGGCTCGTTCTTGGGATTCTCTACTTAACTCTGACTTTCTGACTTCCTTTTCGGTTCTTCTATGCGCTTCTTTACGCCATAACTCGATGGCATCTTTCTGTGACTGTCTGGCTTTCTTTTTCCATAATGCTTCTTCTACTCGCATGATACATTCGGCATCCCATGTACCCGATACAGGCCATCTATACTTTTCTTCTAACTGTTTGGTATACTCTACCCATAAATCTAGATACAATATGGCACTTATGCCATGTTTCTGATACATAAAATGACCTGGACTGTCCCTCGGCGGAACAGGAACTGCTTCTTCTAATAAACCCTTTCTAGTTTTTAACTGACGTAACTTGGAAAAGAGCGGCATTGTAAACTTGAATCGGAACACAATACAATACACAAAGAACAATAACAATTGGGAAAACAATTCAGGCATACCACGACATTGAAAATACATTAAACAATATCATAACATAACAGTTCGAACAGAATATTACCTGGAATACTGAGAACAGAAATACAAGAATTTTCTCGAGAACGGAACAGACTAGAGTTACTGGATGCACTGCTGTAACAGTACGGAACATACCGGTCCCATAAAGGGACGCATCAAGACCCGTATCCACCTAGGTGAACACTTCGTTTGTGAGTCTGGGTACCACCAACCCACGGACCAGGAGTCAATTTAGATTGGTCCTGTCTAGATACTACCCCAGCAATGGTACTCACCGGGCAGCACGGAACGGAAAGCCTCGGACTGGACTGGACTGATGGCGACGAACTTCGGACTTCGGACTTCAGTTACGGGTGGGCCTCCGGATACCTCGGACCTTGGACTCTCGGCTTGGGCTCTGGTCGGGACTCGCCGCGTTCCTCCACCGTCTCGTTTGGATGCTGGACCGCCTCCTCCGTCTCCTCCGTGGGCCTGAGGGATACTTGAAGCAGAAATATCTGCACTTGGCCAGTATGGTTCCGTCACGACTGCAGAGGGTCAGGGGGTCGGCGTGGCTTCACCGACGCGTGGGGAAAGGGCAAGTCCCTATTCGGGCGCCATTATGTGGTAAATAAATAAATAATACCCTATTTTTGACTAGGCATATATCATAACAGATAGCTCAATAAATAAGAGTCAAGATTCGAGGTAGTAGGAGTTTCTGCAGGTTTATTACAGCATAAGGACAGGATCAGGACAACCTGCATAGGAACAGAATGGCAGGGCTAGAGTGGCCCGGCAGCTGCCGGGGCTAGGTCTGGGATGAGCGCGCGCTAACTTTTAATAACAATACACGGGCATATATACATAGCGCGAACACATAGCATTACATTGCAGTAGGCGTAACAGTGGGTGGAGCAGAAGGCGTGACGCGTAGCAGTCGCGAAAGATAACAGTAAAAGTAGGTGTAACTGGGCGTATACATAGACATGTGGTGCAGACGTAACAGAATATGTCATGAATGGGGCGGAAACATTGGAGGGGGCTACCTAAGGAGCCGGGACCTCTAACCTGGTGGTGCGCGTAAACTGGCAATGACGTGTCACTAGGAGAAGCTGGGGCTATGAACTCTGTGCTAGGAGCAGAGACTAAAGTCTGGAGGGTCGGAGCGACATGTACCTAAACCCTATCTAGTATCTGATGTTTAGGGAACATGTTGATATAAACTAGAAGTCATGAGGGGAAAAGCTAACTTGACTCTAAGACTGGACCATGCATTATTCTACATGTAGTGCGTGATGAAGAATATTAAATGACCAGTAAATACAGTATTTCTCTAACATGGAGACGTGAAGGCTAGACAATGACGGAAACTATTGATGCAGTTCAGTAGCTTAGGAATGCAGAGAAGGAGGACTGAACTGATAACTGGAACTATAACATAGTCTTGGCAGACTCAGAGGCAGAGCCAGGCTGCACCGGGCACTGCGAGGCAGGAAGTAAGTGAAAGGTCGAGGATACAGGTGGGGGCTGTATCGCTCCTCAGCGAGGCTTCAGGAGACAGGAGCTGAATCTGATGTCCAGGCCCTTTTGAGGCCTGGAAACGGGGACTTTATAATGAAATAACGTGCACACTGGGGAACGTGGCAACGTAGCTTTACATAGGCCTGATATTCGTAGTATTCACGAGGACTGGAAACTAACATACTAGAGGTGGACACAACTGTAATTGCGTCATTAATCAGACATGGGGAATAACATATGCATATTGGTCATGCACACATAACATATGATGGATGAGGCGTAGGGACACAGAACATGGCAAAATTTACTTTTCCACACCCCCACAGAGCAGGGTCTCTGATTACGCACTGCTGCTCCCCGAGGTGTTTGCTGAAGTTAAAAAAAACAAACACACAGGTGCGATGTGTCTCAAGCTCCGCAGGCCGCCACTGAAGGCTTGCCGGGCTGCTAATGGCCCGCGGGCCGTACTCTGAGTACCCCTGGGTTAGAGGAAGACCCTCCTCCCTTCCCAAACCAGATCTCACAGTTGTAATAGATGCTTCTCTTCTGGGATGGTGCGGTCACCTGGCCGCTGGAGCTCAGAGCGATCCAATTGGCATTGCAAGCCTTTCTACCCTCAATCAAAGGAAGGCTAGTTCAAGTGTTCACAGACAACACCACCACCATGTCGTACTGCAACAAACAGGGCAGTGTGAGGTCGTGGACTCTGTCAAGAGGCCCTGCGTCTCTGGACATAGCTGGAACAGCAGGGCTTATCCCTGGTGGTTCAACACCTGGCAGGTTCTCTGAATTCCAGGCCAAACAAACTCAACTGTCGATGCCTAGCGGATCACGAGTGTCGTCTCCATCTGAAGGTGGCACAATGTCTCCTTCAGCATTGGGGAGAGCATTGTTTGGATCTAATTGTCTCAGTAGAGAACGCGCAATGTCAGCATTTTTGCTCATTGGAGGTTCATGGCGGCTCTAGCTCTGAGATGCTTTTCGTCTTGAGGGGAGCTCAGGCCTTATGTGCACCTTTCTGCCCATACCACACCTGCCCAGAGGTCTAAAGAAGATCAAGAACAACCGCACCCAAGTCATCTTTGTGGCTCCAGACTGGGCACAGAGAGTCTTGTATCCTGAGCTTCTGCAAATGAGCATCGGTCCTCTAATCAGGCCGCCCCTTCACAAGGAACTTCTGTTGCAGAAGCAGGGGAGGGTCCTCCAACCGAACCTGTCAACTCTGTGTCTTCATGCATGGAGATTGAGCGGTGGCAGTTGACAGCTTTTGACTTTCCTCTCGAAGTTTGTAACGTTATTCAGGCAGCCAGGCGTCCCTCCACTAAGAAGGTATATGCCTGCCGGTGGAAGAAATTTGTAATATACTGAACAGAGAAGCCTATCAACCCTCGCTCTGCTTCCTTTTCTGATGTTTTATTGTTTATTTTGACTCTTGTCCAGAAGGGGAGGGCTCTGCACTGCCGACCCTGAAAAGGTATTTGTCTGCTTTCCTGAGGCTGCCAGACCATTCCCCTTTAAGTCACACATTGTACATAGGTTCCTCAAAGGCCTTAAACATATGTTTCCACCTTCCCCCTTCATTATGCCTCAGTGGGACCTTAATTTGGTTCTCGCCTTCCTTATGTGTGTTCCTTTCAAGCCTCTGCATAATTGCCTCCTATGGCTGCTCAAAATAGAAACAGCCTTTTTAGTGGCAATTACATATGCAAGGAGAGTGAGCGAGATGCAGGCTCTATCATACAAATATGCCTTTCTGATGATATTTCCTGACAAATTGGTGCTTCGCGCTAGGCGCTTTTTCTTGCCGAAAGTGGTAACCCTTTTGCATTTAAGACAATCTGTCACCTTGCCCACTTTCTATGCTCCTCCGCATCCCTCTAAAGAAGAGGAACCACTCTACCGTCTGGACCCAAAATGAGTATCTTAGTTCCACCTTGACCACACAAAAGAGTTCTGGGTGCACGACCAACTCTACGTGGGGTACTTTGGAGCGAAGAAGGTCAAGCAGTGCAGAAGAGCACTGTCCCCGATGGTAGTCCTCTGCCTCAAGATTTGCTACACTCTGGCAAAGAAGTAGCCTCCGGAAGGCTTAAGAGCTTATTCCACCAGAGCTACGGCCGCTACCACTGCGTTAGCACATGGCATCTCAGCCCTGGAAATCTGTCGGGCAGCAACGTGGGCATCCTGTCCCACGTTTACCAAGCATTACTGCCTGGACACTCAGGACCGCAGGGATGGCTATTTGCCCTTTCTGCCCTTTCTAGTCTGAAACATGTCTGCAGTCCCTCCTCCGGGGATGGTAATGCTTGGGTATCTATTCAAAGGTAAGGAATCTGCAGCTAGATATCTCTAGCAGATGGACAAGTTACTTACCTTCAGTAATGCCTTATCTGGTAGAGACAGTATCTAGCCGCAGATTCCTTACTAAGGCACCCATCGTCCCTGCACTGTGCACTAGTTTCTAGTGTCAAGGTTGTTCACTTTCAGGGTCCTAGTTTTTAAACAAACTAATGTCAGTACTATTCATGACTCTGTGTTTCTGGTGTGGAAAGTCGTGAAAATTAACTGACATCAATGCGCCACAGTTGCGCCTATATAGGTGACGCAGATATCACTTTTGGCGCGGACTACGCCAGCAACGTCACTTGGAACCTACCGGTGCACAGAGGTATTGCTCGAAGAAAAATCTTCTGGATCCAGTCTGACACCTGGGAAATTCAGAGGTAAGGAATCTGTGAGTACATACTGTTTCTACCAGATAAGGCATTACCAAAGGTAAGCAACTTGTCTGTTATGAATTTTTAAAGAATAAACTGCAATATAATGCCTAAAAACATAAAGCTCCAACCGCGGCTTCCTGGTCGCCCCGGACCCGGGTCAAGGTCAAACATTCAGGCCAACCTCGATGGTTCGCAGGTTGGATACAGTCACAGTTTAGTACTGCTGAAGGTTTATCTTCTTCAGTTTTGTGCCAAGAGTCCCGTTAGCATTGGAGAGCACCCCAGGGAGAAAGGAGATGTCACGGACAGTGATCGGCTTGGTGCGAGGAGCAGGTTGGGCAGGCTGGAGCCTCGCATTTCTCCGCGACAATCGATGCTTGCTGTGTGAGGAGATGGGCTAGAGGCGGCTCAAGCTGATTTTCGGTATGAGCAGCGCAGTTCCATTGTGAACTGGCTCGTTTACAGTTGCGAAGGGCCCAAAAACTTTATTTTAAGTGGCCCGTGAGCCACATTAAAGGGTCAGATCCTGAGAGGTACCATTTAGGGAACAGGAACCCGCTGAAGACGGGTCCAGGAGCTGTTGGGGAGGCTTTTATGTTGCTGAGGCTCAGATCTGGAGGCCAGCAGACTAGCCCTTTGAGTCACTTTGCGGTCCTGGGTTCAAGATGGGTTGCAGGTTCAGTTCTTCATCCCCAGGGAAGAGGGCAGTAGGTCAGCACAAAAGGGCAGCAGCTCATTCAGAGGGGCAGTCCAGCAGAGTAAGTCCTTTCAGTCAGCACAGCAGTCCTTCTTGGCAGAGTATCCACAGGTCCAGATGTGTACTGAAGAGTTGGTGTTTGAGGTCCTTCTTTCATACACTGGTGCCCTGCTTCTGGGTGGTGGGAGAAGCTAGTAGGCAGTGGTTTTGAAGTGCGTGGAATTTCCTGCCTCCCCTGCATTGGTTCCAAGCTGGCTGAAGTGGCAATGCAGGGTCGTTATGCCCTTTATGTGGTGGCAGGATTCCAGAGACGCCAAACTTGAAGGGGTTATCTCTTCCCATATGGTAATTACACTTATAAAATAAAATACGGTAACCGCAATGTTATCCTACAGGAGAGACAGGCCTTGCAGTAATAAAAAAAGAATTTAAGAGTTTTTCACTATCAGGATATGTAAAACTTTAAAGGGCACGTCCAACTTTTTAAATACACTGTACCCTGCCCTTGAGGATGTCTTGGGCCTACCTTAGGGACAACCTATTTATTAAAAAGTAATGTTTGGGCATAGCAAAAGGTTTATTTTGTCAGGTCGAAATGGCAGTATAAACTGCACAAATACTCTGCAGTGGCAGACCTGAGACATGTTTAATGAGCAAATTAAGTAGGTGTCACAATCAGTAGTAGCATTTAATTTACAGGCCCTGGACACATGTAGTTCACTTTACTAGGGTCTTATAAGTAAATTAAATATGTCAGTTAGCTATAAGCCAATCCTACCATGTTTTAAGGAGAGAGTTCAACCACATTAGCAGTGGTAAAGTGCACAGAGTCTTAAACCCAACAAAATTCAGCAAAAAGGGGAGGAAGAAGGCAAAACATTTGGGTATGACCCTGCAGAAAGGGCTATTTTTCATTACACTCCAGTCTATTTTAAATACAAGGTAGACTAATCAGTACCTTGATGGGCTTCCCTGCTATGTGATAGAATGTAGACATTGGCCTTCTACTGCAGTGGCACTTGTTAGTTCTACGCCTCTGAGTTAAGTTGGATCCATCTGTCTGCACTCTCCTAATTCACTGAACTGACCTATGAGGAACCCATTTCCTTATCCGTGAATCCCATCTGTGTAGCACCTAACCTTAACTTGTACATGGATGCATTCCATTAGGCTGACTGTACCACCAAGGCCAACAAAGTCTTGTGGCCCATTCCATCCCTCGAATCAGACTTCTGTCCCTAACCAAGGAAAGTTCTGCCCATAAGGACAGAAATCAGTAGAGGTCACTGACAGTGGTCATTGTCAAGAGCTGGGCCCCAGGCCATCTAGGCTTCTCTGGGCAGTAGCCCCGGGTGTTTTACATCCTACTTCCACTCTACCTCCCGGAGCACCCTTGGCCAGAAGTGGCCTCACCAGGTTCAGTCTGGGGTGCTCCTTTATCAGAGCTGGCAATCCCTGACCCACTCGTCCTCCCACTGTGGACTCTTTCCACCTCATGCCCCTTCATCTGAGCCTCTGTGGAATGGTACCCCCAGAAAGCAAAACTGGTAGGGTGCCTTTGGCACCTGCCCCACTCCGCTCCCCTGACACTGCTGAGCTCCCACCAGTGTTTAATCTCTTGGTACAGAGCAGGTCCCCCTGCTAGTGCCCCCACTGTTAGCAACCCAAGCACCAGGGCTGGATATAGGGCACCCTGGATCTCCACCCACCATAACCTCCTATCCTTAGAAGGGACATGGACCCTTCACCCCCACACCATACTGGGACCTATCTGGGTCACTGCATAAATCCCTCTCACTCTGACGTGGGTAACCAGAGCCACCCTTCTCAGGATCACTCCCCAATGCCTTCCCAGACATGCAGCGACTCACCGACAGGTCTGCCTCCTCTGCAAGCTTGCAGTCAACAAGATGTTGATGTAGCTTTGAAGAACAGTGATGGAACATGTGCAAATTGTCCAGCCACTCATAGGTGTTTACCTCACTTCCCTACACCCAACCATCCAGTGTCTTACTCAATTGATCCTCAAATACCCAAGGAATGGTGAGACTGACTGTCCCCGAATGGCAACCTGTACTCTTCTGGGGTGAATCCATATCTGTTGACAAGAGTCTCCTTCATGGTGGGATAGCTCAGCCAGGCCCCCCTTTTATAGGGCAAGTAGGACATCCCTACTATCACCAGGAATATGCCTCCAAAGCTCAGATTCCCAATCCTTAGGGATCCTGTGCACCTCTAGAACTACTTCATACGCCTCAAACCATCTGTCTATGTTACCCCCCTCCTTGAAATCGGGCACCAAGTCTCAGGGTATGTGCCCCATTCCTTCAGCAATGGACAAGGTAGTATTACTGCCACCATTCCTGCTGGACTCTAACAGCTGTTTGGCCTTCAGGTCCAGCTCCTTAATAGTTTGTGAGTCAACATCCTCTTTCTCTCCTCCAAGGGTCTCTCAGCCTCAGTTTTTGCTTTGTTCTGCCTCCAAGGCAAGTGTTTCCTTGGCAAAGGCCCTCTGAGCCTCAGACCTCCTCTCCTCTCATAGGGCTTTGTCAGCCGCAGCTCTCCTCTGCAGCCAGTGGGCCAGGTGCAGACTCCGGACCCTCTCAGCCTGTCTGTCCTTCAATTGCTCAGGAGACAGGGTGTGGGGGAGACACTGATACCTGCATTGGACCCAGCACTGGACTCCGTAAGCCGGAAAGCACTTTCTCCGATGCCCATAGAGACTTTAAGTGAGTGTGGAACCGATCCATACACCCCTTTGAATATGCAAGTGGCCCTAATAGTAGCCTCCACAGTAACCAAAATAGATGACCTGCTAAATCCAATCTGTGAAAAACTTGATAATTTGATCTGTGAAGTGGATAAGGTTAGCTCTTTTTGGAGGAAGTCTGCTAGTGGCACGGTGAGGGGGACGAAACGATGGGTTGTGATTTGTCCAAGTCATCACTGCATGCTTTAGCACCTCCAGAAGTGGTAACAAATAATGTCGCAAGCAGAAATCAAATAGTGAAGAAGTACAGGGGTACCCCTGCTTCCGCAACTGTAGTGTACAGTCATAGGGAACATGAGGCTGTACGTGCCCCCTTGGGTTCCATGAGGTCAATTATACAGCAGACCCCGGGAATCGAAGGCCACCTAAAACAAAGGGTGCAACACCCCCAAAAAATGTATAATATGGTGGGGAATAATGGTTGTCAAAGTGGAGGAGCCGGTGTTGTGATTAGCCTGCCACCGGAATACTGTCCATATGTGACAGTTTTAATTAATGTCCCCCCGCTGTGACCTGGTCAGAAAGAAACTCATGATTCCCTAAAGAACAGGGTGGTACACTGGCTTCATACAAATTGCCTTTTTCCAGTGACAGGAGCTGGCCAGATTTACTAACACGAAGAGTGAGCCGGATCAGTCCCCTGCGACAAAACCTCAAAGGGGATTGTTTAATTATAAATTTTAAAGCCCCTAACTGGGCAAGAAATACCCTAGCGAGGGCAAGCCCCCAACCCCTTCAGCTGGACAAGGATGTGTCACTTCAGCCCCTTGGTTTCTTCTATTGGCATTTAAGGCCTATTTAGTGTGCCGAGGGTGGGACTGGTAGTTCACGTATGATCTTAGACATAGAAAATCAGCCCTGCTATGCATTGCCTGTTTCGAATAGGTACCAAGCTTTGAGCACCTTGCAGGAAAACGATTAACCATGAACATGACCACACTTTATTGGTTAAAGCCATAGCATCTAAGGATTGGAAGGGTGATCTTGACGGGGCTAATCTTGATGTTACCGCCTTACCCCATATAGATCCGACTATCGATTCACCACGTGTTGGGAGTACCACTGTGGCTAGTAATAGCCAATGTGAGGACCAAGAGAATGTCCCCTTTACCGGTAATTTAGACACGAAATGGAAAACGGTTATAAAATTGCGACATGGAATATTGCCGGTCTAAGAAGCAAATGGGGTTCCAGAGGCTGGTATGATTTTATTAATGAACTTGATGTAATTTGTTTACAAGAGACTTGGTGTATTACTCCTGTTTACTTCGAAGGATTCTCCTCTCACTGGCTACAGGCAGTACCATCCCCTGCTGGAAAAGCGAAAGGGGAACTTTTGATTCTTGTTTCAAATAAGTTACCGGTAGATGTAAGAAGAGAGTTTTCTCGATCGTGGTGCACTCACAAATAATGTGGTTGTCCTTTAAAGGAGAAAGGGATCTGGTTTTGGTTAATTTCTACAATAATGTGTTTGATTCAACCCGTGGTAGAGTAGTCTTAGAACTGGATAATGGGTTAGATACCCTATTGAGTTCGATCAACAAGGGCATTTCGTCCATATGGGTTGGGGATTTTAATATTTATATCTGCCCTTTGTCTGCTACACGGGTATGTGGGGTAACCAACCAAGAAGGGAACGATAACATACACTTTACACATAATGATTATGGTGGAGCTCTGAACTAAATGATAGCTAACTATGCCTTGGAACTATTACAGTGTGCCTGTGACATTAACGGAGACCAGATTCCGACCATTATAGGCAGGAATGCTTCATCTATCATTGATCATATGTTCATTTCTATTAGTATTAGTAACCTGTGTTCTACTCTGAGGATAGCTCAGCTAGCGTTGAGAGACCACAACTATGTCATAATGACAGTAGCCCTCCCAAGCTCCATAGGTAACATTGCCCCAGAAGACCTAATGGGGTACGTATTAAATGGGATGGAGTGTATCCTACTAAAATTTATGCGAAATTATCCTAAAGTGTGGCGAAGAGATTTTTTTATTGTTTTAATGATGATGTTAGTTCCGCCCAACTGATAATCAATTTTACTAATATAAATGCAGTAATTAATGGGATATTGACCCACCCTTATCAGGCAAGACATAGAGAATGCAGAGGTTGGTTAGACCACACATGTACACTAGCTTCTAATCAGTTGAAACAGGCCCTACACTGCCAACCTAGAGATAATGTCTTGTTTAAGACCCTTCGGTTTACCTATACCCTTTTGGTCAGGAAAAAGGAATTACAGGAGGCAGCATGGGATAAGCGGTCTGTGGCTGCAGAAACTGCTAACAATAAATTATTCTGGGAACCGTTAACTCACTTTTTTAAAGAGTGATTCCTTTCCTGAATTTGTATCTCATGTTACATGTGAAGCGTGTGTAGCCCACTTTTCAAGCATTTTTTTATCCATCTGATCAGGAAGTGGGGAGCATACTGAGCAAAGCACAAAGTAATTTGCCCACCCTACTATTAAACATCACAATTGAAGAGGTGCGGATGGGTCTGAAAGGAAGCATGGGAGGGAAGCTCCGGGTCCAGACGGAGTCCCGGTAGACGTTTATAAAGCTGCAATCGATTTATGGGGGCCCATTCTTATTAGGGTATTCAATATAGCAGCGACAGAGCATATCCCTCCTTCATGGGGCAAGTCAGTTATTATCCCCATTTTTAGGTTTCGCCCTGGGCGTTGGCAACTGCGTAGCAGTTGGCCCCGCCCACGGCGAAACCTCATGATTCTACATATGTACTTTGGTTCAGCCTCTGTCTACCATTGGCTAGCTCCATAAATGGAGGCTAGCCATTGGGAGACAGAGGCTGCCAATCACGCTTTCTCCTGAAAACGCGATTCGGGGGCGTTTCTGGGACTTTTTTTAAGCCCCGCCCCTTTGTCCCGGGCCGCGCTGTCATTGGCTGCAGGCCCGGGACACCCTAGTGACGTCATTTCCCAGGCCGCGCTGTGATTGGCTGCCAGCCCGGGACACCCCCGTGACGTCCGTCAATCACAGCACGGCCCGGGACCTGACTTGTTGTTTATTCTATTCCTGCAACGGTTCTCTCAGCACTTCTGTGCTGATGGTAATCTTTGTAACCAACCCTGAAACTTGATCAACACACACTATTGTGATCTGTACTCTCTTCCTGCAGTGTTCCCCTTCCCTCTCGGCCTATGCTCTGTACTCTCCCTGCAGTGTCCCATTCATCTCGGTCTATGCTCCGTACTATAAACCGGCTTTGCTCCGTTCCAGTCGGTCCTATCTGTTCTCTTCCCCCTGCAGTTTCTGGCTGTGCCTGCTCGCCCTCGCCCCCCCCAGCCCTCTCCTCCTCACGCCGTGGCTGGCGGGAGCTCATTGACTCTCGCCCCATCGGGATGCGCCTCACGTCTGGCCCATTCCCACGGTCGCCGCGGAGAGGAGAGCGGAACCATCCTCTGTGAAGGGCGGACTCGGATCCGGGAAGACACCGCTCGCGGTTGCTCGAGCAGCAGCAGCAGCCCTGCCGCCGCGAGGCGGTGTTTGTGTGCGGGAGGGGTGGGGGTGGGAGCTCACAGACAGCACGTCAAGGTGGCAGCGAGTGGACACGAGTTCAGACAGTGACAGGACGGGGACTTCGGCTCCTCGAGGGGAATCCGAGTTGTCAACGGGTGGGGGCATCAGCGTTGTACAGGGCTGGAGGCTGAATCAGCGCTGTACAGGGGTGGGGGCTGAATCAGCGCTGGTGATGGGTCGGGAAATGAGCCTTGTAAAGGGATGGAGATTGAAACTGCGATGCAGATGGATGGGGAATCGGCGTTTAAATGCACCGAGGCTGAATCAGCGCAGTGTGAGAGCGGGTAATCAGCGTTGTAAATGAATGGAGGTTGGGAACTGATGAGAAGAGAGACGAGGGTCTCGCCCGTTGCATCCATCCGTCTTGGAATGTGTTACTGTAATGAATGTTTGGTGCATAGGAGTGCTGCACTCGCGACGGTCCCCTCCGTTCTTTGCAGCAGGCTGCATCCAGTGGTGCAGGTCTGCTGCCCTCGTGCAGGGGCTGCATTTCGTAAGCTCTGATTATTGCAGTGCCCTGCAGGCAGCTTCACCTCATGGGGAATGTGGCAGAATTCTAAGCAATTGGCGTTGTTTAGAAAAAAAATATATAATGAGGATTTTCTATTAATTCCGTTTAACCCTCTGCCACCGGTGAGTGCACGAGCCCCGCCTCCGCCCGCGTCCTGTACTGCCCCCTCCCTGGTGCAGGAGCCATGGGAGTCCCCCAGATCCCCAGCTTTCTGCTGCCCAAGAAGATCAGCCACGAGGAGATTGAAGCTCTTCAGACACAGGTAAAAGGGAGGGGTGAGGGGGGCACGGAGGGTGGTGGGGGGCCCCAAGCCCTGCAGCGGGCAGTCTGCGTGTCCGGGAAGGTGCAGGGCCCATGCTTGCTAACCATTGGACTCATTGATACAAATGCACCATTTGACCATCCTAGGGGCCAGGGTTTACAAATGGGGACTGCAAATCCCTGAATGCCCTTTTTCATTTTTAAATCAAAGACTTGTTAGGAATGTGCTGTGCCAGTTACATGGAGCCTTTTGACAACCTAAGGCGCACCACAAAATGCACCCTCATGCCTTAAAATGGCATTTTAATCACAGCAGGCTTGGGGGGCACTTCTGGAGATGGGCACTAGATCCATTTGAGCTGGCATCCTAAGGGATCCTTTCTATACTCTGCTATCATCACTGTTCAATGGGGAGCCAGCAGAGTTAGCCCAAACTTATCGGTATGTGTGCATGGGGGTGATGGATGCACAGGTAATTCTAGCAAGATTTCTGGAAAAAAGGCAGCAAGCAAGCCTCTATTGGTGCACAGTTTATACATACATATTAACTAACAAGACACAGGTTTCACAGACAGTTCTGAAGATAAACTCGTTAAATATTTCACAGTTTAGTGTGCGCACAGTACATGGGAGCATACGTTTAATGCTACAACATATTATGCATGCAACTGCAGGAAATGTATAGGCGCTCAGCTGTCCTTAGGGCTGAATAGGGTGAGCGGCCTGCAGCCGTCTGTGACCTCCAGCAGGGTCGGACTGGGACAGAAAATAGACACGGGCTCCAAAATAGTGAAATAGCTTAAAAAGTGGCCCGTGTTTGCAAATTGTGGCAGTTGTTATCTGTAAAGGCGCGCTGTACAAGTATTTAGCACGGTATGGTAGACTGCATGGATTGGAGCATGTTGCAGTCAATGTTTGTTTTTCATCAGGGAAATCGGCAGTATAAACTGCCCCAGCAGTCTATAAACCAGGGCCACAAACTGCCAAAAAAAGCGACCCTCACGCTGACCTTTCAGCCACCTCATTGGTCACTGGCCCAGCCCGACTCTGTCCCCAGCATGCTGAATTGTTTCCCCTATCTCGTATAGCAGCTCATTCCTGCACTGGGTGCATTCCCTGGATCTCCAGAAACCAGTAGAGTCAAGTGGTGTACATCGTGAAGGTGTGAGGGGTGCTTGCTCAACCCATCCCTGGATCCTGGAAGCAGGGCATGTTTTCCCTCAGATGCTGGCCCTGGATATAGGCGGGCTCTCAATGCACTCCAGTGCTTGAGGGAAGGCATGAGTTCAGTATAGAGTCTAGTAGGGGTCATTTGTTATACAGCCAGGAGTTTGTCAGTGTACTTCATTGAGCTAGAAGGAGCAGTGAGCGCACCCCACTGATTAGTGTGAGGCTACAGTTCAGTAAGGTGGGCATTGACTGCACTCCTGATGCCTGCTTGTTCCCACGTTGCACCCACTTGCATGTGTTGGACATGCCCAATGCACCCATTTGAGTGCTGTGGGGATCCCATTTTGGTCTCAGAGGTCTGAATTTCACTAATGGCACTTATTTCGGTCACCTATTGCAGTCATGTACGCGCAACTTGTTACCTCATTTCACCCAGTAGGGTGGTGGGGGAATCTGTGGTTAATAATTGGACATGTTTAGTTGCTGTGCGTTATTGCACCCGTCTAGGTCAGGTGAGTTGAATTATTAGATGCACGGTCGCCTTAGTGCACCATTACTGATTGCTCACTCC